>NC_135637.1:27634574-28267074 GCF_053574225.1 Canis aureus | reverse complement strand
ACACTTCTTTGATCCTCTGGCCCAAAGCACTTTAATGGATCCAAAGATGATCTGAGGTTTTGAGCTGGGAGTTTAGGAGAGTGGGGAAGTCTCATGAGCTACAAGGAGGAGGCCAGAGACTAATGGTTACTCACTGATTGTTCTGGGAAGTGATCACTGCTTTCTAATTCTAGGCACCCACATTTTATTCTACCTGACTTTATTTTATTTTTTTATTTTTATTTTTATTTTTATTTTTATTTTTATTTTATTTATTTATTTACCAGACTTATTTTAGAAGAGCTCTCCAGAGCCTAGCTGTAACTCAATCGGCCTGAGTCTTTGTCATTTATTAGTCTCTACCACTCACAGATGATCCATCCTTGCTTCATCCTTGCTGAGTTCATGCTCAGCTTCACTGACAAACAAGAGGAGATGAATCCAGAACAAGAGGAGAAAAGGCATAAATTCCACGTTTAGGTAACATCTGAGAACGTGCTGTGTGCCAGGTACTATGCTAGAAATAAATATCAGGTCTAAGACATTCACTATGTACTTTGACAGTTCATGCATGGTTCAGTTGCCTGCTTTTCCTAAGTGTTGCTAAAGTCAGGCTGTAACATTCCTGAGCTTGGTCATATACCCCTCCTAAAAGAGGAGCTGTAGATTAAAGAGGATTTAAGATCAGTCTGGGCCTAGTGAAGACTTTATTCTTCATGTAAGTAAAATTCAGAAAGAAAAATTTTGTTTGCAAAATTTGTTGCAAAATAATTACTCCTCAATTTATCTATTCCCTATCATCTTAAGAACCTACTTAAACAAATTTAGTAGAAAAGAAAAAATACAAGTCCAAGGAAAAAAACTCACCTCGACTATAGAGCGGGCTGCTGCTCAGTGGGGGTGGGACGACGGGGTTGGATTTTTGTGCCTTGGGCTGCACTATGATTTGGTAGCCCTGCATGAGACGCTGGCAGATGAACTCTTCAAACACCTGCTGGGCCGTCATCTGCACACCCTCCTCATCCCTCCTGAGAAAACAGACGGTTGTTCACATGGGATATGCCTGGTCCAGGGCAGAGTGACACTCAGAGTCCAAACTCCCATCCTGTTTTGCTTTGATTCCACAAGCCAGCCCTGATAACCGTTCTATGGTGGTTCATAAACGAACAAACTATAAACCAGTTTTGGGAGAAATGATCAGTTCAAAGAGTCAGAAGAAGTCAGGTAATAGCTAACAGCTATTCTTAGAATAGCACAAATAGCTAATCTTAGAAAAGAAGATCAGATCTAGTATGTCCAGAACAACTGCAACAGAAAAATATGAGAAAGCAACAATAAGGAGAAGTTAAAGAAGGTATGTCAACAGAACTCTAAAGAAAAAATGGACAGTTCTTGGCTTCATAAAATTCTCTAAACAGAAAAGGAAGACAGGTTTGAAAATGCAGTGTTTTGACACATACAGAAACCCTCCTCCTCTGACACCGACCTGTCAATATCTGCTTCTGGAAGGAGATCGTAACAGCCCTCTGTGTAGTCGTTCTGCAGGCCCTGGCGGTCGGGGAAGTAGTCGGTGGTGAGGGGGAGGCACGCCGGAGTAGTGAGAGACTTCCAGTCCACTCCAACTGTGCAACAGAAGCCTGGCACTACAGGGGGAGCAGACAGTGTCAGAACTGCCTCGTGTAACAGAGGAGAAAGGTACGTGTGGTCACCAGGGCAGGTATGGGACGTGGGTGGGGCGGTGGGGGAGTTCACAGTGAAAGGTGATCAAATTGCCAGGAAAGGGATGGAGAGGAAGAAAGGGGGTGGGGAGGGAGAAAGAGAGAAACAGAGTTTGTTAGACAATGCAGTGCACGTGCTTATCCAATCCCATCATGCAAATGGGATTCACAGCTGATACTTTTCATTTTCTGCTGATCTTAAGCTACAGCCACAATGCCAGTGAGGTTACTGCAGGGCAGCGCAGGCAGTTACATGTCGAAGCAAATCAACATTCCAAGAGCTCAAGCCAGATTTTGGAGTGAACAGCACATGGTAGCAGAATTTAGGAATACTTTCAGAATTGCAAAAATAAGTCGTAGATCCAAAAGGGTAGGAGGAGAAATCAAAGAAGGATGTCTGGGAAGTTACAAGGCCAGAACCTCAAAAGACAGAGTTTTAACAATCTAGAAAGGAAAGCTGCAATCAGCAAAGTGGGCACAATCACATGGGTCTGCCCTGAATTGCTTGTTCTTTGGTTAAAACAGTGTTTCTCTATCTTGGCACTACTGACATTTTAGACTGGATAATCCTTTGTTGTGGAGGGATGTCCTTTGTATTACAGGATGTCGGACAGCATCCCTGAACTATATTTACTAGATGTGGCATCTCCTGGTTGTAAAAATCAAAAATGGGGACACCTGGATGGCTCAGTGCTTGAGCGCCTGCCTTCGGCCCAGGGTGTGATCCCGGAGTTCCAGAATCAAGTCCCACATTGGGCTGTCCTGTGAGGAGTCTGCTTCTCCCTCTGTCTATGTCTCTGCCTTCTCTCTGTGTCTCTCATGAATAAATAAAATCTTAAAAAAAAAAAAAAAAAAAAAAGTCTGCAGTCATTGCCACATGTCCCCCAGGGAGCAAAATACTTCCCCAGTTGAGAATCACTGAATCAAAGTAATAGGGCAGTTATCCCTGTAAGTAGTTTAAGCAAAGATTATTTTTCGAATCTCTGTACAGGGGAGCAATATGAAGCAGAAACACTCCATGCCTTTGCCTCTGAGTCTCAAGCAAGGGACACCTTAAACACTTCATATCTTTTGCACAGTGCTAATGTGGCTTACAGTGTGATACAGCCCTGTTGTCTCATCAGCCCTCACATGGCCTCCTTGGTGCAGGTACTGCAACATCATCAACCCCTATAAACACCTGGTCAAGCCGAACCTCCCAGAAACTTGATCAGAAGCCTCTCTGCTTAAGGATCTTTCCACCATATGGTGACAAAGACACACACACTACCCAATACAACAGAGTACCACTGAACCCAGGGTTAAAGCACAAGAAAAAGACCTGTGTGCTAAGTCACAGTAGGAAACATGCCTCATGTAGCACCACTGCCTTGGGAAAGATGCTTTGATCTGCAACAGGCCTAACTCCATGGTCTACACAAGTCTAGGGTATTTTGTTTGTGTGCTTGAATTCCATTTTAGGGTGCGAAGAACACAATGTGAGAACTACTCTCTTAAACATTTAAGTGTACAACACAGTGTCGGTTAACTTGGGTATAGTGCTGTACAGATCTCTAGAATTTATCATGCATAATTGGAACTTTGTACCACTGATTAGCAACTGCCCACTTCCAATTCCCCTCTCGCTCCTGGAAACCACCATTCCACTCTCCGATGCTATGAGTTTGACAATACACAGGCCTTGATAACTTATTAACAATTCAAGAATTGAAAACACAACCCAAAAGAGCCTAATTGATCACCCCAATTTCCCTAGATGGCAGATGAAGGGGTGAGCTTGTTCCTATTTCTTCATTAGGACCAGGAGCAGAAGGAAGACACCAAATCAAAACCACAGTGGGAACCCACAAGCAGAAGACAGTTGTATCTTTATGCCCTCTTAGATCTTTCTAGCTCTCATTAGCTTCCTGACCCTCAGGATCATAAACACTCTTGGTGTGTACCCAGAGAATTCAAATGCTTGGTCCAAAATACCACGGTGAGAAAAGCTCCTAATTCTTAGTTTAATCATGTCCTTTCCCTGGGAAAAGACTGTGGCCTCTTTCTAACTCCAATATCTTCAGGCCCTATAAAGAGGGCCTCTGCAGAGGACCCACATCAAAACCATTAAATTAACAATGACAAATGGATATTACAAAACCTAGTGCTAGAGCTGTACAGAAGAAATAGGTTCATCTATTTACTACTGGCAGCCTTCTGGAAAATAATCTGTCAACCATACTTTGGGGGAAATATATTCCAAGGATGTGAAGGGAAAGAAAAGATACACCACCGCACCATACATTATGCCTGTATTCTGTATTATTGCTAAGAAACTAGAAACTACCTAAATGGTTACCAATAATAAATGATTATTCAAATTGGAATGTAATGTGTTTGATACTATTAAAAATGACTAATACAAGGGGCCTGAAGTAGTAGCAAAAAGATCACTAAGGTAATCATAAGTGGGAAACAGACTCAATGATACAAATCTGCCAGTTACAGCTAAGTAAAATAAAGTCTACCAGGTGGTAGGATTTTTTTCTGGTAATTTGCTAGTGTAGATATTTAGATGTGCTCTTCCTGTACAGATATTTCAATAAATAAAGATAATAAAAAATGCAGCCCAGTCAAGCAATTTCAACTATGGGTATGTAAACAGTTTCAGTCCCTCTTATTCCTCTGTTCCCCAGAGCCATCACAAGGCCTTTACGGGCTAAACCCAGGTCTGGACCAGCAGAAAGGACCTCATGGGAGGGAATTCCACTACCCTTCCCAGGTGCCCTGAATCACATTCCAGAACAGGTTATTTGGCCACTCCCCTCTCACTTTCCATCAGAGAAAGAGTTTTCCCTTACCACATTGCCTTCTGGTACCCCAGAGATGTTTGGACTGCCCACAGGGTTTCCCCCTGCTTCCTCATGCTCTGACCACCCCTGCCCTGACCCCACCCTAATCAGCTGTCCCCTCTTACTTGGGTCTGGAGAGGTAGAAACACTGTCCTCTAGAGAATCCTTATTCTGAGTTCTAGGATTCATACCTATGGAAAGATGAAAACAGGTTGTTTTAATAAGTCTCATTCTTCAGAAAAAAGTTCTGGACAGTTATGGTTGAAAAGACCCAAAATTATAGCTAAAAATAAAAATGTGAACCAAGAACAAATTCTGTGAACATCTCAAACAGCACAAAAGAGTCAATCAAAGAAAAATGAGCAATCTAAAATTTGGGAATGAGCTTTACTCTGAGGTTATCAATATCATTCTTTGCCCAATGAGACTGTTAGCTTTCATATACTTATGCACACATGCGCACATACACACACCAGCAAAAAGCAACCCACCACTTATTTTAAGAAAATAGACACATTTCAAAGTCATTTCAACTCACTGGAGAAATCTTTAGCAAATACAAAATGACCCACTTAAAGTTTATTTCAATCATCATCCTTATCATCTGGAATTTTCTTCTCCAGATCATGGCTTTCTGGAATAAGACCTAGGACACATCAAAACTCACCACTTTAAGAGAAAAACAATGATTTTCCCTATAGGTGGTCTGAAAGGAAAAATAAAGACTCTTTGAAATGAGACTTATTGCCTGAAAAGTAACAGAACTAATTTTTAAATACATGTCAATATTTAAACATCCCTTTCCAAACAAATATATTTACTAGAAAATTATGATACTATAAAAATGATTGAAAAAATCCTCACCCAACTATCAACAGTGGCTATCTCCGAGAAGAAAGCTAGAGGAGATGGTGAGAGGTAAACAAGAACTTGTAGTTTTTATTCTAGATACTTGTGTGTCATCTGCATCTTTTATAACAAGAATCAGTATGTACAAATCCCTTGTGGAATCTGTGAAAAGACAAGCCATGACATGGGAGAAAGCATCTCCAAATCACCTATCTGGCAAAGGACTTGACTCAGAAATATATAGAGACCTCAAAACTCAAGAATAAGAACACAAACAACCTGATGAGAAATAGGGCCTAAGATCTAAACACTTCACCAAACATGTACAGAAGGCAAACACACAAAAAGATGCTCAAATCCTCAGCCATTAGGGAATTTATCTCAACAGACCTCTTAGAATAGCTAAAATGCCAAGTCACATGAAGTGCGAATACAAATGTGTAGCAATGGAAAGAAAACCTTATCCATTGATGGTATGCAGAATGGTGCATCACTTTGGAAAATAGTTTTGTGGTTTCTTTAAAAGTTCAAACAGACCGGGGGATCCCTGAGTGGCTCAGAGGTTTGGCGCCTGCCTTTGGCCCAGGGTGCTATCCTGGAGTCCCGGGATCGAGTCCCGCGTCGGGCTCCCATCATGGAGCCTGCTTCTCCCTCTGCCTGTGTCTGTCTCTCTGTCTATCATGAATGAATAAATAAATCTCTAAAAAATAAATAAATAAATAAATAAATAAATAAATAAATAAATATAATAAATAAATAAAAGTTCAAACAGACCAAAAAAAAAAAAATGTTAAACAGACAGGAGTGCCTGGCTGGCTCTGTTGGAGGAGCATGTGACTCTTGATCTCAGGGTCATGAGTTTGAGTCCCATGTTGGGTGTAGAGATTACTAAAATAAATAAACTTTAAAAAATAATAATAATGAGGTGCCTCGGTGACTCTGTTGGTTGATAATAAGACTTTTGGGTTTCAGCTCAGGTCATGATCTCAGGGTCATGAGAATGAGCCCCGAGAGAGGCTCTGCACTCAGTGCAGAGTTTGCTTAAGATTCTTTTCCCCTTGGGATGCCTGGGTGGCTCAGCGGTTGGGTGTCTACCTTGGGCTCAGGGCATGATCCTGGGATCCGGGGTGGGTCCCTCATCAGGCTCCCTGCAGGGAGCCTACTTCTCCCTCTGCTTATGTATATACCTCTCTCTGTGTGTGTCTCTCATGAATAAATAAAATGTTTTTTAAAAAAAAGATTCTTTTTCCTCTCCTTCTCCCTCCCCTTCTGCTCCTCCCCCTGCTGGAAGGCACACTCTCTCTCTAAAAATAAATAAATAAAATCTTTAAAAAAATAATAATAATAAAAATTAAAAAGATATTTACCATCTGACTCAGCAATTCTATGCCTAGGAACTTACTCAAGAGAAATAAAAAACAATGTTTACAAAAATCTGTTATGTGAATGTTTATGGTGGCTTTATTCATAGTTGCCAAAACCTGGAAACACCCCAAATATTTTGCAACTAGTGAAGGGATAAACAAATTAATTCACTCATACAATGGCATGCAACTCAGCAATAAAAAGTAATGAACATTTAGCAACTTGGGGTGAATCTCAAATGCATTATTTGCTGAATAAAAGAAGCAAGACTCAATAAGCTACATACTGTATGATTCCATGTACATGACATGCTGGGACAAGACAAAACTAGAGGGACAGAGAACATATCAGTGGGTTGCCTGGGGACAGGGAGTGGGGTTGAGTACAAAGGGGCCACACAACAGAATCTGGAGGATAATGGAGATGTTCTCTAACTTGATGTGTTTGTTGGTAGATGACTATATGCATTTGTTAAAAAGTCACAGAACTGTACACTAAAAAGAGTGATTTCTACTGTATATAAATTTTAAAGTTAATAATTTTTTTAAAAATTAAAAAGATGATGTCACTCGGCCAAAACAATTTCAGAACTTCTTTGTTGGAACTGCCTTCATTAGATTTTTCTTTTTTTTATTAATAGTCATCAAAATAAGAAGGTACAACTTATTAAGTCAGACAAACACAGTGTTTCATTTTATTCAAACCCCTGGTATGATGCAAGTATGAAGTAGGTACTATTTTGTAGAGACATACTGAAGCCCAGAGAAGTTCATTAACTTAGGGAAGATCACACAATAAATAGGTGAAAACTGCATTTAAACTCTGCTCAACTCTACAGATGCTTCATTTCCTGACTTTCTATCTGGGGCACCAGTTTTCAGCTACTGAAAATGTTAGCTGTTCTTTGTCAACAAGCAAAAGCCACTTGGAGCTAAATTTTCTAAAAAAGCTATCTTGGTTGACAACATCCATCTTCATGCAAACACAAAGCATGGCTATTAAGAAGCAATGAGGTGGATTTTCTTGTTCAGCCTAAGAACCTAAAATTACAAAACTGGTATTCTCAAAGCATTCTGAGCAATAGGAAATTATTAAATACATTACCTCACAGGTTTAGATGCTAAATTTGGTCATTAGAGCCTCTTTTTTCTTTCTTTTTTCTTTTTTTTTTAAAGAAAACTCAAATCCAAACTGGGTCTATAAGAACTGAAATTCTTAAACTAATAAAGGAATAGTTCAACTTATGTGTGGGCAATTCTTTGAGCTCAAAGAGGCAAGTCAATAGGGATTCTCAGAGCAGCTCTGGTTCTTAGGCCAAAAGCAGAACTGTGCCATCCCTACAGAACAAAAGCACATTTAAAGCCACCAGCCTTTTATGCCACACACACACATACACACAAACTTTATTTTTAAAAAACATCAATGAAAAATATTTAAAGAAATAAATATTTTATGCTCTCTTATAAGGCTCTTTATACAGTTTCCTTGCAGTTTCAAGCCCAACAAAGTGCTGCTCCCACCAGCTCTACCTTTAAGATTTTATTTTCAGTCAGATGGACTGGCTATTGGCATATGACATGCCCTACAAGGTGAGACCTCATGGTCAATCAGCTCTGCTCCAACCTAACATTTGTGAGGAGATCTTCAAAGCTAGACATTCAACTTGAGGAACCAATGTTGAAAATCACCTTCTTAGTTTTGTCTTTTGACATTTGTTCAGTCAAGAAATCTGAATGTCGGGGTACAGCTAGAATGACTAGCTAGCTCAGTCAGTTGAACATCCAAATCTTGATTTTGGCTCGAGTCATGATCTCAACCAAATGAGATTGAGCCTCACATCAGGCTCTGGCTCAGTGGGGAGCCTGCCTAAGATTCTCTCTCTCCCTCTCCCTCCACCTGCCTGTGCTTGCTTTTGCTTCTTCTCTCTCGCTCTCTCAAATAAATAAATAAAATCTTGAAGAAACAAAACAAAACAAAAAACTATCTCCCTGATCTCATCAACCACCTGGTCCCTGCTGGGTAGCATGGTGAAAAACAAGTGAAGAGTACAGGTACGAAGCCCCAGCTGACAATGCTCAAAATGAAATTCTTCAGGGCCAGGAGGGAAACCCACAGAGGCACCACTCCTGTGAATCGTGACTCGCATATGAATCATGTCCAAAGGTAGAAGAAAATCTGAGTCACGCTTGAGTGCCTGCAGATGGTGCAAACTGTCAAGCCCAGGAGGTGAAGGTGAGGTCACAGATGAGGTTCTTCTGTTTCCTTTCTATTCTTTTAATGAATGAAAAGATAACTAGTTGTTTATTTAAACCCCACTTTGTCCCCAAATAAGAATCTACTGTGACAATTTTGCCCTTAAGGAGCCCAATCTACCTTTGCTCCTTACAACAATCCTGTAAGTAGGTGAAGATCTTTATGCCAATTACACAGACGATGAACCTGAGCATCTGCAAAAGTTGAATGCTAAACTCTAAAGACCATGAAGGACTGGGCTGAGGCACTCCCTCATCTATCATATCACAATGTAGCAGAGGTCACATGTTCAAACCACACAGTAACCAGCTCCCCACAAGAGGGCTTCTCTTTCATCATTGTTACCCTGCACAAAACTGTATCAAATAGAATTCCACTTGAACAGTGAGCCAGAGCTCCCTGAGATGAGAAGAACTAGTGTCTTAATCATTTTGTTTCTTCTCAGGCCTTAGCACACTGCCTACAGTTCAATAAACATTTCTGGAATGGATAAGAGTAAAGTGAGTTTAAAGAAAGCAAACTGTATTCCATGAAGATTGAGGATGGCTTGAAAGGAAAAGTCACTTTAAAAACAAGCAAGGGGGATCCCTGGGTGGCGCAGCGGTTTGGCGCCTGCCTTTGGCCCAGGGCGCGATCCTGGAAACCCCGGATCGAATCCCACGTCAGGCTCCCGGTGCATGGAGCCTGCTTCTCCCTCTGCCTATGTCTCTGCCTCTCTCTCTCTCTCTCTCTCTATGATGACTATCATAAATAAATAAAATTTAAAAAAATAAAAAATAAAAAAAATAAATAAAAACAAGCAAGGTGGGGGATCCCTGGGTGGCGCAGCGGTTTGGCGCCTGCCTTTGGCCCAGGGCACGATCCTGGAGACCCAGGATCGAATCCCACGTCGGGATCCCGGTGCACGGAGCCTGCTTCTCCCTCTGCTTGTGTCTCTGCCTCTCTCTCTCTCTCTCTGTGACTATCATAAAAAAAATAAAATCTTTAAAAAAAAAAAAAAAAAAAAAACAAGCAAGGTGGGCAGCCCCGGGTGGCTCAGCGGTTTGGCGCCGCCTTCAGGCCAGGGCCTGATCCTGGAGACCTGGGATAGAGTCCCACATCGGGCTCCCTGCATGGAGCCTGCTTCTCCCTCTGCTCCCCCCCCTGTGTTTCTCTCATGAATAAATAAATAAAAATCTTAAAAAAAAATCACAAGCAAGGCAGAAAGACTATCCAAGCATTTGAGAAAAGGAATCCAGTTAACTGTTCAACAAGATTATAAGACAGGGAAGAAAAGTATTCTTCAGTGGAGGGAAAGCTAACCTCAGAAAGCTGTTAGTATTCATTCAACTACCCGATCTGTGCCAGGAACTGTTTTAAGTTCTGAAGATACAGCCATGTGTGAAACAATCCTTGCCTTGTTGGAGCTTACAATAAAAAATACAAAATTAAAAGATCTAGTAGGATAGGTGGTCTAATGGGGAAATAACAGGCAGGGAAGATGGATGGGGAGTGCCAGGGTAGAGAGCGGCAACTTGGATAAGACCTAAAGGAAGGAATAGAACAAACTATGGGTAGGATGGCCATAGCATTTATCATCCAATCCAGGACACCTTCAAGAGTGAAAGGGGACACTATTAATAATTATACAGGACAATTAATTCAAACCAGGACGACTGTCCTGGGCAAACTCAGACTTGTGGACCTTACCCATAAAGCTCTTCGGTGCCAGGGAATAGTAGAGGGGAGAGCAGGAGAAAGCATCTCAGATTCAGTGTGCCTAAGACAGCTGGAAAACCACTTCACTAATGCGTGAGGGGAAAGCAGGAGATGAGGTCTGACAGTAACAAAGGGTCACAAAGGGCAGGGGGTTCTGTCAGCTACTATAACGCCTTTGGCTTTTAATCCGAGTGTACCGGAAAGCCCCCAGAGGGTTCTGAGCACAGAAGTTTCATGATCTGACTTCTATTTTCAGAGGGTCACTCAGAATTGCTGTGCTGGAAATAAACTATGAAAGGGCAAAAGGAGGAAGCTGAGAAACAAGTCAGTGGGATACTGTAACAATCTAAGCAAAAGATGAAGGTGCCTTGGAGAGGGCTAGGACTGGTGGGGGTGATGACATATGGAAAGATTCTAGATATATCCTGATAGATCTGACATTTATTGGTTATTGTACAGGATAATAAAAATTGGAATGATTTTTATCTAATTCTTTCTGTGGCTAGCTATCATAATTGATCAGGAAGCACAAGATCACAGATGGGATTTCAAATCCTATGGGATCCCAATGCTATAGCTTATATACCTCCTGATGACCCCCGACCCTTTGAAAATACATGCTACTGGTCATAAAGGGACTGTGCAAAGGTAAGGATGATCCTACTTAACTCTCTTACCCTAACTAGAAAAAGAATCCAAGGAGCCCACTTTTCTAAGAAGCTACACATTCTAGAACATATTTATGTAATTGCGCACTTGCATACCAATTAAAGAGAATAATTTTCTGGGCTGCTCAAATGCTTCTCACATATGGCAGCTTGGTCGTGGAAGCACAAATTCATTTGTCAATAAATGTGCTAAACACTGTGGGGAGAAGATGAATAAAGATAAGCTCTTTCAGTCTAGTGCAGAGACAGACATAGAAACAAACAGCGGGATCATGATATGCCAAGTAGTACAATTGTGTTATGCATATGGAGCTCTGTGGAAACATGCCTACCATCTCCTGGGAAGGCCTGGGTATGAGACAGAACCACCAGCGAGGGCTTCAAAGAGAGGGTATTGTTGGGCTTGAACCATAAAGACTGTGCTGACGTCTGCCAGGCAGAATGAGGGTTGAAGAGAGGGGGAAAAGCGTATCCTGCAAGGGGACTAGTCCATGCAAAGAAATAAGAGGACAAAGATCTCCAGAGGAGCCAAGCAATGGCTGGAATGTAACACATGCACCTCTCATAACGTATTCAACGATGGCAGCTCTCATGCATTGAGCACACCCCATGCACACCAGGCACTGGTCCAAGCACCTTATGTGTATTATCACATTTAATGATACAGATGATGATAGCAAGACGCATAAAGGTTACCTGGCCCGAGGGCCTCACTACTCATTAGAAGTGGAGTCAGGACTCACATTCAAAGAGTCTACAGTCTGAGTCTTTCTCCATGCAGTGATGTGTGGAAGTGGTGACAAATGAGGACACAAGGCAGGTAGGAGACAGGTAATGACCAGCATTATAGGCCATGGACCACAGGAGAGTTTTATACATGGGAAAGAGGGGCTGATCAGATTTGCATTTGGAACTATCACCTTGGTGACAGTATGGAAGATGAATCATAGGGGACAGGAACAGAAGCAGGACGATCACTTAGAAGGTTGTTTTCATAATCTTAGCCAGAAATGACAGGGGTATGAACCAAAGCAGTGTCAGTGAGAATGGAGGGGAGAGGCCAGAGTCTGAAGAAAGAGGCAACAGAAGAGGGAAAGTGGGTGTGAGAACCACTAGACATGATTTTCATTGTAAATGAACTAAGGATGAGGTACTCAGGAGTCATCCAAGCAGAGAGGCCCATCAGATATATGGATCTATGGTGCAAAAGTCCAAGATGGAGAAGGCTGAACCAGGAATCCATGTGGCAACAAATGCTTTTCCCATACATGTGTGCCCAGGAATCTTTGGTTCAGAGGACTCCGTGATGGTGTCATTAGAAGATCTTCCACAACCATCCCCAAATAAGGATTCTTTGAAACCTCCTTATTTTCCTCAAAGTAGATCTCAAAGTTCCAAAAGACTCATCTTCTGAGGAATCACTT
Organism: Canis aureus; assembly: GCF_053574225.1. Lineage (NCBI taxonomy): Eukaryota > Metazoa > Chordata > Mammalia > Carnivora > Canidae > Canis > Canis aureus. Next base: position 28,254,289 of record NC_135637.1, on the reverse strand, counting down.
GGTCTACCTTAGCTCTCCCAGGCCCAGAACCACTCCAGGACTACTCAGGTAAATCCTGGTGCTGTTACCATTAGAAACCAGAACTCCCCTGCTTCAGGTCACCAGTAAAACTAGCTCAAGCTATAGTCCTGTGAGCCCCAGAGCAGTCCTCCTTGGTACAACTCCAACCCAAACAGCCTGGAAAGTTCAGACTCTGGGTTCCTATAATATGGCCCCTTGGTTTAACAAAATGGAAAGATTATCTTTATTGTGATATCCTGAAGGTACTCTACAAGTAACATTTTCAGAACCCTGGGTGCAGGCATAAAAAGTATCTTTCTTATCCCCAAATTGTTATTCAATTTGTTTTTCTCATTTAAAGAGAAAGAATAAAAAATAAATAAATAAATAAATAAATAAATAAATAAATAAATAAATAAAGAGAGAGAGAGAATAAAAGAAAGAAGGAAACTGTGGGAGAGAGAGAAAAGAAAGGAAGGGGGGAATAAATGAATCAATTACAATCCCTTAGGGATTTTCTTAGTACCAACTGCTTTTCAAGACTTAGCCAAGGACCTCTAGAAATACTGTTGGATGAAGCAACCAACGAAAGGAAGAATACTTCATTAACCAATTGCATACAGCTTCACTTTCACTACACCTTCTTTAAGCTAAGTTTTAGAAAAGCAAGTTAGTTATAGAAAACTAAAACATAGAAGAGCAGGCCCATTTCCACTCTGTCCCTGAAGTTTTAATGATTTTCACAGTCATCCTGACAGTATCTGTCTTTTGAGGCTTTCCAAAATCTACCCTCACTCATCCCAACTCCTGCTCCCCCACATCCTAAAGGTACTCTGAACAGGGTGGTCAAAACAAGGACCAGCAGTCCGAGTCAAGACACCTGGCCACGAGCTTGAGAGATTCATGTAGTATCTCTACACCTCTGGGCATTAAGTCGCCCCATGTGCAACATACATTTAATACCAGATGCCTTCCCAGGATGATTGCATGATAGGGTAGAAATATACGTGCTTCCAGAAAGAATCTAACCTGTATAAGTTCATACTCACCCCGCCTCCACCCAGAACCCTTACCTAGTAACTCTCTAGGTAACAAAATTCTATACCTTCAAGTGTGAGGTATGTGCCCACTTCTCAAAACACCAATGCCACCCTTGTCTTTTGTAATCTCATAACTAGAACTACACTATTCCCCCTCTGGGCTTCTCCTGATTGTTTTTATGCTGCTGGGTGAGCCCCCTACTCACAGAACTAAGAACTCCACCAGAGCAGAGGCTACTCTTGCTGTCCCTGGTGTTACCCTCAACACCAAACTCATAAGTGGCCCTTGGTCACGACTCACTGACAGGCCAATGATGAATGTGGCTTGACCAATGCATTCTCAGCTAAAAACATAGCACACAGGCCATTTATAATTCCATGCATTATAGAGCACTGCTTCTAAATAGGTCACCCAAAATTGTGGCTGAAATGATCCCAAAATAGACTTGGCCCTCCTTTTCTGTTCCCCATGTCTTTTCTAGATGTGCGCCTGCACCTTTGAGCATCCCAACTCCATTACCTCTTGGGCTGGTTACCTGCACCACTGTTGCTAAGCAGGCTGACAGAAAGCTCTTCTGTTCCACTGAAGCTCAAGAAGGACATGCTGTCACCAGGCTGGCGGGAAGTGCTGTGCCTGCAGAGAATAGAGCCCAGCCACCTGGCTTAATGCAAATCATTACCTCTTTTATCCTGCTCACCCTGGGTCCCGGGACTTTTCATCAAAAACAGCACCGCCTATCTGGCCACATAACACAGTCTGACAACAACTAGGAGCAACATCAGAGGCTACCAGGCTGCAGTGCTTGCTATGTGTGCCAGCTCCAGCCTCCGGTGGCCTGCTTGTCCTGCCCCCCAAAACTGCTCTCCCATTGCCATACTGGGCTGTCCACCCCTCCATGTCCCATGCTTCCCCCTGCTAACACAGACAGGAGGATATGAGGTAACTGAAAAGACATACCAACTTAAGCTGGTAAAGATGGTCACCCTCTGCCCATTTCTCTCATCTACCCCATGGGACATGGTGATTGAAAAAGAGGCCAAAGACCGCCTTTTGCAAAGTGTTTCCTAAAGCATCACAGCAACAGGGAGGCCAGCTGTAACCCCAGCTCATGTTTGTCAAGGCTTATATGACTTTAGTCCTGCATGGACTCTCTTGATGCCTTGTAACACGTTTAGAACTCAGGTTCAAAAGGGAGGGTTGTTTCTGTAAACACAGGCCTTGATTTCCATTGCTTTTAGTATAAACAACTTCTAACCTCAAGAGTGGAATTTCTCAGTGACCAAAATGACAGAAGTCACAGCCAGACTGCCTGAAACACACATGAACCACCTATCTCCGCGCTCATTCTCACTGTTGGCTGAGGTCTAGATGAAACTTGTGTCTGAGGCTTTACAAGGTGTGCTTGGAATTAAAGCTAAAGGAGGGCCCAGGTAACACGTGTGGCAACAGCGTCAGGCTGCTTGCTTTGCACTTGGCCCAGTGAAAGCAACAGCACCGACAAAGGAAGGCTCGATCTCTTACTGTCCCTTCAGTTCTAATGAATAGAAATGTTTAGTCAGCAGACTCTTCTGCCATGGTGCTGGGTGCTGGGTAGTTTCTCAAAGTACCTTCTGGAGCCCTACACACATCCTCACCTTCCAGCAGCTTCCTGATATGCTAACTCCAGCAGCTCTGCAGAGGAGTGAGCTGGGTCCCTCTGCCCGCTGCCCTGTAGCTCCGCCATATTCTGTCGGGTCTGGTGATGGATCTGGATGGCCTCTCCGGATGGTCCTACCCAGACAAAGATCCACTGAGCGTCATTCCCACCCAACAGCTAGTGCCTTGTACTTAGCTTTACTTCTGTCCAGCTGCTGGGAGAGGCTGAGAGGAGAGCACATCAAGGGGAATGTTACACATGTGGCCCGACCCAGCTTCCCAAAAGGACATCTCTTCCAGGCAGGGCTCATCCTCCTGTGGGGCCTCACATCTGTCACCTTGTTCAGTCTAAGAATACTTTAGGAGCCTCTGCCTCATGCATGTCAAACTGAGACGCTGAGGAGAAATACTGACATATAGGAGTAGAGGACCCCTCCCAGAAGGGGGCCCCACAAACAAAATGACAAGGAACACACAAGTGAAACGCCAGTGATTCTGTTAATACATAAGACGGTGACAACTGTGACTCTAAGCAGCAGAGGATGAACAAGTACAGAAAAGACATGGGGTGGGTGGGAGAGAAATCACAATTAGATGTCTACTAAAAAATGCTTCTGGAAAGGAGAAGTTTCAGACGTGAGTTTCAGCAAGGTTAGTAGAAACTAAAGGAGAGGGCACCTGGGCAGAAGTAGTAATGTATGTGAAATCCCAAATGTAGAGGAGGCAAAAGATAAGCAGGAGATTACCAGATAAGCTTGGGGAAGAACAGAACCTCTGAGGATATGAGTGAGGAAATGCAAAGTTGGGGTGCTGGGCAAAGGAGGGTCTCAGCTATGAGCAGGCCAGGCGGACAGGAGGAGGAAAGAGAGGAAGTGGAGCTGGGGAGTCCTGTTTCAGTAAAGTGTACCTGATGGTTGGGAGCAAGAAGAGCTGGAGGTCGTCACACAACAAACATCAATGGTTCTCATAAGAAAACTCAAAGGGAGTCCATGGGGATTAACAACATAGGGAAAGAGACAATCGGAAATAAATAAATCATGTGACTGATTATGGCAGGAAGAAGGGGGACAAAAAGGAGTTTGGGAGTGACCCCCCCAATTACAGCCCAAACAACCAGGTTCATTTCTCACTTAATTAACTTTTAACGCTAAAAGCAAGTGGAAAAGGAAATAACTAGATATTTGCAGGCATTCAGTGGGACTGCTTCCATGAAAAAATCCTGGAGTTTAATGCATCTGTTCCTTCCCAGCCCAGTCAGAACCCATTAAGCTGAAGTTTAATTTTAGCCACAGCTTTATAAAACCTTACTGTCATCCTCTGTAGGAGAGAACACAGATCAAAAAGGACGGGCTAGGAAAAACAGTGAATTTGAATTTTTAAGTTTTGATTGCTTTTGAACTTTATTTAAATGGAATCATACAGAATGTACTCTTTTATGTCGGGCTTCTTTCATTATGTTTGTAAATTTAAAAGGTTTGGATGTGGTTGTAGTTCATTTTTATTTCTGTATAGCATCTTATTAGAAAAAATAGAACCCACTTATTTTATCTTTTTTAAAAATTTATTTGAACTAAAAAAAAAAAAAAGTTCACTCATTTCTCATAAAATGTTTTTTTTTCCAGTTGTCAGAGACCCCTGAGAGAAGACAAAGTACTATAACTTCTGTGTAACCAAGACAATAATATCACTATCTAGAAAGAGCTAGAGCTAGGAGTGGAAGGAATGAACAAGAATGAGGGGCATTAAAAAAAAAAAAAAAAAAAAAGAATGAGGGGCATTAGCCTTAAAAAAGTAGAGTACAGTCCTTTTGGAACAAAAATGAGAAGCCCTTAGCTTTACACAGCTCATTAGTTACAAAGACCTTTCCAAATGTGTCCTCAAGGACCCTCAGAACCCCTGGGGTAAGCAGAGTGGCCATGGTTATCCCCAACTCATGGATGGTGACTGGAGATGCAGAGAAATTGAGATGCTTGACTGAGGCCACATGGTTGGTTAGTGACAAGGACCAGGACTAGCAATTCCCAGCCCAGGCTTTCCTGGGCAACCAACTTACCCACAGGAAAAGTGTGCATCCAGCGTCTTCTGTTGGATGTGAGCTTCATGGGCATTCGTGAGGGGGCAAAGGGGTTAATCAGCGCCCGCTGGGGCGTGTATCCCCCGGGTCGAACATGCAGCATGGATTCCGCACTGCCTACATGGAACCTCCCTGGTGCGCTAGAGTCTCGCTGTGGTGGCTCCATCATGTTCTCCAGGACATCTGTCAGTTATTGTGGAGTTGAGGCACAAAGAGAAAGCACAGATCCACGGTGAAACCAGGACTAGGCAGACAATTAGCCAAGCTGACTAGAATCTTGGACATCAAACATGTTAGGAAGTGAGAGAAATGAGTAAAATCACCAAACTATAATGAAATGAAACATTTGGTTTACTTTTTAAATACTTGGGAGAGGAGTACCTGGGTGGTTCAGTTAGTTAAGCGCCAGACTCTTAATTTCAGCTCAGGTCATGACCTCAGGGTGGTGAGATTGAGCCCCTTGTGGGGCTCAGCACTGGGGGTGGAGCCTGCTTGGGATTCTCAATCCTTTTCCTTCTGCCCCTCCCCCATGCTAAATAAATAAATACTTGGGAGAAAGGGGTTCTGGTTCCTAAATTACTGGCCCAATGAAGCCATACCAATACCTGATGAGGAGGACAAAACATAGCCTAGAGACATTACACTTTGACCTGGATACAATGACTTGAGTTATTTCCCTGGGAGACAGAGTGGGTATATTCTATATGCGGAAGGAACAATAAAGATAGATATTTGGTGACTAGAAGGACAGACCCTGGCAGAGACAGCCAATGTGTAGGCACACAAGACTACAGCCTCTTTGAGCTGGGGCCAAATAACTTCATTCTACTTCTTGCCCTGTTGGTAGGAATGCAAACTGGTGCAGCCACCGTGGAAAAGAGTACAGATAGGTTCCTCAAAAAATTAAAAATAGAATTACCTTATGATCTAGTAATCACACTACCAGGGATTTACCCAAAGAATACAAAAACACTAATTCAAAGGGATACATGCACCTCTATGTTTATGGCAGGATTATTTATAATAGCCAAATTATGGAAGCAGCCTAAACATCCATCAATAGATAAATAGAAAAGAAGATGTGGTATACACATACAATGGTATATTACTCAGCCATAAAAAAGAATGAAATCTTGCCATTTACAATAACATAGATGGAGCTAGAGAATATTACACTAAGCAAAATAAGTCTGCCAGAGAAACACAAAAACTATATGATTATGATTTCACTCATATGTGGAATTTAAGAAACAAAACAAATGAGCAAAGGAGAAAAAGAGAGAGAAACCAAGAAATAGACTCTTAACTATAGAAATCAAACTGATAGTTACCAGAAAGGAGGTGGAGGGTGATGGGGTTGAAGGAGGGCACTTGTGAGGAGTACCAGGTGATATACGGAATTACTGAATCACTATATTATATACCTGAAACTAATATAACACTGTATGTTAACTATACTGGAATCAAATAAAATAGAATAAAATAAAATAAAAATAATAACTTCGTTCCAGCCAACAGAACATAGGTAGAAGTGACACGTTCTAATTGAAAGCCTGGAACACAAAAGCTATCTCCACTCATGATATCCATTCTCTCTCCGCTACTATGCCAGCTTTGGAGGCTAGTGGTAATGACCATGGCATCCCAAGATGGAAGGAGTCTGGGGCCCTAATGATTGGGTGGATCAGAATACCCTCCCACTGACTCAGTGTTTAAAAAAAAAAAAATTCTTGGGAGAAAAGTATGAAGAGGTGAATGTATCCAATGTTGACCAGGCAAGGAGGTGGCATGATATTTAGACTCAACCTGTCCCCTGTGCAATGGCAGACAGGTCCCTATTATAGAGATGGAGGGCACAGGCTATGTAACCTAAGAGGATCAAAGAGCTAAAACCCGTAACCAGCTCCCCTGATGTACATCCCATGTTCACTAAGCAATCACCCACGTTAGAAAGTGAGTCCAACAGATGCAAATTCCATGGCATCAAGGAACTGTCTTGCCCACCAATATTTAGCCAATGCCTACCAAATAATCTGGTATACAGTTATAGTTAATTCCTCAAAGCTGATTTGCATGCAAGAAGAGAACATTCAGAGTTCCATGAAAGCTATATTTTTTACTTGTTAATTAATGAATTGATGCTCTGGTTTACCAAATAAAAAAGAATATGGTCTAGTTAGTTCTCATGAAAATAAAAGGTGAAAACCCAATTAAAAAAGATCAGTTCATGCTTTGAAAAGGTTGAGAAATAGGAGTAAGAGATAAAGTGGGTCAAAAATATGTGTAGAGGAAAGGGGAAATGTTTTCTATGTTACATTGAGTAGGCAAATTGCTAAGACCCTCTAAACACAGCAGAGAAACAGAAAACAAGAGGCCTATAGATTGTACTGCCTTACAATATTTCAGTGAATTGTTTTTTGGCTTTTCCAATAAACTCCCAAATGTCACTAAAGGACATCGAAATCAATTCTACCATTCAGATAATTTTTAAGAAAGCTATTTTCAAAGCTACAGTGTTATTTCCTCAGAGATCTGGCTTTTAGAGTAACAAGGATTTTGAAAGACTTAACTTTTAAGTTCAGCTTTTGTTACAGACCCTAAGAATATTTTCAGCAAAATGGGAGTAATTGTCATGCAAACTTAGAAATTTTTGGAAAGTGGGAAAAGCTAACCTAGAAATTTCAAATGTATTAAAATTCCTTTGAATGCTAAAACTAATTAATGATAGGTGATATAGGTTATATACTAGAGTCATGTATTTAAATGTCTGCTCCTTTCTCTTTCAGCATTTCCTTTTTATATTCTGAGCCAGTTAAAAAACAAACTTTTTTCTATAGTCAAGTTTTCCTAGGCCCTTGGCATAAGTGAATAATATGGTGCTGGAGCTGATGGCTTCTCCTTCAATGTCCTGGGTCATAGAAAACACTCCTCACCCTTTGGGAATCCTTCCAGGAGGGCAAGAGGTGGCAGCTGGGTGTATACAGCATTCCTAAGTCAGTGATCAAAAGTCAGAAGGGGTATGGTTCCATTTACATAATATCTTTGAAATTAACAAAATTATAGAGAAGGAGATTAGTGAGAGTGTGTAGCTATAAAGGGGTAGCACAAGAGAGCCTTGTGGTGATGGAATAGTTTGGTAACTTAATTATCGTGATAATCATGAATAAATAAATCTACACACATGTAATAAAACTGCATAGGGACACCTGGCTGACTAAATTGGTAGAGCATATGACTCTTGATCTCGGAGTCATGAGTTCAAGATCCACGTTGGGTATGGTACTTACTTAAAAACAAACAAATGCATAGAAATACACATACATAAATGAGTACAGGTAACACTGGTGAAATCTGAATAAGCTTGTGAATTTGAATGGTTTGTACCGATGTCCGTTTCTGGGTTTGATGTTGTCTATAGTTACACAACATGTCACCATGGGGAAAATGAATGAAAGGTACATAGACTTCCCTGTGTGTGTGCACGTGTCTGATAGCAGCTTCCCACGAATCTATAATTATTTCAAAATAAAAAGTATTTTAAAAACTCAGTAGGGGTCTGTAGACTCCAGCTGCAGGTACTGCTGCATGGCAGGATAAGATACAGAAAAAGCAGCACCTGTGCTCCTTATAGTGCAAGCCAGGTTAGTAGGTAAGGTAACTGTAAGGAGAAATCTTAAAAGTGGAATATGGGACTGAGGCTGTTTTTAGGGATGGCACAAATGGAAATGATAAGGAAATAAGCAAACACCTTTGACTCTAGGCCTAAGAAGAACTCTACATTAACATAAGGAAAGGTATACAGTTATAGTGAGGGGGAGAAAGGTGCTAAAGGCACATACATACAGCTCAGGTGACTTATTCTCATTGCATTGGCATGGAAATAATTAAATAATTAAGATGTGGGACTTATACCCCACACCATCCCCCCATCCCCTGCTACAGGAAGGGAGCTGTCCCCAACAGAGAAACAGTAAACAAGAGGCCTATAGATTGTACTGCCTTACAATATTCCAGTCCCCAGCTACGCTCATACTTTGGCTCTCTGACCTCGAGTGCTGGTATAGCCCAAGGAACTGCTGACTTCATACTGGTGCAGGTGGGGGTGTGGGATCATCAGGATATTGGCACTCCTCCCCAGGGAGCTGTCGTCAGAAGCCTGGCTCCTCACTTCTTCAGTGGGCAGTGCACGGCTGGGCAGGGAAGGGCTGGATGAGACATCACAGGAGCTGGCACTCTTTCGATTGTGACTGTCCCGCTCTCGCACAGACCTGACAGGTGAGAGGCAATGATTTACCAACAAGCAAGTGATGCTGCCCCACCTAGAACTAAAAGACCAAAACCCATCTCCAGTCCAAGCTACTTGGGAAATCAATACCAAAAATGCCCAGTGTGATCTATGAGTGGGAATTCTGCCCTGACCAGCTTGAGACACTGTGTCAGAACTGACAGTTCTCAAATGGCCCAAGTCCCATGGTCATAGCTATAAAGCAGTGACTGCTCCAATCTGACCCTACTTGATCCCACCAATCCATCTCATATCACTGAATTGGGGCAAATGAACAAGATATGATACAATGCAAGAAAAAGTACACAGTGCCACCTTTGGAGTCTTCCTACATGAAAAACTGAGCCTAAATCTAATCAAGCCTCTGGAGGTAATTGCTAGCTTACAGGAAATCCAGAGAAGAGAGCACAAGTTAAACATTATGACACAACAATCAGCCAAATGAAGAAAGTGATGCAATCTACTGTCACAGAAAAAAGCCATTCCAAATACAATGTCTCCATCTTTTTTAGATCCCAAATCAACCAACTGTAAAAACTCATTTTTGAAACCACTGGGAAATCTGAATATAGACTGGCTATTAGAAGATATTAAAGAATTACTGTTAATTGTGGTACTTGTGGAAATTCATTTTTCATTCTTATTTGTTAGAGGGTGCCTGGGTGGCTCAGTTGGTTAACAGTCTGCATTAGCTTCAGGTCATGATCCCAGAGTCCTCAGATCGAGCCCCACATCGGGCTCTCTGCTCAGTGAGGAGTCCACTTCTCCCTCTCCCTCTGCCTGCTGTTGCCCCTGCTTGTGTTCTATCTCTCTGTCAAATAAATAAATAAAATCTTAAAAAAAGAAATCCTTGGGGTGCCTAGGTAGCTCAGTCAATGAAGCATCTGCCTTTGGCTTAGGTCATGAACCTAAGCCCAATGACTCCTGGGATCGAGTCCCGTGTCAGGCTTCCTGCTCAGTGAAGAGTCTCCCTCTCCCTTTCCCACTGCCTCTGTCTCTCCCCTCATTTATGCTCTCTCTCATGTTCTCTCTCAAATAAATAAAGTATTAAAAAAAAACTTATGTTAGAGACATATACTATAATATTTACAGGTTTAAAAAAAGGGATTTGTTTTAGAATACTCCAGCAAAATGTAAAATGTGGGAAGTAATAAAATTAGACTGAGAAGACATGATCATTCTTCATTACTCTATTTGAGCATGTCTGAACATTTCCTTAATAAAGGTTTAAAAAACAGTATACCTTTATTAAAACATAAAACTCCCTAAAGGGGAAACCTCTGGAAGCAGTAAAAAGGAAGGATTAAAAGGGGAGAAGCCCAATGGGGAGACAAAAATTCAGAATAGAAAAGTTAGTAACTACAGATAGGGCTTCCCCTCTGGCATCAGAGCTGTTCTCTTCCCACCTGGAAGGATTTTGTCTTAAATCAGAGTTTAAACAGCCTTAAAAATAGATCCCTGGGCTGACTGCATGTACATTATTGCAACAGTGATTATTTGGACACCAGTGTATGCTCAGTCCTATGCAGAGGGCAAAGCACGGTTTAAAATATGGTCTGCTCCCTCAGGGAACACGTAACCTAGGTCTCTGAAATACCGGGTCTTGCCATTTTTTATTAGAATAAAGAAAATCAGGGATGCCTGGGTGGCTCAGCAGTTGAGTGTCTGCCATTCCACTCAGGGCGTGATCCCGGGATCCGGGATCCAGTCCCACATCGGGCTCCTTGCAGGAAGCCTCCTTCTCCCTCTGCCTGTGTCTCTGCCTCTCTCTCTCTCTCTCTCTCTCTCTCTGTGTCTCTCATGAATAAATAAATAAATTCTTAAAAAAAAAAAGAGAGAGAGAGAGAGAATAAAGAAAATCAGGGTACCCGTGTCTCAGTGGTTGAGTGTCTGCTTTTGGCTCAGGGCATGATCCTGGGGTCCTGGGATCAAGTCTCGCATCGGCCTCCCCACAAGGAGCCTGCTTCTCCCTCTGCCTATGTCTCTGCCTCTCTATCTCTCATGAATAAATAAATAAAATCTTTAAAGAAAGAAAACTAAGGATCTTGAACCATGAAAGCATTATTAAATACTCAAAAAGAAAGCACTACTGAGCCTCTAAGCAGCATTTATGTGTGGGAGAGCTATACTCAACGGCACTAAATGTTCCCAACATTTAGGAAATGTTTTGTCTGTGTGCTCTATGTTTTCATCTTAGGATGGGATGAGGAAAAAGGACAGAAGACAATCATGTGGCTACTATAAGCTCATTTGTCAACATGAAGGGATGAATATTCTTCTAATCACTCATGCTTAAATAAACTTGCATATTTAAGAAATCTGGAAAATAGATTCGTGGTATTTGGTCCACCAGAGGAGGGAAGCCCTGGGTTAAGGATGGCTTTTTTTACATAAGATCAGAAATGAATATATTGGTAAATCTCACTATATCACAATTAAAGACGATTGTATGACCAAAATACCATGTAGTGAATTTGAAACGCCAGTAAAGAAAGAAAAGTCTTGGGATGCCTGAGTGGCTCAGCAGTTGAGCGACTGCCTTTGGCTCAGGGCATGATCCCAGGATACAGGATCAAGTGCCACATCAGGCTCCTTGCAGGGAGCCTGCTTCTCCCCTCTGTCTGTGTCTCTGCCTCTGTCTCTCTCTCTCTGCGTCTCATGAATAAATAAAATCTTTAATATAGATAGGGAGAAAGGGAGGGAGGGAGGGAGAAAGAAAGAAAGAAAAAAGTTTCTTGTTCTCTGGGAATAAAAATTCCAAAAGAAACTGTGGGCCCTAGAATTCTATACATATTAGTGGCAGCCCAGTGAGAAGATTCTAAAATCTGTGACTTGTCCTGTCCATCTTGGTTAGAAAAAGCAGAAAACAAAACAAAACAAAACAAAACAAAACAAAACAAAAAAGAAAAAGCAGAACATTCTCCTTATCTGGGAATAATACTTCTTGTAAATATAGCTAAGAAAATGGGTGGGCCAGAGAACCTGGAAACAGAATCCCCAATGATTTATATGGTATAGCTTTCCTTTGGCTAATTTTAATTGAAGACATTTTTTAGGTTGGTCTCATGAAAGTCCCTACAGGCCCTCAGATTTTTCCCAAGCAATTTTTATATCCACCCCAAAGTGAATGTGGCAAAAACCTGCAGGTGGCGAGGCGCTGAGCCCGGGATGGGCCTGGCAGCCTGAACACTTGGGCATCATAGGCATCATAATCTACTTGGATGGGAAGGGCGTTCTCAGATTCTTTTGGAGTCCCGAGAGCTGAAATGCATAAATCACATGAATTATCATTAAAACACATTTCAACCAGATACTTTCAGAGGCCCTTCATCAAAATCCATAAGGCACAGATGATCCCTATCATGTCCCACCAAGAAAAGTGGGATAATAACCCATTCATCTGATGTGTAAATGATTTACACGTCAAAGTTATACAGAAAATAGTATAGCACTAGGGGCGCTTGGGTGGCTCAGTTAGTTAAGCATCTGACTCTTGATTTTGGCTTAGCTCATGATCTCACAGTTGTGAGATCAAGCCCCACATTGGGCTTCATGCTTAGCATGGAGTCTATTTTAGATGGTCTCTCCCTTTCCCACTGCCCCTCCCCCTGCTCGCTTGCTCTCTCTCTCTCTCTCTCTCTCTCAAAATAAATAAAAAATCTTTAAAAAATAGTATAGCACTAAATAAAGGGAAAAGTTTTGATAGTTTTTCATTCTTATGTGATCCCCACTTAAAAAGATCATTCTAATATGTAGTATGGCTAGTACTTTAAACTTTCTACTCAATCCCTACAACTGACCTATTGAAAGGAAAAACAAGGTTTGTCACCATCCATTTTGCAGCTGACAGGACAAAAAAATACATAGTCGTTAAGGGACCTTCCAAAGGCAACTCAAGTATCCAACTTGACTGTGAAATACTTATGCAACACCACATAATCTTGTTGCCATGACTTAGCAGACTGTTTCTAAAAGTAAGGAAAGGAGGTCTCAAAACTACTCACATGTATCACGGCCATTTTTTGCTTTCTCAGAGGCAGGCTGTAAAATTAAATAGATAATTAATCACTCCCTCCTCTGCCAGAATAGAATTTATCACAAGGCACAATATGTAGGTGGATGCTCCCCAGGACAGAGAGCAGGCCCTCCCCCTCACTGTAAAGGAGGGAACACTTGAGACCCATCTACCTCTGTGTTGGGCCCTACTAGGCCCACCTCATACCTTGTTCACCCTCAAAACTCTTATCCAATGGAGGCATGTACCCCACCTCACAGGAGAGGATATTCAATTCTAGAGAGAAAAGGGGACTTGCTTGAAGTCACACAGTTAGCAGGTGGCAGAGCCAAAATCCAAGCCCAGTCCTTCATGCTCTTGGTCAGTCACTGGTGTGTGTGTCCTATGGCTAGCTTCCACCTGACCCCAAACCCTGCATGCACACTTCTTCCATTCAGCACGGTACTCTCACTGGTCTGCCTACACCTGCAAGAGGTCAGCATTTGGTAAATCACACAATTTGCTGAAATGCCATACAGAGGTAGAGAGAAAATGGAAAGAGCTTTTCTCCTTTCCAAAGAAATCTTTCTCAAGACCCTTTTTTTTTTTTTAATTTTTATTTATTTATGATAGTCAGAGAGAGAGAGAGAGAGGCAGAGACACAGGCAGAGGGAGAAGCAGGCTCCATGCACCAGGAGCCCGACGTGGGACTCGATCCCGGGTCTCCAGGATCGCGCCCTGGGCCAAAGGCAGGCGCTAAACCGCTGCGCCACCCAGGGATCCCTCAAGACCCTTTAAACTTTTCATAACAATACTCATTCTTTCTTCTTTAAAATGATCATGTTGCAAGGGCACCTGGGTGGGTCAGTTGTTTAAGCATCCAACTCTTGATTTCAGCTCAGATCATAATCTCAGGGTTGTAAGATCAAGCCCTGCATTGGGCTCCATGCTTAGTGGGGAATCTGCTGGAGATTCTCTCTCTCCCTTGCTCTCTGCCCCTCCCACTGCTCTCATGCACCATGCATGCTTTCTCTCTAATAAATAAATCTTTAAAAAGAGATAAAATAATCATGTTGCAGAAAAGTTCCTCTGTGTCCCATTTTGCCCTGAAGGGTTGTGATGAAAGCATAAAACCTCAGAGGGCAGGAGGTGCCCTTTCTGGGCAGAGCCTCTTCTAGCACTTTACTATTAGACATGGCTTATTTTAGGAGTCCTCATATTCCTCAAAATTAATATTTTCCTTATTAAAAGAGTAAAATTAATCCTTCACCCCCCAAAAAAGGAAGAAATGGTCCTGATACTCAGCCACAATGGGACACCTTTCAGAGTTCAGCTCTGGTAGAAACAGGTAGATAGGTGAGAACACTCTGCTATGCCACCTGTATACCTAAGTCTCTTTTTCTCTTCATACGACATCAAAAACACCCTTTAGGGATACCTCGGTGGCTCAATGGTTGAGTGTCTGCCTTTAGCTCAGGGTGTGATCCCAGAGTGCTAGGATTGAGTCCCACATCGGGCTCCCTGCAGAGAGCCTGCTTCTCCCTTGGCCTGTGTCTCTGCCTCTTTCTCTGTGTCTCTCATGAATAAATAAATAAAACCCTTAAAAAAATTGCAATAATTTTATTTAAAAAACACCTTTTGGGATCCCTGGGTGGCGCAGCGGTTTAGCGCCTGCCTTTGGCCCAGGGCGCGATCCTGGAGACCCAGGATCGAATCCCACGTCAGGCTCCCTGCATGGAGCCTGCTTCTCCCTCTGCCTATGTCTTTGCCTCTCTCTCTCTCACTCTCTCTCTCTGTGATGACTATCATAAATAAAAAAAATAAAAAAAAAACACCTTTTAAAGTTCTTAAAACTGGCATTTTTATTGGCTGTGAATATATTCCATTGAGTGGATAGCTCATGGTTTATTTAGTGATTTCCCTGCTATTTTCAACTTCTCACTATTATAAATAGTACTGAACCAAGACCTTATTTCCATTCAATATCCTCAAGTTTTTCCTTAGACCACATAGTCAAAATGGAATTATCTGATCAAGTGGCAAGAACATTTGCACTGCTTTTCATACACATGGCTGAACTGCTTTTCACAAGTATGGTATATCAACCAGGTTCTCAAGCCCCAATGTCACCACTTTTTCCAGGACTTGGTAGAATTATTTTAAGCCTAATTGGTATGCAGGAGTGCCTGGCTGGCTCAGTCAGTAAAGCATGCGAATCTTGATCTCACGGTTGTAAGTTCAAGCCCCACTTTGGGTGTAGCAATTACTTAAAAATAAAAACCTTTAAAAAATAAAGTAAAATAAAATAAGCCCATTTGGTGAGCAAAAAATAATCTCTATTCGGGATGCTTCAGTGGCTCAGCAGTTGAGCATCTGCCTTTGGCTTAGGGCATGATCCCGGGTCCAGGATTCAAGTTCCATATTGGGCTCCCTGCAAGGAGCCTGCTTTTCCCTCTGCCTATGTCTCTGCCTCCCTCTTTGTGTCTCTCATAAATAAATAAAATCTTTAAATAATAATAATAACCTCTATTCTTTTTTTTAAGATTTTATTTATTTATTCATAAGAGACACAGAAAGAGGGAGAGATACAGGCAGAGGGAGAAGCAAGCTGCATGCAAGGAGCCCAACATGGGACTCAATCTCAGGACCCTGGGATCACAACCTGAGCCAAAGGCAGATAGATGCTCAACCACTGAGCCACCCAGGTGCCCCAATAATCTCTATTCTTTTTTTTTTTTTTTTTTAAAGCAATGTGGACTTTATTTATTTATTTTTTTTATTTATTTATTTATGATAGTGAGAGAGAGAGAGAGAGAGAGGCAGAGACACAAGCAGAGGGAGAAGCAGGCTCCATGCACCGGGAGCCCGACGTGGGACCCGATCCCGGATCTCCAGGATCGCGCCCTGGGCCAAAGGCAGGCGCCAAACCGCTGCGCCACCCAGGGATCCCAATAATCTCTATTCTTGTTTGAATTTGCAATTCTTTTATTACTACTAAGTTTTGCTCTTTTCATCATTATTTCCCCTTAGTTGTAATGCATGCCCATGTCTTTGTCCCCAAAGGTATCTGAGAGGTCCCAGTATTTGAATCAATGAGTCACATCATAAGTCTGAGGTTTGCCTTATTATTGATGTATCTAATGTGGAAAATCATAAAGTTCTAAGTCAAATTTCTTAAACTTACTCAAGACCATGGGGGAGAAGGGCATATCTCAGGATTAAAATAACCATGTTGGTGTGGAACAGTCTCTGAAGGCTCTGTAGGTTGGTGACACCTACCTTCTTTCCCGCCAGTTTTATTCGTGGGGTGAAACTGTTACAAAAGAGCTGACTTTTGGACGTATAGAAACTGTGAAAGAAAAAAGGGTCATTAATGTAAGCCCCTTTCATTTTAAACTTCAAGACAGTTAAAACCCCAGCTGTGGATTAGCCCTCTTGTAACTGCCTATATCTCAGGTTTCACTGATTCCTCTGATTCTAACTTGTTCTGTAATTACCATAAGACATTAAATACAGTTTTAATCATTGTTCTTTTATTTTCCATAAACTGTTTCACACTAGCCCTGATTCCTAACTGGATGAGAATTTCCTCCTTGTGGCAGGGATTAATTCTATTCACATCATACTTTTGCACCTTGATCCTTTTCAGTCATGGGTTGAAGAGCATTTGGTAAGCAAGAATAGCTCAGGCAAGGAAAGAAAAAAGTGGTCTCAAGAAAAGATGGGGTGTGTGGGTGGCTCAGTCAGTTGAGCATCTGGCTCTTGATCTCAGCTCAAGTCTCAATCTCAGGTTGTGAGTTCAAGCCCCATACTGGGTTCCACACTGGCCATGGAACCTACAGGAAGGAAGGAAGGAAGGAAGGAAGGAAGGAAGGAAGGAAGGAAGGAAGGAAGGAAAGAAGGAAGGAAGGAAGGAAGGAAGGAAGGCAGAAATCAAACCATCAAATTCCTATCCCTTTGAAAATCGTATATTAATGCAGTAATGTCAGGCATACAAGAAAACTGGGAAACCCGATTTGGCCCTGGATATACTGAATGAATGTAAAATAGAGGCTGTACAGTCTTTTCCATTTCTCAGGCATGTCTCTGTACTCTCTTTTATCTATAATTAATTTATGAGAAAGATGTTTTGAATACTAACCAATCCACACCTTCCATCATAACTCTGATCATAAAAAAAAAAAAAAAAACAGTATCTATAGTTAACCAGTAGACTGTAGGGCAATCCTAGTAACCAACACTTTATGTTCATAAGAACATAAGAATATTAACTGCAATCAGGCCTGGAGTCCAACCAGCCCCTGGCACTTGACCCCTAAGAGTGGTACCAAGGAAACCGCCATGTAGAGAAGAAAGATGTGAAAGAAAGATGTAAGTAGAAGTGATGAATCATTAAATTCTACTCCAGAAAACAATATTACACTATATGTTAACTAACTAGAATTTAAATAAAAATTTGAAAAAATATATAAATAAATAAAAATAAAAAGATCTGAGTGGTAAAATGATGTTAGCCAGAAGAATGGGTTTCTATTAGATTTATCTACATGAAGTTGCTGTTTGAAGGTCAAAATCAGTCTACTACCACAATTTCAAATGGTTAAACCAAGAGCGTCAGCTTGCCATGAACTTGTTGTCCAACTCTTTTTTTTTTAAGATATATTTATTTATTCTTGAGAGATACAGATTGAGAGAGGCAGAGACACAGGCAGAGGGAGAAGCAGGCTCCTCACAGGGAGCCTGATGCGAGACTAGATCCCGTTTCCTGGGATCACGACCTGAGCCAAAGGCAGGCGCCCAACCGCTGAGCCAGTCATCCTAAACTCCCTGTCCAACTCTTGCAAGCCACTTTATCTCTCTGGGACTCAGGTTCCTCACCTATACTGTGTGATTGGAGGGTCTTTATGATCTCTACAACAGACTCCAGGTATCATCTGTGATATCCCCCACATTCCAGTTTTAGAACTCTTACGTATCCTCTATTATTTTACTTTTTTGCATCTATTTTCATTACTAGCCAATAATACGTTGAGAGTGATAATTTTTCAATGAAGACAATTTGATTATGCTTCAGGTAAGCTCTCTGGCCTTGTGAGAGGCTTCTGAAGAAGCTTGAGGACAGGATGAGAACAACGGCCCCTATGAGGAGCCATGTATCTCAGGCCATGAGCCCTCTTTGCTCCTGTCCCTGAGTGGCTCAAGCAAACAAGGCTCACACTGAGAAGTGAAAAGCAGACCTCAGGCCATCCCAGCTCTCAGATTCTGAAGCCACCTGTGTGAATCTATTGTCCATCTTAAATGCCATCAGAGAGCCAATTTGGGATGTAAAATAAAGTGATGAATCAGGAAACCTTCAAGTTATTATTAATTAAAATCCGAGGAAATTACAGTGCTTAAATTCATATATAATTTCTGTGTGCTACAGCTACTCTGTCCTTTAATTATTTCCTAAACATAAAACCCTGAAATATGGTGTATAATTAAACAGTAGCTATTTTCTTATGTGCCAAAGCATCTGAATGTCTATTCAAAGATTACAAATCGGGATCCCTGGGTGGCGCAGCGGTTTGGCGCCTGCCTTTGGCCCAGGGCGTGATCCTGGAGACCCGGGATCGAATCCCACATCGGGCTCCCGGTGCATGGAGCCTGCTTCTCCCTCTGCCTGTGTCTCTGCCTCTCTCTCTCTCACTGTGTGCCTATCATAAATAAATAAAAAAAATAATAATAATAAAAAAAAATAAAAAAAAAAACAAAGATTACAAATCCAAAACTAATTAGAGAGCTGACAAAAAAGAAGATACACTGTGCTCTGAATTAAGTGAAAACAAAAAAGTTCAAAGTATTATTTTACTTGAATCAGTTTTTGAAATGATAGTAAGTAACAAAAATACAAGATAAAGAAGATCCTGAAGGCATCCTCTTAGGAAGCAAGCACTTTTTCTTAAAGTGACTTCGTCAAGCAATGCAATGACAATATAAAAAGCTGAACATCACTGAAGAGTCACATATACATGCACAAAACGGAATAACACGGATGACCAGCCTGAGAGTCTCTCACTGGGCTCCCTGAGAGAGGCATACTCAGAACAGGAGTACTGGGTGACCTTACAGCTGGCCAGGCCACTGTTCCTTGTTGGTTCTTCACCTATGAATGATTACAGCTGACCGGCAGCAACCACCACACGAGGACACTATGGCCCATAACAAAGATAAAGGAAAAACCTCAAGGCTGAAATCAACATCTGTGATGAATTTTCAAGCTGGTCTCTAGAAAATATTTACAACTAAATAGAAAACAAAACGGAAGATTCTTTTTAAGCTTAGTGCATGAGCCAGTGATCATCTGCCCCTCATGGAGTGTCAGCTTAAAACAGACAACACAGAGTAAGGCAGAATGCTCTAGAAGCACTAACAAGAAAGTGGCTATTGGCTACCCAGGACAGCACAGGAAGGACTCACAAAAGAGATGTCGGGGCCAGGTCTTAGAGGATAACAGGCATTTGTGAAGAAGAGGGCAGGTGGAGAGGCCCTCTAGGCAGAAAGGCTCAGAAGAGTGAGATATGTACATCTGCTATGCAGAATAAAAGAAGGCAAGAGGTGGAAGAGGAGGCCTCGGATATCAAAAACTTTAGTCTTCATCAAGCCAGCAGGAGGAATCAGAGAAAAAGAACAGGATTTAGTTTTCATAAAATGACTCTGGTAACCAGGTATGGCAGTGGTTGACAGACACTGGTCCCAGACCTCCAGGGTCCCTTGGTGCCATATCTGGGCCTACTGAGGACACAGAGGAACACTAAGACTTTTTCACTACTATATATTTGGTTGCAAGTAAGACTTTTACTTGGGACGCCTGGGTGGCTCAGAGGTTTAGTGCCGCCTTCAGCCTAGGGTGTGACCCTGGAGACCCGGGATTGAGTCCCAAGTCAGGCTCCCTGTGAGGAGCCTGCTTCTCCCTCTGCTTGTGTCTCTGCCTCTCTTTCTCTCTGTGTCTCTCATGAATAAATAAATAAAATCTTTTAAAAAAAAAAAAAAAAGTAAGACTTTTACCTAAAAAAGGAGGGGGCAAGGGTGGCTGTTGCTTAAGAAAAAAATTAGAAAGGAAAGAAGAAAACCATTGGTCTAAAAAACTGATTCTCAATGTAGGGGTGAGGGAGGATCCTGCCACCTAGGAGGCATGTGGCAATGCAACAGACATTTTGTATTTTTAATTTTTTTTTTGTTTTTAAGTCTAAATGATTTTCCTCCCCAGTTTCCAATGGTTTCAACGGCATTTTCCATAAGCCTAAAGGCATTTTTAAAAATCATAAAACAGGGGTGCCTAGGTGGCTCAGTCCATTTAGCGTCTGCCTTCAGCTCAGGTCATGATCTCAGGATCCTGGGATTGAACCCTGCGCCAGGCTCCCTGCTCAGTGGTAAGTCTGCTTCTCATTCTCCCTCTGTGATCTCTCTTGCTCTCACTCTCTCTCAAATAAATAAAAATCTTTTAAAAACTAAAATTAAAAAAAATAAAAATCATAAAACATTATAAAGAAGAAATAGCCCAAGGCTTTTCACTTTTGGCAGGTTTGAGAATATCTAGTTCTCACAGTTAGTTTCCAGGAGGTTATGAGCTCTACCAGCAAATTTCCAAGAAATCGTTTAAATCCCTCCAGGTTTTCTGATAGGAAAATTCACTTAGCCACAGTTCCTGCAGACACTTTGGTCGTCACCCTGGAGTGAGTGCTATTGGCTTTTAGTGGGTGGAGGTCAGGGATGCTACTCAACATCCTACAATGCACAGGGCAGTAGTGTCCAGGTTGAGAAACCCTGGTCTAAAGGATGGACTGAAAGAGAGATCAGAAGCAGACATACTATTAAGATTATCACAGTTATTAAAAAAGATAAGGATGGGATAAAGCAGTGGTACTGACAAAGGCACAAGAGATACCACCCTGAGCTTTGATCAGAAGAAACACTGAGGCCTATCTCTTGTCCCACATGAAGAAGAGCACAGTGATTTTTCTACAGACGGAGAATGCCAGGCACAATGTTGTTCTGCTATGGTCTGTGGGAGTTGGGAATCATAGGAGCTGGAGCTAATAATAGAAATAAGACCTTCAAATTGGTCTTTTTTTTTTACTCTTAGACTGTTCTTATATTACTGCCACTGTTTTGCATGTACAGAAAGAAGCTCTAAGCAAATGCTGGAACTTTGGTTTTCTTGACAAAAGACTTTAATAGTTGGAACTTAACAAATGTGAAGAAAAAAGTGGCAAGGAAGTTATTCAAAACCCTTATCATCTACCAGGAATCAAGATTACACCCACCTGTGGTTTATCCAGTGAGGAATATTATAGTCATCGCCCAGACGAGAATCACGAGGTGCACTTCGATTATGCAGCTGGAAGAGAAAAAGCCAGTACACAGATTAGCTAGGAAACAAACAGGATGTGGAACTGCTCCAACTTTTCTGTTTTAAAGTGTTCTCAAAAAAAAAGAAAATAAATAAATAAATAAAAATAAAGTGTTCTCAAGATCACCCTAGTAGTAGAAACTGGCCGTTATTAAGCAATCCAAAATCTAATGACCTTAAACAGCGGGACAGCATGTAATGGTTGCTCCCCCATGCACACCAAGTCCACACCAATTCCTAAAAAAAAGACAAAAAGAGTTTGGGGTGAGGGTGGAAAGAAGCAGAAATAAGTGTCTCACTCTATTAACAATACTATTAAACTGGGTCAGGGTATGAGTCAAAGCAGACTTCCTATCCTATGATTTATAACCTCATTCGCCTACACAGCAAAGCAGTAAATAGATGCATTTTGTCTATTTCCTCTTTACCAGGTCCCATCACATCCTGCGATTACTGAATGCTTGACAATTAGCCTTTGACTGCTTTGTAGATCATGATTTGTCAAAAAGACAACCCCGGACTCCATTACTAAAGTTTCAAGGCCAGAAAGGAAACGAAACCTTGTAATTTCAATAAAAAGGCAAAACAATCCATATCGTTTAACGGAGCTGCTTTATTGGCAATCAGGATTTACATTCCACCTCCATCTTGTTGTTGAAGCATAAATTTAATGGGACAAGGGGTACAAAATAGGGAAGCATAGCACATCATGGAGGGAGGACTGGATCAGATGATTTGATGGTTCTCCCCAAGACAGGCTGATGGCACACGGGTTTCCAAAATAGTTCTCTGGGGTCATATATGTTTGTGAAACTCTGAGCACCTGTTATGCCCATTAGAGATAGACAAGATACACTAACATATTAAAACCTGCAATTAGGGAATCTGCCTAAACTGTGTATGACCCAGCATTTCCCAAACCAATTTGATCATGGAACTCTTTTTGTTGCCTAACATTATTCATATCCCCAGGATCTCTGACACACAGAGCCAGGGAAAGCTCAGAGCTCTAAAAGTAAGTCAGGCTCTAAACCCTTGGAGACAGTGCAGCCCAGGGAGCATTACCATTATCTATCATCCGCTGCTTGGTCAAGATCATAAGTAGACGGTCCACTTCAAAAACACCCACCCCAGGCGTGATCACCACAGACATCTGCCCAGTTCGGTCAAAGTTGCGGTTGATGTAGTGCTTGTCAAACACTTCAAAGGAAGCAAAAGTTCTTGAATGAAGATGTTACAACTTTTCAGAAACCAGCCACTGGCAAGCCTCTCTGTGATCTAAGTATTTTGCCCGTGTTTCTGTTGTAGCAATAGCCTGAATTCTAGTTAGTCATGTGCATATCTGCCTCTTCCCTTCTACTTTAAGAACTGCTTGAGGGGATCCCTGGGTGGCGCAGCGGTTTGGCGCCTGCTTTTGGGCCAGGGAGCGATCCTGGAGACCCGGGATCGAATCCCACGTCGGGCTCCCGGTGCATGGAGCCTGCTTCTCCCTCTGCCTGTGTCTCTGCCTCTCTCTCTCTCTCTCTGTGTGTGACTATCATAAATAAATAAAAAATAAAAAAAAAAGAACTGCTTGAACACAAGACTACCTTACTGTTGCCTTCATTAACATCCTCTCATTGATGCCTAATACTTGCCTTGTGCAGCCTTAAATGCTCAAATTTCATGTTGTTAATTTAAACAATACATAAATGAGTCTCCATTGAAATTTACAAAAATCAAATATTAATTTAAGATAATATTTAAAAGAGTAGACTTTGTAAATCTGGCAAGTTAATTTTTATTTCTGTCCTATACAGTCCTTACTTTAGAAAACCAAAGATATTCCAATATGACAAAGATTTACTAATACAAGACCATGTGCTTAAAATCCCCAGCACCTGGGTCTATAGATACATGGGCAGGTTATACGCACAGTGAAGTAACCACACATCATCACTTCTACCACTGGCCAGTGCTGAGGGATGCCTAACCAGAGCTAGGCCAATCACTCCGCTGGGAACACAGAATTCTGAACAGAGAGTAGAGAGCTGACAGCGGAGCTAGGAGCTGAATACTGCTCTAGGAATACCTGCTGTTGCAGTTCCTAGAGCCACTTTGGTCCCCACCATCGTCTGCATGATGTTCAAGCCTTTCCTGGTGGCCGTGCCAGGTGTCTACATCCTGAGAGTAAATTTCTCTTTTTGTGTAAACCAATTCAGTAGGTTTCTGTTATTTGCAAACAAAGCATATCAGCTAACACATTAATGCAGGGACAAACATTCAGAGGAAATCAATACCATGCTGTTAACAAGGTTCCATTTTGGAAGGGAACTGACAGTAGTGGGAGGGGGGAGATCTTCATTTTTACTTAATATAGCTCTGATTATTTGAATTCTAGAAACATAGGTTCCTTTTATAATTAAAAAAAAAATTTAATTACTTAGAAGCAATTGAGAGATGGGGTAGAAAATAGCAAGAACAAGGTTTTTAGTTAAACAGTCCAAGGAAGTTTCCCTCTAGCTCTTTACTCTCAGGTTACCATGAGAAGCAGATGAGAATAGCACATTAATTTCCAACAAAAAACCCAAGAGCTAAATGTTGGCCATTATAACCATCCAATCAGAAGTTACTGCTTTCAGTTCATCTCTGGGGTAGGTAGGTGAGGAGATCATCAACTGGTTCTGGATCTTTGGACATTAGTAAAAAAGAAGTCCATAGCCATGTGGTAAGCAAGATGCCAGCTCCCATGGTTGGCATCCCTTACTCACCATTGAATGACAAATTGATGGCCTCTAGGTAGTTTCCTTGTGCTGAGGTAGAATTGTCGCCTTGAGGAAAGCCCTCTGAAGCAAATGACACAAGGGAAGGAAAAGTATCTCATGAAAGATGAACTCTAAAAACCAAGTGGAAAGTGTCTGGCTCCGCAGGGCCTCCCACCCTGTAGTAGGGACATTATTGAACTTACTGCATATGTAATGAACAACTGGACCCAACTGGAAATAGAAACCTGACTAGATTAAAAAAAAAAAAAAAAAGAAAGAAAGAAACCTGACTAGAAGCAGAAACTATGCCCAGAAGTAGGAAGGAACCTACTTCATTTCCCAGCTTCCATCCTATACTTCCTTTCCCTGCCACACCTTCTATCATATGAATGCAGTACCTGCCTGTTCCAGTCGTACCAACACTGGATACTGGATGAAGAGTTTTTTAATGGTCACAAGGAGTGACGTCCACTCTTCTCTCCTCTCATTCTGCACCACCACTCTGAAAGGAATATTGTCATAAAATACTAAACAGCTATCACATACATCAGGCCACTCACAGGGTTTCAAAGGAAAGGAGAAGATGGGATTCCCAAGATTAGGGTAATTTACCATATAATAATAAGTATAAAAGTCAAATGTGTGTAACAAACATTAGCAAAGAAATGTAATCACATCAACAGTCACATAGACTGAAAACAAAAAAGAAAGCATTTTAAAATTGCCATGAGATTATATTAATGCCTAGCATTGAGTAGGAATATGAAATTTTCACATAATGAATTACAATTAGGTGGTCTATAAAAAGCCTAAAAGAAAACATCTATATGTATGGGTTGGGGTTTTTTTTTTTTTTTAGATTTTATTTATTTATTCATGAGAGACACACAGAGAGAGCCAGAGACCTAGGCAGAAGGAGAAAGAGGTTCCCGGCAAGGAGCCTAATGCGGTACTCGATCCCAAGACCCCAGGATCATGACCTGAGCCAAAGGCAGACGCTCAACCACTGAACCACCCAGGCACCCCATATATGTATGTTAATATATATATATATGTATACATACACACACACACACACACACACACACACACACACACACACACACAATAAACCTATCTAGGTCAGGGAACTAGATTAGTAGAAAGGGACTGCAGAAGTACCTGGCTGGCTCACTCAGTTGAGCATGAGACTCATGATCTAGGGTTGTGAGCTTGAACCCCATGTTAGGTGTAGAGATTAGTTAAAAATAAAATCTTAAAATAAAATAAAGTAAAAATGGGGCACCTGGCTGGCTCAGTCAGTATGGCTTGCAACTCTTGACCTCAGGGTTGTAAGTTTGAGCCCCACTTTGGGGATAGAGATAACTTAAAAATAAAATCTTAAAAAATACAATACAATACAATACAATACAATAAATAAAAATAAAATCTTAAAATAAAGGGGGGGGGGTGATGGGTGGGAATCAGTTTACTGCAGACCTCAACCTTAAAGTTTTTGAACCATGTGGATGTACTACTAAAAATAAAATTTAGATTTAAAGAAAAAATATACATTTGCATTAATCTAGTAATTTTAATGCTATGAACTTATCCTAAAGAAATATACGGGGGGGGGGGGGGGAAATATACAGGGGGTACCTGGGTGGCCCCTGTCAATTAAGTGTCTGACTCTTGGTTTCAGCTCAGGTCATGATCTCAGGATATTGAGATCAAGCCCCATATTGGGCTCCATGCTCAGTGCTAAGTCGGCTTAGGACTCTCTCCTTCCTCTGCTTCCCCCCTCACCCACACCCACTCGCTCCCTCTCTCTAAAATAAATAAGTAAATCTAAAAGAAAAGAAAAGAAAAAAAGAAAGAAAGAAAGGAAGGAAGGAAGGAAGGAAGAAAGAAAAGGAAAGGAAAGAAAGAAAAGAAAAGAAAAAAAGAAAAGAAATGAAAAGAAAAAAAAGAAAAGAAAAGAAAAGAAAAAAAGAAAAAACACATAGGACCCAGAATAGCCAACCCAATATTGAAAGAGAAGAACAAAGTTGGAGGACTAACACTATTCAACTTCAAGAAGCTACAGTAATCAAGACAGGGTGGCAGTGGTGAAAGAGCAGACAAACAGATTAATGCAACAGATCAGAGGACCCAGAAGCAGAATCCTTAAAATATATCAACAGATCTTTGACAAAGAAGCAAAGACAACATAATGGAACAAAGACATTCTTTTCAACAAATGGTGCTGGAACAACTGGACATCCACATGCAAAAGAAAAAAAAGAAAGTTAGACACAGACTTTACGCTCTTCATAAAAATTAACTAAAAATATGGTTCGATCCTGGGTTTTGGCAGAAAATTTAGAAAGCAATTCAAAATAGGTCATAGACCTAATTATAAAATGTAAAATTGTAAAACTTCTAAAAGCTAACATAGCACAAAACTTAAATGACTCTGGGTAGGATGATGACTTTTTAGATTAAATACCAAAGCCACAATCCATGAAAGAAAGAAATTGATAAGCTAGTCCTTATTAAAATTTAAAAACTTCTGCTCTAGAAAAGACAATGTTAAGAGAATGAGAAGACAAGGCATATTTAATAAAGGACTGTCATCCAAAATACATAAATAACTCTTAAAAATTCAACAATAAAAAAACCCAATTTAAAAATAGGCAGAAGAGTTGAACAGACACTTCATCAAAGAAGATATACATGGCAAATAAGTACATGAAAAGATGTTCCACATCATGTCATAGGGGGAAAGGAAAGAGTAAGTGGGACATTGAGGATTTTTGGGCAGTGAAAATACACTGTAAGATATTAATGATGGGAGACATGGCATTATATATTTGTTCAATCCCACCGAAAGTATAATACCAAGAGTGAACCTTAAGGTAAACCTACGGACTTTCAGTGACTATGAAACATCTGTGTAGGTTCATTAATTGTAATAAATGTATCTGTCTGGTAAAAGTGGTTGATAACAGAGAGAAGGCCATTATGTATGTGTAAGTAAAAGGGGTGTATGGGAAATCCTTATACCTTCTCTCAATTTTGCTATGAACACAAAACTGTTCAAAAAAAAAAAGGCAAAAAACAATAAAGAATGCATTAACTATATATCTATCACAGTGATACATAGTTGAATTTAAAAATTAGAAAAAGATTGGGGTGCCTGGGTAGTACAGCTGGTTAAGCATCTGACTCATAGTTTTGGCTCAGGTTGTAATCTCAGGGTCATAATCCGAGGGTTGAGAGATTGAGCCTCGCACTGAGCACCAAACTCAACGTAAAGTCTGTTTGAGATTCTCTCTCCCTCTGCACCTCCCACTTATGCATTCTCTAAAATAAATAAGTAAATCTTTTTCTTATTAGAAAAAGAGTAAATATCCAACAAGGAATTAGTTAAATTATGATAAAATTTCAGACTATGACAAAATATCCTATAGGTATCAAAAAATGAAATGATCCTCTTTGATAACTGTTTGAGTAATGGGTATATGAAAGTTCACAATGCTATTCTCTCTACCCAAGTATATTTGATTTTTTTAAAAACAAAACAAGCAGGCACCCTGGGTGGCTCAGCGGTTAAGCGCTGCCTTCAGCCCAGGGTGTGATCCTGGAGACCCAGGGTCGAGTCCCATGTCAGGCTCCCTGCATGGAGGCTGCTTTTCCCTCTGCCTGTGTCTCTGCCAATCTCTCTCTCTCCCTCTCTCATGAATAAATAAATAAAATCTTAAAAAAAAAAAAAAAACAAGCCAAAAAATCATCCAATTTTAAAATGGGCTAAACAGGGCCACCTGGCTGGCTTAGTCAGTAAAACATGTGACCCTTGATTTTGAGGTCATAGGTTTGAAGTCCCACATTTGGGTGCAGAGATTACTTAAGAAAAAATAAAATCTTAAAAAAATAAAATAAAATGTGCTAAACAAAAAAAGATCTGAAGAAACATACCACAGTACTAAAAGAACTTCCCTTTGGACTGTAACATCGACAAGTGGAAAGACAAAAAGAAAATGAAAAAATGAAAAAATTAGCTAAGAAGATGAATATATAATTCACAAAAGAGAAATACAAAGGCCAAAAAGCATGAGAAAACATTTACTCTTGGTAATAAAAAAAAATGACTATTAAGACTCAAGGAGATAACTTTTCTTCCATTCCAATTGGGAACGGGTCAAAAAAAGGAAGAGAATAGTATTCAGTGTTAGCAAGGACAGAGAAATAACATTGCTAGTGGGAAAATAGGATTTTTTACTTCAGTGGTTTTGCAGGGCAATTTTGGTTATACAAATGAAAAGCTTAACAGATATATAGTATTTTTGACCCAATAACTCCATTTCTGGGAACTTATCCTTAAAATTATGCTAAGTTATAAGGTTATAACTAAGGTTATAAGGTTACACTAAGGTTGTGCTTAAACACTGTAAGACCATTCATTAGAACTTTTGACAATAGTGAAAAGTTGAAAATCACTTCAGTGTTCAATACTAGTTAGCAGTTGTAACGTCTAGTTACAACTAATACTAGTTAGCAAATGTTAGCAGTTGTAACGTCTAGTTACAACTAATACTAGTTAGCAAATGTAACGTCTACATAGGAATAAAAACGATGCTGTAGAAACAGAGTATTTGACATGGAATGGCATTTACGATGTAGTAAGTGAAAAATGCTGGTTTAAAAAAAACATCATGTGAAAAAAGCATGAGAGTGGGGCGCTGAAGTGGCTGAGTGGTTGAGCGTCTGCCTTTGGCTCAGGTTGTGGATCTTGGTGTCTTGGGATTGAGACCTACATCAAGCTCTCTGTAGGGAGCCGGCTTCTCCCTCTACCTATGTCTCTGACTATGTGTGTCTCTCATGAATAAATAAATAAAATCTTAAAAAATAATTAAAAAAAAAAAGCATAGGAGTCTGTGACCACACCTCTGTGAAAATTACTTTTTGTCTCTATAAACAGAGAATAGGGTTTGATGCAGCCATGTAATGATGACTGCATCTGGAAGGTGGAATTGAGGGTGTTTTGAATTATCATTTACGTAACTATACTTTGTGATTTTTTCCTAAAATAAACTTATATTGTTTTTATAGTAAGAGAAACACAACCAAAGCTTCTTTTGATCTAAAAAATGTTGAGGGGTGACTTTTTAACGATGTGAGGAAAATTTTAATATATTAATTATATAGTCCTATACACATGTAAATCTATATTTATAACTCATACATTCATGCTTTATACAACCTGGGTTTTTTAAGATTTATTTATTTATTCAAGAGAGAAAGTGAGTGAGAGAGAATGAATGAGGAGAGAGGCAAGAAGAGAAGCAGACTCCCTGTGGAGCTGTGAGCCTGATGCAGGACTTGATCCTAGGCCCCTGGGATCATAACCTGAGCCAAAGGCAGACACTTAACTGACTGAGCCACCCAAGAACCTAATACTATTTGTTTTAATATGTCCATAATTATACTCAAATGAATTCATACATTCATATTCATTAGGTAGAAATAACTTCATATACTGAAACCCAAAGAGGTTCTCAGGTTCCAGGCATCAGGAGAACCTGGCTGGCTCAATCAGAAGAGCATGCAACTCTTGATCTCAGGGCTCTCAGTTCAAGCCCCATGTTGCATGTAGAGAGTATTTAAAAATAAAATCTTAAAAAATATTTTTAAAAAAGGTTCCAGGAATCCACTGAAGTGGTATGAAGAATTTAACAGCATGAAGGGATAAATGGTGATGCTGGGGGAAGAAATGGTCCATTACTTTTATGAAATTCTCATAGGGATACAGGACCCAAAAGAAGATCCATAAATAATTTAAAGTATGGTCAGTATGGGGTTGAAGAACGCAGTGGTCAAAAGCACCAAGTCTGAATCAGACTACCTGAGTCAAGTACATATTCCATCACTTAATCCTCCATGGACTTTGGATAAGTTACTTAAACTCTATGTCCAAGTTTCTACATCTGTAAAATGGGGTAACAATAAGCACAAGGAACGCTATGATATTTAAATGAAACCAAGATACTAAAGTGCTTAGAATAGTGAGTGTCCCATACATAGTAAGTCCAGAATACAAATGATAACTATTATAATCTTATTACCATCTGAATAGGAGAGGGAGATACTCTTATTTTCTATCTTATGCTCTTCTATAGATTTTTCAAAATTTCTACAATAAAGTTGCATTATTTCTTAAATTATATAAAACGGTAATGTGATAAGTTATAAAGGAAATATAGCTGACCCTTGAACAACATTGGACACTGATAACCCTGCCCTGTGCAACTGAAAATCTGCGTATGTTTTGACTCCCCAAAACATTTACTAATAGTCTGTTGACCAGAAACCTTACTGATAACATAAACAGTCCATTAAAATATTTTGTATAAGTATTTTATACTATATTCTTAATAAAATGAGCTAGACAAAAGAAAGTGTTATTAAGAAAATCGTAAGAAGGGACACCTGGGTGTCTCAGTCAGTTAAGCATCGGCCTTCAGCTCAGGTTATGATCCCAGGGTCCTGGGATTCAGTACCACATCAAGCTCCTTGCTCAGTGATGAGCCTGCTTCTCCCCCCCTTCCTTTGCCCCTCTCCCCTGCCACTCCACATTTGTGCTCTCTGCTCTCAAATAAATAAATAAATAAAATCTTAAAAAAAAAAAAAGAAAAGAAAAGAAAATCATAAGGAGGAGTGCCTGAGTGGCTTAGTCAGCTGAGTGTCTGTCTTGATTCTGGCTCAGGTCATGATCTCAGGGTTGTGGGATCGAGCCCTGAATCCGATTCTGTGCTCAACAGGGAGTCTGCTTGAGATTCTCTCCCTCTCTCTGCTCACATGTGTGTGTGCACAGGCTCTCTTTCTCTCTCTCAAATAAGTAAATCTTTTTCAAAAAGAAGACAATCATAAGGAAAATATCTTTACAGTACTGTATTGTATCTATCAAAAGAATCCATGTATAAGTGGATCTATGCAGTTCAAATCCATGTTGTTCAAGGGTCAACAGCATAGCAAAATGTTAATTATGGAACATCAGGTGGTAGGTATACAAGTAATCACTATACAATTCATTCAACTTGTCTCTATCTTTGAAAACTTTATAATAACATATTGTAAAAACAATTATCTAAGCTAAAAATGATGCATGACTTTAGAAAGAAATCTGGATCAGGAAAAACATCTCAATAAAGAATATTAGGACAATTGGCAAAATCTGACATTCTTTTTTTTTTTAATAAAGATTTTATTTATTTATTCATGACAGACACAGAGAGATAGGCAGAGATATAGGCAGAGGGAGAAGCAGGCTCCCTGTGGGGAGCCAGATGTGGGACTTGTTCCCAGGACCCAGGGATCATGATCTAAACCAAAGGCAGACGCTCAACCACTGAGCCACCCAGGTGCCCCAAAACCTGATATTCTTTTGCAATGTCCTTGCCTTAGGAGATAGATAATGAAATATAAGATATCATATGTCTATTCAATGTCTATTCAACTGATAAATCTAGGTGAAAAGTATATAGATATTCATTATATTCCTCTTTCAACTTTCTAATAATTTAAAATTTTTTGAAATAAAAAGTTAAAAAGTTGCTCAAAAAACTGCCTAAAAAGTTTCCATAACTTCTGTGACTCTTTGTGGCTTATCCACAATCAGTTTTAAAAATATATACATAACCATAAAAGAATAAAAGATATATTCTCTAAGAATGCTATCATAAAATTGAGAAGGGAGAAAAATACAAATTGGCATTTGGTGCCAAATTTGGCATGAGACTTAGGAAGGAAGTAGCTACAAAGAAATATGATTAAGGCTCCAGGTTGGGGGTAGGGGAGAAGACTGGCCATCTGAGACATAAACTAAACCCACATAGTAAACTGTTACTGCAAAACAGAGAGACACTGATTTCGTCTGAGGTAGCAAGGGAAACTAGCAAAGGGTTCTTCCTCTGTTGCAGAAGGAAATAGTCTGAGACAGCAAGACTGAACCAATAAGACAGTTACATGTTTGAGAAAAGCAGTCTCTAAGGGCTTAAACATGTAGTAAGGTGAGGAAATGTACTTCATATCAAAGGAGTTGCTTTTTACTTAAACATAAAATCTCGGTACCCCAGTGAAGAATAAAACAATCCATTTAAAACCTACAGGGACACCTGGGTGGCTCAGTGGTTGAGTGTCTGCCCCTCTGGCTTGGGTCTTGGTGTTGAGTCCCACATCGGGTTCCCCATGGGGAGCCTGCTTCTACCTATGCCTCTGCCTCTCTCTGTGTGGAAAAGTATGGCAGGACTATTAACTCAGATTCTTCAGTATATCCAATGTTTGGAGACAAAAAGGAAGGCTCTCACTGCTTTAGATTTAGATTTAACAAGCAGATCAAACATAAGTTATTTCAGAGACATTAATGAAATCTGAATATTAGACATTGGAAATTACAGAATTACCTTTGTTCAATGTGACCATGATATTGTGGTTATGTGTGAAAATGCTCCTATTTTTTAGATATGCAGAAGAACAACATGTCACAATATCTAGAATTTACTCTAAAATAAAATCTAGCCAAAAAAAAAAATAGATGAAGCAAAACAAAGAAACAAAGAAACAAACAAAAACAGATAAAATAAATGAGGCATAATAATAACTGTTAAATCTAGGTATTGGGTATGTGAATGCATCGTATTATTTATTCTTCTTTTCTGGGTGTGTGAAATTTTTCACAGAACAAAGTTTGGAAAGTCTAAATGCAATGTGTATCCTGGATTAGATCCTGGAACATAATGTGGAAAAACTGATGAAATCTGAGAACCACCTGAAATTTTGTTAATGGTAATACACCAGGGCTAATCTTGCAGTTTTGACAAATGCACCTTAGTTATGAAATGTTATCAGGAAAACTGAATAAAGGGTATATGGGAACTCTCTCTCTCTCTGGGCTATCTCTGCAACTTCTCAATAAACCCAGAATTATTCCAAAATGAAAAGGTTAATTTATTTTTAAGTTAGGAAAGAAACAACTAAACAAACAAATGAATAGAGAGCACCTGGGTGGTTCAGTCGGTTAAGCAGTTAAGCTAAGCATAAGACTCTGGCCCAGGTCATGAATCCGGGGTTCTGGGGTGGATGCATCACATCACATCACATCTGGCTTCCTGCTCAGCTGAGAACCTACTTCTCCCTCTCTCTCTGCCCCAATGCTCGTGCTCACTCATGCGCTCTCTCTCAAATAATAAATGAAATCTAAGAAAAAAAAGGCCTAGTAAAGCACTCAAACATACTTATAAAAGTCTTCATAGTACCGTCCCTTGTGATCCTGTCGAATTGAGGCTCGGTTTATTTCAGGAAATTCATCTGAAAAAGAAAACAACACACGTAGATCAGAGTGAGAAGAGAAATTCAGTTTCTCTGCTCCCTCTTCTGGGTTGAAAATTTGCAACACTTAAACAACTGAACAAATGAATGAATGAATGAATGAATGAATGAATGAATAAAATTAAGTATCAGGTTGGCTTTAAGATGAATCATGGGCCACAGACTTCATGCATCCACTAATGGACTATTTTCCATTTTACCCTATGCTCATAACAGAAAACATGGGCAAGATGAGCACTGCAAAGGGAAAGTTATAAGGAATGGGTGGCTAGCTTAATAAGAAAGAACTATAAGAGAAAGACTTACTCACCAAGAGATTTTGCATCATAAAAAGTTCTAGAAAATAGGACCACTGTCACTTCATGACTACAGTTCTTCTCCTAGGAATGAGTAGAGAAAAAGGCTCATGTTTATTTTATTCACTTCACGATGAAGGGGCCTACATTAACATAATATTCCCAATTTTAGGAGGCTCAGTGGCAGCACACTATATTGGATGATGTCACATAATTATAGGTTGCATAATTCAGTGAACACAGCACTGCTGGAATGAGAAGATCTGGATTGAGTTCTGGCTCTGAAATTTACCACTACGTGACTTGGACAAGTTACCTATAGTCCCCGGAATGCAAAAGTGCTTTAAAAACAGGAAATCACCAATAAGTATTGGGTCACTATCTCCTAGCTCTTGATTCAGCATGAACTAGATCACCGCAGGGTCAAAGGATCATGGTATTTATACCTGCTTTACGGTGTTTTAAAAATTTCTTCACAACAGTAGTTTAGGAAACAAGAAGAGAATCCATGCTAGTGGATGTGAGACTCAAATACATCCCCACATCCTACCACTGTTAAAAAATGAGGCTTGGGAACTGCTTAAATAAGCAGGAGTCGAAGCCAAAGCACTGAAGTACCTTTGGATTGGAATAGGGACTAGTGAGAATGAACATTTCCATACAGTCTGGAGATCAACGTTCTGGAAAGAGGGTGTTTACAGATGGCATGAAATCTGGCTTGCATCAGTGAGCCAACAAGCCCAGTTTCAGTTCCTCCCAGATCTTCGAAGATGAGAGCCTACACTGACCACTTCTAACCCACCATACTCACTGACTACACAATTCAGCTTCACCACGTAGGGTATATATACAACATGAAGTACATTACACCACCTTACTTTCCCCCATGGATGTATCATAAGTGGACAGAAATTCCTAAATACAAGCCACATAGCACCAAGAGGAGAGTGCTAGGAAAGAGCAGATCTTCATTAGCCACCAAATAATGTAGTAGATACCCAGTGCTCCAAACTCAACTCCAAATTTATGTGCTTTTGGTATAAGTGATACATAGAAAAAAAAAAATGCCTTACAACGGGCTGGTGTGGGCATATGAGCCTTTCAACTCATGTGATGATGAGGATACCATTCAATAGGTGATATGGCCTGGGGTTATAAAAATACAGACAGGACAGCACAGAGGTTATGACCTCAGGCTAGCTCTCGGTAAATGGATGGCACCAGATTAGACTCTTCATTCTGCTTTAACATACTGTTAATCATGGGCAAGTTATCCAACCTCTTTAAGCTGTACTTTCTCTGTATAACAGGGGCAAGAGGATTAAGAGAGAGAATGTGGATAAAACACTTATCAAGATACCTAGTATGGCAAAATACTCAATAAATGTTAACTAGGACTACTACTACTACTACTATTACTCCCATCATCACTATATTTTGGGCTCTGAAATGAATTCATAAACTCCCATATCCAATCCTGCTGTCCACAGTTCTAGCTTTAACTTATTAGATAGGAGGTATAAAGAATAAACAACCTTCACCAAACATCCTTAAATCAATAGAGTGGTTATAGGAAGTTATTTTCATTCATTTTCAAGCTCCTGCTTTAAAATCAAGATCTTGGGACACCTGGGTGGCTCAGCGGTTTGGCACCTGCCTTCGGCCTAGGGTGTGATCCTGGAGTCCCAGGATCGAGTCCCGCATTGGGCTCCCTGCATGGAGCCTGCTTCTCCCTCTGCCTGTGTCTCTGCCTCTCTCTCTCTCTGTCTCTCATGAATAAATGTTTTTAAAAAAATCTTAAAATAAAATAAATATCTTGATTTTAAAATATAAACAAATCCTAAGAACGAAGTCCTGTAAACTAATGACTGAGTCTAACCCAAATCCCTCCCCTACATCTAATTACATATATCCACTCACAGAATCTTGGGTTAGGGGACATCTAAGGGGCAACTCAGCCAGACTTGAACTGAAGGTTTTCACAGTCCCAATACTGAAATGGCCATTATGTGGTCCAAGGTAATCATTATTCAGCCCCTACTCACCAAACTTCAGGTGCTGTACTCAGTCAAAAAGAACTGATCACTGTTAAGCCTTATAACTGCAGAAGACTCTGGGCTGGGCTGCTTAATTCCAGCATGTCCCTTCACCAAATTGCTCCTGGATGCTGTACTCTTCTTTCCTCAAATGCTCCCTGGCTTTGATCATACTGGTCTCTTGCTTGAGAATCTTTAATAACTCCCACACTTCTGTCAAGTCCAAACTACCTGTCTTGATGAGACCCTATCCTTCTAATCCATCTCATTACTTAATTATTCTCCACATAAACTCTCTGTGAAGTGCCAAGACCACACCCCACTCTCACACCTGTCTAAATCTTTTTCCTCAAACTGTTCATCTGATACACCCTCTCCATCTTTCTTTCCAACCATCCAAACCTTCCTCAGCCTTCCAGGCCCAAATTCAAAGGTAAATAAAATTCCAACCCCTAAAACACACGGTTTGCTATTGTTTCAAATACGGAGATGCAAGCTCCCTAGCAGGTCTGTAAATTTTCTGGGGGCAAGCATTGTATTTCTACTTCTGTACCCTTCAGAGCTGAAGGATATTGCTCCTGTGTTGCTAAGGAAGATGGGACTTAGATTCAATTGAGACCAGGATCCTATTGAGACCTTATTATGTATAGATGCACATCTTGTGAGGCAGGAACTATTATTACCTCCATTTTACAGAAAAGGGAATAGGGGCCCAGAGAGACTGACTACTCCAAGATTAAAAAAAAAAAAAAAAAAGGAAAAATAAAGCAAATCAGAGTAGAATTGTAATTTTAAACTCAGTCTGCTTTTACCCAAACTCCACGCTCTTTCCCACCATATAATGTGACCTCAAATAGCTTTCCAATTTAGGTCTTTGATCCACCTTGAGTTAATTTTTTAAAAGATAGATAGATTATTGTTTATTTATTTATTTATTTTCAAGAGAGACAAAGAGCATTCAAGCGAGGTGAGGGGCAGAGGGAGAGAAGTTGATTCCCTGCTGAGTGGGGAGCTGAACACAGGGCTCCATATCACAACTCTAAGATCATGACCTGGGCCAAAATCACAAGTCAGATGCTTAACCAACTGAGACACCCAGGTACCCCACCTTGAGTTAATTTTTGTATATGGCTATGAAGTGAGAGTCCAAATTCATTCTTTTGCATTTGGACACTCAATTGTTGACTCAGAACCATTTGTTGAAGAGACTATTCTTTCCCTCATGAATGGACCTGACATCCTTGTCTAAAGTCAACTGACCATGGATGTATGGAGTGATTTCTGTACTCTCAACTCTATTCCATTGATTTATATATCTATCTCTAAGCCAGGACAACACTGTTTTGACTATGTTAGCTTTGTAGTAAGTTCTGGAATTAGAAAGTAAGAGTCCTCCAACTTTGCTATTCCTTCTCAAGGTTGTTTTGGCTATACAGGATCCCTTGCAATTCCACATAAATTTTAGAATCAGTTTTTCCATTTCTGTGAAAAAAAAAAAAAAAGGCCATTGGGATTTTGATAGGAACTGAACTATAGTTTGTTTTGAGTAGCATTACCACTTTCACAATATTAAGCCTTCCAATCTATGATCATGGGTTGTTTTTCATTTATTTATATCTTTGTTAATCTATTTCAGCAAGGTTTTATAGGTTTTAATTTTTTTTTTTTTGGTTTTATAGGTTTTAGTATGCAAATCATGCACCTCCTTGGGTAAATATTCCAAAGTATTTGATTCTCTCTGATGCTCTTGTAAATGGAATTTTTTTTTTAATAATTACCTTTTTAAAATTTGTTTTTTTTTAAATTTCCTGTTCAGACTGTTCATCACTGATGAAACACTGATTGTGTGTGTTGATTTTTACCTTGCAACTTTGCTAAATCCATTTATCAGCTCTAACAGTTCTTTGTGGATTTTTTTAGGATTTTCTACATATAAGAATTCATCTGTGCACTGAAATAGTTTTACGTATTCTTTTCCAATACAGAGGCCTTCTATTTCTTTTTCTTCCCTAGTTGTTGTGCACTAGAAGTTCCAGTACAACACTGAATACCAGCGGTAAAAGCAGGCATCTTTACCATGTTCCTAAATCCTAAAGGGGAAATTTTCAGACTTTCACCATTTAGTCTGATGTCAGCTGTGGGTTTTCCACAAATGACCTTTATCATGTTGAGGTGGTCAAAGCAATGTAAATACAGAGTTTTATCAATTTAGGCTTTACTTAAGATACTTTAATTAAAGAGGTTAATAGGGACGCCTGGGTGGCTCAGTGGTTGAGGGTCTGCCTTTGGCTCAGGGCGTGATCCTGGGGTCCCAAGTTCAACTCCCACATCAGGCTCCCTCAAGGAGCCTGCTTCTCCCTCTGCCTATGTCTCTGCCTCTTTCTCTGGGTCTTTCATGAATAAATAAATAAAATCTTAAAAAACAAAAAGGCAGCTTACTAGAAATAGTGTATTTCTAAAATCTGCAATGAGTAATATTTATACAATGAGATTTAGTGCATAAGAAACATACCTTCCACTTGGTAAAGAGATCAGCAAGGAAACCATTCACAGCTTTCTCAAAATATAGATCCCCTGAAAAGCAACAATGAGAAGAGGGTGAAGATTATCTTTATTTCTTGTTTATAATATCTTCTCTCAGTAAAGTAGCAGGAATAGGACCAAAGACAAGGTGGGTTCTGCTATATCTTAAAACAAGATCATAAAAGCCAGATGTATAAAAGTAGTTTATAGACTTTCTAGACTTTCTAATTGAGCCAAATTTAATATTTGCTTCACTCTGTAGACGCTGTGACTCTAAGGTAAAAGCCAAGATTGAAAATACTTTGATGACTGAAAAATGCAGTGTTAACTTCAGAATGAGAGAACCATCTAACCCCTAAAAGTGGGTATTTTCACAGTGATGCTTAAAGTTGGTTAGAAGATGACCCTGGGCATTCACCAAATTATCAGTTGCAGTTTCTGCTGTTCTTGAGTGACCCTGATGACCCATAACAGAAATTAGTTTGTAATTTTGCTAACCACAAATTTGAAATACATGTACTGTATGTACATATGACTGGTGTGTTGGACACTGTAACCACATCTCATAGCAGCCCTCTACTCATTACATAGTAACTCTAATAAAATAAGACAAACATGAAGATTTCTGTGAGTGATAGGAAGAGAAATGAACGATATCAAACAAAGTATTGGTTCCTAGGCATCGAGTGACTTTATGACCTTCCAACCTGTACATGTAGAATGATTAAAGATCTGAGAAGTCAGATTTTCCATTACGGGAACTCCATGTAAATATATATATGTAAAATATTTACCTTCGATTTATTTTGGCATTGACGATTTGTAAAGATCTTACGACACATTTTTAGAGAATGTCAGTAGCTTACTATAAAATGATACCAACTTAGGGGAAACCAGAAATGTCTATCCAGTGAGAGCTTCAACCAGCACTTAAGAACAGTACCATAAATATCGAAATCCCACATTTCACAGCTCATCTGAATAAATATGTAAACCATAGCCGACGTAGAACGGAACACCACCTGAAATAAACAAAAACGTAGTTGCATTAAGAAGCATTGAAGAATGGAATTTCAGGTGTGCTAAGTGAAAAAAGTTCTGGAGATCCATTTCATAACAATGTAAATGAAAATGTACTTAACCCTACTGAACTGTATACACTTTAAAATGGTTAAGACAGGGGTGCCTGAATGTCTTAGCCAATAAGTGTCTGACTCCTCATTTCAGTTCAGGTCCTGATCTCAGGGTCTTAAGATCAAGCCCCTCATGGGGCTCTGCACTGGGCTTGGAACCTGCTTGAGATTCTCCCTCTCCCCTCACTTAGCCACTCCCCCAACTCACCCTTGCTCTCTCTAAAAATAAAATGAAATAAAATAAGGTAAAATAGGGCAGGCCTGGTGGCTCAGCGATTTAGCGCCGCCTTTGGCCCAGGATATCATCCTGGAGACCTGAGATCGAGTCCCACATCAGGCTCCCTGCATGGAGCCTGCTTCTGCCTCTGCCTGTGTCTCTGCCTCTCTCTCTCTCTCTCTCTGTTTCTCATGAATAAATAAATAAAATCTTTTTAAAAAATAAGGTAAGGTAAAATTAAATAAAATGTTAAGACAGGGTGGGGGACCTCGCTGGCTCAGTCAGGAAAGCCTGTGACTTTTGAGCTTGGGGTTGTAAATTTGAGCCCCTCATTGGATGTATAGATTACTTAAAAACAAAATCTTAAAAAACAAATAAAATATTGTATATATTTTTTACCATCCCCCCCCCAAAAAAAAAACAATGATGAAAGATTTTTCTTGATTGTGACATGAGACTTCTAAAAGCAAGCTTCATCCCTGGCATCATAAGTCATGAAGAGAAGATCTTGTCCCCACCCTCTAGAAGCTTATGGCAGAGGATTAAGACATGCAAAAGACTGCACCATATACAAACATTTCATGAAGGTTCCCATAAGAAACGTAGGAGAAGGGCAGTAAAGCTACCCAGGAAAGTCAAGAAAACCTCATTATGAATGCAGAATTTGGACTAAGACATCCCAGTTGATAAGCTGCCAGTCTAATAAATTCTAAATTATAATTCACATCATACATGCCCTTCACTCAGACTACCTCAAGGAACCAGGAAGGCTTCCCAGAAGCAAAGTAGCCTGAGACTAGTATAGAGGGATGGATGAGTAGCTTGTAAGGGGAGAAGGCAGGATCCTAATGCTCCAGGCAGGAGAGAGCAGTATGTGCAAAGACACGGAGGAAAGAGAGAATATGGCATGTTTGAAGAATAGCAAATGGTTTCCAAGGGCAGGACAGGGTAAAGCGAAGGAACATACGGGAAAAGAGATGAAATGATGGAGAAGCCTGGGTGGCTCAGCGGTTTAGCACCTGCCTTCAGCCCAGGGCGTGGTCCTGGAGACCTGGGATCGAGTCCCACGTCAGGCTTCCTACATGGAGCCTGCTTCTCTCTCTGTGTCTGTGCCGCTCTCTCTCTCTCTCTCTCTCTCTGCCTTTCTCTCTCTTTCTCTCTCTCATGAGTAAATAAATAAAATATTTTTAAAAATAAATAAAAATAAATTTTTTAAAAAAAGAGATGAAATGAGCTCCAGATTCCACTACCTCCCCAGGTTTCTACACTCAGAAGTCCAACAGGTATCTCACATTTTTTTTCAATTCCTATTCCTCCCAAATATCTCCTCCCCAGTCTACCCCACCTCAAAAATGACACCACCATCTGTCTATCAACCTGATCAGTACTCTTTCCTTCACTCCTCATATCCAATCTATCAGTATGTTTTGTGTACTCTACCCCAAAATGTATCTCAAGTCTGCCCACATCTCTCCATTGCTACAGTTCCTACCTTAGTCTATGCCACAGTTTCTATCCTCCTAACTTGTTTCTCTGCTTCTACCCTTGCCCCTACAAACAATGCACTATACAGAGCCAGAGTACTACAGGTGTCTATGCCACATCCTTTCTTCCTAAGTAATGAGAAGCTGATTCTATTCCATGAGGCAAGGGACCCAATCAAAAGACTAAACCTCTCAGCTTCCTGAGCAGCTACATGTGACTAAATTCTGGCCAGTAAGATGTTAACAGAAATGTCACATCCTGAAGCTGACATCACTGAAAGGTGTATCTCTCTTGTCTTTCTTCCCTTCCTCTCTCCTCCACTTAGAATATGAATGTGGTTACAGCAATTCCAGCTATACCACAGAAGCCCAGTCCTGAGGAAGGCAGAACAGAAGGACAAAATGAGTCTTAGATCACCAATAATTGGTGACAACTGCCATACCAGCCAGGAATGGTCCTCCCATGGACTTCTTTCACCAGAGAGAAAAAGTTTACTTTGGAGCATCAATTTGCCACTGTTACTTTGGGTTTTTTTTTGTTGTTGTTCAACAAAATCCAACTGAATGGCTCTCTGAACTTGGACCTAGCTTATGGTGACACGGCCAAACACATCATGAAGGTCAGAATCATCGGTAAATACAGCACCTGTTATGGTGTCTCCCTCAGGAGGATGGAGAAGGAATTTAAAAAGGCAGCACACCAAGTACACATGCTCCTTCTGTGGCAAAACTAATGAAAAAAACGAGCTGTGGGCATCTGACACTATGGTTCTTGCATGGAAACAGTAGCTAGTGGTGCCTGGACCTACCACCACTTCTTCCATCACAGTGAAGTGGGCCATAAGTGGATGAAAGGAATTCAAAGACCAGTAGAAGTTCCACCATTTGAAACATCACTAGCCTATAGTAAATAGGTTAACTTATATAACAACAACAAGATCCAACTGGATGAATAAATGATCTTTTGAATGCATAATTTGGGAATCACTCCCCCACTTAAAATTCTTCAATGGATTCCAATTGTCCTTAGAACAAATTCTACACTGGCTACAAGGACCTGCGTGAACTGGCTGCAACCAGTCCATGTTCCCACCGACATCATTCCCCTTTTCATCTCCTATACTTCTACTACACTGGCCTCTCACAATTGTTTCCTCTACCTGGAAAAGCTCTTTGCCTCAACCTCCATATACTGGCTAAATTTCACCTTTCTGGCATTTTCTCAGACGCCTCCCTGTCCACCTCTGTAAAGAAGATCTGTTATTCTCTATCACAACGTTCTGTTTCCCTAAGAATGTTTAATTTATCTCATTTGTTTACTAAGGCCACCTTCAGTTAATCGTTCTTATTAACCAATTAATTTCCTTTGGAGTACTCATCATAATCTGTAATTACATTTATGAACTTATATCTACTCTGTGTAGATACAAGCTCTGGGTGTCTGCTTATATCTGTCTCCTCATTAGGGTGTAAGCTCTTTACCAGGAGGGATCTCATCTGTGCTGTTCACTCATGCATCCCCATTGAATGGGAATTCCCCACTTTGAATTCCCCTCTAGAATGAAGGATGTTCATGGATAATGTTCTGCATTATAAATGAGGTTGAAGAGGTAAGCACATGTCAAATTATCATGGTCTTTGTAAATCATGCTTAAGAGTGAATTTCTAGAAAAGCAAAATAAGATCACTATAAAATAACAGTTTGGGGATCCCTGGGTTGCTCAGCGGTTTAGCGTCTGTCTTTGGCCCAGGGCGTGATCCTGGAGTCCCGGAATCAAGTCCCACATCAGGCTCCCTGCATGGAGCCTGCTTCTCCCTATGCCTGTGTCTCTGCCTTTCTCTGAGTGTATCTCTCATAAATAAATTAAAAAAAAAAATGTGCCCACTAGAGCTGCAAAAACCTTAAAAATCTAACAACAAATGTTGAAAAAAATGAAAAGAATAGGAGATTTTATATGTTGCTACTAGGGATATAGGCTGGTCCAAAAACTTTGAAAACTAATTTGCCATTATCTTACCTATGACCCATATATTCCTAATTATAGATTAAAAATATATATATAGGGGGGCACCTGGGTGGCACAGTTAGTTGAGTGTCCAACTCTTGGTTTCAGCTAGGGTCATGATCTGAGTCATGAGATCAAGCCATATGTTGGACTCTGTGCTTGGGGCGGAGTCTGCTTGGGACTCTTCCTCTTCCTCTGTTCCTCCCCGCTGCTCTCTCTCTCTCTCTCTCTCAAATAAATAAATAAATAAATAAATCTTTAAATATATATATAGAGAGAGGCGCCTGGGTGGTTCAGTTGGTTAAGTGTCAGACTTGATTTCAGCTCAGGTCATGATCTCAGTGTTGTAAGATGAAGCCCTGCATCAGACTCTGCACTCAGTGGGAGTTGCTTGAGATTCTTTTCCTCTCCCTTTCCCTCTGCTCCTTCCCCTACTCACACACCTACACTAGATCTTTCTCAAATAAATTACTCTTTAAAAATAATAATAATAAACACATATACATACATATATATAGTATCAGGTACAAAAAAGCTAACTAAAATGGACTACATGTATTTTTTTCACTTTTATAAAGCTCAAAAATAAGTGAAACAAATAACATACTGTTTAGATAAAACACATATATATTAACACTACATAAACAGGAAAAAATACAAAAAAAGAATTGAGATAGTGGTTACCTATAAAGGCAAATGGTTCTCAACTAGAGGCAAGTTTGCTCCTCCAGGAGGTACTTGGTAATGTCTAGAGACATTTC
The DNA here is from genome assembly GCF_053574225.1 of Canis aureus. Lineage (NCBI taxonomy): Eukaryota > Metazoa > Chordata > Mammalia > Carnivora > Canidae > Canis > Canis aureus. The sequence goes on along the minus strand of NC_135637.1, from coordinate 28,210,323 downwards.
TGTTTATCATGACTTGCAGGGTACTACTGATATCTAGTGTACAGAAGCTAGGGATGCTGCTAAATGTCCCATAATGTGTAAGACAGCCCCCCCATCACATTATTGCTATTTTGGACCAAGTAATTCTTTGTTCTGGAGATTTTCCTTATACTCTGTAACACGTTTAGCAACATGCTTCACAAAATCCTGGCTGTGACACACAAAAATGTCTCCAGACATTGCCAAAAAACCCCTGTGGAAACCAGATCACTCCCTGTTCAAACCACTGCTCTCAAAGGAGCAGGGGACTAGAACAAGGAAAAACAGACAGGTGGTTTCACCAGCATGGGTAATGTTTACAGCTGTTCATTTTGGATTTTTCCAACCAGAATAGAGCCAAAGAGGGGATTCCTTTGCAAAGGTTTCTGTTGATATTTACTAACTGCAATTCTTCTCCTGAGTTTAATAACTTTTGCTATGCATCAGCAGGCATTGAAGTCTGAAAGCTAGATACTATAGCTATGGTTCAGACTTCTTTCAGAAAAGAAAACAATGATCGACTGCAAACTATAGAGATCCAACTGTAAAACATTAGAATTCCAAGAGTCCTTGACAAATATTACAATATTATCTACCTGGATGGATAGTATCCATCAGGAGATTATCAAGTTTTTGCTTTTTTTCTGTCTTATTGTTGGTTTCAGGACTCAGATGTAATCATATGAAGAAACAAAACCAAAGGATGCCTGGGTAGCTCAGCGGTTGAGCATCTGCCTTTGGCTCAGGGCGTGATCCCGGATTCACGGGTTCAAGTCCCACATCGGGCTCCTTGCATGGACAAGAAGCCCGCTTCTCCCTCTTCCTGTGTCTCTGCCTTTCTCTATGTCTTATGTCTCTCATGAATAAATAAATAAAAATAAAATCTTAAAAAAAAAAGAAACAAAACCAAAAGGCATTTTATTAATCTCACCCTGGTATCTTCACTGATATAACCACACATGACTTTCTCATTCTTGACCCACAGCTCACCAGCCTGTGCCCTGAAAAACACACACACAAGAGTTATTACAAGTCTTATATAAAACACAAAGAAACAGGGATGACTTCAGGGTGGATCACTGTACTCTGATACTTATCCCAAAATGACCTGCCCAGTTATAGATTTCCTTCCAGAGAGAATGTCATGAACAGATTATACAACATAAAGAATTCTCAGAGTGTATTGAATTTTGAATTTGTATGACATTCTTAATCTGGGAGTCCATAGGCAACACGCAAGTCTCAGAAAGGGCTTCAGGAAATCCATGAATCCTCTGAAACCGTGCAAAGTTTTCCAGGCAGAGAATTACAGTTTTTGTCAAATCTCAAAGGGTCCATGTCACAAAAACAGGAAGGATTGACAACAATTTTGCTAATCCCAGTTTTGATATGATGAGTTTCAACGGAAACAAAATCCATCTTAATATCAGGATTAGAAGACAAGCAGTCAGGAGGAATGTAGGGCCAGAGTCCCTATTCAATGGAGGCTATTCTGTGGAAAAATTCTCATGGCAACTTGATATTACACTTCGGGGGCTTAATGTCTTTTCTTCTGAAATGTATTAAGGGCATAAAATGAATAGCACAGTTCAAAGAGCAGAGCCTTCTGAGCTGACCAGCCTTGACTGGAACTAGTCTCGGCAGGAATCTCAGTTCTGAGGGTCATTTAAGGAGCTGAATGGCCATAGGGAAATAACTCTGAGGCCCAGCACCCTTATCTTAAAAAAAGGAAATAATGAAATCTACTTTATAGAGCTGTCCTAAGAATTAAACCAGATACTGTGGAGAAATTGTTCGGGACAGTGCTGGGATAGAAGGTTCTAGAGTTAAGAGTACTAGCAGCTATTTGTATTAAGAGTATTAGTGGCTACTTATATTAGCAAGAACTGTAACAATGGTAAATATTAATACAAAATGCTATCCTGGAGAGGGGTAGCTGTTATCTGAGGACCTTGTAATCATCCCTCAACCAACCACTCAAGCCCTTCTCTTCTAGCAACCCCAATGCAAATTCCTGCCTGGCCCTAAGCAATCAGTCCTCATAAAAAAGAAGAAAAGATAAAATCAAAGCGAGGAAAATGCCGTGTACCATGAGTCACAGCTCAGACTACCTGAGAAACACTGGACAATCAGTCAGCCTTGCTGGCCCTCCCTCCTGTCTGTAAAATGAAGAAAGCTGGACCAAGCCCATATTTTGTTTTGCTTTTAAATATGCTTCCCAGCTCTGCTTTCACCAAAAGTGCTACCTCTTGGTACTCCTTTGCTCAAGTGTGTCTGTGAGTGGACAACTCCAACAAGCTTACCTGAGAAGAGACTTCTGTTTCTTTAACATAAGGAAGGATTCAATGTTCCCATGATCTCTGAGTTCTATTAGCACAAAGTACTCTGCATACAGGCCACTAAATACCAGATTATCCAGACCTCTAAAATGAGCTCATTGTTACCACACTAACGTACCAATTTCTGCTAGTATGTATAGACAAAGTAGTGTTAGAAAATCTGAGCTTAGATTAGCATCTCCACTGTCTGTGGAGGTCAAGCCACAATCTTTCTGAGCCAGTTTTTTAAAAAACAGTAAATGTGGTTAATAAGAACCCTGCCCCATCCATCTTCTACAGCTCTTGGGAAGATCCAATGAGATATTGTAAATGAGAGGATTTGGTGAACTGTAAACCAGTTATTATTCCAACGTAAATGGTTTTTTATAAAACACACAAACACAGAAAATGCCATCTTAACCTTTGCTCCTAAACCTAAAATCTGCCCTTACCCAAATGGGAACTGAGAATGGCCCTGAGGTAGCTTCTCTTCTCTTTTCTGGTGGTTCAAGGGAAGAAAAACTGCCAGTGACAGATTCAAAATATCCATCCTCAGGACAAAGCCCAAGAGTGCACATGGCTCCCTGCATGAAAGGCAGAATGGGGGACACCTGGGTGACTCAGTGGTTGAGCATCTGCCTTTGGCTCAGGTGGTAATCCTGGGGTCCTGGGAATGAGTCCCACATAAGGCTCCCCGCAGGGAGCCTGCTTCTCCCTCTGCCTAGGTCTTTGCCTCTCTGTCTCTCATGAATAAAAAATAAAATCTTAAAAAAAAAAAAGAGGCAGAATGACACACTGCCAAGCCCTGAGGATGAAGGAGGAAACCTGGCGGGTACTAGTCCTTGATTTATGTAGGAGTGTGGGCAGGGCATTTCTCCTCCCTTTTCTATGGAGCAAGCTGTTGTGGGTCAGTGATCTCCACTACCCTTTACAACTAAATTTCATCATTCTGTGAATACAAAGTTAAAATAAATGCAAAATATAATACCTGTAGTGTTATCTGCATAACATACCTTGAATAAACCTAAATGTCCAACAATGGCAGACAAGCTAAGTAAATTATTATGTATCCAGACAACAGAATATCATGGCACCATTAAAATCATGTTTACAAGGAGTTTTAACTTCACAAATGCTTATAAGCTTTTAAGTGGAAACAAAGGATACAAGATAGTACACACTATCATCTAAGTAAAAATACATGTATGCATAATTTATGAATAATTTTAAAAATATATAAAAAGGGTGCCTGACTCAGACGATAGAGCATGTGACTCTTCATCTCTGGGTTGCAAGTTCAGGCCCCACTTTTTAGGCATGAAGGTTACTTAATTTTCAAAAATTTCAAAAAAGAAAAGAAAATACTGAAAGGTTACACTAAAATTTAATAGTAGTTATCTGTACACAGTTGGCTTATATTCCATTGTAAGTTTTCTTCTTTTTTTTTTTTAAAGATTTTATTTATTTATTAGAGACAGGGAGAGAGGGAGAGGGAGAAGGAGAGAGAGAGAAAGAGAGAGAGGAGAGAGGAGAGAGGAAGAAGTAGGTTCCATGGAGGGAGCCCGACGTGGGACTCGATCCCGGGTCTCCAGGATCACGCCCTGGGCTGCAGGTGGCGCTAAACTGCTAAGCCACCAGGACTACCTCAGCTTTCTTCTTTTTTAAAAAAGATTTTGTTTATTTGAGAGGGAGTATGTGAGCATGCGGGGAGGGGTGGCTGTGCAGAGAGAGAGGCAAACTTCCTGCTGAGCTGGGATCAGGGCCTGAGGAGAAGGCAGATGCGTAACCGCTGAGCCACCCAGGCACCCCAAGTTTTCTTCTTTATACTCTATTACCCAAATGTCTTATTTTTTTTTCAAATAATGAAAATAGAGTTTTTGGGTTTTCTTTTTTTAACAGTATATAAAATCATGTATACTATATTATCTCAAGTCAAAGTGGGGAGGGTAGAGAGGAAGACAGAATATTTTGGCAGAACTGTGTCAAAATGTTAATAGTGGCTGATTCTGAGTAGAAATATTGTTTATTTTTTCTGCTTCTTTATTCTATTTTGCAAACTGCCTACCTGGAGTAAGTAATACTTAGTATATGCCCAATATCTAGTACATGATAAACAAGTGGTACTTGGTACTAATTCTATAATTAGGAAAGACATTTTAAGAGAATGGCCACCGCAGAATCAGACTCAAGTCAGAGAAGATCCCAGAAGATCTCTGAGGTATGGAAGATCTAGCAGGAAAATACCCAAACTGGGTATATTAATGGGCTCTAACTGTGACTCTCCACACAAGTCTGTCTTCTTCTGGACAGCTGAGAAGTCAGGGCCAGAAATTATTCAGTGCTGCTCCCTCTGGAGTGTGAGTCAGAAAAAAAAAATTTTTTTTAAGTAAAAAAAGAAACCTTAGCTAGTCAGCAGTCCCAAAACTCTATCTGGAAAAAAATGAGATCTCTTCACGATAAGATCAAATAAACAAGGTTTCTAAGTTCTATGTTTTAAAAAAACAAAATGCTATTATTTAGGAGATAAGATTTTAGTGCAATATTTTTCTTTTAAAATTTTAATATTTTTAAAATTTTAATATTTTAAAAAATACACTGCAGGGTTTATTTTTAACTTTTTTTTTTAAAGATTTTATTTATTTATTCATGAGAGGCACAGAGAGAGAGACAGAGACATAACAGAGGAAGAAGCAGGCTCCCCTCAGGGAGCCCATTGTGGGACTCAATCCTGAACTCCAGGATCACGTTCTGAGCCAAAAGCAGAGCTCAACCGCTGAGCCATTCAGGCATCACTAACATTTTGAAGAATATTTTGAGAATTTATTCAGAGAAAATCAAAATGTTTATATTTGAAGGAAAAATGATGTTTTAAAGGCAAGATTTCAAGGTAATGAAACTCTCATATATTCTTAAGTATTAACTAAATTACTGGGTAAAGAGGCTAAATTACAGAAAAATTCAATAATTATGACTTTATGTAAATAATGACTATCTTTTGTTACGTGAGGTCCACAGCATCTTTTCTTTCTTTCTTTCTTTTTTTAATTTGCATGCCTCCTTATAGGAAAGAAAGTGACTTTTGATCCCGTGTAGGCAGACTATAAATAAGCCTTCCAGAGAAATAGTAAGACTGTGGTTTACATTTAACCATGAATGAGCAAAATATTAGGACATATCTTTAAAGTCTAAACCTGATGTTATATCAGGGTTTTCATTTCTATGTCTGGCACCATGTGGATATGGGCACTTGCACAGAAAAACAAGAAATTTAAGAATGAAAGGTATCTGAGTGGGTTTCTAAACAAGGGCTCAGCTAACTATAGCCTGCCAAATCCAGCCCATCTCCTATTTTTATGTGGCCAACAGCTAGAATGGATTTTATATTTTTAAATGTCAGAAAAAAAAAAAAAGGAAGAATTTGCAACAGAGACCTAAGACCCATGTGGCCCAAAGTGTAAAATATTTACTCTCTGGTCCTTTACAGAAAAAGATTTTAAACCAACCATTTCATTTTGCAGAGGAGTAGACTCAGAGTCCCCCTGACCTGTCCAACTCACCCTGCTAATCACTGGTAGTGCAGGAGTAGATTATAGGTTTCCTGACTCCTGGCCCACCACTTCAGAGAGACTATGTTATACTGGAAAGCATGAATCTAGTTTGCATTTCTTGTTTTGCTCAAGGCTTAGTCACTTCTTGGGCTGTGCTTTAAAATCTTTTGCTAAGACTCTTGACCTTCCAATTTTTGAACTATCCCCTTTTTGGGAAAAAAAAAAATAATCCTTTATCCTTTCTTCTCGTTAGGACCAGTAGTTCAGACCAATCAAATAGCCCTAATTGATGAAATGTTTTTTACAGACAGGATTCTGGCTAATAAAGGTAGAAGAAATGACCGAATTAGAATATCATCATCTTGCAACAATTATCAATTGGTGAAACCATTAAGTGAAAAGTCGATAGGGAACTTTTAGTGGACCAGACTACCTCACCAGAACCCACTGGTCAATCCTGGTGCTATTAAAAGTGAGTCAACCAGGGGCATCAGGGTGGCTCAGTTGGTTGAGTATCTGACTCTTGATTCCAGCTCAGGTCCTAGTCTCTGTCTTGGGATCTTGCCCCACATTGGGATCCACATTCAGCACAGAATCTGCTTGAGAGTCTCTCTCGCTCTCCCTCTGGCCCTTCCCCTACTTGTTGGCACTCTCTCTAAAATAAATAAATAAAATCTTTTTTTAAAAAAAGAAGTGAGTTAACCAAATGTAAACATGCTTGTGTTATACATGATAAATTTCAGGAAAAAAACTTTCTTCTAAGGAGAAGAATTTTCATTATATACCTTTTTGCACTGTTTGAAGGCTTTACTCTGTGGACATTGTGCTTTTTGAATTAAAAGGACTTTCATTTTACTCTCTTCTTTATAAACGGAATTTTAGGAGTAATTTTAATAAATCAAGGGCAGTGCAATATGGTTAAAAAGGCAGCAAATCAGGAACTACTATGCTAGTCATTTTGTCTCTACAAGTTTGTTTCTTCATCTGTGAAGTGAAAAGGTCTGATTAATTATATTTATCTCCAGCTTTTTCTAGTTCTAAAATTATGAGGCTATACCTCCTTTGTTACAGAATACCATGCAGCTTCAGCAACTTCCACTCGCCTTAAAACTACTATAGGGGTAGCCCTAGTGGCTCAGCGGTTTAGCGCCACCTTCAGCCAGGGCGTGATCCTGAAGACCTGGGATCGAATCCTGTATCAGGCTCCTTGCATGGAGCCTGCTTCTCCCTCTGCCTGTGTCTCTGCCACCCCCCCACCCCCAGCCCCATGTTTCTCGTAAATAAAATCTTTAAAAAAAAAATCTACTATAGTGGATTTTGGGGTTTTTTGGTTTGTTTTAGCAACAGCAATCTAACCTTTTAAGCTTCAGTGCATTTTATTATATGGACATCCCATGCCTCAAATGCCATATATAGCCCAGTTACTGCACTAGATCCTACTCCCAGGTACTAGTTGAGAAGTCAATAGTGATGTAATATCTACCTGATGCCAGCAAATTCCACCTTCTGAGTGATATAGGCACATGTGCTGACCTAAAGGAAGATAGAGAGACAGAGAATATGAGATTCAACAATACATCAACAATACATCAAGGCCATAAAAAGTTACAAAGAAAGTCTCCTGCCTTTTTAATTTCTTCTAACAACCCAAGGTTCAATTAACATGGGAGTAATAGATTTACCCCATAAGCAAACCTGCTGGGGCAGGAATAACAGTAGGTTCTTAAGACTGTGACAAGTATAGACAATAAAGACCAAGTGGAAAATAAGTGCCCACTTTCATTAACACACTTATCTTCACATACGTTTGCATACATATCTTTATTTACATACTCACTTAATTACAGAACACTTATTTCTCATTTTAGCTCTCATTTTCTAGAATGGAGCCCTCCCCTATCCAATAAAAAATGAGCAAACATTTTTTTCTGAAAATATTCCTTGTATGGAAATTCTACCTATAATTTGTTGCTTTATCATGCTCAAAATGCCCAATAAGAAGAATTTTCAGCACCAGGTCACAATTTACAGATCATTTTAAGTAGAAAATGTTAATTCAAAATAAATAAATCAGGAAAATGGGAGGAGAATACAGCAAAAAGCAGTCTAACTGGGAAGCAACAAGATCTGGGTCAACCTGGTGTCAACCACTGACTATAATTTTTTAGTCTTGGGTAATCGCTGTGCTCTCAATCGCAGTTTTCACACCTATAAATTAAGGGTAATAAATACCTGTCCATGGGGAGGTGACATGAACATATGAAAGCTAAAGTTCCATTCAACTGTAAAATAACAATTTCCCATTCGAATAAAAAATGTGGAGTAAAAACCTATAAACAAGCAAAACAAAGCTCAGGAAAAAAAAAAAAAACTACAAAGAGAATGGAAGAAGATACACAAAGGGTTTACCATAATTATCTGTGATACTGGAATTAGAAATCATTTTATACCCTCTCCCTACTAAATCTCTACAAGGAACATAAATTATTCAACATAATGGGAAAAGTAACATACTTTCTTTTTTTTAATCACATCTTACCAAACTTTTCTTTAATCGCCACATATCCCCACGGCCAATATATTGATCCTTAAAGGTTAATTCCACTAGGTCAAGGGTCACATCCTAAAAGGGATAATCAAACATACCTCTCTGTGTTACTCTGCCACACTTCATAGTCTTAAGATAATGTACACTCAGCATGAAGAAATCTTTAAGCAAACAAGAAAACTACTGGAAGAATATCTGATAACACAACACTAACAAAGCACGTCATCCTCCCAGAAAAGGCTTTTGAGTACAGATGATAAGTCTACAACAGATGCTACAGCAGCAGCTGGATCATGAGTAAGTGCAAAGAGTACCAAAGAAATAATTCTGCATTTAGTCTTAATTCTGGCACATGCACAGGACATTGAAATCTGTGCTTTATTTTCCAAGATAATGTCAATAATATATTTTAGACAATGATTTTTAACCTATTATAGCATCATTTCTCATTCCAGAAAAAAAAGAAATGAGAACACACAGAGAAATTATAGCATCTTAATAGAAAATTTCACACTGACCTTGACATATACATACATATATATGTATATATATTTTTTAGGAAAGCTTTTTAAAAAAAAAGGGTGAGGGCTTTAAATGCAACCTAGAGAATACCTAGAATCTAAGTGACCTATGTGTGACTACATATTTAATAGTTCAACACTATACTTAAATAACTCATTCTTTCTTTTTTTTAAAGATTTTTATTTTTTTTAATTTTTAAAAAAAATTTTTAAAGATTTTATATATTCATTCATGAGAGACAGAGAGAGAGAGAGAGGCAGAGACACAGGCAGAGGGAGAAGCAGGCTCCATGCAGGGAGCCTGACATGGGACTTGATCCCGGGTCTCCAGGATCACGCCCTGAGCTGAAGGCGGCGCTAAACCGCTGAGCCACTGGGCTGCCCAATAACTCATTATTTCCTTAGAGACCTAATCTTTTAGGAATGGTATTAATCATTCCCAAAAGAAAATCTGGGTGGCTCAGTGATTGAGCATCTGCCTTCAGCTCAGGGCATGATCCCGACCGAGATCCTGGATCTAGTCCCACATTGGAAGCAGGGAGTCCTGCTTCTCCCTCTGCCTGTGTCTCTGTCTCTTTCTCTCTCTCTCTCATGAATAAATAAATAAAGTCTTAAAAAAAGAACAAACACCTCATTCCCCAAAGATATTCAAGTCCAGAACAAAGACATACCTTAGGGTCTACTACATTCACGTAAACATCTTGATAAGGTCTTAGTCGAAACACTTGAGTCACAGTCTGGTCCACACTAATAGTTTCTGAAAGAAAAGAAATCTGGATCAGATAACATATTCTGAAAAAAGCAGGTAAATATATTCTAATCTATAAACACTCAGTCATTTGACAAGCAACACAATGATCTTTGACCATGGGCAAGAAACACTCTCTGCCTTCCAGCATCTTAAAGCTTAGAATGCTCTGCTTTTTAGGTGAAACAAGCAGGTGAAATAAGACCTGACCCTTCAGCAATTAAAAAATAAGAGAGACAGAAAGAGGAAAAATAAAGAAATTAAGGAGCAACATAAAAAAGAACTGTAAAAATTCAGAAGAGGAAGGAGATCATTTCTCATTTGGAATGAAAGTAGCCGAGTTACTTTTCAATGGGCCCTTACATCTGGTAAGTAAGAAACATACCAGATGGCAGGAGATAATGTGGTGAGAGTAAGGAGGAAACCCTTAGGACTCGAGTTTTATAAAATGCTTCCCCATCATACTGAATTATAAAAGCTGTGCACATCATAATCCTTTAGAGCGAATCAGATTTTTTCTTCTTTTAAGCACTATTTAAGGAATTACCTTATTTGCTATCAATTAACATTTTGGTTCCTTGATCAGCATGGTACAGTCATTAAAAAAAAAAAAAAAAAAGAAAGGGTCAGATCCAGAATGAGTAAGTAGAATGGCTGTTCTGGCTTCTCAACTCCTGACGTCAGGAAAGCCAATTCACCTTGCTGAGACTAAGTTCCCTCCCACAGTCAAGAGTTGTGTGGGAAGATAAAAAGAAAGAGACATTACAAAAAGCTCCCAGTACAGTGCCTTGCATTTGTGATAGGTAATCATGAAATGTTTCTTTATCCTCCCTCACCCAGAGTAGGTACTTAACAAACATCTTGTGAAAAAAAAACAAAAAAAAAAACAGTATTTAGGAAAGCATGCTTTGCCAATAATTTTTCTTCTTTTCTTTTTCTTTTCCTTTTTTTTTTTTTTTTTTTTTTTGAGTTAAGTATAAAGCTTCACCTGTTCAGGTTAACTTTGCTTCTGACAATAAAGATGGTTTTTCTTCAGTGCCCTCAGGATGCTGACAAATGAGATTCCTTTGCAGTTTTGATATCTGACAATCTTTTTTAGGGGAACACAATTTGACAAAGAAAGAAGTACTATGTCCTCATTCCCTGAAATTATGAAGAGACGCTCCTTACAGTTTCTGGAACAGTTTCTCTAAGTGTGAAAATAAAACAGTAGAGAAGAGAAATGGAATTCCTACCTTTCTGTAGATCTTCCTTAAGTGACTTGACCTGCAAAAGCAGAGGGCTGGGGGAGAAACCAACAAAGAGATAGGATGCCATAAGTGGTAATTAACCAACTTTCTTCACCCCCCCACAAAAGGCAAACAGATCCCTGTGGACATACTGTTACCAATAGCACAACAAGTGGGGGAGGGGAGTTCTCTTAGAAACAAAGAAACTCTCCACTTGTCCTCCAGGAAATAGATAAATGCTACACAATTTTTCAAAGAGTTGTCATCTTGATTTTAAAAACAAAAAGAATAAGCTTTTAAAAAGATTATTGGTTTATTAAAACCTAGAGGGCTAGGAACAGTTTTACATAAAGGCTATCCTGCCTTGCAAGCCCCTTAAACAAAATATTTGAAACAGGACGCTGCCCTGGTAGTTCCCTTGATTCTAATGAGATGTTTACCTGTATTCATCATTGGGGTGAGCAATCTCCACAATGTCTCCAAGCTTGATGTGAGGAAACACTTTAGGGTTCATGACTAGCTCATCATCTGAAAGACAATTCAGTAATCTCAAGCAGAAAAGAGACTCACTTGGGCGACAGGCTATGGTACATACATTCTCATGTTAGGTCCTCGTGACCTCATGAGGTTGGTATTAGCACCCCATCTCGAGGATGAGGTTCAATTTTAAATCGCAATTCAGATGAACTAAAGCATTCACACAGGGGCACAAAGCTAGCAAGTAGCTGAGTGGGGCAGTGGTTCAGGGAACTTTGTCTTCAGAGCCCACGCTATTTCTACTACCATCCCACTGATCACAGGGAAAAAGAAGCCCCTTGCTCTCTGGAAATTAAACCTTCATGATTAACACTTTACTTCCTCAAATTATCACATACCTAGCATATACCAGGAACAAAATAGTTTGAGTCTCACAAATGGAGCACAATTCCTTATACTTCTACAGTGTTCAAAGAATTTCCAAAGATGCTCACAATAAATCTTTGGATCTAACAGAAGTGAAGAAATGACCTAGGTGATAAAGTGACTTGCCTAAGGATAAACAGCTAATAACAGTAGAGCCAGGACTGATAACTAGTCCAAGGTTTCTTCCGCCTAAAGCCCACCACCTCTCATATGTCATAAAACAAAACAAAACAAAAACCACAAGCCAAGTAAAATGACCTAGATTTTGAAATGCAACACTTGATCAGGGAAAAACTTTGGATATCAGTTCACATTAGGGTCCAATGAGACTCTTAAAATACAGGGAGGACATAGCTTCATATGTTTATATAACCCTACCCACCCTTACTGGAGTTGGGAAAAACTCACATATAACAAACTCAGAATCATAATGAGGGAGTGATTTTTTTATTTTTTAAGATTTTATTTATCAGGGCACCTGGGTGGTTCAGTTGGCTAAGCATCTGCTTTTGGCTCAGATCATGATCCCAGGGTCCTGGGATTGAGCCCCATGTCAGGCTCCCTACTCAGCAGGGAGCCTGCTTCTCCCTTTCCTCCCCACTCATGCTCTCTCTCACTATCTCTATCTCAAACAAATAAATAAAATCTTAAAAAATAATTTATGTAAAAAAATAATTTATGTATTTATTTGAGACAGCACAAGCAGGGGAGGGGCAGAGGGAGAAGCAGACTCCCTGCTGACCAGGGAGCACGACATGGGGTTTGATTCCAGGACCCTGGGATCATGATCTGAGCCGAAGACAGATGCTTAACCAACTGAGCCACCCAGGCACCCCAAAATGGAGTGACTTTTTTTTTCTGTTTTAATTTTGAGGAAAAGATATGGCTTTTAATTATGCTAAAACATGACAAGTAAATATATCTAAATTTCAAATATAATCAAACCCAACAAAAATTCAGCCTAATAAAGCAAAGCACTGGGTTAATCCCAAATTTTATTTGGTATATTGCTTTCATTGACAGTTTTATGTCAAATCCTCTGTGATGCATTGCCCTACCTTTCATAGTCTGAATTAAAATCCCTGAGAACAAATTCCACCGTTTCATTTTATCATTTCCTTTCTTGGATGTCTGTCTCATCAGGCTAAAAGCTCCTTAGGGGGCACCTGGGTGGCTCAGTCAGTTAAGTGTCTCTCTTCAGCCCAGGTCATAATCCCAGAGCCCAGGGATCAAGCCCCACATCAGGCTCCCTGCTCAAAAGGGAGCCTGCTTCTCCTCCTTCTCCTGCCACTCTGCCTGCTTGTGCTGTGAAATAAATAAAAATCTTAAAAAAAAAAAAAAAAAACTCCTTAGGGACAAGGGACCTTGTCATATTCATAATCTTCATATATATATCACAGATATGTACCTAATTTTGTTTGATGTGTTTTTATTTATAGTCCTGTAAGAGACTGAGCATACGACCTACCTGACTTTGTTTCATACACATGAAAAAGTAGACTTGCATACATTGTATATACACTGTATATACTTTATCCTTGTATCCTTCCCTCTGTCAAAAGTTATTTCTGTTGTCTGTTCAGTTCTACTCCACAAATGTTTAGGTAGCATCAACCACATACAAAGTCTAGTATTAACAGACTGTGCATTTTAGCAGAAATTGTGTTTTAAATATAGCAATGCCTGGTGTATCCTTGTCCTGGTAATTATAATGGTTACATTTACTGAGTGGCACTGAGCCTGGTACTCTACTAAATACTTTACATACATCATCTTACTCAATCCTCACAAACTCTATCATACAGAAACTAGTGTTTCCCCTTTTGGGGAGTCTTTGCCCTTCAGAGACATACACATACATACACAAGAACAAACATGTAGTAAAATACAATTTTAAAAAGATTCATTGTGTTGTTAATTCCAACTTCTGAAGCAAATAAGGTTGTCAGGACAGAAAAGAAAATTACCCCTTTACAAAAAGGGAAAAAAATTATACTACTAATTGCCATCCTATTCTGCAGATTTATACACTCAGGTGCTAAGAAAAACAGAGAAAATGTTCTACTGTGCTTGAAGTTGTAGATAAGGTAAATGAGGGGCTTGCCTGAGGTCACAGGGAAAGAGGCAGAGCTGAAAAATCTGGTTTAGTACAGAACAATATGCTTTGTCCTGTCCTTCCTCACTAAGCCTCTGAGCCAGGCAAAGGTTCATATTTTGATCATACCTGTCTAATGTGTATGTACAACTGCTCTCATAAATTTCTTTTAGCTGCCAAGCCAGTGCAGACTAGGATTTTATAAAACATATGCAGTAGGATACCTGGATGGCTCAGCGGTTTGACGCCTGCCCTCAGCCCAGGGCACGATCCTGGAATCCCAGGATCGAGTCCCACATCGGGCTCTCTGCATGGAGCCTGTTTCTCTCTCTGCCTATGTCTCTGCCTCTGTGTGTGTGTGTTTCTCATGAATAAGTAAATAAAATCTTTAAAAAAAAAAAAACATATGCAGTAAATATGTAATATAAAATACAAATAAACGAAGGGTAGTAGACTGGCAACATTGACAATGTCCCTTAAAAGTCAGAATACAAATGCTTTTAGAAGGGGCCTGTGCTCTCTGGTGCCACTGCCCTCCCTGCAATCGTATCATACCTGCTGCTTCACTCAGTTAAGTTGCCTGTAGCCTCTACTGTCACACAAGTCAGGGTGTCATTTTCAAGGCACTGGATACAAGGACCTCAGCCAACTTACATAACGCCCAAAGACCAATCAATACTGACCACTGCCCCCAAAGCCCTTCTTGTGGATGACAAGTTTGTAGACTTTTGTTGTTCTCATCTTGTACTGTTGTTTCCTTCAGCTGTTCCACGCTTGGGGGAGAGAAGTCATCTTGCCTCTCTGTCACTGAAACACAAAGAAGCTAGAATGTCAGACTTTTCCTTGCGACTGCTCTTTGATTTCAGACCAGTGAGTATATACCGGTATTGTTCAGATGAGAGGGTCGCACCAGCCCTTGGATGCAACCACTGCTTGGATTACAAGGAGGGTTGGAGGAAAAACAAAAACAAGCAAAAAAAAACAAAACAAACAAAAACAAACAAACAACAACAACAAAAACAGAATCTGTGAACTAAGGGGAATTCGGGTCAGGGTGCATGCCAACCTCCAGGGAAAACTTGTACAGAATTGGGCACTCACTACTTCGTCTCTATCCAAGCTAACACCCAAATACTAAAGAGATCTTGAAAAAGGTTAGCGCACTCATTTTGCGGAAGAGGGAAAAGTGGGCCAGAGCAAGGGACTTGCCCAAGGTCACTCGGACACTGAGGCACTCCCCGCCGTCCCGCTTTAGGGAGAGCATAAACAGGAGGAGGGCAGGGGTTGGTGCCCTGGACGTCCATCCAAACAAACTCTCGGCGGTTCCGCCTTCCCACTCTCGCTGCTGAGCGGGGGCCACTACGGCTCAGAGAGGCACGGGGGCCTGCCTAAGACCACACCGCGGGAGGCGGAGCCAGGGCAGGACTCGAACCTGGGCCACCACCCCCTCCCTCGGGCTCCACACGCCCGGGGCCCGGTGAGCAGCGCCACTCACCCACAGCTCCGGAGCCCCTTCCCTCTTCAGGCCGGGGCTCCGAGGGTCGAGCCTCCCGAGGCCCCGGCGCCTCCCCGGGACGCCCCCCGCCGACGCCCCCACGGCCCGCGCGGCTTCCGAGCCCGAGCTCCAGGCGCCTGCCGGCCCGCCCCGGCCGCAGAGCGCTCACCTGAGAACCCGCGCAGCTCCCGTGGCTCCGCCCCGGGGCCCCGCCCCCTTCCCGCCCCCCGGCCCCGGGCCGCTCTGGCCGGGCCTCCGCCTCGTCTCGGTGGCCGCGCCACTTCCCCATCCGGGGCCCGCGCCGGGGGCGGGGCGTCGCGTGTGGCCCCGGGCTCCGGCTGTCGGCGGCGCTCCCCGCCCGCTGGCGCGACGGCGGACCGCGCTGCGGAGGAAATCCGTCTCCGCACAGACCTTCTCACATCCACACCCGAGAGCTTCGTTTCCGACCTGCCGAGCCGCCAACAGGGGGAGCTCGGGCGAGCCTCTCTGGGTCTCGGAACCGCGCTGTGGCCCCTCGCCTGGCCTCCTGGGGCGACTGAGAAGCACCGTATCGTTTCTGGAAGAACTTTTTGTAAAATGCAAAGCGCTGAGCACTTGCGGTTTAGTGCGATGGACCCTGCTGTAAAGTATTCACTTTGAGGGCGAGGACTGCTTTTCAAATCCCTCTAAACCCCAAATGGATTCCGTGCCTCCCTAGTTATTAATACTACTAGCTGGCATAGCTTTCACAGACTTCCTTAGGGAATGGTCGCATCCCTATTAGGTGGCAGATACTGTTGTACTTCACAAACAGGTAGACAGGCCGGGGACACGGAACTCCTCAGAAGGAAGCAAGGACGGATCCTGACCCAGTTGAGTCCAACTTGGCTCTGAAGGTTGAGCTTTTAACCAGCATCCTCCTCACACCCAGGAACTCAGCCCAAGCCGCTCTTGGTCAGGACATCGTTCTGCTGTCAAGGAGAAAATCAGAGCTGTGCGGCCTGTGCCTGAAACTCCCCAACGGCTCCTGACAAGTTGCCAGCTCCAACTAATGGACTTAACGCTTTGTGGGAAATTTCTGAATGTTTAAAGAAAAAAAGCATCGCATACCGCAAGGGAGACAGGAGTGGGCAAAGGTGGGTGGGAGGTGGGCAAGACAGGAGCTTCCTTAAGGATTCAAAAGTTAAAGAACTATACAGTAATTGTAATTTTTTATGAATAAAAACATGTAATCAAGTGGACTGCAACTGTTGCGAAAACTTTCAGGGATAACATGTTAACTTTACATTGTAATGTTTCTAATGCAAGGCACGGATTCAGATACTCCTGACTGTTTTGGTAGCAGCAGTAGCTAGTGGAAAAGTCCTTTCAACCCAGAGGGCCTAAAGAGGAATTCTCTCTCCTTCGCCCTCAAGGAAATTTGATTCCATCTCCTGAGAGATGTTCATAATTGATGTCCTGTTGTTTTAAGATTTTATTTATTTATGAAAGACACACACGGAGAGAGGCAGAGACACAGGCAGAAGGAGAAGCAGAGGGGATCCCTGGGTGGCTCAGCGGTTTAGTGCCTGCCTTTGGCCCAGGGCATCATCCTGGAGTCCTGGGATCGAGTCACGCATCAGGCTCTCTGCATGGAGCCTGCTTCTCCCTCTGCCTCTCTCTCTCTCTCTCTCTCGAATAAAAAATAAAATCTTTTTTTTTTTTAATTTATTTATGATAGTCACACACAGAGAGAGAGAGGGGGGCAGAGACATAGGTAGAGGGAGAAGCAGGCTCCATGCACCAGGAGCCCGATGTGGGATTTGATCCCAGGTCTCCAGGATCGCGCCCCGGACCAAAGGCAGGTGCTAAACCGCTGCGCCACCCAGGGATCCCTAAAAAATAAAATCTAAAAAAAAAGAAGGAAGGGAGGGAGGGAGGGAGGGAGGGTGGGAGGAAGGAAGGAAGGAAGGAAGGAAGGAAGGAAGGAAGGAAGGAAGGAAGGAAGGAGAAGCAGGCTCCATGCAGGAAGCCTGATGCAGGACTCTATCCTGGGACTGGGATCACACCCTGAGCCAAAGGCAGAAGCTCAACCTCTGAGCCACCCAGGCATCTCCATAATTGGTGTCCTATCTCAAAAATGGCAATATTTCATTTTTTAATTTGGCAAAAAACATGTAAAAAATATTGACAGGTTTTGAACTTTTAAAAAACTCAATGGCTGGTTAGAGTTAGGGAAGGCTAAAATGGTTAGTTCCTGGACTAGGGATCTAGTCTAGGGGATCCTTGATTCGAAGACTGCTGTGCTGCAACTACCTGCACAATAGCCTGTTTTTGGCAGTGTGGCTTTGCACCAAATTCTTCTCTTTTCTCAATTTTCTACCTTGTCCGATGGAAATTAAAAGTACATGTATTTCTGGGGCACCTGGGTGGCTCAGTCGGTTAAGCAGCTGTCCAGCTTAGGTCATGAGCCCTGCATGGAGCTCTCTGCTCAGTGGGGAGCCTGCTTCTCCCTCTCCCTCTGCCTGACACTCTGTCTACTTCTGCTCTCTCTGTGTCAAATAAATAAAATATTTTTTAAAAAGCACATGTAGGGGATCCCTGGGTGGCTCAGCGGTTCAGTGCCTGCCTTTGGCCCAGAGCGTGATCCTGGAGTCCTAGGATCAAGTTCCGCGTCAGGCTCCTGGCATGGAGCCTGCTTCTCCCTCTGCCTGTGTCTCTGCCTCTCTCTCTCTCTCTATGTCTATCATGAATAAATAAATTAAAAATCTTAAAAAAAAAAAAGCACATGTATTTCCTTCCTCACAGGTGTTTGAGGTCCAAATGAAATGAGAGACATGTTACATTAGGTCTTTCAAATTATTTTTTTAATTAGTTAATTTGAGAGAGAGAGAGATAATGAGAGAGAGCACATGGGAGTACAGGGAGCAGAGAGTGAGGGAGAAGCAGAATCCCCACTGAGCAGGGAGCCCAACTCAGGTCTCATCCCAGGACCCTGGCACCATGACCTAAGCCAAAAGCAGACTTTTTTTTTTCTTAAGATTTTAATTATTTATTCATGAAAGACACACAGAGAGACATAGAGACATAGGCAGAGAGAGAAGCAGGCTCCTCATGGGGAAGCCAATGTGAGACTCGATCCCAGGACCCTGGGACCAGGACCCTGAGACCACGACCCAAGCCAAAGGCAGACATTCAACCACTGAGCCACCCAGGTGCACCAGACACTTAACCCAGTTAGCCACCCAGGCGCCCCAGTCTTTCAAATTAAAAGAATTTTAAATGGTATATATAAATGAGGAGAATTATTGACTAACCAAAAGCATGGAATTATTTGGAAATTGACTCTCCTCGACTTTCAGGGGATTGATATATATGCTGCTTCTTTTGGACCTCTTTGTGCCTACTATAAGAGGTAGGAGCAGAGTTGGGACTAGGGTGAGGCGGGTCAGGCTACTGAGACACTTGCCTTAGGGCACAAAATGTTAAGGAGGTGTGAAAAAAACCTCTGGGAGCAAGAGAAACAGCATTTAATATAATTTTTAAAAGTAAAAATTAATAGAAAAAATACTATTAACAAAATGTCACATTTTACAATAAAGACAAGATCAAGGCCTCTGGGTGACTCAGTTGGGCGACTGATTCTTAATTTCAGCTCAGGTCATGATCTCAGGAGCCTGGGATTGAGCCCCATGTCAGGCTCTACACTCAGCAGGGAGTCTGCTTGAGGACTCTCTTTCCCTCTGCCCTTCCCCCTTAAATAAATAAATAAATCTTTTAAAATAAAATGAAATAAATTTAAGATCAATAATAGTGCTGCAATGTCATATTAGAACCTGAGGCAAACAGAAAAACCAGTAATAGTGGGTTTCTCAGATCCCCTTCTCTAGGTCCGTAGTTGCCTGAGAAAGTACTGGACAATGTTGGATGCTGTAAAAGTAGAAATGTTTTGAAGTAAATTTCTAGCTAAATCATCCCCAAAACATCTGTAGTAGCCTATATATGAATTGTACACATATACAGATGATCTATGGACTCACAGGCTGTAAAATAATAGGGTTGGCATTTGGGTTTATAGATCTCCAGCCTTAACCAAAAGTAAGGAAAACACTATCTTGGCCAAAATGGTCCACATCTTGACTGGCTCAAAGATATCCTGGTCAGACAAGAGAGAATTAAAATCTCCCATAAACCTCCAAATCTCTAATTCTATAGTCAGCCAGGTTCATAAGATCCAAAAAGCAACAGATTTCTGTTTAACACAGGGCTATATGATTTGGATCAAGTTCACTCCATTCCCTAAACTTCCTTAATTCCTCCTCCCCTTTTTAAAAGATTTATTTATCTGAGAGAGAGTGCACGTGCATGCGCAAGCAGGAGGAAGGGGCAAAAGGAGAAGAAGAGAGAATCTCAAGCTGACTCCTCCCCAAGCTCAGAGCCCCACATGGGGCTCAATTCAGGGCTGGATCTTGTGATCATGACTCTGAGATCATGACCTGAGCCCAAATCAAGAGTTGGACACTTACAGGATGCCTGGGTTGCTCAGTGGTTAAGCATCTGCCTTCAGCTCAGGGCGTGAGATCCTGGAGTCCGGGAATCGAGTCCCACTTTGGGCTCCCTGCATGGAGCCTGCTTCTCCCTCTGCCTTATGTCTCTGCCTCTCTGTCTCACATGAATAAACAAAATCTTTAAAAGAAGAAGAAGAAGAAGAAGAAAAAAAAAGAGTTGGACACTTAACCGACTGAGCCACCCAGGGGCTCCTTTGATTCCCTTTTGAATAAATCTTTTCCTTCCTTCAAATGTTTCTGCTTGTGCCCAACACCGTGCTAGGTGCTGACCGCAGAATGATGAACAAGCATGGGAAAGGACAGATGATAAACGAATCAATAAAGAGACGCAACGTGACAATTTCAGCCAGTGTTTAAGCCTTGAAGAAATTAAAACAAGATGCCATGCAGGACTGGAGGCAGAGGTCCCATTTAGATTTAGTGCTCAGTGTGATTAAAAGGAGCAGGGGAGGGGCAGCGCGGGTGGCTCGGAGGTTTAGCGCCGCCTTCAGCCCAGTGCCTGATGCTGGGACCCGGGATCGAGTCCCACGTCCGGCTCCCTCTGCCTGTGTCTCTCTGCCTCTCTCTCCGTCTCTCATTAATAAATAAATAAAATCTTAAAAAAAAAAAAAAAAAAGGAGCAGGGGACTATCACGATTAACACACTGATTCAAGTTATAAAAAGATCTCCTGAGCTGCCAGAGAGTCCCCTAGAACTGCAGCCATTCGCACCAGAAAAGACAGTGGCCCGGACTGGGGTGGTAGCAGCGGTTCGGTAGGCGCCTGTGCAAAAGGTGTGTTCCCCTTTAAGAAGCCAGGCTGCAGGGGCGAGGCAGAGCGGGCGGCTAGAGGCGGCCCAGGACGCGAGGTCTGACGCGGGAAGAGCCGCCCCTCGGATTGCGCGCGCGCCGCTCGGGGGCGGGACTTGGGCGAGCCCGCATGGCTTGCTCGGGCCCCGGATGAGGAAGTGCGGGGTGGGGTTGGGAGGGGGGGCAGCAAGGAGGAAGAAGACCATAGAGACGAAGAGGCGGTGGCGGCTGGAGCGCCCCCGGGCTCTCTCGGCTCGGTAGGCTCAGGTAGCTTTGGCGGCGACGGGGCTGCGGCTGCAGAGGCCGGGCTGGCGGGGCGAGCGCGGGCCGCGGAGCAGGCCCCAGGGTAAGAGGCCGGGGGCGGGAAGGCTTCGGGCGCTGCCGCCCCGCCCCGCTGCACCCTGAGGGGACCCTCCGCCGGGCGCTGCAGGCTGAGGGGTCCCCGGGCCGCCCCCCCCTCCCCGCCTCTTGGGGCGCCGAAGGGAACGGAGGCTGCTCTGCGGGCGGCGAACAACCCGGGGAGAGGGAGGGGACCAGGCCCCGCGTCGCCGGGTGGGGGGGGGGGCGGCAGCTCCTCCGAGTCGTGGCTCCGACGGGGGAGAGATCCTCCTCTTCCACCTCCCTGCGGCGGGGGACCCCCAACTTCGGGGAGGGCGCCGCCCCTTGTCGTGGGCGCACGCTCTTCCCCCGCGCCTGTGCGTTTGTCAGCGGCGCAGTGTCCGCTCCCCGGGTGCGGGGTGGGGGGGGTGGGGTGGGATTCTCAACTTATCTCAATAGGCGGGGTGGTAGATAGCCCCCGGATATGGCCAGCGCCCCCCCAGACGGAGTGGCGAGCCTCAACTTGCCTGCAGGTGTTGGGGCGGGGTGGGGGTGGGGGTGGGGGTGTCTTCCTTCCCTGTAAAAGAGAGACGTACCTTCTTCCTTTTATTTTTCACCTTTACTCCTAGATACAAAGAGATAGACCCTGAATTGACTTGGTAGTTAGTGTTAGAAGTCCGGCTCCCCGCTCCCCGCAGCCCCCCGCCTCCCATCACGTCCATCGAGGGGGCCTCGCCTTCTCTTCCCTCAGGTCTCTGGGTGTGCAGTGAGCTCCTTCCCCTTGCACAGTGAAGAGCATGGCGTCTGGAATATGGTAGTGGCAAGTCTACGTCCCCATTTCCCCATCTTTGTGACCTTGGTTGGTTGTTGGACCTTTCTGAGTCCCGATCACCCCTCCCCCCCATCTCTAACTTGGGTTCTCTAATTTTGCTCTTTGTAGAGCGTCGTCTTGAGGACTAAGGGAGAATTTGTGTAAGTGCTTAGGGCATAGTAAAGCATTTGGTACATTGTTGCTGCCATCGATACTTAATTTGTTGTCGTTGTTATTGAAGAAAGCAAACTAATGTCTTCCCATAGAGACGCAGATTTCTCCTTGCAGGCCTCTTCCCGTCCCCCACCCCCACATCACAGGTGTTCAGCCCCAGCCTTTCTCACTAGTAAAGGAGACTTTCCCCCCACCCTGGGGTGGAGAAAGAGGCATTTCTACTCCGTTTAGGTTCTTCCATGCTCCCCATGAACAAAGAGGGTCTCCGAATAATCAGGAGAAAAGACTTTGTTTTTGGAAACAGGTCTGTACTCGAGAGGGAGGGGGAACTGCTACTAAAAGGCAGCCTTCCCTTTGTCCACAGAAGCTATCACTTCTTCCTGAGTGGTTAGAGATGTCCTCTCCCACTCCCCCTACCTGCTGTAGCGATTAAAAAGCTTCCTGCTTATCTGCACACCTCCCCCCTCCTCTGGAGCTTCTAACTTCTTTTCTCTCTTTCTCTCCCAAGAAAAATAAGACTCTCTACCTTTGAGAAGAAGACTCTTTCCTGTAGTGTATTTAGAGTGGCACAGATGGTTTCCTTCTCCTCTTCCTTTGAAAAAGAAATGAAAATCTTTTATGCAGAAAGCCTTTGTCAGACATTAGGAGCATTTTCGCTGTTTCACTCCCCATGTGGAGACAGAGGGATCCTTTTTCTGCATGCTAATAAAGGAAGGGAAAGGGAAACAGTGCTTGATGCTTTTGAAATTTCCTGCACACTCCATGTTGAAGAGCTGGGCCCTGTGTAGTATATAGACTTCCCTCCCCGACTTTCTGTTTGTCTAGAGATCTTGTTAAAAGATTCTTCTTTCTCTGTCCCTCAAGAAGAGGCCCCTTCTCCGAATGCCCTCATGGA
The DNA here is from genome assembly GCF_053574225.1 of Canis aureus. Classification (NCBI taxonomy): domain Eukaryota; kingdom Metazoa; phylum Chordata; class Mammalia; order Carnivora; family Canidae; genus Canis; species Canis aureus. The sequence goes on along the minus strand of NC_135637.1, from coordinate 28,187,388 downwards.
GGCATTGGCTACAGTGTCCGAGTCTTGGAAAAGAAAGCCCCTTTCTCAAGGTGAAAGGAGTGTTGTGAACTTCTGAGGGCCTGATCGATATTGTGAGTATTGTCCTTTGACACAAGCGTGGCAGCGCCGGGGTGTTACTAACCCAACCCTTCTTCCCTTCTTCGTTTTGAGCAGCCCTTTTGCATTGGAATTAAAGGGAGGGGAGACCCTCAGACTGGGGATTATTGGGCACATGGTTTTCTCCTCTGCTGTTTTCTTTGTTTGATTCCTCTTTTCTACGTTTTACTTACTGCTGTAAACTTTGTACCCCCCAGAACTTTTTGTTTTAGGGAATGTTAACTGAAAGGGCCACATTGTCAGAATTTTAGTATTATGAAATGTATTCTAATGAGATTGAGAGTTGCAGTGTTAATCTTTCACCGGTAGTTTATTTTCTTCTTTTCATGTTTTTGTTATTTGGTGGGATAGGAATTAACGCTGCCTCTATGAAAAAGCTTTCCATCTTTTTTGTGTGTAAAGTGTTCCTTAAATTACTTCCTGTGCCATGAGTACGTGCAGTGGGGCTTAGTTAGAACTCTACCACCATTGTTGGTATCTATAGAAGTACTTTGAGGAACAAAGCGAAATAGAAAAGTTATCATTTAGAGTCACGGGATTTTTATGGGTGGCAGGACCCTTTGAGGTTACTTTGTTTTATTTGTTCATTTTACGTGTGAAAAACAAGCCCAGGAAAGTTAAGTGACACATTCAAGGCCGTATAGCCTGCAGGATGGGGACCCTGATCTCCTAGTTTGGAGACCAGCAACTAGATTGCTTCCCAGCACTGCTGTTGCATTTGACATACACAGGTTTTGAGATGATTGTTCTAAATTCAAAAGAATTTCTTCTTTTATTGGGGTAACTTTATTGCATACTCCGTATAAATATGAGCTTTTTACAGGAATAAGTCCATTCCCTAAACAATCTAATTCTCATTTGTGTCACAGTAAGGATGACAAGCCAGTAGCAGCTGGTAAGAGTTGTTTGAATCTATGATTTATTTTTTGCTTATACCTCAAACTAGATAATTACCTAGTATCCTCACCCAGTAGGTTGGTTATAAGTCATTAGTAAGAATTAAGCTATAAATCCCTGCCTTCATTTTATGAACATGTGTTATTCACTGTTTCCTCTTCAAGTTTACTTAACACTCTACTGTAAAAACTTTTATGGTTGAGGCAGAGAACTGATTGGAAAGATATTGATAAAGTAAAGGGATAATACACTTACTGGTTATTCTTTATTCCTATTTGGATCTTGGGAAATAATGTTTAAAAAGTGTTTTAACAGAAGTAACACACACTTATTGTAAAACACACACACACAAAAAAAAACTGCAACATATAAGTTGTTTGTGATCCTATCACCCAGGGTAATACTGTTAATATACTTTTAATATAATATTTGATAATATTTTTTCAGTTTTCCTATGTGCATATTTTACCAAAATAAGAGTTCTGATGTTTAGTTTGATAAACTATCCCAGAGAGCTTTCTTTGTGTTGTAGAGTTCTGTTTCTTTACACCATTTTTATTTTATTTTATTTTATTTTTATTTTATTTTATTTTATTTTATTATGTTTTAAAGATTTTATTTATTTATTCATAAGAGACACAGAGAGAGAGAGGGGCAGAGACACAGGCAGAGGGAGGAGCAGGTTCCATGCAGGGAGCCTGATGTGGGGCTCGATCCCGGGACTCCAGGATCACGCCCTGGGCTGAAGGCAGGCTCTAAACCACTGAGCCACCAGGGATCCCCTACACCATTTTTAATTGTTCCAGTGTATTTAGAAATTAAGTTTTAAAGAACTTGAATATCTTGTTAAAATTTTGTTCTGATCCTGCAGTCTGTGGTATTACCAGTATTTTGATAGATGGCTAAAATAAGAGTTTGGTGGTACAGGCTAGTGAGCTGAGAATAATTTTAATCTGCTACTCTAAGCTTGCATCTAAATATACTTCAACTCTCATGGTTCCAGCGAGACACTCACCTATTCTGGGTGACTCAACTGCAGATACTGCTCAGAAACTTGAGGACCCAGGATGGGGCAAGGAGAAAAGGAGAGAAGTCTGCTTTGCTTCAATGGCCAGTGTGCTTAGTTGTTTCATAGGTTGAAAATTCTTAGAATGATATCTTTAACAAACAGGTTTCAAGAGATGATAGCTTTGTGGTGTTTGGCTTTTGTAAATTGGATGTTATTTCAGGGGAACCAAAGCTTTAAAATTCTGTTTTGGCCAATGCCAGTTTACAGTGTAGATGCATAGGAAATGTAATGGCACTGTATTCCTTGAAGAATATTTTGAACCATTCTATGTGATTATCGGTATTGCCTCTTCATGATACAGATCTGTTTAGCAAATATGTTTTTGTGCATGGTCCTGTGTTTGGAACAAATCTTGAATTGGGACCATGGGGATGGAAAGGAGTGTGATTTGTTAGAGATACCGTAGGAGTTGAGTCCATGGACTGCAAGTGCTAATGTGACAAGTAGAAGGTCAGATATAGTTCTGTCTAGATGTTCAAGTCTGAGCCCTAGAATAATGGGAGTGTTGTTACCAAGAGAGGCAACATGATAAAAAATAAGCATGTAAGTTTACTGAGAACATCTTACTCATCTTCGTTTCTCATAGCTGTTTGTATGTAGTAAGACTCAATTATTCATCGGGTTAAATGGGTTCCATCATAGATATGTTAAGTTTGGGAGGGGTACCTTCCTTATAAATGAAATATTGGTCAGGAATTTGAGAAGAGATGGGGGCTGGGGACAGATATTTTTATTTTTGTTTTTGTTTTAAATCAGCTTTCAGATATAATTTGCATGTCATACAATTCATCAACTTATATAATTCATTGGTTTTTAGCCTAGTCACAGAGTTTTGTAACCATATCAACAATCAATTTTAGAACATTTTTATTGCCCCCAAAAGAAACTCTGTTAGCAGTCACTTCCAGTTTTCCCATCTCTCACTGAGCAACCAGTAATTCGCTTTCTGACTCCTTAGATTTGCCTCCTCTGGTTGTTTTATATAAATGAGTTCTTATAATATATGATTCGTTGTGACTGGGTATCTTATTTACCATAATGTCTTCAAGGTTCACCCACGTTGTATCAGATCAGTATTTCATTCCTTTTTACAGCCAAGTAATATACTATTGTATGGATATACCACTTTGTTTATCCATTCATCAGTTCATGGGCATGTAAGCTGTTTCTACTTTTTGGCTGTTGTGAATAGTGCTGCTAACAAACATTTGGGTACTAGTTTTTGTGCATGTATACCTAGTAGTAGAATTGTTGGCTCATGTGGTCATCTATACTTAAAGGGATAGTTTTGAGTCATCTGCATAGTAGAAAGGTTATAAAAGAGGTGAGGTCATCAAAAAAGTGAAGCCTGGAATGGGGAGGTGTGTCAAGGATTAAACTTTTGAGAATGCTCACACTTTTGTGCAGGCAAGCGAGAGGACCTCTTGCATATGTGATAATAGAGAGCCAGGGAGCCTATCTCCATCAACAAACCTGCTGTTTGACAGTATCCTTTCCTGCACTTATTCTTCCGGTCTGTATGTGGTGATAACCAAAAACTAGATTGGGTCTGTTGTTGGGAAAGGGAAACTGAACCAAATGAAAATTGGGCACCTCCTCCCCTTTTTTTGGTGTGCAGTAGCAATTCTACTTCAGCTATTAACACACACACTAAGTGGCCTAAACTTTAAAGGTCCCCTAAAGGGACACCTGGGTGGCTCACTGGTTGAGCATCTGTCTGCCTTGGGCTTAGGGCGTGATCCCGTATTGGAAACAAGTCCCACATTGGGCTCCCTGCGAGGAGCCTGCTTCTCCCTCTGCTTATATCTCTGCCTCTCTCTCTCTCTGTGTCTCTCATGAATAAATAAATAAAACCTTTAAAAAAATAAATAAAGGTGCTCCTAAAAATATCCAGGAGCTAGAGGAAAAAGGGGAGGATTGTAGCCCCAAAAATGATACATTTTGTGAGCACCATTTATGAAAGTGTCTCATTTGATTATCACCATACTCCCGGACACAACAGTTTATTTCTCCTTGCTGCTTTTTTTTGTTTTGTTTTTTAAGATTTTATTTATTCATAGACACACAGAGAGAGAGAGAGGCAGAGACTCAGGGAGAGGGAGAAGCAGGCTCCATGCAGGGAGCCCGATGTGGGACTTGATTCCGGGTCTCCAGGATCACACCACAGGCTGCAGGCGGCGCCAAATCGCTGCGCCACCAGGGCTGCCCTCCTTGCTGCTTTTTTGGATTAAAATTTTTCCATCAGCCCTCCTGTGTTCTTTAAACTGAATGGACTAGCAGTCTGATTTCCTGTAATTTCTAGTATTTAAATTAGTGGTGTAATGTTACATACTTTTATGTTTGGGGAGGAGTCCTTCAAAACATTAGGGACACCCAGTAGATGAAAGCATAGGAACGTGAGTAAGTAAATAATCCACCACAGGTTGGGAAAGCAGAAGAAAGACAGAATGGCCCAAAATGAAAGGACCTGTCTGTCATCTGTCTCACCTCAGCCCCCAGCTTCAGTCTTTTTCTTTTTCTTTTTTTTTTTTTTTAAGATTTTTTTTTATTTATTTATGAGAGACATGGAGAGAGAGGCAGAGACATAGGCAGAGGGAGAAGTAGGCTCCCTGAAGGGAGCCTGATGAGGGACTTGATCCCAGGACCCCAGGATCACAACCTGAACCAAAGGCAGAGATGCTCAACCACTGGCCACCTAGGTGCCCCCTCTCCCCCCCGCCCCCCAGCTTCAGTCTTGATAGCACAGGTCAAAAGATGGGACCTTCTGTGCAAGGAGGAAGTATTACAATCTTTCAGTCTTTAAACCCAGGAATATTCAAGGAGCGGTTACTTCTTAACCTAGAGGCAGAGCCAAGTGTCTTGTTTAAGTGACATGTGTAGACTCCCCCAGAAATTCAGGGCAGGAATAGAAACAGGGTCCAGGGAAACTGAATTGTAAAAATTTACATGGTATATTGGAGAGTCCCTCTTGCTCAGAAATCTGAATGTGATCAGTGGAGAGAAGGTAAGACAACTCAAAACAGTTTGGTAGCCAGCAATGGATTTTGCTTGTATGTAATAGGTTTATTTTGGTAAAGATGGATGTTAGTAAGTGGTAGGGAGTAGAAATCTGCTGTCTCTTTGAAATATCCTTTCCTGTGTATGTTTTGGCCAAAGGGATTTGCCATCAATACCTCAGATAAATCCTTGTTATGAACTCAGTTGCCAGAAATTGCTTACGTTTTCTCTCCTTTTGTTAGGATTAGGGAAGGTATCAAGAATGAAAGCATATAGTATCTTATTTGGTTAACTAGTTTCCACCTTGGCTAAGTCAAAGTGGATTTTGTTGTGGAAACTACACACACTTGGTAGACTAAAATGGAAAAATTACCAATCATGAAACCCTGGTTCCAAATGTACTATTTCCTAGCTGTATGTGTGTCTGTGTGCGCGTGTGCATGCATGCTCCTGTGTGCTTGCATGTGTGTGTTAACTTTAATAATGTCTTTTTATGAACTACACAAGCATATGTATTTTAGCAAATAACCCGTTTCCACTCTCCGGTGCAAGAATTGAAACATTTCCAACACTGTTAAAGTCCCTTGGGTTTCCCCTGCCCCCTCCTCGGAGAACCCTGTAATGTTTTAGGCAGGTCACTTTTACCTCTTCAGATCCTATGTTAGGATCTGTAGTGGGATGGTGATAGTGGCTCTGCTTTGTTCACGGGGTTGTGAAATTCAAATATGTTGTATCTGTGAAGGCGCTTGGAAAATCTCAAGATGCTGAATCAGTCAGAGAGGATTCTGCTAAAGATCTGGTTTAGTAGTGTCTTGTGCCAGTCTGGATAGATACAGCTCAAGTGTTTGGTAAGCAGTAAAGGAATGGAATTCTGTTGTCTCTATACTTTCTTTCATAGAGAATTCTTCTTGAGGAAAAGTCAGTATATCAGATTCCTCAGAATCCCTCAGTATATGTTCATTCAGCAAGTATTTACTGAATACCTTCTGTATGACAAGCACCTCTCCCAGGCAGTAGAGAAATAGCAATGAACAGAATAGGCAAGGTTCATGCCCTGAAAACAAGTAGACAATCATCTTTATCTTCTAATTTACATCAATTCTATCCTTGGGTGCTTAGACATGTCTTATTCTCATCTACATTTGCTGGCCCTCCAGGTTTAAATTGGAATTGTTTATAAGGCAGTATTTGAGTTGAGATTAGACAAATGTCTATTAAAGGTTTAAGATATTTATTTTTCTACTCACAGTCTTTAAGGAGGATGTTTGGTGCCAGATGTTGCCAGCATTTGAGGTGGAATTTTTTCACCTTATTTTAGCCAGTTTTAGCTGAAGCAGCTTTCTTCTACCCTGTAAGATTTTAAACTTTTATCCCTTCCTTTGATTTGTGTCAGGGTGAACCGTTTGATGTAAAAGACTTGACTCCATAATCTTCCATCTGCCCTAATGCTGTCATCCGGAGTAGAGACTCAGCCAGTTCCACTTGATTCCTCCATGTCTGCCGTGGTACAGGAATTATACTCTGAACTCCCTGTGAGTGTCTCCAAAGAGCTTCATGCTGACCCTGAGCCAAGTGTGATTCCAGATGTAAAACCTGGAGCCTCAAGCTCTCTTATAAGTCAGAGTAGGGCAGTGCCCTTGGAGCTGCAGAGGACTCGTGCGGAAAGTTGTTGTGAAGAAACTTCTGGCACCTTGGATCATGGGGGTGAGCCTGGGCGGTGTGGGCTGGTGGACACCACAGCAGGAGGTTCTGTGGCTTCTGGGATCTTGGATAGGAAAGAGAAAACCAAGAGCGTGGAGCTAAAGGTCTTCAGAGATCAAGGGGACCAGGCGGAAATTGTAAGAGACCCCTGTGAGGGAGCAAAGGAAGACCCACATCAACATTCCACAGCTGCTGAAGAAAAGATCAGCCTAAGTCAGGTAAGACATGAGATCTCAATTCAGATGAGTGTGAATGACAGCTTTCCAGAGTAACACTTCACTTGATAAAGTACAGATGCTGACAGGTAGCTTATGATTTTTTCTTGAAACATTTCCAAAATGTTGATTTTGATGTTAATTTTCTTTTGACGATGTTTTAAAACATTTGTGTCACATGAGACACTTGAGAGAAAGTGCTTATCTAATGAAAAAGTGTCACTTCTCTGAAGCAGCTACTGTATGTGGAATGTTGAGTTTCTATGTGATATTTCTGCATCTGATTTTAAGAAATGATGGGTACTCATTCCTTAAGTTTTGGTAGCATCATGAATAGGATGGAGGGACATATCACAGAGAAATCTCTGAGGGACTTTGCTAACCCAGGTAGGGCTTCATAGGTCCCTAGAGGGATCTCCATATTTTAGGAGCTGGTCCTTAATTTTGTAGGTCTAGAAACGACTTTTATTTTCAAGCATATTAGAGGTTATTGTCTCCAAAAGACTGACCCATGCTAATAATCTACCTCATGAGAGACTAAAGTATAAGTCAGAAAGCCATTTCTTTAATTCATAGTGAAAAGTGGAATCATTACTTGGTAGGAATGGTCACACTGGCTGGTCAGTATGTGTTCTCCCTGTAGGCAAGCCTATGTGGGAAATCAGTCTCTGTAAGTGTGAAATTAATACGGTTTACATAAGTAGGACTAATGATTAGTGAGCTGTGGTAGCCCGAGGAACCCAGATTCCTAAAGGAATATACCTGCTAAGTACACTAGAAAACTTACTTTCTCCTACGGATGATGCCTTAGACCAGGGTTTAGCAAACTTTTTTTTCTGTACAGGGCCATATTGTAAATATTTTAGACTTTGTAGGCCATAGGGTCTCTGTCAGAACTACTCAGCTCTGCCCTTGTAGCATGAAAGCAGGCATAGATAGTACATAAATGGCTCTATTTCAGTAAACCTTTTTTATAAGGTACTGACCCGTGGTCTATAGTTTGCCAACCCCCCACTCTAGACCCACAAATAAATTAATATTATCTGGGCTTTCCGGACTAAGCTCTATTTCCCACCTTGTAAATATGTCATTTGTTTACATAGGTTACAGGGCAATTGATTGTTGTTAGTAGGCTTCATATGTTGACCATAGTTAAGAATAGATTAATCTTTAGATAGAAGTAATTAAGTAACATAACAGATTTTATGCTATGATGATCTGCCCTTAAAAATATAAGTGAAGTAATAGATTCAAGATCTAGATAGAAGTTTCTTCTTGAAATGGTGGGCTCGGGATCCCTGGGTGGCACAGCGGTTTGGTGCCTGCCTTTGGCCCAGGGCGCGATCCTGGAGACCCGGGATCGAATCCCACGTCGGGCTCCCGGTGCATGGAGCCTGCTTCTCCCTCTGCCTGTGTCTTTGCCTCTCTCTCTCTCTCTATCATAAATAAATAAATAAAAATTAATAAAAATAAAAATAAATATAGGATCTGTCCCTGGACCAGTATTACTTTTTACTGTGGCCATAGGGTCTCTGTCAGAACTACTCAGCTCTGCCCTTGTAGCATGAAAGCAGGCATAGACAGTACATACTCTGTTGTGTACCTAGAATATCACACTCACAGTCCTCTCTCCTCCCCCCAGCACTCAGATTAGCTTAGGATGCCCCTGGAGGTGGAGAGGGCAGAGGGGAAGCAAGGAATGTGTCAGTGTTGGGGTCACTGGCCAAAGTGATCATGTCCTCTCCTCCCCATGCTGAGCCTGGTGTCACGTATCATGTGTAGGCAGAGTATAGAAAGCCAGAAATGCATTCATGATAAAGAATTAGCACATAAAAAAAAAAAGGGGGGGGATCCCTGGGTGGCGCAGTGGTTTAGCGCCTGCCTTTGGCCCAGGGCGCGATCCTGTAGACCCGGGATCGAGTCCCACATCAGGCTCCCGGTGCATGGAGCCTGCTTCTCCCTGTGTCTCTGCCTTTCTCTCTCTCTCTCTCTGTGACTATCATAAATAAAAAAAAAAAAAAAAAAAAAAAAGAATTAGCACTAATGACAGAAAACTGAAAATAAGCATTGGAGGCCAGTTGCTAGGGTGTGTCCTATAAAAGAAGAATCAAGTAAGAGAAGCCTTCAATAATTTGGAGAGCTGTCAAGCAGAAGTGGTTCTGTTTGGCACAGTTAGGCTCTGTAGAAGATATAGTGTATGTAGCTCAGTCATTCTCAGGTCACAGGACCCTTTGAAAATCTGAATGAATGCTTTTCTGATCTCTCAGAAAAGGATACCACTATTTTAGAAGGTTTTTAGAGCCTAGGCATCCTTGGATATCAAGATAAGAATTCTTGCTAGATTGGCAGAACAAACAGACAAAAACAGTTGATGAATTAGGAGAATATTTTGCAATATATATCACAGATAAAGGACTTCCCTCTCTAATATGTAAAGAACTCCCTTTTTTAAAGATTTTGTTTATTTATTAGAGAGCATGCGCAAGAGAGCAATGAACGTGTGAGCAGAGGGAGGGGCAGAAGGAGAGGAAGAAGCAGGCTCCCTGCTGAGCAGGGCTCAATCCTAGGACCCTGGCTTTATGACCTGAGCCAAAGACAGACACTTAACCAACTGAGCCACCCAGCCACCCCATAAAGAGCTCTCCCTCTCTTTTTTTTTTTAAGATTTTATTTTTAAGTATTTTTTATACCCAACATGGGGTTCAAACTTACAACTCTGAGATCAAGAGTTGAATGCTCTACTGACCAAGGCAGACCAGCTCCCCACTGATATATAAAGAACTCTTTGATTGAGGAATGGAAAACCCAATAGGAAAAAAAAGAAAGAAAGGAAGGAAGGAAGGAAGGAAGGAAGGAAGGAAGGAAGGAAGGAAGGAAAGAAGAAAGAAAGAAAGAAAGAAAGAAAGAAAGAAAGAAAGAAAGAAAAGAAAACCCAATAGAAAAATGAAGGAAAGACTTGAATAGATGATTCATGTTTGTGTGTGTGTGTGTGTGTGTGTGTTGATGTGTGTATTCTTAAACACATGAAGAGGTAGTCAATCTCACTTATAATTAGAGATATGTAGTTTTAAACAATCAAAATACCACTTTTTACTTAACAGATTGGAGAAAATGAAAAATTATGGCAACATATCTTATTGGCAAGGCTGTGAGGAAAAAGATGTTCTCACATGTTGTTGGTGGGAATGCATACTGATAGAACCTTTCAGAAGAGGAATTTGGCTACACCTAACCAGAATGCATATGCTCTCACCTGTTGACCCAGCACTCTCATTTCTAGGAATCTACCCCAAATATACACCTCCAAATTATAGAAATACATATACCCAAAGTTACTGTTTGTAGCATTGCAAAATGTTGGAATCAATGTAAATGTCCACATATAGAGAAGAGGATGAATAAACTATAGTGTGTATATGGAGCATCCATACATGGGGCACTATGCTCCTGTAATAAAGAATTGAGGATCTCCATGTACTGATATGGGGTGATTTCCAGGTGTGTCATGGCTCCTCAGGACCACCTCCAGGTTTGGGGATTCACTGGAACTCATAGGACTCACTCAGCACATGGTCATACTTGTAGCTAAGATTAATTGTAACAAATGGGTATAAAGCAATCAGCAAAGGAGAAGCATGGTGCAAAGTTCAGAAAATATCAGGTGCTATAGCTTCCAAGAGTCCTCTCCCAGGGTAGTCCTCCCCCCCCCCCCCCCCACACACAGTCTTTTCCAAGAACAAACAATGACAACACATATGAAATGTCTACCATGAAAGCTTGTTAGAGCCCAGGGGTTTTACTAGGGGCTGGTCATACGAGCATCCTCTGCCTGGCACATAACAAAATTCCAGACTTCCAGAAGGAAAGCAGGTGTTCAACACAAACACCATTGTCATATGGGTGCACCAAGCCACTCTTATCCTTAGAAAATGTTGGAAACTCTCCCAAAATCTAAGTTCCCAGATGAGCCCAGGCCACCCTTGCAAGCAGGCCTTTCTAAGGATAACAGGCTTACTATGTTAACTTTTTTTCTTCAAACTAGGATATACTGGTTAATGAAAAGAGCAAAGGGCAAGTAAACATCTACTGTATCCTCCCATTCAAGAAAGTAGGGGAGATGAGTATACAAGTATCTGCTCGTTTGTATAAAACACACACATATACATACACACAGGAAGGATAAACCAGAAATGAATGGGTTTGAAGCCAGTGGGAGCAGGGTAGAGAGCATGGGAATGGGATAGAAGGAACAGGAGGAAGTATACTTCTCTGAGTACATCTTATTCTGAGTACATGTTTGGTACAACTATACATCTGAGTATAGTTCTGAGGCTTTACTTGAAAAAATAACTAATTAGACAACCAGGTTGTGAGGGAACCCAAAATTGAATAAAAACTCCAACGGATGACTCTTAACAAATGAATAATGAAACCATACTAAGGGAGGGGGGGATGAAGAAGAAAAGTGACCCAAATAGCTTTGGGAAACAGTATTTCGACTTTTAAGTCTAAATCCAATAAACCCAAAAAAAATTTTTTTTGTTTTGAGAGAGAGAGAGAGAGAAAGAGAGAGCGTGAGCACGTATGCAGGGCGAAGGGGGGGAGGGACAGAGCAAGAGGGAAAGAGAATCTTTTTTTTTTTTTTTTTTTTTTTTTTGGGAAAGAGAATCTTAACTAGGCTCCATACGCAGCACAGAGCCTGACGTGAGGCTCTCTCTCCTGATCCTGAGATCATGACCTAAGCCAAAATCAAGAGTTAGACGCCTAATCAACTGAGCCACCTGTGTGCTCCAAATTTTAGTAAATTTGTTTTTCACAGGGATGTGGCTTAGCAACTCCTAAACTACTGTATGCGTGTTCTAGGAGTGAGCAAATAGGTAAATATGGTGGATAATGAGAGCAAGCTAGGTTTCTCACTAGCAGAAATTACAGGTGAGGGCGGGGGTGAGGCTAGAATGAACTGGTCCTAGTGGTGAGGAAATAGAATTGGAGATAGCAGTATGAACTTCTGGTTTTTAATATATGTAGATAGGTACAGAAATACTATATATGTATGGGAATGTGAGGTGGAGTATAAAGGCAGTGACATCTTATAGCAGTGAGCACACCTTGCACCCAGTTCTTGGTTTCTAAATAACATATTCCAATGTAAGGAACCAAGACTTTTTGGGGAAATGTTTTGGAGTCTAGCACAGGGAAAAATACAAGATGAGCCTGGAACAATTTGTGGTTAATCACTCAGAAAATTATGGAGACATATCAAAAGGACACAGGAGCCAATGTGAAGGGGCTCCCAGTGGCTAACACTGGGCCAATTTGAGCTTAAATAAGATAATAATGAATTACAACCCATAAAATAAGGCAAGTATCGTGAGCCCATGCAGATATAAAATAATTGAATAAATAACTTGAAAAAAGAAAGCTCTTAAAGAATTCTGATTCATAAATGGAATTATGGAAATAAATCTCCCATTTGGCAACCATTACAGTAATAGTCATCTCAATCAAGAATCCTCAATGGATGTTAAAACTAGTGACTAAAAGTTTAAATGAAAAACAAGTATTTACATTGTCTCTAAATATGTCTCATATAAAATATTAAATAATTACAAAGTAACAGAATCATTACAAGGTATACAAAAGAGAATCACTCCACCATAGAGAAACCTGACAGACCCCACCTGAACCAAGTGATGGAAGTTCACCTCCGTAGGAGTGAGACACCCCAAAACCATGTACCTCTTAAGAGGAATGACCAAGAACCAGCATCATTTCTGTGAGATTCCTGCCCCCCAAACATAACCAGAATCTAATGATGAAACATCAAACCCAGATCAAGGGACTTTCTTTTTAAGTGTCAAAGTCACAAAAGATGAATATCTCCTCGAGGAACTATCTCAGTTTAAGGGGGAACTTGAAACATGATTACTAAATGCATCATTGGATACAGGTCCTGAAAAAGGACTTAAGGAAGCCTTTAATAAGATTTGAGTAAATTCTGTAGTTAGAATTGTATCAATAGTTTATTGACCTTAATAACTCTATTGTGGTTATGTATAAGATGATAACATTAAGGAAAGCGGATGGGGCAGCCCTGGTGGCTCAGCAGTTTAGTGCCGCCTTCAGCCCAGGTCATGATCCTGGAGTCCCGGCATTGAGTCCCACATCAGGCTCCCTGCATGGAACCTGCTTCTCCCTCTGCCTGTGTCTCTGCCTCTCTCTGTGTCTCTCATGAATGAATAAATAAAAATCTTAAAAAAAAAAAAAAAAAAAAAAAAGGAAAGCTGGATGAAGACTACAGGAAATTTTTTGAACAATATTTGCAGACTTTTTTATACATCTGAGAGAAATTACCTCTAAATTGTTTAAAAACATTTAAAACTTTATAATATAAACTTTTTATATAATAGTAAAAATGATAAAACAAAAACCAAAAACCCTTTTTGCTTGAGGGACACAGAATTTAAGTCAGTAGAAAAGGTACTTTTTAACATCTCCACCAGTCTAGAAATAGGTTGTGTAGGGAAGTGATGTTTATGAAGAGACTGAATGACTGAATGTCAGGAATATAGCAGAGGGGTTTCTGGTTTGGACAAGCAACCTGAGTGCTGTTCTTTTCCCATCCCAGGGTTCTGTGATTTATTTCTAATAGCCTTGAGCAGCTTTCCATAAAGTTCTTTTCCTCAGCTGTTCTGCATCTCAAACCAGCAAAGAGACCCATAGTTGGGCACTGGCTCTGGTTTGCAGGAGAGTACCTAAAGATTTCTACTTTACCCACTCCTCTGTGTTCTCTCTGGACCAGAATCCATCATGACAGGAAAGGTAGTGACTTCAGTAGAACCTGACTCCAGCAATAAGAACTTGCTGTAATTGTGAAAGACCCAGGCTTTCAGGGCGTGCATCATATGAAACTAATGAATTTAACAGAGTCCGATCTACTTGGTGAATTTCCCAGTTCAAGGATAAGGACTGTGCCAATTTTTAGAAGTTTGTACTTTCCTATATCATGGTTTCTGATGAAACTTAAACAGATTTTGTTAAATATTCATTTCATTCACTTTATCTCACTTAAAGTAATTATAGATTTTTGTTGTTGTTGTCAAAAGAAAAAACAACAAAATATGTGTTATGAAGCAACTTTTTAATGTTGGTGCTAACTTTTTTTGCTTGTTTTATGGTGGTAAAATGCACATAACATAAAAATTGCCATTTTAATAATTTGCAAATGTACGGTTCAGTGGCGTTAATAAGCAGGTTCACATTGTATAACCATCTACACCATCCATCTCCAGAATTCTTTTCATCTTCCCAAACTGAAACTGTATCCATTAAATGGTAACTCACCCATTCTACCCTCCCCCTGGTCCCTGGCTACTATCATTCTCCTTTCTGTCTAAGAGTCCGTCTATACTAGGGACTTTCATCACAGTGGAATTTTATATTCTTTGTCCTTTTGTGACATTTTTTTAAGGATCCACTTAAAAAAATTTTAAATCTTCTAATCATGAAATACTTCAATCATTAAAAAGAAAGCCAGCAAAAATAATTCTTTCCTGCCTTATGATTATGTCAAAAAGGCATAAAAGCTTATAACTAATAATTTGGAGCTTTGATCGGGAACCACTCTGTTATTGAGGAGGAGAGAAGAAAGGCGAAAAAGGAAGGAGGGGAAAGGTATCAGAACAGGCACAGTGGCGGGGACAGCTGCAAGAGCCAGACTGAATGGTGAAAGAAAGAATTCAGTTCTGAACTCACTTGTGGGACAAAGGTCGACAACTCTGGTGCAAGCAGATGTTACAGGCCGGGTTGTGGACCAGATTGATGTTATTTAAGAATAAGACATGGGTACAGGGTGCCTGGGTGGCTCAGTTGATTAAGCGTTTGCCTTCAGCTCAGGTCATGGTTTCAGAGTCCTGGGATCAAGCCCCAAGTTCGACTCCTGGCTCCGCGAGGAGTCTGCTTCTCCCTCTGCTCCTCCCCCCACTTGTGTGCATTCTAATAATTTTTTTAAAAATCTTTTAAAAAAAGATAGAGATGGATATGTGATATTCCATGTAGATGATTTAACATTGAAAACTATACAGTGTGGGGTTTTTGTCCCCTCCATATGCTTCATTTTCTGTTTGTTTTTCTTGGTGCTTAGGTATAAGTTGTAGGATGTTTATTATTTTACTTTTTCTTTTTCTCTCAGCAGTTGATGTGCCTAGGTTGAATGTGTTATAAAAGCTTTGGTTCCAGGATTTGAAACTTTATTTGTACTCAAAACAGACACAGAAAAGTTCTGATTGTCTATTATCTGTTAGCTGTGTACATGAAAAGTCAGTATACATTTTTGACCGATACTTGAAGCTATCTGGACAGAAGACATTATGTAAAGACACACAATGGCTGTTGATCACTTGAACCATATTATGCTGTTGGAGAAACTGGTTTTTTAATGGCATGTTCATCAGACCCAATTATATATATTTTTTAAGATTTTATTTATTCATGAGAGACAGAGAGAGGCAGAGACATAGGCAGAGGGAGAAGCAGGCTCCCTACGAGGAACCCAGTGTGGGACTTGATCCCAGATCCTGGGATCATGACCTGAGCCAAAAGCAGACGCTCAACCACTGAGCCACCCAGACGTCCTAATCAGACCCATTCTTGTGCAATTTGTGTGACTTCACTTAAAGGCTATTGAAGTAAATGCCCATTAAGCTTATTTACTTCTTATCCTAAGAATCTGTGGTCTTAGATGAAATTTGCGGTAGTGTATAGGAGCTTGCTATTTGCTTAAAGGGATATCGTGGTGGAAGGAATTCACTTTGGAATATTTAAAGGTGGAAAAAATCTGAACTTCATGCTATTAGTAGTTAAACTGGTGGCCATAACCTGTTCTCCAGTTCTGCCAGGGTACTGTCATCCCCACAGTGATGGTTTGCCCTGACATCTCCTGTTGTTAAAAGTGACAGACAATTGCCCAAAGCACTAGTGGCACGTTACTGAGACATAGAACTCTCCTAATTGGGCAGCCTGGGTGGCTAAGTGGTTTAGCGCCGCCTTCAGCCCAGGGCGTGATCCTGGAGTCCTGGGATCAAATCCCATGTCGGGCTCCCTGCATGGGGCCTGCTTCTCCCTCTGCTCGTGTCTCTGCCTCTCTCTCTTTATCTCTCTGTGTCTGTCATGGATAAATAAAGTTTTTTTTTTTTTTTAAAAAGAACTCTCCTAATTATTATAGCAGCTCTCAGATAATCATTGTGGGGGAATATCATCAGATGCCTTTGCAAGCCAAGGTGATCTCTGCCTTATTTAAAATTACCAATTGTTTCCCTGAATTGAAATACACGAAGGAAAATTCTTTTTTAAGCTCTGTAAAGATGATTTAAAATTACTGTTCTACAGCAGTTCCTTTCTAAATATGCAAGGGTAGGAAACAAAGATCCATCTAGAGATACGAAAGTTTCTTTTATTTTCAAAGTATTATTTTTTTAGATTTTATTTATTCATTAATGAGAGACAGAGAGAGAGAGAGCGGGGGTGGGGGGGAGGGAGGCAGAGACACAGGCAGAGAGAGAAGCAGGCTCCATTCAGGGAGCCCAATGTGGGACTTGATCCTGGGTCTCCAGGATCACACCCTGGGTCGAAGGCAGCACTAAACCACTGAGCCACTCAGGCTGCCCTAGAGTATTCTTTACTATGAACATAAATGGCTATTTCTACAAGCCAGGTTGTAGGAAGTATCTCATTTGTGCCATATTGTTAGCCTATCTTTGTACACTCCAGTGTATAGACAGCCCCATCTGAAGACGAGGCAGTCACTGCCCTTCCTTACTTATCTGCCTCTGCCTCCAGCTCAGGAAGCTCAAATTTGGAGGAGCTCAGTGGAGTTTGGTTATAAGCAGGGCTCACAGCTCAGAGATAAATCAGGCCCTGAGGAGATTGTAACTAGCCTACTTATAAAAGCTGAATAACCTGATGTATATTCATTTCCTTCCTTTAGATATTTGTGTTCTCCTACTCTAAACTAGATTCAAAGCAACAAATCAGAGAATTGCATCTTTTCCAGGACATACAGCTTTTAATGGGGAGTAAGATTTTTTTTTTAAGATTTTTTATTTATTCATAGAGACAGAGAGAGAGAGAGAGGGAGGGAGGCAGAGACACAGGCAGAGGGAGAAGCAGGCACCATGCAGAGAGCCTGATGTGGGACTCAATCCAGGGTCTCCAGGATCACGCCCTGGGCTGCAGGCGGCACTAAACCGCTGCACCACTGGGGCTGCCCGGGAAATAAGATTTTAGGTGAAGAGTAAGAACAGTTTTTCAAGACCTTTCTAAAATCTGCCACAACTTTGAAGTATCAAAAGTTGATTTTGAAAAAAAAAAAAAAAAAAGTTGATTTTGATTCAAAGCACTTGGCAGGAGGAGGATATGTTGAATGTGCAAGGCAGAGAATCTGTTTGCTGTTGATTTGAAAGATTAATTTGTACTGTTCTGTGTGTCATTTCTTCCTTTTTGCACCTAATAGAGTATTATAAACTATAACAGTTATCTCACTTGATGGGTGAAAGAAGGATCCATGTGAACTTTCATCTTGGAAGTTGATTCATTCAAAACAGATTTTGCAGAATCTAGGTGGAAGAAGAAATATTTAGGACTCTACCTCTAAAAATCCTGAAAGCTAGAATATTTAGCTGATAAAGTACTATAGGAAAAAGAAATTGATAAATTTCTGCAACTGTTTATTATATGATTAGCTGATATCGAGGGGGTTGGGGGAGTTACAGGATCATTTATGCTACATGTCCACTGCTTGTAGGTGGGCTGTTCTGTTCTCTCATCTACATTTGAGGCCCAGACTTGGTAGAGTTCCTACCTGATATGGAGATTATTACCCACTACTGTGGTGGTGGTAATTGAGGGGGGCAGGAGTCTCTCATATCTGACCTCAGCCTCACACTGTTTCCTTTTTAACCCAGTCAATTTCTGATCATACCTGAGACTTCAAACTTTATAGGGTCTTCAGCCATTGAAGAGTGCTTAACTCAGAACCTTTTAAGAAAAGTCAGCAAGGCAGAGGGAGAGGGAAATCACTTATTTCTAGCTTCTGCTTCTCTCCTTCCCTACTACATATCATGACTAACCAAGGAGAAGGGGATGTGACTGAAGCAGTTGGCTTGGCACTCCACCAGGGTATTTTGAGTGTTCAGCTAAGAACCTTGGAGTAGCAGGTAGAGCAAAACTAAAATTCTAGCAACCCTTCCAAGGGTAGAAGCCAATATGTTTAGTTGCACAAGCTCATCACAGTTTATTCTGAAGGAACTATATGGAAGCTGTATGTTGCTGACTGGAGCTCAGCTCCCAATTTGCAGAGGTCCTTTTATTTATTTTTTATTTTTATTTTTATTTTTTTTAAATATTTTTTTTTAATTTTTTTATTTATTTACTTATGATAGTCACAGAGAGAGAGAGAGAGAGAGAGAGGCAGAGACACAGGCAGAGGGAGAAGCAGGCTCCATGCATCGGGAGCCTGATGTGGGATTCGATCCCGGGTCTCCAGGATCGCGCCCTGGGCCAAAGGCAGGCGCCAAACCGCTGCGCCACCCAGGGATCCCTGCAGAGGTCCTTTTAGACCCAGAAAAGCTTAGTCACTCCGGATAACATACTAGGATCTATCGGTGATAGTCCTATTTGGCCTTTTTCACAGAAGGGGATAACAAGTGTCTAAGGTCTAATGGATGATGGGAGCTTCTATTTTATGGAACACCAGTGCTGACAGGGCATCTTACTAGGTGTTACTATGGTCCCCATTCTTACAGCCACTAAGCTTGTTCTTAGTGCGTATAGCTAGTAGGTAGGAGTCCTGAAGTTGAAACAGAGCCCTGTCTGACTCCTCATTCCATAATCTTTTACTCCAGAACTCTGCCTTTTTTTATAAAGTATTAACCTGAAAAAAATAATTCTAAATAGCATCTAATGTCATACCCCAGATGTTCACCCTGAGAACTGGAACACCGAGAGAAGAATCATTTTGGAGAAAGGATCAAATAACAACAAATAAAGATGTTGCCATAGCCTCTAATTTTGAAATAATTTGAGACTTACAGAAAAGTTGCACAAATAGTACAAAGAATTCCTATAATACCCTTCATGCAGATTCCTCAGTTTAACATTTTGCCACATTTGCTTTTTTTTTAATAATTTGAGAGTAAAAAAATAAAATAATAAAATAATTTGAGAGTATAGTTGCAGACATGATGCCTAAATACTTCAATGTGTATTTCCTAGCAAAGACATTCTATTACATGACCACAGTATATTGATCAAAATAAAGCAGATCAAAAATACACTGATCAACGCATTTTTATTTATTTAATCTACAGACCATATTCAAATTTGGGCAATTGTTGTATTGATGTCTTTTGTAGCAAAAGAAAAGAAAATGGTGTTTTTGGTCTAGGAAAAATCTTAGGATCACTTGTGGCATTCAGTTGGCACGTCTCTTTAATCTCCAATAATATGTAACAATTCCTCAGCCATGACCTTGACACTTTTGAAGAATACAGGCCATTTATTTTGTAGAATTTCCCTCAATTTGGACTTCTCTGATGTTTCCTCATGATTAGATTCTGATTATGCATTTTGGCAGCAAGAATTCCACAGAAATGATGTTGTTGCTTGGTGTGTTCTCTCAGGAGGCACATGGCTTTAGGGTGCTTCGTTCCTGGGAAGTGAAGTTGGTTGCTTAGTTCAGATGGAGTCAGCTAGGTTTCTCCACTCTGAAGTTACTGTTTTCCCCTATGGAATTATTAAGTATCTGTGGAGAGAGATTTTGAGACTATGTAAATATTTTTGTTTCTCATTCAAACTTTTAGCCACTAGTTTTAACATCCATTGATGATTCTTGGTTGAAATAATTATTACTGTGATGGTCGCCCAGTGGTGATTTTATAATCCCATCATTCCTTCTATGGTAAGTAAGAGCTTTCTCTTCTTTACAAATAAGTTCAGTCTGACATCATGCTAGAACTCATACTTCTTTGTCAAACATGGTAGTGTTACCATAAGTTATCTGGAAGATACTTGTTTTTAAGTTCATGCTTTGCAAAAGTATTCCACACTAAGGAAATGAAAGAATAGTTCTGCTTCACATATGATAGTCTATGCTCTGAGTTCCAAAGATAATGTTTTATTTCTGCCTGTATCCACCTGTTCTTGCCATTGTTTTTATCTTCCCTCCCTGTCCTGGGTTCTGTTTCTACTACAGAACTTTGCTTAGGGTCCAAATGACTTTTGCTTGCTTTGGGTTTGTTTGTTCAAAGTGCTGTAAAAATTATCAAAAGTTGTGGTAATGGTATTACTATCTGTAGATTTAGAAACATACCATGTCAGTATCTTTCACTTAACAATTAAATCAATGTGAAAAAAAACCCTTAAATCTTAGGGCTGGGGAAAAGAGGTGACTCAGAAGGAGAGCTTTAGCATAAGCAGGGATCTTAGGTCTGTCAATGTCTCCTAGTTGGTAAGCCCTTCCCTCCTGGGGCTTGAAGCCATTTGCTGCCATTAGATGCACATTCTGCCACTGACCTCTCCCATTTTTCTGAATTCCTTCTGTAGGAGAAAACTGGTTATCTTTTTTTTTTTCTTAAGGATTTATTTATTTATGAGACACACACACACACACACACAGAGGCAAAGACACAGGCAGAGGGAGAAGCAGGCTCCATGCAGGGACCTGATGTGGGACTCGATCCTGGAACTCTGGGATCACACCTTGAGCTAAAGGCAGACACTCAACCGCTGAGCCACCCAGGCATCCCTAGTTTGGGTGATATTTCCTTTCAGGTGAAATTAAGGTTACATTGCAACGTGTTTCTTGATTCAGAAGGTATTTAATAGGTTTTTGTTTAGAGCTGCAGGGTCAGCATTTTAAGCCTCTGTTATTGTCTAGACCTCAGGAAACTTGGCTTTTCAAGCTCAAATTCTAGAGAAGTGTCAGTTTTTATTGATTTCTTTAAATTTGAGGTTTCCTTCAGTTGCCAATCTTTGTGGCTGCTAGCAAATTTCCAAGAGTCATAAACAAGTTTCTCAGATGGTAATTACATGAGCTCAGGTATCTGAATCCCCTCTGACCACTGGATTTTCTTTCTGCAGGAAGACCTCCTGATGCAGTCAAGCAAAGAACATTTATGCACGGGCCTCCCTGAAGATTGTCTGAGGAGCAAAGGTATTTATTTTTCTCTAGTCTTTTCCTTTTCCACTTATTACACTCATTATTTTAGTTCACAGTTTCTGTTTTGCATTGGGATTGCAAGTCCCTGCCTTGCAAGATGGACTTAACTATGGAAAATCTTGCTATTACCCATTGACATACTTGAAGACACCTAATATTATCAAGCAGTGACTTAGGTTCTCTTGGGGGTTTTTTGTTTGGTTTTGTTTGGTTTGGTTTTGAATAAACTATACCCCCAGTATGGGGCTCGAACTCACGACCCTGAGATCAAGAGTCATGTGATCTTCCAATTGAGCCAGCCAGCTACCCCAAGGAGTGCCTTAGTTTTGACAATAATTTGCTTCCCCCTTCTATATAATGAATCCCTATTAGTGTGAAATCTTTTATTTGATTTTATTAAACTAAACTGCCTGTTTGGAAAGGTTAACATGGAAGGGGAGGAATTGACCCAGTCCAGTGCAGCACTGTGAAGTGCATCCTGTTTTTGTTCCCCTGGGCAGGGAAGGGAGAAAGCAGCATTCACTACAGGTCACCTTGAGAATTGTCAAAGCAGGGCACCCTGGTGGCGTGGCGCAGCAGCTTAGTGCCGCCTGCAGCCTCAGGTGTGATCCTGGAGACCTGGGATCGAGTCCCATGTCGAGCTCCCTGCATGGAGCCTGCTTCTCCCTCTGCCTGTGTCTCTGCCTCTCTTTCTCTCTGTGTCTCTCATGAATAAATAAATAAAATCTTAAAAAAAAAAAAAAAAAAAGAATTGTCGAAGCAGTTTCAGTTCCATTACTTTGTTTTGCTTCTCAGAACAATAAATGGATACAGTCATCTGAGATACCACCTTTTGATTGATTGATTGATTGATTGATTGAGGAGGAAACTGACACCCAAAGAAAGAGAATGCTGAGCCAAGATTTTCTCCCCAGGCTGAAAATAATTTTAGGTGACTTTAGAGAGAATTATGTGTATATATTATGTAATTAAGGTTAAAAATATAGAGTAATCAAAACTACAAAAAACAGAGAAAATAGAGCAAGTGTGTGTAATTATATGAACATTTTGTTACTGTGATAAAACATCAGAATTGACTCTCTGCTTCTTGGCAGCCTAGACAGAAAAGGAAGCACAAATTGTCCTTAAGAGAAAGGGCACTTGTCCCAGTTTATCACCCTGCTTCCTGCTGCTAGATATTTCCTCTGTGGCTCAAAGACTTGACTGTCCAGTATAGATTAAAACTCTGAAGATGAGAAATGTCCTTTTGTACATGTCTCACTCAGTTCCTAGGACCTTACTTGGGACCATTTTAGCCCCTTTTCCCCCCCAAAATATTTTCTCAGCAAGGTTCCAGCATTGCTGTATTGAGTCTTTGGTATATTTTCACCCACATCTTAGCATAAAGTTTGGTTCTATTTGTTGAACTACATTTCATATAACAACTGAACTGATGGGAGGCCTGGGTGGTTCAGCAGTTGAGCATCTGCGTTTGACTCCGGGCAGGATCCCAGGATCAAGTCCCACATTGGGCTCCCTGCATGGAGCCTGCTTCTCTCTCTCCCTGTGTCTCTGCCTCTCTCTCTCTCTGTCTCTCATGAATAAATAAATAAATAAAATCTTAAAATGAAAAAACAAAACTGAAGTGACCGTTAAACAGGAGAATTAGGGGGTGCCTGGCTGGCTCAGTCAGTAAAGCATGTGACTCTTGATCTTGGGGTCATGAGTTTTTGAGCCCCATGTTGATCATAGAAATTACTTAATAGAGAAAAAAAGGAGGTACGTGGCTGGCTCAGTTGGTAGAGCATGCATTCTTGATCTTGGGTTTGTAGGTTTGAGCCCCATGTTGAGTGTAGAGATTACTTTAAAAAAAAAAGAATCTTTTGGGATCCCTGGGTGGCGCAGCGGTTTAGCGCCTGCCTTTGGCCAGGGCGCGATCCTGGAGACCCGGGATCAAATCCCACGTCAGGCTCCCGGTGCGTGGAGCCTGCTTCTCCCTCTGCCTGTGTCTCTGCCTCTCTCCTCTCTCTCTCTGTGTGCCTATCATAAATAAATAAAAATTAAAAAAAAAAAAAAGAATCTTTTAAAAAAAACACAAACAAAAACAGGAGAATCAGTTATTTTCTATGAGGAAATCTGCCTTCTCAGACTTACTTTGTTACTGTTTACCTAAAAGTCTGGTCTGCATTGGACATGGATAAGATGAGCTCTTCTTTTCAGAAGATATTTTTCAATATCTTCAGATAAACTACTTTGTGGCACTTTTCTTCCTATCCTAATACCATTCTTTATTTTTTATTTATTTATTTTTTAAAGATTTATTTATTTATGATAGACATAGAGAGAGAGAGAGAGGCAGAGACACAGGAGGAGGGAGAAGCAGGCCCATGCCGGGAGCCTGACCTGGGACTCAATCCCGGGACTCCAGGATCACGCCCTGGGCCAAAGGCAGACGCTAAACTGCTGAGCCACCCAGGGATCCCCACCATTTTTCTTTAATGACTTAAATTGGGAAAACGAATTACTTTTCTTGCCCAAAGCTGTGTGTGCACGGTTCTCAGTTTGAGACAGAGGAACTTGAAAACAGGAGCTCTACTAGAGTTTTTAGCAGCAGTGACCTAGTGCCTAACTGTGATATGTTCTTCCATTCAGTCTCCAAAGATCCTTCCAATGTGTCTCTTTGTTGCGCACAAGGGAACAGGCTCCGCCCAACCAATCATACCAAGGCAGAAAGGAAGGTTCTATACAGGCAGGTTCTTGAAAGAATTGAACATATAAGCTGCTGCCCTGGATTTCAATTAAACAGATACACATGCTCTACTGTAGTCTGGCCAGCATCTCAGCTCTCTTTGCCAGGGTTAAGGTCAAGCATCTGGCAACCTTTTCATTTACTACAGAATTGAGAAGTAAGTAATGTTTCTTGGAAACAGTTTTACACTCTCTCTGGGGGCCCCAGCTGCAGAATTTTCACTCTGCCCCAGATCCTGGCCCTGCACATATTAGATGTAGATCTTCCTGATAAAAACTAGTAAGTCCTTCCTACCTTTAAGTATCTGCTCTGTTGAATGCTGCACAAATTGCTTATATAGTTTTATTTATATTCAGTTTTGCTTATTCTAAATGGAGGCACCTGGAAGGTCCAGTGCCGTGTGATAATTCATAAATTTCCCGAGGAATGAATTTGGCTCCCCTGCGCTGAGGTGTTCAGCAAGTGAACCTAAGGCTACCACACTCTCCCTTTGATGTGTTGTTTTGCCTTCTCTAAATAAATGTCCTAGTCATAGTACTTCCAAGTTAGCATAGTATGCAGATATTTTTATTTTTATTTATTTATTTATTTATTTTAGTATGCAGAATTTTAAGGTTCTTTACAGTCCTTTCTGCTGTGGCTCAGTTAGGTGAAATTAGAACAAGCTTAACACTTTTTTTTTTTAAACATAGTTTATTTATTCATGAGAGACACAGAGAGAGGCAGAGACATAGGCAGAGAGAGAAGCAGACTCCCTGAAGGGAGCCCGTTGCAAGACTCGATCCCGGGACCCAGGGATCATGCCCTGAGCCAAAGGCTCAGGTGCCCCAAGCTTAACACTTTGAAAGGACATTTGTGGGGATGCCTGGGTGGCTTAGCGGTTGGGCATCTGCCTTCTGCTCAGGGTGTGATCCTGGGATCCGAGATTGAGTTTCACATCGGGCTCCCTACAAAGAGCCTGCTTCTCCCTCTGCCTATGTCTCTGCCTCTCTCTCTGTGTCTCTTATGAATGAATGAATGAATGAATGAATGAATGAATGAATAAATAAGTCTTTAAAAATAAAAAAAATAAAAGGGCATTTGTGTTAATGTGTTAATTAAAGTCATCTTTAATTGGTGGGATGCTATTTCACAGATCGTTCCTTATTTCTCTATTGTTGAGGGCAGATCCATGAGAATTCGGCATGGGGGAGCAGTGTTGGGTGTTGGTTGAGGGGCCATTTCACAAAGGGAGTATGTCCTCCTGTCAGGCACTGACTGCTGTCTCTCCCTTTCTGCTGCTGTGGCTTTTTCGCCATAATTCTGTTTTTTTTTTTTTTTTTTTTTTTTTCATAATTCTGTTTAATATTTTATATTAAAGTTTTTTTGTTTGTTTCTATTGTATTTTTTTTCCCCAAGAGTTCCTTGTAACTGGCTTGGTTTAGGAAGGTTGTGACTTAATTCCCACAGTAGCAATCTCCATGAAGGCTCATTTGGGAATTCTCTGAAGTAGGAGAGTCACAAGAAATCAGAAGAGCATTTGAGGGAATACATTTTAATGTAGAGGTGAAAGCGTCAAGGAGAGAAAAAAATATATAAGTTTGGGAACTATATAGTTTGAATTATTTGAAAGAATTAAAGTTGAAATGATCTTTTAAAACCCTGTATGTCTGTCATGTGAATAAATTAAGCATTATGGGTAGATGGAATGAACCCCATTAATAAACTCCTTATGCTTTGTATGCATCTAGACTCTTGCAGTTTATTGATTTTTAAATATATATATAACTTGGAAAGAATATTTCTTGTTTATATTCCCTATTTACGTCATTTTCCTCCTACAGTTCACATTTTAGGGGGAAAAAGTTGAATTATCAGCCAGTACCACACCCATTTAATAGACAATGTGAAAGAAGTGTAGACATTTTGGGAACTGAATTTTTTTTTTTTTTTACTTCTCTTAAATTAAGGTATAACTTAACTACACTAAAATTCACGCTTTTGGGGCAGCCCAGGTGGCCCAGCGGTTTAGCACCGCCTTCAGCCCAGGGCATGATCCTGGAGATCCAGGATCAAATCCCATGTCAAGCTCCCTGCATGGAGCCTGCTTCTCCCTCTGCCTGTGTCTCCGCCTCTCTCACTCTGTGTCTCTCATGAATAAATAAATAAAATCTCTTAAAAAATAAAATAATAAAATAAAATTTACGCTTTTTGTGTCTGTACAGCTGTGTGAGTTTCAGCAAACACAGTTGTGTAACTTCACCACAGTCAAGATACAGAACATTTCCATCACTCCAGTGATTTCTTACAGGCTTCTTTTATGGTGCATCCCTCTTGACAGCCTCAGCTATTAGCAGCCACCAATCTTTTTTCTGTCCCTATAGTTTACTTTTTCCAAAATGTCCTATAAATGTAATCATAGAGGAGAAGCCTTTGAGTCTATGCTTCTTTAGCATAGAATTTAAGATTCATCCATACAGCTGTGTGTATCAGTACTTCATTGCTTCTTATTGCTGAAGAATATTCTGTTGTCTAGTTGTATCATAGCTTGTTTATTTCCCATTTGAGGGAAATTGGAGTTTCCAGTTTTGGCAATTATGAATAAAGCTGCATTGAACACTTGTGTACAAGTTTTAACGTGAACATGAATTATGATTTCACCTGGGCAAATACCTAGGCATGACACTGCTGGATCATTTGGAAAATGTGTTTATAAGTTTTCTAGAGTGGTTGTACCCTTTGGGATTCCTACCAGCAATATATGAGCTCCAGTTAAGGAGTTGAATCCTTTTTCATTGTTAATTCATTTATAATTTGGAAAGCCAAATGTTCAGTGGTCAGGGAAGCTAAGGAGGTGACAATAGCTTGTAGGGTTGTCTTGTAGGGGGGGTGGAGCAGAGGGAGAGTGGCAGACAGAATCCTAAGCAGCCTTCATGCCCAACATGGGGCTCCATCTCAAGACCTTGAGATCATGACCTGAGCCGAAATCAAGAGTCAAATACTTAACCAACTGAGCCATTCAAGGCTCCCCAAGATTTTAGTTTTGATGAAATGCAACTTACCAGTCTTCTTTTTACTCTTTTTATCACTGTGTTTCAATATCTTAGCTAAGAAATCATTACCAAAATCATGAAGATTTACTCTTGTGTTTTCTTCTAAGAGTTTTATAGTTTCAGCTCTTACATTCAGTTATCTGATCTGCTTTTAATATTTTGTGTGTGTGATGTGAGACAGAGTCCAAATATATTTATTTACATGTGGATATCCAGTTGTCCCAGTACCAATAGTTGAAAAGCTGTTCTTCTTGGTTCCTTTGTCAAAAATCGGTTGACTAACTATAAATGTCAGAGTTTCTTTATGGATTCTCAGTTCTAATTCCCTTGCTCTTTATTAAATCTATCCTTTGCCAGTGCCACACTGCCTATATTACTGCAACTTTGTTTTTGAAATCAGAAAGTGTAAATCTACCATCTTTGTTCTTTTTCAAGATCATTTTGGCTGTTACATGTCTCTTGCATCTTCATTTGAGTTTTAGGATTAGTTTGTCAGTTTCTGCAAATATAAGCACTCTTTAAACAGTTATTATAAAACAACAAATCTACGGCCTTCAGCTGAAGTCATGAAATGCCTGTACTTCTGAAAATGGGCCTGTACTTCACAGAGTATGTTATATGTTCCACCCTCTAGGATACCTAAATACTTTTTTTTTTTTTTATATACCACATTTTCTTTATCCATTCATTCATTAGTGGATATTTAGGGTTGTTTCCATGTCTCACCCTCTGTAAATAATGCTACAGTGAACATGACAGTGCAGATATCTTTTCAGAATAGTGATTTCATTTCCTTTAGATATATACCCAGAAGTGGAGTTGCTAGATGGAGTAAACCTAATACTTTGAACAACTTCCCTAACTTTCTCATTCTTCATTCAGACAGTATCTCTTATGTACCTGCTATGTGCCAAGGTCAGTGCTCCAGTCTCACAGAGGTGATATATTAAACAAATAACTGAGAAAACACTATCACAGGGGTTTTACTAGAGATATTTGTGCAAGGGAGTAGGAACCCAAGGGAGTGGCTAACCCCAACCAAATGTGGACTCTGGCACTTCTAAGAGCTCTACATGTATTAACTCGTCTTTATAAGTTCTGCAAAGTGGGTATCATCTTTGTCCCCATATTACAGAAGAGGACTGGGTCAGTGTTCCATAGCCTTTAGAATGCTTTCTAATAAATGTTATTGCCTCAAACTTTCCTTTAAAATTCTTTGAGATTTTAAAGTCAGTGTACACAACCTGTTTCCCACCCAGCCTTTGGCATTGCACCACCTAGGAGATAAATGACTGTTCCCCTGCCTCCTCCCTAAGATTCTCAGCTAAGTTGAGAAACCGGTGTTCTTCCAGCAGGTAAAGACTCTGGGGTAGAATAACTTGCACAGTCAACAGTTTGGGGATGGGTGAAGAATTTTGAAGTTTTCCGAGCAGATAAAATGGAGGATTCAACTAGGATGGTGCTGCAATAGAATGGAAAGGGCCAGAATTTACAGGAATGGCTTAATGAATGCCATAACGTACAGTGAAAAGATTCACTAAACCATTTGGGTTAAATGCGCTTAGAAATTTGTGAATGAGATAGAATTGTCTGCTATGATGTGGAAAGTAAGCTAATTTCAAAAAGATATGTACTTTTTGTGGGGCATTAGGATTTCAAGGCTGCCTTATGTCAATAATTGAAATCTGTGCAAGCTTGTGGAATCCAGTACACATTGATCCATCTAGTATTTGTTGACTCTAGATATTTTTAAACACTGTGTCCTATCCTAGCATAGTTTTTAAGTTTATCATTTTAACTGTTCTCAGGTCCAGTAAGATAAGAAAGAAAGCAGAGCAAAGGAAAAGCACTTTTTCTTTAAATGGCAGGCACTGTACCAGGTGGTGTCTTACATATATTATTTAATTTAATCCTCAAAGTAGCACTGAGGTAAGTGTACTTCATACCCTCTTTTTCAAAGGCGGAAACTGAAACTTACTCAGAGAGGTAAGTGCTATCACAGAGCCCACCTGCCTTCAGCGTTGCCATTCTTTTCTCTCAGAATTGCTGCTCTTAGTACCAGTTGAGACATGGGTAGAGAAGCTCTAAGAAAACACTATTGATAGCATTGGTTGAGTGCTATTTTGTACTGGGTTTTATGCTGGGCAGTAGGGAAGGAGAAAGATCAAGACAATCATGATCCTTACCCTCATGGAATTTATATTCTAGTGAGAATTAGATCTTTAGGTTGGTTTACATTTAGCTTTATCTGTTTAGTGCAGGTATTTTGTTACGTGTGTAGGCATCCAAATATACATATACACATATGCATATATATAGCTTGGTGTTTTCCAAAAAGAGCAAGGATAAAAATACTTTCTGTAGATTAACAAGTTTAGGGAGCTTCTTTATACTTCATCTTTTACCTAGGATTTCAAGAGACACTGTACAGTAAAACTTCTTTATGAATTGCATTTACATTCTGCTTAAAAAGATTTTTTGTTTTTTAATGTTTCATAGTAGAAAATTTAAATTTATTAAAAAGTAGAAAATGTACTAAACCTACATATATCTGTCACTCAGCTTCATAATTATTAGCTTATGGCTGGTCTTTTAGGGAAGTAGTTACTACAAGTAATTTGTTTCAAAACTAATATTCACCGTACACATTTATCTCTTTTATATAGGTTTTGTGTAAAATTGTTCTTTTTAAAGAGATAACTTATTTATGACTAACTTATAAGGGTTGTATTGTGGGTCTGTTTTATTAATGTTTTACAATGGAAGCTTCTTAAGACTCTGGATTACATGTATATCTCCATATTCAATTGTCCAGTTAAGTAAGTACATTTAAGTAGGTAACACTTAAAGAAAGGCAGTTGTTCAAAATTAGCTGTTTGTACCAATTACACTTTAGTTCAGAGGTATCATGTTTTGTATAAAAGAACAAAACCAATGGTACAGTGCACTTACTTTTAAGTTGCAATTCGCTTTTTGAGTTGGCTCTTTTTTGTTGCTGTTCGTCACATGATTAAATTCATTAAAGTGTAGCACATGATTTTTTTTTATGATTGTGTACTAATTTGGATTTATTTCTTTTGGGCAGAAGAAAATGTACAACTTACAACTGGAACTCTGCTAAAATCTACTGAAGAAGTACAAGGTATGAAGGTCAATGGGACTAAGACGGATTATAATGAAGGACACAAGAATGGCAATGTGAGTAAAGATCTCTCATCTGGGTTCAGCGAATACCCAGAGATAGACAAAATCATGACCAGTGGTGAGGTTTCAGAAACCAGCACATTAGTTTCCCTAGAGCCTTTAACCTTTGTGGACCCTGGAATAACAGAAGCAACTTCTAAAGAAAAAGAATGTGAAGAATTAAAAACTTGTCCTTCTTGGTTGTCATTGTTACCAGGGAGCAGTGCCATTTCCAAAGTGGACAATGGGAAGGAAGAGGTGTGTAAGTTAAACCTTGTCTGTGAAGCAGATGACAATCACCAACAGATTCACAGCCACCATAATGAAAAACACATTTCTGCCCATGGCAGTCCCAAAGCCACAAGAAATGTAATTGTTATAGAACCCTTAGAAGAAAACTCTGACATTTCCTATTTCTCATCAAGTTTGTCTGGTCCAGAATCCAGAACACCATCCTTAGAAACATGTGGTTTTGAAGGTGATGGCTTGCTGAAGGGATCTGCTGAGAAGACAGACAATTCCTGTTTTGATGGGGATGATCAAAGCAAGAACATAGCTACTAGAAAAGAAAATGAGCAGTTTTTGAACCGCAGGAGTGAAAGAGGAGAACTCTTTCTTGGTAATGCCAGGCAACCAAGAGAGGATGCTGGTGGTCATCGTTCTGGTGAAAAAGAGACTGTTGCCTCCTCCAAAGAGAATATCCATAGTAACTGTTGCATTCAAGGCAGTATCCATACAGACAGCTCTAGTTCTTCAGTGCCCCAATTGTTCACTGAAGCCACAGAAGTAATGTTTAAAAAAAATGATCTGAAAAACACGTTAGACATTCAGGGTGGTTTGACAAACCATGAGGACCATAGAGAAACTTCTACTGGTATGAGCCATTCAGGCAGACACACTGAAGAGAGCAGTTTTTCCTCCTCAATGCAGATTGAAGAGCCAGAACAGACAACCACTATAGAGCCCAATATGGTAACTGAAAAGATTTATAGAAAAGACTCTAATTCATTCTGCTCCAAGAGAAATCTAGAAGATGACACCCAGTTAAATGAAGTTTTACACAATGAATTTCTGACTGAAAGAAAATCCCTTGTGAGTTTAATGCATGAGGACCAGATAAGTCTTATGAATGAGGTATCAAAACCCAAGAAAGATGTTGCTCAGTTACCACCATCCCTAGAATTTGATTATAAACCTGAGTTAGAACAAGCTATACAGACTGCCCAGGATGATAGTTCACATTTAGGTGAACGGAACATTGCCTATGAGATGAATGAACTTCCTTGCACCAATGAACTGGTTGTAAACAAAATAGAAAGTGAATGTGTTTTAAATCAAGTGCCCCTTAATTCTCAAGACCACTTGAAGTTGCCAGCTAATAAAGAGATGCCTTTAGCAACAAGCGAGGATTCCCAACAGAGCCATCACCCTCCATTAGAGGATGGAGTAGATGTCATTGCTGATACCCAAACCATTTCCATGAAGACAAAAATGAAAGACATCTCTCCATCAGGTGACAAAACCTGTGGTGCCTCTTCAAGCAACCCTACCTTAAACATCAAAACAGGAAGCCTAGAAACAAAGAAAGAAATGGCTGATTCTGGAATAGTAGATCTACATTCCAGACTTCTCTCAAGTAAGAAAGAAGCAGCAGGCTTGCTTCAAGAGGTCTCTGCTATGGAATGTCAAAGTGCTCAATCTCAGGTTCTCTCTAGCTGTCATTATGTAAGTAAAAATGCACAAGAAAAGAGCATGTGTTCTGCTTGTGCTACTTTTGAGTCCAGCAGAATCATCCCAAACGTTGAGAACTCTTTGATGACTACGTGTGAAGATGCATTTCAGCACAGCAATCGCCATTCCCAAGGAAGAGAAGACTCCACAGAAAGTAGCACCCATAAAGTGAGTTACACATTGGAGGACAGTGAACTTGCTAGGGGAGAAACTAGAGGCATCCTCCCAGAAAATAAGATGAGAAACGAAATGGCAGCAGACGTGTTAAATGGTGAAGCTTCTGACAAGACCATTCCCACCACCAATCACACCCAGCTCAGTGAGGAAAGGCTAGAAGGAAAGGAACAGGACGTACCTAAAGAGACTGTGTTTTGCAAGTATAATGTCTCTGACTGTGCCACACCAGAACTAAACTTATTTGCAAACATTCCAAGCCCTGAAAAATTGTTGGACCAGTCTCCTAGTATTATGTTTCCCAGTTTCAAAAACTTGAGCCAAGCATTTGAAACTCTTGATCAGAAAGCAGATGAAGTCCTTGACTGCCAGGTTAACCAAAACAGACCAGATGAATGCAGAAGTGAAGATAAACCAGCTAAGGAGATACTAGGTGGTGACAAAAGAGAGACTGTCACAGAACTTAACAGAGAGATAAGCCACAACCAAAATGAACTGCTAGTTGGTTCAGACAGGAACAACCCATTGTCCAGTGGTAGTTCAAAGAAAGGCTATTTGAAAGGAGACTCTGAATGTACTTCTGGTTGTGAGGCATCCACAGATGGCATGGTAGACATCATCTACACAAATTGTAGTAATATGTCTCCAGAAGGTGTGTTGGACTTAAGAGCATCTAGTATTCTTGACAGTGGTACAAGGCAAGACAGACTGACATTACAGGAAACCTCAGTGAGTACTCAATCTCAAAGAGGAGAACTAAATGCTGCATTTATCAGAATGATTGGCCAGGACTCAGATTTTCCAGATGCTGCTTCCTCTAAAGGGGAGCCTCTGGAAATTAAAAAATCATGTGAAGAGAAAGTATACAGGTCATTAAAAGATTGTGAAATGGAAGTGTGTCCAGACTCTTGT
Source organism: Canis aureus (assembly GCF_053574225.1). Classification (NCBI taxonomy): domain Eukaryota; kingdom Metazoa; phylum Chordata; class Mammalia; order Carnivora; family Canidae; genus Canis; species Canis aureus. The sequence continues at coordinate 28,154,417 of NC_135637.1, read as the reverse complement.
GCGCATGACATAGAGTCTATTGCAGATCATGAACTAAATTTAAGAACATTGGATAGAGTAAATGTATCCTTAGATTATATTCATCATAAAAAGCAACTTAAAGAAGCATCCCGTAGAGAAACACAAGGAACGATTGAAGGATCAAGACCAGAAATAAATTCTGAGTTTGACAAGGAGGAAAATACCTTTGGAATTTCCTTGAAACAGTTACTGCCTTCTCAATGCCCAGATGAGAACCCTATTTCCACAGGGAGCCTGCAAACCACTGAGATAATGCCTTTGTATCTGTCTTCTCACAAAAATTCAGAAAGGAATGTTAATAGTGAGGAAACTGACCTGGAAAATATTTTTAAACCAGAAGAAATGCTTTGTGAAAGCATAGAGCACCGCACAGTCCTGCTTGAGACGAAGGAAGGAGCACCAGGGGATGGGAGTAATTCTAATGAAGAAGTCAGAATAGACATCGGTGTGCAAAATTTGCCTCTGACAGTGGAAACAGAAACTAAGTTGAAAGGCGAAAAAACTGAAGAACATCAGAGGGGACCCCCGGGTCATTTAACTGTCATGGAAGAGTCTGAGGAGATGATTACCAGAGAAGCTGGTGGTCATGGTAACAAAGGAAGAGAGATTTCTCAGACCCACTTGAAATCCCAGAGGATGCTTGGTGATGTTGCAGAGCAGCAAAGGCAGGGGGCTTTGGACTACATGTTGCAGAATGAAGAACATATACATCAAAAAGAAGCACACAAGACACCAAAACAATGCACCTCATCTAATATGTTGTCAGATGAGTTGCAAGAGAAGAACCAAGCTAAGCATTGCAAAAGTGAGTCTACCATGATGAAGGAAATCCCCCTAGCAAAGCTGGCCAAGGGTGGTACTACTGCACAGTTTCAGAAGTTGGAAGATCCAGAGGAGGGAAGCTTGTGTCGTCCATTTAAAAAGGACATGGAGTCGTGCACAGGTCCTTACCTTCATGGTGCCCCTCAGAAAGCACAAGACCCCAACTGTGCTGGGTGTGATGAAATACATGGTGCCTTTGGAAACATTTCACATCAGAAGAGAGTGCTTCCCTTAAAGAAGCAGCCCCATCGAACATGTAAGAAAGTTTCCTGTCAGGAGCAAGTCAACCTGGGGAAAAAAATAAGTAAAATCAGGAGTTCGGCCATTTTAAAGAGTTCCTCTGAAACCATCCCCACAAAAGCACACAGGTTTCTCAGTTCACGTGCTGTGCCTGCACCCGCACAGTTGGAACCCGAAACAGTACCAACCAGAAGCTTATTGAGCCACATACCAAAGCAGAAGGCGTCTCCGTGCCATCCCTTGAGGAGCCTGAATGTTAGGAAGCCTACCAAAGAATCAGCCTTACTCAACAAGCTGTCCATTCTTGCCTCCAAACTGGTCCCAGCCACAAAGACCCAGAAACTAAGATATCGGCGGTGTTCCTCTGAACTTCTTCCAGTGACTAAAAGCTATAAGCAGCACAGATACAAAAGACTTCTGGATGGATTTTCATACAATCTAATGCAGCTGAATCCATATTTGGCAGCTAGTGGATGGGACAAGAGGCTTAACAGTAAGCCCTTGACACTTTATTCGCTTGAAGCCATCAAAATGAGCTTCATAGATTTGAGCAACAAGGTGCCGTCACTGCTGTTTGGTTCTGAAATTTTCCCGGTATCTTTTCACATGAAATCGGGATCTGAGTGCATGACCGAGTCTCCGAGGACTTTTCCTGAGCACTGTGCTCCAGCCAGGCTCGCCTTAGGAGAGGCCCCCAGGTGCCTGTCTCAGCCTCCCAAGTGGACCTTTTCTTTCTTCTTGTCTCACGGTTGCCCTGGGATGGCCACATTCAGGGAAGACACTGGCCTCCGTGGTCAGGCAGGTGCCCAGGCTCCTTCACAGCCTTCAGGTCCTCTTCAGGACTATGGAGGCACTGCCATAGTTCAGACCAGAGCAGGCTGCTCTGTCCTTGGCCTTCACACACTTCTAGCACTTTGTTCTCCTGGATGTTACCGAATCTGGACAAAAAAACGGAACTTCTCCAGTCACATGCCTACCATGCAGAGGTTCTTCATGACCCAGTTTACACAGGGCTTAAAAGGGTTAAGATCTCCAGCCTCCATAGCAGACAAGGTCTTCTGTTCTCTTCCCTACTCGGTGGGCCGAGTGCTATCCATTTGGAGCCAGCATGGGCCTTCTGCCTGCCCCTTCGAAATCTCTACTCTTCATTCCGCTCACAGCAAGCGGCAGCCAGCTCTAAGCACCATAAGCAGGTAAATCCATCTTCTTTTCAAATGTCCCATGTTTGCTTCAACCTCTGGGGAGAGTTGAGGACTGGAATGCAAGGCTCTTTAGAGATTTTGTGTCTGCGTTTTCTGTTTACCTTAAATCTCTGCTGAGAAAATATAGCCATAAGTCTTAAGTGTAGACCTCTTTAATTTTCCTGCAGAATCTACCTCTGTATTTTTACCATTTTTTTGTTGTATCCGTGTCATTCTTCTGCAAACTGTCAAATCTTTCGAATCTCTTTTCTACCCTTGTCCCCGCCTTGTAAAAAACAAACACCATTACATGTTAAAGACTTATAGTGACAAACAATGGCTTGTAACTATATCTTATTGACAAAATATTACACAGTCAGCATCTAATTTGGTGTTTGATGTATAAAAGATACTTAAATACTTAAGTAAATAAACAATTATGTAGGTATCACCAAATCTACTTCATGAACCTCTGGATTTCTCTCTGGAGCAGAGAGGCTTCAAAGATTGACATTTAGGGGCGCCTGGGTGGCTCAGTGGTTGAGCATCTGCCTTCGGCTCAGGTCATGATCCTGGAGTCCTGGGATTGAGTCCAGCATCAGGCTCCCTGTAGGAGAGCCTCTGTATGTCTCTGAATGTCTCTCTGTATGTCTCATGAATAAATAAAAATCTTTTAAAAATTGACATTTACATACTATAGTTGTACAGTTGCTAGAATTTTAAGTGAACTGGAGAAGAGTGGTTTGACCACTTAGAATAGTTAAAAATAATTTCACCGAGGGCAGCCCAGGTGGCTCAGTGGTTTAGCGCCACCTTCAGCCCAGGGCTTGCTCCTGGAGACCCAGGATCGAGTTCCACGTCAGGCTCCCTGCATGGAGCCTGGCCTGCTTCTCCCTCTGCCTGTGTCTCTGCCTCTGTGTGTGTGTGTGTGTATCTCTCATGAATAAATAAATCAAATCTTTAAAAAATAATAATTTTACCGGGATCCTGGGTGACTCAGTGGTTTAGCACCTGCCTTCAGCCCAGGGTGTGATCCTGGAGTCCTGGGATCAAGTCCCACATTGGGCTTCTGCATGGAGCCTGCTTCTCCCTCTGCCTGTGTCTCTGCCTCTCTCTCTGTCTCTCTCTCTCTCTCTCTGTCTCAGATAGATAGATAGATAGATAGATAAAATCTTTTAAAACATAAAAATAATTTCACCAATATCATTTTACCTTTTTTTTTTTTTTTTTTAAGACTTCATTATTGGGACGCCTGGGTGGCTCAGTGGTTTAGCTCCTGCTTTTGGCCCAGGGCATGATCCTGGAGTCCCAGGATCGAGTTCCATATTGGGCTCCCTGCATGGAGTCTGCTTCTCTCTCTCTGCCTGTGTCTCTGCCTCTCTCTCTCTCTCTCTCTCTCTCTGTCTCTATCTCTCATGAATAAAAAAATAAAATCTTTAAAAAAAAAAAAAGACTTATTTATTAGAGAGAACAGGAGGAGAGGCAAGGGGAGTTGGAAAGAGAATCTCAAGCAGACTCCCCACTGAGCACGGTACCCACATGGGGCTGGATTCCACAACCCTAAGGTCATGACCTGAGCCAAGATAGAGAATGGACCACTTAACTGACTGAGCCACCTAGGCACCTTTCATTTTACCTCCTTATTAGAAATAAAAGGAAAAAGAATTTGATAAACAAAAAAGCAGAAACTAAAAAACTTTAATTGGCCCTCATCATTGCTACAGTTTAAAAATTCAACACCAGCAAAGCCTTAAAATTACAAATAGCCTGAGAGAGACCTTGTTCTTTGTGTAACTGTACAATCTCTTATCCAGAATCATTCTGTGTCACTAAAACTCTTGTGCATACTACAAAGTTCCCTGAGCATCTTAGCAGAAAACTAAATAAAAAAGGTTTCAGAAAAACACCCCAGAACCTGAATGTGGCTGATTGAAATTGAAAGATGAATGCCTTATAAGTACTTGTCCTATAGTTAGGTAATAGATATTCTTACAATGCAGCTACAAAAAATACACTGCAATTAGTGAAATTGTTTTGAATGGTCGTATACTGCTTTTGTTTTGTCTAATTTGTCAGTATGCCTCTATAATCTCATAATCACACTTTGCTCAGTGTCTGACATGCAGACACTTTAAATCGTGTTACCTTCTCTACCCTGTATTCATGCCTGAGGTTAGAATATAGGCTCATTCTTTACCCTCTGAAGATGTGTGGCTTTTTGGCCTTTTTTCTCCATCCAGAACTTTTCTCTCCTAACTGCTGTTTCCTAGAGTAGAATATTTTTTCTCTCCTTTCCTTCCTATGTCCAACATTTTATTTTATTTATTTTAATTCAAGTGGAATGTCAGAGGCGGGGCACTTTGAGGAATATTTCCTTCTCGTTAGCTCTAGAAGTGCCTTAACATCATACACCTTGGCTTTGAGTTTAGAAGTTTGATCTTTTTCTAAACATACTTAGAAATATTAAGCATGATAAATTGGGTAGCCCAAGAAAGCAGGACTTAACAAATGTTAATTTATTGTTTCCAAGGATTTTTTTTAAGTTTTATTTTTTTTTATTTTATTTAATCCACACTTAATGTAGGGCTTGAACTCATGACCCCAAGATCAAGAGTTGCCTGTACTTCTGACTGAGGCAAGCAGACACTCCCAAAGGGTTTTCTTATTTGAACCTTCAGCAGTCTCTAATATAGGTTGAATGGGCCTCTTTTTTGCTGTTTTTATAGATGATGAGCCTGAGGCACATGGGTTTTTCTAACCCAGATCAGATTAGTGTTCAGCTAATCAGGGTCTCCTTGATTTCTGATTTGGTCAAATCCTTTTCAGGAATATATACCCTGCCTCTTTCCTTTGAGTTCCCATCAGGGAATCCTGAGTTAGTGCTAAGCATTCTAAAAATCTGAATTACCTATGTTTTCTAGACATTGAGCAAATCTACTTATAAGAGGAGATGGATTGTATTATGGTTCTTGTATATATGCCTCACTAATTAAGCCTGTACTGTATTCCAAATTCAGTAGAAACTGATAGGGTTTTACTTTGAGAGGCACAAAAAGCTCTCCACTATCATATTGATGTATCTATAAGTGATGAATACCATTCCATCATCTATAAAAATAAAAGCTTATTATAAAGGTGCTAACCCTGATAATGGTTTTTTTCCTATATAACCATGTTTTTATTTATTTATTTATTTATTTATTTATTTATTTTTATTTATTTATTTATTTATTTGATAGAGTGTGAGATAGCACAAGCAGGGGGAGCTGGAGAGGAAGAAGGAGAAGTAGGATCCCTGCTGAGCAGGGAGCTTGATGTGGGGCTCGATGTGGGGCTTGTTCCCAGGACCCTGGGATCACAACCTGAGCCAAGGCAGACGCTCAACATGCTGAGCCACCCAGATGCCCCCATAACCATGTTTTATGTGGAACTTGGCTGTAAAGGAAATAAGGTTTCTTCATAGTCTTCTCTAAGGGTATGGAAATTAGATATTATTTTAATGGCATTAACATAGAAATGAATAATGCAAGATTTTTTATATGTAAGTTTTTTTTATATTCAGCAACCTGATTAGAAGATATAAGACTCAAAATCATTCTTGTTCCCCTCTTTTTTTTTTTTAAGATTTTATTTATTTATTCATGAGATACACACAGAGAGAGAGAGAGAGAGAGGCAGAGACACAGGCAGAGTGAGAAGCAGGCTCTATGCAGGGAGCCTGACATGGGACTCGATCCCGGGTTTTCAGGATCAGGCGCTGGGCTGAAGGCGGCGCTAAACCGCTGAGCAACCCATGCTGCCCTGTTCTCCTCCTTTCTTTTACTACCCTCTCTTTATTTCTCTACTTTCTCTACATATTAGAAAATAAGCTTCCCATCAGCCTCTCTCCATTCCAGTGATGGGCACATAAATGTAATTCTGTGATTGTGTGAGGCGAAGTTCTTCTTTCTGAGTGACTGACATTTCTTGTCTTTCTAAGGTCTAATCGAATATCATGTGCCATCAATGGTATTAAAACCTTTGAGTACCTGCAGTGGCATCAAAACTTTCCCATTGTCCATTGCCCTAACCTATTACTTTCGTACTTTTGCTTCCCTTCAGCCACACCATGTTACCATATGTGCCTCTTCCAGGCCTGGAAGCTACTTACAACACCAGTGGCAATCAGATGAGGTAAGTCTCCAGCAGCACCTGGAACATAAGGGCTTGCAGTGTGTGTGTGTGTGTGTGTGTGTGTGTGTGTGTGTGTGCGCGCGCGCGCATGCGTGGAAAAAGAGTGAATGTACAAGCAAACACAGCACCTGAGCGGGCATGCTATCGGATGGCATGGGTCAAGGACAGCATGATTATGACACTTTGTTCTCCTTCTAAACCTGATCCAAGATTCAGATGTGTTTTATTCTAAGTAGCAACTAAGGATGTGTAATCAATATCATTTATTGAAAAAAAATCAAAATCACTAGCCAGCTCATTGTACCACCGGTTCCCTCTCAAGCTATTTCTTGCTCATAGAGCCAGCTTCATTGCCTTAATGGGATTGATCTCATCTGAGCAGTCCATTTGTTCATTTTACTAAATGCCTTTTCCCTCCAAAAGTCTGTACCTTTTTACATTTTTCTTTATAAAATTGCTCTACACCAATGAGAAATGCATTGACCACATCCTTGTAATTTTCGTATATAGACACAGGCTGTGTCCAGAAGTAACCAGAGAACAGATTGACTTGAAATGTCATTGCTAGGAAAAGGGAAGATCTTCAACCTTAGTCTAATATTAAGAAGTTGGATGTGCCAAGGTAGAAAGTGAAACCTGTATCATATTTTCTTTCTCTGTTTTTCTTTCCATGGTGCTAGACTAGAGCCTCCATTCCCTGCCTTGGTACCAAAGTCTTGCTTGGTAACAGATTCAGCTGTCAGCAAGCTCCTGCTTTCAGCCTCCGAGTTCCAGGTTCCTGAATTTGATGAGCTGGATAGTGTGGCAGCAGCATGCCCCCATCCACAGAGCAGCCCTCCAGAACAGAAGAAGGTAAATGTAAAGTGCTGGTATAGAGTTGGGGCAGCACTAGAAGTGTCCATTGAGGACCACAGATCACATGATGGGTGCACACAGGCCCCTGAGTGTCTTTGCTTATCATCTTAGCTTTAGTTGAGTGCTGGAGATTGCCAAGGCAGGAGTTTTTCTACTTGGCCACTGAAAACTACTCTGGGTCTCATAATCTACATTGTTTTCTAGATCCTTTTTTCATGATGATAGCATTTAATATTATTTAGAGAGTTGGACCAAAGATCTGCTTCATGCATTCAAAGATGAGTGAACAATGGTATTTTTCAATTTTGCAATCTCTGTCTCCAACAGAGACAGCTTTCATATTACTAATCTCACTATCTGAGTTGAATGTACGATTCTCTTCTAATAATAGAAAGGGAATGGTTGCTGTCAGCAGGAATATGTAGAACTTTGTCATAAACTACACATTAGAGTCATCTATAAGCTGAGAAAGCACAATCTTAGCATGTTAAGACAAGGAACTTTATGTATTTAAAATGTCTTATAACTTTACCATCTTTCTTCTTAACCCTTAAAAATAGGCTGAGCCAGAGAAGAGGCCAAAGAAAGTCTCACAGATTCGTATCCGGAAAACCATTCCTAAGCCAGACCCTAACCTTACCCCCATGGGCCTTCCTCGACCCAAAAGGTGAGCTCCTTCTCAAATACACATAGGGTCGCTTTTTTGGAAAATCATTTGGTAGAATATAATGACCTTTTAAATGGTCATATATTCTGAGCTATTTATTATAGTTCTAGGAATTTATCCAAAAGAATTAATTGGTAATGTGACCAGAGATTTACATGCCAAGGATATTGTGATGCATTCTCAATCACTTTAATCAAACTTACTATGCCAGATATTGTGCTGTCCCTTTGCGTACATAGTCTTTTCGTCTCCCAATGGTGCTGGGAGGTCAGCACCATTGTCAGCCTTAGGTTTAGATGAGGTTGCTGAGGCCCAGTGGTTAAGACACCCATGGTAGGCCATGGCATTGGTCATCTCAGGTGGTTTCTCTCTCACACAGGTTTTACCCAACCCCATAGCCCATGCTTACAGCATTCTGCGTGCAGAATTGACAAGGGACATAAATGTCATGAGGGGAAGAAGCTTTTTTTTTTTTTTTTCTTTTAAGGAAAATGCCCAATCCGTGCTATGGTCTATATCATGGCCTTTAAAAACTTGGTTTCTAAACATTTATTTTTTATAAGGTTAGATAATTACTAACCTTATAAAGGGAAGTGGAAAGAAAAATCAAGTTACCAAATTATGTATTTGGTGTACTATATATTACACAGACGCCCTATAAAAATAGAAACATTTTATAAAAAAGTATCCAGATCTCCAGAGTTATGTTTTCTTGTGGTGGATTTCATTCCTTCATTTCTCATTGGCAAATAGAAGCCTAATAGTAGACCCTAAAGTAGACCCAGGGTAAGTTATTGAACATTTTTGAGCCTCAAGAGCATGTCTGTAAAGTGTAGTAAGAATTCCCAACACTTAAGATTGCTGTACAATCCAGTTGAGGAAAAAAATGTGTATTACATTGCTTCACACAACACAAGAGCCTTAATTACCTATTACTATGATCATAATTGACATTCCATTTTCCCACATAATTTTTGTCTTAGTATATTTTTATACTAAGGTATAAAAATATAAATTCTTTTATTGATCATCCTACCGTATGTCTTTACAAGAGAAATTTTTAAATACTTCAGATATCCTAGGTTGAATGGTACTTATTGCTAGAATGAAATAGGATTCAGAATTAAATGTATTCTATCTTGCATATATATGTAGATAAAAGTTCTAAAAAACGTTTTTAATATAAGTAAGTACTTGGGAGTAGAGAGAGTTTTAATATAGTAATGACATTCAATCATTTGAACTTTTTTCAAGTAATATGCCAAAAAAAGCACAGAGTGGTCTGTTATATCAAATTATACTTAATGATTGTCACCTAATTTTTTTTTAAAGCAAAGGATTGAAAAGTGTTGACTGGGAGCCCCTGTGGCGCAGCGGTTTAGCCCCGCCTGCAGCCCGGGGTTTGATCCTGGGGACCCTGGATCGAGTCCCACGTCGGGCTCCCTGCATAGAGCCTGCTTCTCCCTCTGCCTGTGCCTCTGCCTCTCTCTCTCTCTCTCTCTCTGTGTCTATATGGATAAATAAATAAAATCTTGAAAAAAAAAAAAGAAAAGAAAAGAAAAGTGTTGACTTACATAAGTTCTGTTACCAGGCATTGAAGCAGTGAGTATCTCATTGTATGAGCAACATACCAACAAGATCTGACCAGTAAGTGTCAGATGCCCAATAATTTGTATGCTGATCTGGGCAGCCCGGGTGGCTCAGCGGTTTGGTGCTGCCTTCAGCCCAGGGTTTGATCCTGGAGTCCCGGGATCGAGTCCCACGTCAGGCTCCCTGCATGGAGCCTGCTTCTCCCTCTGCCTGGGTCTCTGCCTCTCTCTCTTTCTCTTGTCTCTCATGAATAAATAAATAAATAAAATCTTAAAAATAAATAAGTAAAACCTCCTTTATTAAAAAATAAAATCATATGTAACAAATATTAATTTATTTTAATACTGCTTTATTAAAACAACATGGTAATGCTGTTTCTCATTATTGGATTTGTAATAAACCAATGTAATGTGTAGCTAGAATAATAAACTAGGAAGGGAGAAGTATGGTAGAAATCATGATAATACTTCAGTAAATGTGTATGCATACAGGAATGAAACAATGTTATTGGACTTTTGGGAACAATTAAGAGTCATGCAAAAAATCCAATAAATCTAGTAATGTATGTAAATCTTAGAATTGCTTCAATGTTTAATGTAGATACAGATGTATTATGAAACCAATTTGCATGGCAATATCATGTAATTTTTGCTGTTAACAGGAGAAGTTATAACATTTTATAAACCAAAGTAAGATGAGGATTAAATAATTGGATTAAGTATTTCTTTATGTGATTTGTTAAAAGTTTATTCCTGGGCAGCCCAGGTGGCTCAGCGGTTTAACACCGCCTTCGGCCTAGGGTGTGATCCTGGAGACCTGGGATCCAGTCCCATGTGAGGCTCCCTGCATGGAACCTGCTTATTCTCTCTGCCTGGATCTGTGCCTCGCTCTCTCTCTGTCTCTCATGAATAAATAAATAAATCTTTAAAAATAAATAAATAAAAGTTTATTCCCTAACTGGAGGAAATTACTTAAAATTGTTGTCTGTGGGTTTTGCACACTTTATCTTCAAATGTTTGATAGTTCTAGTAAACATTTCAATTCTATTTTTTTTTTAAGATTTTATTTATTTATTCATGAGAGACACAGGGAGAGAGGCAGAGACATAGGCAGAGGGAGAAGCAAGCTTCTCACAGGGAGCCCGATGTGGGACTCCATCCCAGGACCCCAGGATCATGCCCTAAGCTGGAGGCAGACGCTCAACCACTAAGCCACCCAGGTGCCCCTCAGTTCTATTTTTTAAAAAAGAATTGACTTTTGAGTGGAACTTTCTAAGTGATAACAGACTATCAATGAAAATTGAGAATAGTTTGGAAGAAATATTGGGTACAGTTAAATACATGAAGATACTATGTTGGTATTCAAAGCTCTCTTTCATAGGTAGGACCTCCTTCTTAAGGAAGCATTGTTTGATTACAATCAGGAAATAAATGAGACAGTCATCCTGACAAACCCACTCTGCAGCATATCTGAAATCTGAATATTCGGACACCAGCCAAAGTACCCTATTTCTAAAGCCACTCCTCTCTTAATGGAACTGTATGTAATGGGGAAAGACCAGTCCAATACAAGTTTACTGTGATTTCATTAATTACCGAAGAGGGCTCAGCAAGATCAGTGATGTGATTCATATACTGAAGTGGCATTCAGGATGGATAAGTGCTGCTTTGCAAGAATTTGTGGGAATGGAGAAATCTGCATGAACATTTAAGGATGCTTCTCAAACATATGACTTAGGAAATTAAAGATTGGGAGATTGATTCTGCTAAAACTGGGTGTTCTTGTACTCTGTGGCATGTCTTCTGGTACACTAATGTGAATACCACTGGTCTAGGGTATTTATTTTTTTATTTTATTTTTATTTTTTATTTTTTTGTTTTTTTTAGATTTTATTTTTTATTTATTCATGAGAGACACAGAGCGAGAGAGAGAGAGAGAGAGAGAGAGAGAGGCAGAGACACAGGCAGAGGGAGAAGCAGGCCCCATGCAGGGAGCCTGATGTGGGACTCGATCCCCGGTCTCCAGGATCACGCCCTGGGCTGCAGGCTGCGCTAAACCGCTATGCCACCGGGGCTGCCCTTTATTTTTTTTTTAAGATTTTATTTATTTATTCATGACAGACACAGAGAGAGGCAGAGACATAGGCAGAGGGAGAAGCAGGCTCTGTGCAGGGAGCCCGACGTGGGACTCGATCCTGGGTCTCCAGGATCAGGCCCTGGGCTGAAGGCAGCGCTAAACCGCTGAGCCACCCGGGCTGCCCTGGTCTAGGGTATTTAATAGCAACCTTATTTAGGTCTTGGGGGTTCATGTGTCTGTTGATACAATCAGGAGACAAACTACACAGTATTTTAAGTAGGGGAACTTTAATATAAAATGTTAAATTATAATAAGAGAGTAACATGATGTATAGAGAATTTTGAAGGGTACCCTAAGACTGAGGGAAAATACTCAAGGAAGGACAAACTTGGAAGGGCGGCCACTTCCCTAGGTTGGCATTTAGACTTTGTTGGAAAGGGTATGATTGCAACCCATTGGATGGCTGGGTTGCAAAGGCTAGAGCTAGGCAAGCAGGAAATAGCAACCACTTTGGTGCAGACGAGCTGAGATAGGCAGGCAAGGGAGTGGGGGTGCTACTGTGGATGTAAGGCCTGGAGCATGTGGTATTTCTTTCAGGAGGGCCACAGGAAACAGTCCTTAGGAAGCTGGGATACAAAGATGGCCTGGAGTGCCATGTATGTCAGGAAACATGTGACATGATCACCAGGCTAGGGTTGCCAGAGCACTGAGGGACTGCATGCTCTGTCCACATAGCTAGGCTTAGCCCTCTCCTTAACATCCCAACAAACCTGCACCAATGATGGGGGAAAAATTCAGAAAAGGAGTGAAATAAGAGAGGTACTAATCCTAAGAGATACTACAGTATATTGTAAAGTCTCAATAAATAGAAAAGTGTAGTACCAGAGCATAAACATACAAATTGGTAAAGTAAAAGAGAAAGGCCAGAAATAGACACAAATACATAGGGAAATTTAGTGTGTGACAAAGGTGTCCCCTCCAATCAATGATAAAAAGATGGACTAGTCAGTAAAGAGCTGTTGGGGCAACTGGGTAACCATTTTAAGAGTGAGAAAATTGGGGGCCGCCTGGCTGGCTTAGTGGATAGATCATGTGACTCTTGATCTCTGAACTTGGGGGTTGTAAGTTCAAGCCCTGTGTTAGATGTAAAGATTATGTAAAAATAAAATCTTTAACAAAACAAAAAATGAGAGTAATGAAAGTTGGATCTGTATTTTAGGCCTTTTACCAGAAGAAATTTCAAATAAATCAGAATTAGGTGGAAACAAATCAGACCATAGAAATAGTTGAGGAGGGCAGCCCAGTTGGCTCAGTGGTTTAGCGCCACCTTCAGCCCAGGGCGTGATCCTGGAAACTCGGAGTTGAGTCTCATGTAGGGCTCCCTGCATGGAGCCTGCTTCTCCCTCTGCCTCTCTCTCTCTCTCTCTCTCTCTCTCTCTGTCTCTGATGAATAAATAAATAAAATCTTAAAAAAAAAAAAAAAGAAAAAGAAATAGTTGAGGAAACCATAGGAACTTTTTTTTTTTTGTAAACTCTGCCCTCAACATGGAGCTTGAACTCACGACTCTAAGATCAAGAGTTGCATGCTTCACTGACTGAGCCAGCCAGATGCCCCTGCCCATAGGAAATTTCTAACTGGAGTGGCTAACTAGAATACAAAATCCATTGCCGTAAGATGAAAGTCTGAAAATATATTTCATAAAAATCTAGTACTTCTGCTAGAAAAAAGAAAGACACCATAAACAAAGTCAAAACACAACTTGGGGGTACTTGGGTGGCTCAGTTGGTTAAGCATCCGACTCCTGATTTTGGGTCAGGTCATGATCTTGGGGTCCTGAGATTGAGCCCCATGTCCAGCTCCATGCTCAGCAGGGATTTTAAGATTCTCTCCCTCTCCTTCTACCATTCATCCTTTATGTGAAATAAATACTTAAAAAAATTATAATTGACCAGACAGGAGGAGTCCTTTCACAGTGTATATGTGTAACAGATCCTCAAGATGTGCACTTAAATATCTTAGAGTTTTGTCAGTTTTATGCCAATAAAGCTGAAAAACAGTAAAATTTTAAGAAACCACAAACTCCTATCTCAAAAGGCTGATTTACATACATACACACATGTGCATGCACACGAACACACCAGGGTTCTACAAATTGACAAGAGAAAATTAAAGAGGGAGAGGAACAAGCAGACTCTGCTGAGCATGGAGCCCAATGTGGGGCTTGAGTTCACAACCCTGAGATGATGACCTGAGCAGAAATCAAGAATCAGACGCTTAACCAACTTAGCCATCCTGGTATCCCTACTCATTTTGTACATTTCCTGCTGTAAACCTTTAATCAGTCTTTGAGGAGTCTTGGTTCATAGAGCATAAAATTCACCTCTTTATTTATTCGTTTATGAGTATATTCAATTTATTTGTTGTTTATTCATTTTTGCTACTACGTGGAAGATAATAGCTTCAGGTCACCACACTTTTTTTTTTTTTTTAATTTTTATTTATTTATGATAGTCACACAGAGAGAGAGAGAGAAGGAGAGACAGAAGCAGGCTCCATGCACTGGGAGCCCGACGTGGGATTCGATCCCAGGTCTCCAGGATCACGCCCTGGGCCAAAGGCAGGCGCTAAACCACTGCGCCACCCAGGGATCCCAGGTCACCACACTTATCTCAGTAGAAACTTATTTTCAGAGAGCATAACTTTTATATTAACTATTATAAAAGAGCAAATCACCACAAAGTTTCTGTCTCATTTCTTAAGCCTGTCTCATTCAGATAAAGTCTGCAGAGCATGTCAGTTTAAAAAAAATTTTTTTTTTAAAGATTTTGTTTATTTATTCATGAGAGACACAGAGAGGCAGAGACATAGGCAGAGAGAGAAGCAGGCTCCATGCAGGGAGCGCCATGTGGGACTCAATCCTGGGACTCTAGGATCACGCCCTGGGCTGAAGGCAGACATTCAACCGCTGAGCCACCTAGGCATCCCAGAGCATGTCAGTTAACTCTGGCATCGTATTTTAGTTTCTTTCCCTCTGTTCTATCTCTTTCTTAAATAAATAAATAAATAAAATCTTTAAAAAAAAAAAAAAGCTGAATATAGAACATCTTGTCTTACCAGAAAGTGCTAAAGCTCTCAAAGACTACTAGACTCAGGAACCAATTTGGAACTCTCACTGGCCACAGATGAAACAGAGCATCAAAAGGAATAATAACGGCAGTAGATTGAAGCACAAGAAATATGTTTAAATACAATAGTTTATAATGACACTTTTAAAACAATGCATTGGTCATATTTGGATGAGATTAGAGAACCAATTAATTAACTTTGGAAATCAGTAAGTAAAGGGAAAAAAACAAGCATGATCTGTTTTTCCTGTGCAAATTGTACCTCAGGATTACCAAGTAATTCATGAGCATGAAGGTTCAATTTAGAAGAATTCTACCTAAGGAGTTATAGACTATTACCATGTATGACCCTAAAGGAGTAATAAATATAGTCAGCGTTCTTCAGTGGCTTTTAATATTACAAGAAGACAGGTATCCTCATGATGAAAGTATACACCATCATCTAAAAATCTTCCTATCAAAACACCTAAATCTGATTATGCCTCTATACCTAATTGTCAATCTGTAGGAAAAACCAATAGAATTTCCTATATGTTTGAGTCAGAGGAACAAGTTAAATGATACTATGTGGGTGTAATCAAAAAAGTCTAGCCTGGGGAAGCCACAGGTCAAATGGCTTGGTTTCTTCACCAAGCCATTTATATATTATATAATATATAAAATATATATTATATATTTACTATCACCAAATATATTTTTTTAAAAAAAGACAAAATAGAACACTAGTAACATATAAATTGAGATGATATTGATTGGGAATTCAGAGTTCCAGGGACCTGTTTTTGGGAGAAGGGTAAAAATATTGATGCGCTTCAGTTTCCAAGTTAAATATACTTACAAAATTCTTACCAATCACTAAAAGGGGAGTGTATGATTTCCAAGCCGTTAAAGGGGAGGATAAAAGAGAGAAAGCAAGCAGTCAGTTAAGGAGAAGAAAAATAGTGAAAAGGTAGGACTAAAAAAAGCTGTAAAATATGGTAATAGATATAAATTGCCAGTAAGTATAAATGGACTAAATTTCATAAAGCTGAAAATTGGCAGCCTAGAAAGAAAATTCAGTATGTGTTGTGTACCAGAGACACATCTAAAATTCATTACAGAACGGCTGAAAAATGAAACGAGCCCATCAAGTTGGGAAGGCAGTCTTAGCTCTCTTAAGAGAGCATGGAGAAGGCCATCTGGGTGGCTCAGTTGGTTAAGCATCAGCCTTTGGCTCAGGTCATGATCTCCGAGTCCTGAGATCAAGCCCTGTGTCAGGCTCCCTGATCAGCAGGGAGTCTGCTTCTCCCCCTGCTTGTGCTTACACTCTCTCGTAAATATATAAAATCTAAAAAAAAAAAAAAAAAAAAAAAAGAAGTCATTAGGAATTTATTCTGTTCTCTTTTCAGGTTAAAGAAAAAGGAATTTAGTTTAGAAGAAATCTATACCAACAAGAATTATAAGTCTCCTCCTGCAAACAGGTGGGTTCATAAATAGGAACTGATAGGGGCTGGGAAGGCTTCTGAAGTGATGGATGTCAACTTCCAAAACTTTTACTTCAGAAAGGATTTTATGTTTAATTATTGGAAATAACACAAATTGATATTATTTCCTAGCATTTGAACTGGGGCTGGTGGTAGGATGGGACAGGAACATGTGTTGAGTTAGGTAGGTACAGAAAACGTCTTATTTCAGTTTGTACTTAACGTTTTTAGCAAATATGTCTGCTGTCTTCTTCAGGACTAATAATTGTCAATCTTCAGATATGATTCCAAACCCAAATACAGATGAATTTCATTCTTTAAGTCTCAATTCAGTTCAGACTTGTCCAGTTGCAGGTTTTTCACTGTGTTCATATGTTACGTATCTATAAATATTTCTTTTTCATACTAAAAAGATAGATACTGGCCAGAGGAAACAGTAGTCGTCAGTTGTTTTAGCCCCTTCAGGTTGACCCAAAGGGTTGGTGGCCCGGGAGATGGACCATGTGAGTCAGTGTGTTGATTCTTTTTTGTGCTCCACCCTCAGGTGTTTGGAGACCATCTTTGAGGAACCCAAGGAACGAAATGGTACGCTAATCTCAATCAGTCAACAGAAGAGAAAACGAGTTCTAGAATTTCAGGATTTTACAGTCCCACGAAAGAGGAGAGCTCGTGGTAAGATCAAGGTGGCAGGCAGCTTTACCAGGGCCCAGAAGGCGGCTCTGCAGAGTCGAGAGCTGGATGCTCTGTTGATACAGAAACTAATGGAATTGGAGACCTTTTTTGCCAAGGAAGAGGAGGAGCAGGAGCGATCATCTGATTGTTGAGAAGCAATTCAGTTTGGGAGGGTCTCAATTTTAGATTTTCCAGGCTCCTTGGAAGAGGTTGCCTAATTTTGCCCTACCACCCAAACTACTCAAAATGCAGTCCATGGATTTTTACCTATTTTAAGGTGCAACCTTTTTAGGAAATGGCGAAGGAGGGTCCTCTACTTCTACTGCTGAGTATTGAACCTCAGGAATGCTCCCTTTCTCCTGGAAATGGTCCTGAATGACATCTGGCCTCCTCCCCCGACTTGCCATCCACAGGAGGAGGACACAGCACACCTTCAGTAACACTAGGATTCCAAGGACTCACAGCATTTGCACGTCTGTGTGAACGTTCTGCGTTGTTTACGGTGGTGCTAGACCAAGATTATTTAGAGACGTGGCCTAGGGAGGGGGACCTGGAGTCCTGTCTTGTGTGGTCTCACTGGCTCATTTCAGTAGTTGAGGAAAGATGAGCTGTTGTTTCCTAATCCTTTGAGTCCGTCTGTCCAGAACTGTGTGCGTGTGCGTGCGTGTGTGTGTGTGTGTGTGTGGCTTTTTCCCATCATTTTCTCCCCTTTGTGACTGTGGGTCACTAGTGCCAGAGGAGCCCGTCCAGGCCCCATTTGAAGTAAGTTGCACTTTTTAATGTTGTGGTGTTATTTTCATTTGTTTTATTTCCTTTTATTTTTTTTTTAATTTTTTATTGCTGCATGTTTGGAGCCTTTAAATGTGATTTCAAAAGAAAATTTTTTAAGACATTAAGGAGAAAGACAATAGATGTCTTCTGAATATATGACAGGCATTTGACCCAGTATATCAGTGCATGGTATGGGACGATGAAGAGACATTTTCCCATCATGTGTTTCAAGCGCCCCTTCTCCATCTTCACCTTCTGGTGTAACTCATTAGAGGGAGTATTTTTTCATCTGGGTTCTCATTCTTGCTCACTAAATAGATATGTTTATTTTAATAATGGAAGTAAGAGCAGATTTTCCTCCCAATCATCTAAAAAATATGAATGTTGGGTGTGGTCTTAAAGGGTTTTATCTGAAGTGGTAGTATAACAGTGTTGGGTACCACAGCTCAGGCGGTGATAAAGGTCAACCCAGAGTGTTTGCAGCTGTCAGAGCAACTTGCTTCAAGAGTGAGGAGTGAGACAGGATGTGGCTCAGACCCAGTAATGCAGCCTTGCAGTGGGATCGTGAAGTTCCACAGCCAGCCCTCTCTGAGGACACCATCATATTTGGGGCTCCTATGTCAAACCTACTGGAAATTTTGTAGAGTGCCAGAGTTAGCGGAGTTCCTTCATCTGGGCCTGTGGGAGTCTGGGCAGAGGGATGCTGTGTGGGTCAGCCAGACCCAGATGTGTCATTCCTTTTCCACTTAACTCCTGTGTGCCCTTGCCCTGCTTCCCTCCAGCTCCTTCCCTTGTGTTTTAGCTTTCTTTCTCTCTTGCTTTCAAAACAAAAATTCAGAGAATTAACATTCCTTGGCTGGTGAGTGGGATGCTACGTCCAGCCTCAGGACACTGGTCACCTCTTCCCATTCTCCTAGGAGCTGCTGCTGGGAAGCATCCACCCATGGGGACTGTCAGAACTCCAGAGATATTTTCAAAGCCAGTTTGTTAGAGAAGAGTGAGTGGTGCCGTCCTAGAGTGTGTCTCTTAGGGTTCCTTTGTCTCCCCATTTGTGAGTGGGTGGGGAGATGGGGTGGGGGCGGGGGGTTTCTATGTGCCTTTCCTTTGCAGGTTGACAGTCTATGCCGCACTGGAGCAGAAGAACTGACATGAGCAAGGAAAAAAAAAGTGCCACATCTGTCTTCTAGGCCCACTGCCTCAGACATAGCATTTAGTAAGTGAAGTACACACCTGGTGACCCACGGAGGCTTCTAAGGCCATGGCCAAATAGCATTAGAAGAGAGCCACATTTCTGTACTGGCTCCGAATGATGTGAACCAGATTCCGTCGTTCTACATCCGCTTTGCCCAGACTGTATAGACACGACCTGTGTTTCACCTCAGTACCTCTCCCTTCCTGGGACAGGGTCCTCAGACACTAAATGCTTCTCTCTGTCTTTTTGCCTAAGGAAGTGGGATTAATAATCCATTGCACCCTCCGACACGTTTTTAGGGAGTGCTGCTGAACAGCTTGCAAACTCCCAACCAAATCAACAGAGCCCTACTTGCCAGCTCCGTTGCCAGTGTAGACAAGTCAACAATGTGGCAGCCATGTCATCCAGCATACTGAAGTTGAGTGGGCACAACTTTGGCATCACCACTGTTATAGAGATACAATTTCAAGTTTGCCCTTTATAGGCATGGCACTTGCAAGAACCAGGAGCAGTGATTTGGAACATTGGAGGGATGGAGGAAGTAGAGGCCTGGGCCTCTTTCCTGGTCCTGGCACTCAGAGAGAAGTAGCTCTGAGGCAGCCCTCCCTCTCCTTGAAATTCTTGCCCTGCCCTCTGACTAGGGGCCTTCCCCTGCTCCAAAGTTAAGAAGGGGCCCCCACTGCAAACTTGAAATTGCTTACCTGAAGTCGAAACCTCAAGTTCTAGTCGCGCTCAGCCACACCTGTCTTAGCATCCATTTTCTTCATTGGCCTGGCCAGCTGCAACGCTATCTGTGGTCCTCGGAGCCTGTGGAAGCTACCCACTATGGGAGGTGTTAGTCGGCTGCTGGCACACCACCTGCCCAGAGCTACAGGAGGTCTACTTCTGGGTTGGGGGCTGGTACAATTTCTGAGTATGAGGACTTCCCACCCCAAGCGGTGGGAAGTTAAAATTAACTATGATTTACTCAGCTGTGACACAACTCCAGAGGTATAGTGTTTTTACTATGGGAAAGAGAGGAGAAATCTCAGGTCCAATCAGGGTTCTGCCCATCAGCTTTTCACTGAAACTTTAACTATGGGTTTGTGGGGTTTTTTCATATTTCAGTTTGTAGCTACATTTGCCCTTCATCTGCTCTCCACCCCCTTTCCCCATCTCTCCTCTTTTGGTCACCTTTCCAGTTTCATTTTTCCATTAGTTTAAATGTACCTCAACCCCCTAAAGCAGATTATGTCCACTTTTTCTTACTGACCTTACTCTAAGAGCTACAGCTGAGGGAGGTACAGTGGAAAGACATGTAGCGTTTGCCTTACTTGGAGCCTGAAGAGCTTAGAAACTTATGCTGTGAATCCCAAAACTCAGTGCTCCTTTAAGAGCTGTGAAAATCATGACACTTTGTCACAGTTTTGCCTGAAAGGGTCTTTTGCGTGGGCACCAGAGCCAGCCTGAGGTAAATTCCAGATCCTACCATCTGGGCATGATCCTTCCCCCCCAGGGCTCACTCCCTGCCCACCAGACCCAGAGCAGTGTGGAGTGTGCAGAACGGGGGCAGCAGAGCCAGGGCTTTGGTGCAGCCTAATGGAACGCACAGCCAGTGCTTCATCCCCAGGGTGGGATTCCATCTCCTAATACCATGTACATTAAGATCCGCGAAAGACCAACTTTAGTCAATGATGCTTTTCTCCCATCACCTGAGGGAGAAGTATGCAGTTGGTGCTTTCTTTAATTCCCTTGTTTTGTTTTGTTTTGTTTTGTTTTTTCTGGAAGCTTTTCCCCTGGTATCATGGAAAGGACCTCTTAAATACCACATTGTGGGTGGCTGTATCCAAAGTCTAAATTGGCCAGAGGTATGGAGTAGCCTTCCCAGGTTCATGCGAGGGAAGGGCTCCTGACCACAACTGCACTTCTAATGTAAAAAGCTGGCTGCAGAGGAAGGCTTACTTTTACAAAAATCAAAGTTTTATATTATCATCTAACCACAAATTGAGCAGCAGATGCCAATTTGATTATAAAGTGAGGGTCCCCATATAGCCCACCATCTAGCAGAGCATATTCTCAGATTTGATGCTTGTTCTTTGTGTGTCTTCATGAGCCCCTCCCTGGTGCTGAATTGGATTTGAATTCTTGGTGAGAGGCCTCAGCATCTCCTTGGGCTGGTCTGGGCCAGTAAATAGCTGCCTGAAGTGTTTATATATTATCATGGTCAATAGTTCAGTGAAATTTGTACATTTTTGGTAACATTGGCATACATGATGCCCCTGCAGTTCCTTTTCTGTTTGGTAGTTTGTGACTCTAAAATTCCCACTGTTCTGTGTGTTAATTTATGAAAATAAATTTTTTTTGAAAATCTTTCAAATAATTCTCAAGACTGTTATTCTTAAAAGGGGGGGCACCTGGGTGGCTCAGCCAGTTAAGTGTGACTCTTCATTTCAGCTCAGGTTGTGATCTCAGGGTTGTGAGATTGAGCCCCACATGGAGCTCTGTGCTCAACGTGAGATTCTCTCTCTCCCTCTGCCTCTCTGCTCACTTGCTCTCTCTCAAAATTAATAAATAAAAATGTTTTTAAAAAAGATTTTTAAGTAATTTCTACACCCAAGACAGGGCTTGAATTTAAAACCCCAAGATCAAGAGTCACAGGCTGAGCCAGCCAAGCACCCCCATTATTCTAGTGGCTTGGTAATAAGTTAAAATTTTACCTATAATGTTGTGAGGTTTCACCATTTTCTGAAGACTGTCCTGTGCTCAGAACATGCATAAGATTCCACCTCTGGGTGACCTTCTGAGCCTGCAGTGAACCTTTAAAATTTTACGCAGTGGGGATGCCTGGGTGACACAGTTGGTAGAGTGTCCGACTCTTGGTTTTGGCTCAGGTCATGATCTTGGGGTTGTGGGATCAAACCGTGTGTGGGGCTCCATGCTCAGCAGGGAGTCTGCTTCCCTCTGCCTCTGCCCCTTCCTCCTCGCACTCGCTCTCTTTCTCCCTAAAATAAATAAATCTTAAATAAAATTTACTCAGTGGTAGCAAATCATCTCATGTGAGAGAATTTGGTATTTGAGAACACTGAGATTCATTCAGATCTGAGTCATACCCACTTAAGTGGGGTAGGGTACCTGAGCAAGTATTTGAGGTGTGATTTTTAAATAGTGCCCATTAGCTTTCTCATTTGGCAGAGGAGGAAGAAAGCAGTTATAAATTCAAGTCAAAGTATGTTTCAGGGGGTCCCTGGGTGGCTCAGTGGTTTAGCGCCTGCCTTTGGCTCAGGGCATGATCCTGGAGTCCTGGGATCAAGTCCCATATCGGGCTCCCTGTGTGGAGCCTGCTTCTCCCTCTGCCTGTGTCTCTGCCTTCTCTCTCTCTCTCTCTCTCTCTCTGTGTGTGTGTGTCTCATGAAAAAAATAAAATCTTTTAAAAAAAGTATGTTTCAATTATTAACCTATTTGGAATAAGAGTTTGACTTGTTAATGAGACTACAAGGGAGAGAATATAAATAAGTACATTAACTGTAAAAAAGAGATCTTGCCTTGTATCACATCCTAGCTATGCGTGAGGTTAGGCTGTGAGTCCATTCTCAGCTCTCTCTTTAGCCACTGGCAACTAATGAATGACTGAAAACATGGCTAACACCACAATGACTTGTCCCAGAAAGAAGCATGATTTCTGAGGGTGTTCTTCCTCTGTCCAAAGGAAAAGCCATGCCCAGTGTCCCTTCTTGGCTTTTTCCAATTCTTGGGTTTCTACGACACAGAATTCCGCCCATGTAGTCTTTTACATTTGGAGAGCAGTCTGCCTCACAGCTGTGCTTCTGTTAGGTTTCACAGCTACTTGGGAAGCTACTCTCCTACACATTTTCTTTGTTTAGAAGGGAGAAGCTAATCATCTATTAAGTGTTCTTTCTTTAGCATCTCCCATTAGAATCTTGGGTTGATAGGGCCTCCTGAGAATAAGAGGACTGGTCCACGCAGCTTTAAGAATCCTCTGTGGCGTCCTGCCCTCTTGCAGTGATGGGACCTCATCTCTGCAGTTCCTCTGGGACTTTGCTTGAGAAGTGTTCTAGAAAATTCCTAATTTTTAAGTAACTTCCAAGGTCATAGGTGAGTTATAACACCTCAAACTTTCAATGTCTTCTCCCTTTTCACTGAGGAGTTAGAAGCAATCTAAATAAAAACTTACAAGCCCTTTGCAGTTCCTAGGACAGACCACGCATGCTCCCACCTTATGATACATTCACTTGATTTGCTGCCTCCAGTCCCCAGAATGTTGTCCCACATTTCCACATGTTCTCTTAGATCTTTGCTTCCCCAGATCACCTTTCCTAATGGGGTATGCCCTCCCATTCTACATCACCCTTGTGATACTTTATATTTTACAGCACTTACTACCACTTTGTACATTTTCATCACTGTAATGTAAGGTCCTTGAGGTCAAGGACTTTTATTCCCTCTGGGCTCTCCTGGCTCCTGAAGCACCTAAAACAGTGCCTCATATGTTTGATAGGAGCTGTGTAAACACAGGTGAACAAATGGCTGTTTTCACAGAACTTGTTGCTGCACAGACCTGGTGAAGTCCTCTTAAATTCCCTGACTGAATATGTGAAGGCCCTGATACTCTCTTTTCAATTACTCTTCAAAGGATGTGGCCAGCAGCTGCCCAGCCACAGGAGGAAGAACTAGTCTCTTCTCAGGCCCCTGCTCCACCCAGCTCTGGCTGAAAGTCACACCCACAGCTGACCTCTTCTGATTGGCTGTAGCTCACAGGTGGGAAGGGTCGGTTGAGGAATTACCCAGAACCGAGGCGGCAGGCGGTGGAGTCACATACCTGGGGGGTGGTACATACACCCCAACCTGGAGCCTGCATCTCTGGCCCAAGGACTTAAGTGTGGGGTGCTGGAAGACAGAGACTCCCATGCATAGCAATTTCTGGGGAACTTTTCTCCCTTTTGCGTTTTTAATCTCAGACTCTTGAAGATGGTGAAATGGTCCCTGAAATAGTGCACGCACAGAGGCAAATATCCCAAAGCATTGCAGCAGTTGATGAGTTGGACTGCCTTCCCCTACTGCTGCCTGCCTAAGAGAGGTCTTTGTAAAACACAATTTCGCACTTGTCAGAACCACCTCTTAAAAATCCCTCCATGGCTTTCTCCTTACCCCCAAATAAAGATAGTAACTAACATTCACTGAGCCCTGCCCAAGGCCCCAGCATTTTGGGCATATTACCTCCTTGAATTCTCATAGCATCTTGAAGTAGATCGTTTTATTTATTTATTTTTTTTAAGATTTATTTATTTAAGAGAGCACAAGCAGGGGGCAGAGGGATCTTCATTAAGGATCCCCACTGAGCAGGGAGCCTGATGCAGAACTCAATCCCAGGACCTCAGGATCATGACTTAAGCCAAAGGCAGACACCCAACAGACTGAGCCACCAAGGCATTCCAAAGTAGATCTTTTTTTTTTTTTTTTCAAAGTAGATAATTTTAATCCCCATTTTGTAGATAAGGAACCAGGCTTAAAGCCCAAGTCTACTCCTGACCATGAGACTGTGTTACCAAACCCAACATTTCTGCCCACAGCTTCCTCTCCAGCCTCATTTCCCTCTGAAACACCACCACCCTGAATTTCTTTTTAGTTTCCCAGATCCTCCAAGCTGCCTCTTGCCTTGAAACTTTTGCATTAAAGCTGTGACCTTGGCTGGAAATATTCTTTCTCCCACCCCTTCATTGGAATGCCTCTACTTCTTCAGATGTCTGGGGGCTTTTCCCAGACCCTTCCCACTGTGCCCCTACCACTGCCCTGGTAGGCACCCTCTTAGATGCTTCCTCAGCCCATACACTTGCGCCCCCTCTGAACTGCCTGCTTACTCCCCAGGGTCCCTCTGTCCCTGGGGGGACCTTTAGGAGAGAGAGCTTTAGGAGAGTGAGGTCTCATTTGCTATCCCCAGCTCCTTGCAATATTCCTGGCACACAGGTGCTCAGTCACTATTTATTTTTTTTAGACTTTATTTATTTATTTATTTATTTATTTTTAAATTTTTATTTATTTATGATAGTTAGAGAGAGAGAGAGGCAGAGACACAGGCAGAGAGACGGAGAAGCAGGCTCCATGCACCGGGAGCCCGATGTGGGATTCGATCCCGGGTCTCCAGGATCACGCCCTGGGCCAAAGGCAGGCGCCAAACCGCTGCACCACTCAGGGATCCCTAGACTTTATTTATTCATGAGAGAGACAGAGAGAGAGAGGCAGAGACATAGAGGGAGAGAAGCAGGCTCCATGCAGGGAGCCCGACGTGGGACCCGATCCCAGGACCCCGGGATCACGACCTGAGTCAAAGGTAGATGCTCAACCTTTGAGCCACCCAGGTGTCCCTGGGTCCACAATTTGAAGATCGATTGGTTGTAATGGCCAAAATCATTACCGCTTCTGCCATCTCCTAAGTGGCTTCCATCATTACCAAATCCATTATAGCCATCCCCACTGCCACCATATGCAACCACCACCATGGCTGCCACCAAAGTCCCCTCAACCACTATTCCACTCACTCCATGGGGATCCCTGGGTGGCTCAGCAGTTTGGCACCTGCCTTTGGCTTGGGGTGTGATCCTAGGGTCCTGGGATCAAGTCCTGCATCGGGCTCCCTGCATGGAGCCTGCTTCTCCCTCTGCCTCTCTCTCTCTCTCTCTTTCTCCTCTTTCTCTCTCTCTCTCTCCCCCCTCTCTCTCTCTCACTCTGTGTGTCTCTCATGAATAATAAATAAAATCTTAAAAAAAAAATCTTAAAAAAAAGTTGTCACTCCCATCAAAACCACTTCCATGACCACCACCAAAATTTCTGGAATCACTTCAACTTCTCTGGTTGGACAAAGCAGTAGCCATTTCTTGCTTAGATAGGGCTTTCCTCACTTCACAATTGTGGCCATTCGTAACATGATATTTCTGAATGATAGTTTGGCTAGGCAGTCATAGTCATCAAAGGTCACAAGAGCAAGCCTATCTTCCTGCCTCAGTCAGCCATGATTTCAATGACTTCAATTTTCCCATATTGTTCAAAATAATCTAAGTGATGTTCTTCAGCATCTTACTTTAATGCCACCAACAAAAGTTTATTTTTAAGATTTTATTTATTTATTCATGAGAGACACACAGAGAGAGGCAGAGACATAGGCAGAGAAAGAAGCAGGCTCTCTGCAGGGAGCCTGATGTGGAACTTGATTCTGGGATCCCCGGATCACACCCTGAACTGAAGGCAGCTGCTCAACCACTGAACCACTCATGCAAGATCTTTTTCACAGGTAAGTGGGAACCAGGTTTTTGAGAATCTTCTTTTTGGTCCCGTAACTCTCCAATCCACTCGCCCCTGAAGCACCTCATCTCCAAACACTCTTGGATCTCTCATTACCACACAGTCCGTGATCATTCCCCATTGCTCAGAATGGCTCCTCAGACTCATCAGTTGTTCTAAAGATCCCATGAAGAGCTTTGCAACTGTTCAGAATCTTTGGAGGCTAACAGACACACTGGAGGAGGAGAGACTTGAATGATGCCTGCTTGCCAGCATCTGCAGATTGAAAGGATGTGTATTTTGTTTTTTTTTGTTTTGTTTTTTGTTTTAAAGTAGGCTCCACACCTAGCATGGAGCCCAGTGTGGGGCCTGTTGTGCCCAAGATTGCGAATCCGAGAAACCATCAAGGAGCCAACACCGATGCAAGTATGTGAGGGTTTATTTACAAGCTCGAGCTTGGGTCCACGTATACTCCATACAGCAGAGCAGGGACTTGGACCCCGAAGTGGGTTACAGCTGGGTTTTATATGGGCTGGTCTAGGGGATCTTCAGAAGGGATGGAGGAATTTTTTCCATTCCAATATGGGGGAAAGGGTGAGGGAGTTTCTTAAGATCTGATACGGGATTCTCTGCCGAGGGCATTCTGAGCTTTCCAATATGGGATTCCCTGCCTAGGAATTCGCAGTTTTTCCTGTAAAGTTCAGCTCTTATTCCCAGGGACCTAAGATGGCTGTACTTGTGCTAATGCTAAACTTGAGGTGGAATGACCTTAATTTTTCTCGGCCTCCACAGGGCCCAAACTCACAATCCTGAGACCAAGACTTGAGCTGAGTTCAATGCTAAACCAACTGAGCCACCCAGGCCTCCCTGTATTTTTGTTTTTCAATATATGTGCACCGATCATATATTGAGTATGCATCATTTAGCATCTAGGTCATTTTCAACTGACATTTTATTTTTGAGACCTACTCAGCTTGATATACATAGATATGGGTCATTGCTTTCTTTTTTTAAAAAAAAATTTTATTTATTTATTCGTGAGAGACACAGGGAGAGAGGCAAAGACACAGGCAGAGGGAGAAGCAGGCTCCTCGCAGGGAGCCCTATGTGGGACTCAGTCCTCAGGCCCGGGATCACACCCTGAGCCAAAGGCAGACGCTCAACTGCTGAGCCACCCAGGTGTCCCAGGTCATTGCTTTCCATTGTTGTAGAGTAGACCATCATGGAAGCATAATTGGAGAATTTCTACACCAGTAGTGATTCAGAGAGATGGTGCAGTCTACTGGAGGAGAGCTGGAATGATCTGAGACCTCTGCTTCAGGAAGGCAATGCCAAACTGGGTTCTTTTGGAAAAGGACTTTCCAATTAAAGAGTATGAACATATGCACATCATTAGAACAAAGATGTCAAAGTTTTGATATCTCTTCTTGGCCTTGGAAGAAAAGGAACTTTCAAAATAAGAGACTACATCCTCATTAAGCAAATTGCTCCATTTCTCTGTGATGCTCCAGGTGGGTATGATAAAATAAGTGATACATCTGTCAACTCCAAAACTCAAAAGAAACTTTCCTATAAAGAACTGGCCAGGGCAGCCCCGGTGGCTCAGCGGTTTAGCGTCGCCTACAGCTCAGGGCGTGATCCTGGAGACATGGAATCAAGTCCCACGTCAGGCTCCCTGCATGAAGCCTGCTTCTCCCTCTGCCTGTGTCTCTGCCTCTCTCTCTCTCTCCTCTCTGTGTATTCTCGTGAATAAATAAATAAAATCTTAAAAAAAAAAAAAAAGAACTGCCCATTTTGGATTGTTAATAAGATTTTTAGCAAGATTTAGACTGAAATAAAAAATGAGGAAGGTCAAGTTATACATTTTGAAAGAACTCCTTTGGAAAGAAAAATCATAAAAATAATATATAAAGTTTAATAGAATACATTCTATGTATGAAATCTAAATTAGATGAGCATTCCTAGTTGTATTAGTGAGCTATTCTTGCAATACTGCTGCATAACAAACCACCCTAAATTCAGTGGAGAACAACAGTGAGCATTTACTATCCTTGTGGATCTATATAGGTCACCTGTGGCTTGGCTGATCTAGAGTGGGCTCAGTTCAGTGGCCCTGCTTCGGACTTCAGGTCAGCTGGGCTTGGCTGTAGTTTGGGTACTAATCTGGTCCAAGTGTCTCTCACACTTCTTGCACCAATAGCTCCCCAGAGCAAAAGAACCAAGCCAAACCATACAAGCACATTTAAGGCCTCTGCTCTTCTCATCATTCCATGCTCCAATGACCAAAGCAAGTCAGATGATCAACCTCAAGATCATCAGAGCAGGGGGAAATATTCCACCCATAGTGGGAAGAATCACAAAACCACAAGGGAAAGAGTATGAATGTAATACAGGGAGGTATGAAGAACTGGGATAAATGGGTAATAATTCAACCTACCACAGAATGTAAGAAAACAAAATTGATAACAGTTATGAACAGAAATAGCCAAAAACTTGCTCTACCTGAGAAGTAATCTTATGAACATCAAAAAATCTGATTTGCCAAACAAGTTTTTGCCAGTGTTTTTGGCCCCAGCTTCAAAGTCACAAAAATGAAAATCTCAGCCAGGACCCTTGGAATTTCTTCCTCCCACTGCATTCTGCAAATCATTCAGATGTTAAAGCTCCCGCAACTATGTAACAAAACTTGTGTTTACTGAATGGAGTTAAATGCCTTTGGCATTCCTCACATGCCCTCCACCTTAGCTCTGGATTCAGTTACCAGCAACAGAGTTCTATCTGTTACCCTTCAGAACCCACATTGTCCCAGTATTCTTTGGAAAGCATAGAATTCATAAAAAGTCATCCTGAAAAATTGTTGGACAATCTGGGTGTAATAGCTCAGCCATTTAACTTATTGACCCCATAAACCTTAGAAAGTCATATGACCTCATTAAGATGAAAGACTTGAACAAAAGTGATCTACCCACAGCCACTTTTGCTCCCCTCAATCCAACTCTACACAGCAGCCAGAGTGATATTTTTAAAAACTTCATCAAAGAAAGGGTTTATTCCAGGGGCAGCTGAATGAGGAGACAGAAGGCAGCTCAAATCTGTCCAGAATGAGATATTTTTTTAAAGAAGAAAATCTTTTTTTAGTCTTTATTTTTATTATTTATTTTTTAAGTAATCTCTATGCCCAACATAGAACTCACAATCCTGAGATCAAGGATCAAACTCACAATCCTGAGATCAAGAGACTAAGCCAGCCAGGCGCCCCTGGAATGAGATTTTTTTAAAAATATATTTTATTTAGGGGATCCCTGGGTGGCTCAGCGGTTTGGCGCCTGCCTTTGGCCCAGGGCGCAATCCTGGAGTTTTGGGATCAAGTCCCGCATCGGGCATGGAGCCTGCTTCTCCCTCTGCCTCTCTCTCTCTATGTCTATCATAAATAAATAAATCTTATATATATATATATTTTATTTAAATTCAGTTTGCCAACATATAGTATAACACACAGTGCTCATTTCATCATATGCCTTCCTTAGTGCTCATCACCCCATCCCCAAGAGTTTTGTTAATAAAACTTTTATTTAAAGAATTTATGTATTCATGAGAGATACACGGAGAGAGAGGCAGAGACATGGGCAGAGGGAGAAGAAGGCTCCCTGCAAGAAGCCTGATGTGGGACTCGATCCCAGGACCGCGGGATCACACTCAGCCAAAGGCAGATGCTCAATCACTGAGCCACTCAGGTAACCCAAATAAAACATTTTGATTTCGAGATAATTGTAGATTCACATGCACATTCTGCAAGAAAGAATACAGAGTAAGCCAGTTTTCCCCAATGGTAACATCTTGCAAAACTGCAATATCACAACAGCACTGACATTGATACAGTCAAGCTAATGGTACATTTCTGCTATGCTCTGAATATGGCCTCCCAAATTCATATGTTGAAATACTAACCCCTAAAGATGATGGTATGGGGGGCCTTTGGGGATCTGCTTAAATTATGAGGGTGGAGCCCTCATGAATGGGATTAGTGCCTTATAAAAGAGGCTCCAGAGAGTTCCCTAGCCTCTTCCAACATGTGAGGATGAAGTCTAAAATCCAGAAGATAGGCTTCACTTGACCTTGACCAAACTGGCGTCTTGATCTTGGACTCAACCACTGTCCAGAACTGCAGAAAATAAATTTTTATTGTTTATAAATTAGTCTGTTATAGCAGCCTGAATAGGCAAGACAATTTCCATTAAGATATAGTACATTTCTTTCAGATTGGGTAATTTCTACTTTTGCCTCTCCCCCCTATTCTGTTGCTGAGCCCAGTACACTGAGATTTTTTTTTTTCCTTTGGTTGCTGTTGTTGTTTGCTTTTTTTTTTTTTTTCCTAAATTTCTGTTAGTGGGATCCCTGGGTGGCTCAGCAGTTTAGCGTCTGCCTTTGCCCCGGCGGTGATCCTGGAGTCCCAGGATGGAGTGCCACATCAGGCAACCTGCATGGAGCTTGCTTCTTCCTCTGCCTGTGTCTCTGCCCCCCTCTCTCTCTCTCTGTCTTTCATGAATAAATAAATAAAATATTTTAAAAATAAATAAATTTCTGTTAGTTTATTTTTTAGTTCCAAATTGTTTGGGTCATCTGGATAGCTCAATGGGTTATGTGTCTGCCTTCTGCTCAGGTCATGATCCCAGGGTCCTGGGATCCACCCCATGTCAGGCTCCTCACTCAGCGTGGAATTTCACTTCTCCTCCCCCCCCCCCCCCCCCCCGCGCTATCTCGCTCGCTCGCTCTCTCAAATAAATAAAATCTTAAAAGAAAATTGAATCTCAGGGGATTGCAAATTGGTTCTTAGATCCTAGGCTAACTCTGCCCCCAAGTGGTAGTAGGGAAATTTCGGAAGAAATGAACGCCGGGTAGCTGTTGAATGCTTCACACCTACCAGGTGCTTTGAAATTGTCCTGTGTCATTTCATCCTCCAATCCCATGCACTTAGTGATATCCAATGTCCAGATAAGTCACGGAGACTCAAGGTGCTTAAGGCATTTAACCAGGGCCAAAAAACTAGTTGGACAGTTGGTTTCCAGCAGTGGCCCAGCAGTATGGAGAACCCTGTTTATCTGGATTTCCCATTGTTGAGATGGGCATCTCAGGCAATGAGAATTACAGTAATGCTCCAGGTTTTACAGTTGGGAGACAGAACAGAACTTTTGGAGAGTTTTACTTGGTCAGCATCTTTCATGCTGTCTGCATTTATTTAGAGGCAGACACTGTACTGGGGATTGTCTCTAAATGCAACTTAAGTAAATGTGAATCTTCTAAGGAGGCTGCATTTTTTCTTTCTTTCTTTCTTTCTTTCTTTCTTTCTTTCTTTCTTTCTTTCTTTCTTTCTTTCTTTCTTTCTTTCTTTCTTTCTTTCTTTCTTTCTTTCTTTCTTCTTTCTTCCTTCCTTCCTTCCTTCCTTCCTTCCTTCCTTCCTTCCTTCCTTTCTTTCTTTCTTTCTTTCTTTCTTCTCTTTCTTTCTTTTTAAAAATTTTATTTGGGATGCCTGGGTGGCTCAGCGTTTGAGCATCTGCCTTTGGCTCAGGGCGTGATCCCATTTCGGGGATCGAGTCCCGCATCGGGCTCCCTGTGAGGAACCTGCTTCTCCCTCTACCTGTGTCTCTGCCTCTCTCTGTGTCTCTCATGAATAAATAAATAAAATCTTTTTTAAAAATAAAAATTTTATTTATTGGGACGCTTGGGTGGCTCAATGGTTGAGCATCTGCCTTCAGCTTGGGTTGTGGTCCTGGGGTCCTGGGATCGAGTCCCACATCAGGCTCCCTGCAAGAGACCTGCTTCTCCCTCTGCCTGTGTCTCTGCCTCTTTTATTTATTCATGAGAGACATGAGGAGAGGTTTTCATGGAGCAAATTTCTTTAGCCAAGCTTAGTTTAGTAATTTTTGTCTTTGATTTTGGCTTTCCCAGATTTTTTTCATTTTGTTGATTAAATTATAATTTAACCACTGAAGAATTACATTTATCATTTGATGAGTTTCAACAAATGTATACACGTATCCAGCCACCACTCAGATATTTCTATCACCCCAGAAAGTTCCTTCATTCATCCTTCCAGTTAATTACTCCTGCCCCCCAGGGTAGCAACTACTCAGTATTCCATCCCTATATATTAGTTTTGTCTGTTCTTGAATTTTGTATCTTTGCAATCAGACAGTATTACTCTATGGTATCTGACTTATTTTGCTCAATGTAATGCTTTTGTAATGGACATTTGAGTTGTTTCTAGTTTGGGAACCTTATGAGTATAGCTGCTATATACATTCTTGTAAAAATGAAACAAAATCTAGTGGAATAAAGGTATATTAGAGCATTAACAGAAAAGGTAAAAATGGGTAATGGAATTTTAAATGTTCTAAGATGCTTGCATTGACTAGGAATGAATAAAAGTACTAACTTGTACTTTTTACCATACTTTTGAGGGTGAAAAATAAAGGTGGAGAGATTTGTCAAGTCCATGGATTGGGAGCCTCAATATTATTCACCAAATTGATCTCTGGATTCAACACAATCCTAATAAAAGTCTCAACAGGCTTTTTGTTGTTGAAATTCCCAAACTGATTCTAACATTTTTGTGGAAATGAAGAACCTATAAAAGCCAAAACAGGGGTACTCAGCTGGCTCAGTCAGTAGAACCTGTGACTCGATCTCAAGCCCCCTGTTGGGCAGAGTTTACTAAAAAAAAAAAAAAAAAAAAGATTTACACTAAAGCAACAGTAATTAAGACAGATCAACGGAACAAATGGAGATCATTGGAATCCAGAAATGGACCCACTTATGTATGATCAGCTGATTTTGACAAAGATGCCTAGGCAATTCAAAGGGGAAGGGAAAATCTTTTTAGCATTGGTGCTAAAAAATTGATAAGTTTATAGAAAAATGAACCTAATTTCATACATATAAATTAGTTTGAGGTAAGCCATACACCAAAATATAAAAAATAAAACTGCAAACTTCTAGAAAAAAATGTGGGAGAATATCTTTATAGCCTTTCCTAGGATTAAAAAAAAAAACCTATTAAAGAAAAAAAATCACTTAAACTCCATTAAAATTAAAAACTGCTTATCAAGAGATTCCATTAATAATACAAGAAGAAATACTTGCAATACATATCTCTAACAAAGAGCTTATATCCAGAGTATATAAACAACCCAGAAAACTCAATAACAAAAATTCAAACAAGCTAATTTTCTTAAATATTTTATTTATTTATTTGAGAGAGAGAGAGAGAATGAGCAGGGGGAGGGGCAGAGGAGAAGGGAGAGGGACAAGCAGACTCTGCTGAGTACAGAGCCCTATGTGGGGCTCCATGTCACAACCCTGAGATCACAACCTGAGCCAAAATCAAGAGTCCTATGCTTAACTGACTGAGCCACCCTGGTGCCCCAACCTAATTTTTTTAATGGGTAAAAGATTTAGCAGACATTTCACAAATAAAGATATATGAATGGTCAGTTAGCACATAAAAAAGTGCTCAATGTTATTAATCTCCTGGATAATACAACTTAAACCATAAAGAGATATCACATCATATGCATTAGAGTGGTTAAAATTAATGTTGGTGAAAATACGGAGCAACCAAACTAACATTCCTAATTGATGGTAGGAATGTAAAATGATACAACCACTTTGGAAAACTTTTTGTTAAATTCTTATAAAATAAAATATCTATTTACCCTACAATGCAGAAATTCCAGTCCCAAGAAAAATGAAAATTTCTGTTTGCAAAAGTATTTGTACAAGTAAGTTTCAGTAGTCTTATTCATAATAACTCCAAACCAGAACTCAAATGCCTATCAGTAGGAGAGGGGACAAACTGTGGTGTGTTTGTATAATGGAATATTACTTGGTAGTAAAAATAACATGCTTGCATCTCAAAAACATTATTCTAAGCAGAAGAGGTTGAAAACACTCTAAATGATTCCATTTAAAAATTTTGCAGGGGGACACCTAGGTGGTTCAGAGGTTGAACGTCTGCCTTAGGCTCAGGGCATGAGGAGGGTCCTGCTTCTCCCTCTGCCTGTGTTTCCACTTCTCTCTCTCTGTGTGTGTCTCTCATGAATAAATAAATACGATTTTTTAAAAAGATTTTATTTATTTATTCATGAAAGACACAGAAAGAGAGAGAGAGAGAGAGAGAGGCACAGACACAGGCAGAGGGAGAAGCAGACTCCATGAAGGTAGCCCGACACGGGACTCGATCCTGGGTCTCCAGGATCACGACCTGGGCCAAAGGCAGACGCCAAACTGCCGAGCCACCCAGGCTGCCCTAAACAAGATTTTTTTTTTAAACTTTTAAGCTTTTTTATTTTTTTACTTTTATTATTATTTTTTAAGATTAATTAATTATTTATTTATTTATTCACGAGACACAGAGAGAGAGGCAGAAACACAGGCAGAGGGAGAAGCAGGCTCCCTGAGGGACTCAATCCCTTGACCCCAGGATCATGACCTGAGCCAAATGCAAACACTCAACTGCTGAGGCACCCAGGCGCCGAAAAATTTTTAAATTTTTGAAAATAATCTCTATCACAACATGGGCTTGAATTCACTACCTGAAGATCAAAAGTCATATGCTCTACTGACTGAGCCAGCCAGGCACCCCAGAATGATTCCATTTTTTGTGAATCCAAGAACAGGCTGCAGTAACATAGTGCTAAAAGTCAGAACAGTGATTGCTGATGGATAGCAGAGATAGTGTGAAAGAGATTGAAGGAACATTCTGGGATAATGGTAAGGTTCTATATCTTGCCTGGGTTTAGCGGTTGTATGGCTTGAATTATACTTAAGATTTGTGGGGCAGCCCAGGTGGCTCAGCGATATAGCGCCGTCTTCAGCCCAGGGCCTGATCCTGGAGACCCGGGATCGAGTCCCATGTTGGGCTCTCTCTGCCTCTCTCTCTGTGTCATAAATAAATAAATAAATAAAATCTTAAAAAAAAAAAAGACTTGTGTATTTCTGTATGTGTGAATTTTATCTAAACAAAAAAGGACAAACATTATGTTTTAATTCCTAGGGTAACCACTGAAAGACTAGTACAGAAATGGTACTATCAGTTAACAAAAGGGAAAGAGTAGAGTAATTATTAAAGAAACTTGATGCATCCACAAGTAGGTGAGCAAAAAGAGAATATAGAACATTTGGCCAAATAGAAAATACATGTAAGAAAGTCTATTTAAATCCAATTTTTTGATAATTTAATTGATGGCCTAAAAATCCAATTGAAAGATAAATATTGTCAGGCTAAGTTAAAAAACAAGACCCAATAATATGCTGCTTATAAGAGACACACTATAGGGGCACCCGGGTGGCTCAGTGGTTGAGCCTCTGCCTTTGGCTCAGGCCATGATCCTGGAATCCGGGATCGAGTCCCACATCGGGCTCCCTGCATGGAGCCTGCTTCTCCCTCTGCCTGTGTCTCTGCCTTTCTCTCTGTGTGTCTCCATGAATAAATAAATAAAATCTTAAAAAAAAAAAAAAGAGACACACTATAAATGCAAGGGCACACAGAGTCTGAAGACCTAATGATGAAAAAGTTGTACTATGCAAACAACAAACAAAAAGCAAAAAGCATAGCTGTATTAATAACAGATGTGGTTAGGGATCCCTGGGTGGCGCAGCGGTTTGGCGCCTGCCTTTGGCCCAAGGCGCGATCCTGGAGACCCGGTATCGAATCCCACGTCGGGCTCCCGGTGCATGGAGCCTGTTTCTCCCTCTGCCTGTGTCTCTGCCTCTCTCTCTCTGTATGACTATCATAAATAAACAAAAAATTAAAAAAAAAAAACAGATGTGGTTAGACTTCAAGGCAATAGCATTACTAGAGACAAATAGGAACATTCATAATGGTAAAAAAAAAAAGGGGGGGGCCAACCCAGCAGGAAAATATAACAATCTAGAATTTGTATAAATATTGAAATAACGTTAAATAAAAATAGATGGAACTAAAAAGAAAAATAGACAAATCTATATTATAGTTGGAGATATGAACATCTCTCAACTGATAGGACAGGTAAACAAAAATTAGTAGATTATAGAAAATCTGAAAACCTGTATTAATCAATTTAACCTAATTGATATATATTTTAGGGCAGCCCCAGTGGCGCAGTGGTTTAGCGCTGCCTGCAGCCCGGGTTGTGATCCTGGAGAACTGGGATC
Organism: Canis aureus; assembly: GCF_053574225.1. NCBI lineage: Eukaryota > Metazoa > Chordata > Mammalia > Carnivora > Canidae > Canis > Canis aureus. The sequence goes on along the minus strand of NC_135637.1, from coordinate 28,118,105 downwards.
AAGTCCCAAGTCGGGCTCCCTGCATGGAGCCTGCTTCTCCCTCTGCCTGTGTCTCTGCCTCTCTCTCTCTGAATAAATAAATAAATCTTTAAAAAAAAAGAGAGAGAGAGAGATTTTAAAAATTAACCAGGCCACCTGGGTGGCTTAGTTGGTTGAGTGGCCAACTCTTGGTTTCGGCTCCAGGCATGGTCTTGGGGTCGTGGGATCAAGCTCCACATCGAGTTATGCTTTCAGTGAAGGGTCTGCTTTCTCCTTCCATCTGCTCCTCCCCCTGCTCATGTGCTCTCTCTCTCTCTCTCTCTCTCTCTCTCTCTAAAATAAATAAATAGAGGATCCCTCGGTGGCTCAGCAGTTTAGTGACTGCCTTTGGCCCAGGGCGTGATCCTGGAGTCCTGGTATCCAGTCCCACATCAGGCTCCTGCATGGAGCCTGCTTCTCCCTTTGCCTGTGTCTCTGCCTCTCTCTCTCTCTCTCTCTCTCTGTCTCATGAATAAATAAATAAAATCATAAAAATAAATAAATAAATAAATAAATAAAATCTTAAAAAAACGTTAACCATATTTGAGCCACAAAGCAGATGTCAACAAATACAAAGGATTGAAATTCCAAGTAAATTCTCTGAACACAGTGGAGTTGTGTTAAATATCAGTTACAAATAAAAATAAAACTAGATAAACCCAAAGTCTTTTTTATTTATTTTATTTTATTTTTTTATTTTTTTAAATTTTTTTATTTATGATAGTCACAGAGAGAGAGAGAGAGAGGCAGAGACACAGGCAGAGGGAGAAGCAGGCTCCATGCACCGGGAGCCTGACGTGGGATTCGATCCCAGGTCTCCAGGATCACACCCTGGGCCAAAGGCAGGTGCCAAACCGCTGTGCCACCCAGGGATCCCCCCAAAGTCTTTTTTAAATTAAGCAATACATGGTTATCTTCAGGGTCTAAGAATAAATCATAATTTACTTTATGAATTCTTTTTTTTAAAGATTGTATTTATTTATTCATAGACACACAGAGAGAGGCAGAGGGAGAGGGAGAAGCAGGCTCCATGCAGGGAGCCCGATGTGGGACTCGATCCCAGGTCTCCAGGATCACACCCCAGGCTGCAGGCGGCACCAAACCGCTGTGCCACCGGGGCTGCCCCTACTTTATGAGTTCTTATAAGATTTTAAGTAATTCCTATACCTAACATGGGGCTCAAACTTATAACCCTGATATGGAGTCACATGCTTCACCAATTGAGCCAGCCAGGTGCCCCCACAATGTACTTTAATACATTGAGATTAATACATATAGAATTATCAAATCATTGTGTTGTACTCCTGAAACTAATGTAATGTGTGAATCATTCTTCAATTTAAAAAAGTAACGATTTTTTAAAAAGTCTTTTAGGGGCACCCGACTGGCTCAGTGGATGGGGCATGTGATTCTTGATATCGGGATTGTGAGTTCAAGCCTCACGTTGGGTATAGAGATTACTTAAAAATAAAATCTTTAAAGAAAAGTATTTTGAACAGAATAATATTGAAAACATGGTAGCTCAAAATAGAAGGTATAGCTAAGCCTGTACTTAGAAATAAGTAATAGCCTAAAATGCATATATTAGGGACGCCTGGGTGGCTCAGCAATTAAGTGTCTGCCTTTAACTCAGGGCATGATCCCGGGGTCTGGGATCGAGTCCTGCATCAGGCTGCTGCGGAGAGCCTACTTCTGCCTCTGCCCATGTCTCTGCCTCTCATGAATAAACAAATAAAATCTTTTAAAAACATAAAATGCATATATTAGAAAAGAATACTGAAAAACAAATGCTCTAAGTATTCTCAAAAATTTAGAAAAGAACAGTACATTAAACCCAAAGAAAGTAGAAAGAAATAATACAGCTCAGTAGATAATAATAAAATAAGAAAAATGAATGTATAATAGAGTAAATAATCAAAATTAAAATGTGTCCTTTGAAAAATTAATAACATTTTAAGCCTCTAGCGAGAATGACCAAGAAGAGAAAAAAAGAGAGAATTCATAAATTCACCAATGTCAGGAAAGAACATGAGTACATCACTAAAAATCCTATAGACAAAAAAAAAAAAAAAAAAAAAAAATTCCTATAGACATGAAAAAGAATACAAAAGAATGTTAGGAATAAATTTGTGTCAATTAATTGAAATTTTAGGTTAAATGAATTAATTCCTAGAAGAAAAGACAATTTACCAGACCGACACAAGAATAGAAAACCTGAACAAATATTACATCTATTAGATTTTTTTTAAGATTTTATTTTTAAGTAATCTCTACACCCAACGTGGTGCTCAAACACAACCCCTTGATTAAGAGTAGCATGCAGGGATCCCTGGGTGGCTCAGCGTTTTAGTGCCTGCCTTTGGCCAGGGGCGTGATCCTGGAGTCCTGGGATCGAGTTCCACATCGGGCTTCCTGCATGGAGCCTGCTTCTCCCCCCCTGCCTGTGTCTCTGCCTCTCTCTCTCTCTGTGTCTCTCATTGATGATTAAATAAAAATCTTAAAAAAAAAAAAAAGAGTAGCATGCTCCACTGACTGAGCCAGCCAGGTGCCCCACATCTATTAAACTTATTCAATCCATAATTGAATCTCCCTCCATACACATATAGCTTTGCTGATGAATTTTTCCAAATTTTAAGAAAGAGGTAGTACCAATCTTACACTTTCCAGATAATTGAAAAAGAGAAGTGCACATTAATTTATGATAACAAAAACCAGAGAAAGGTGCAAGAAAGAAAGAGAGAGAGAAAGAATAATAGTTTACTCTCTCTCAATGTAGATGCAAAAAATCTAAATAAAATATTAGCAAATTAAATCTAGCAATATATTAAAAAGGATAATACACTATGACCAGCAATGCAAGGTTGATTTAACTATGAATATCAGGTGCCTGGGTGGCTAAGTAGGTCAGGTGTCTGCCTTCAGCTCTGGTCATGATCCCAGGGGTCCTGGGATAAAGCCCAGCATTGGGCTCCCTGTTCAGTGGGGAGTCTGCTTATCCCTCTGCCTCTCCCCTGGCTTGTGCTCTCTCTCTCTCTCTCACTCAAATAAATGGATAAAATCTCAAAAAAAAAAAAAAAAAAAAAAAGCTAAGGAAGTCAATCAATGGACAAATGAACAGCCACAGGCAAAAGAATGAAGTTGGATCCTTACCTCACACCTTGTATAAAACTTAACTCAAAATGAATCGGTCTTAAACTATAAAACTCCTAGAAGAAGATACAGATATAAATTTTCACGACCTTGGTTTTGATGAATCATCCTTAGGTATGACATCAAAAACATAAGCAACAAAAGAAAAAGTAGATAAATTGAACTTTATCAAAATGAAAAACTTCATATTTCAAAGACACCATCAAGAAATGAAAAGACAATTCACAGAATAGAAGAAAATATCTGCAAATCATGTATCTGATAAAGGAGTTATACCTAGAAAAAACTCTTTTTAAATTTATTTTTAAATATTTTATTTATTTATTCATGAGAGACACACACACAGAGAGGCAGAGACACAGATAGAGGAGAAGCAAGCTCCATGCAGGAAGCCTGATGTGGGACTCTATCCCAGGACTCTGAGGTCATGACCCCAGCTGCAGGCAGAGCCCAACCAATTGAGCCACCCAGGCACCCCTCAACTGACTTTTAAAAAATTGCTACAGTATACATAACATTTTTTTTTTTTAATTTTTATTTATTTATGATAGTCATACAGAGAGAGAGAGAGAGAGGCAGAGACATAGGCAGAGGGAGAAGCAGGCTCCATGCACCAGGAGCCCGACGTGGGATTCGATCCCGGGTCTCCAGGATCACGCCCTGGGCCAAAGGCAGGCGCCAAACCGCTGCGCCACCCAGGGATCCCTACATAACTTTTTTAAGTGTAAAATTCAGTGACATTGAGTATGTTCACAATGTTAGACAACAATTGCCACTATTCTAGAACTTTTTTTTATCATCCAAAACAGAAACTCTGTACCCATTAACTCCCCAATCTCTTCTCTTCCTAGCCTCTGGTAATTTCTATTCTACTTTCCGTTTATAAATTTTCCTATTCTAGGTACTTCATATGGCATCATACAATATTTGTCTTTTTGTGGGGGGGCTAATTTTACTTACCATAATGTTTTTAAAGTTTATAGATGTTGTAGCATGTATTGACACTTGACCCCTTTTTATAGCTGAATAAAATTCCATTATATGGATATATCATATTTTGTTTATTCATTCATCTATAAATCCACTTTCTGGCTATTGTGAATAATGCTGCTATGAACATTGGTGTACAAACTATCTGAGTCCCTGCTTTCAGTTCTTTTGGGTATATACCTAGGAGTGAAATTCCTGGATCATATGATAATTCTATATTTAATTTTTTGAGGAACCACCAAATCATTTTCCATAGGAACTGTACTATTTTACCTTACCATTAGCAATACACAATGATTCTAGGTTTTCCACATCCCTACACACACTTGTTATTTAACATTTTTTTAAAAATTGGGGGTACCTGGGTGGCTCAGTTGGTTAAGCATCTGCCTTTGGCTCAGGTCATGATCCCAGGGTCCTGGGATCGAGATCTGCATTGGGCTCCTTGCTCACTGGCAGTCAGCTTCTCCCTGTCTCTTTGCCTGCTGCTCCCCCTGCTTGCTCTCTCTCTTTCTCTGTCAAATAAATGAATGAAATCTTTTAAAAAATTTATAATCATTCTAATGTATGTGAAGTTGGTATCTCATTGTGGTTTGATGTGCATTTCCCTAATCACTAGTGAGGTTGAGCATCTTATATTCATTTGTATGACTTCCTTGGAGAAATGTCTGCTCATTATTTTGTCCTTTTTTATTAAGTTTTAGGAGTTCTTTTTATATTCTGGATACTAGATGCTTATCAGATTTAGGATTTACAAATATTTTCTTGCTTTTTGTGGGTTGTCTTTGAATTCTCTTGATAGTGTCCTTCGGTGCACAAAAGTTTAATTTTTTTTTTTTTTTTTTTGACAGGAAGCAGGATTTATTGGTGGGCATGAGTAAGGTTCGGGTGGTGCAAGGTTCTCATGAGTGGAGAGCCCTCCATTTGTCCAAGGGGCCACGATTAGGGATGTATTTGACCCCACAGCCATCTGGGATGAGCCGCTTTTCGGCCACCATATCTTCAAATTCGTCCGCATTAAACTTAGTAAAGCCCCACTTCTTGGAGATGTGGATCTTCTGGCGGCCAGGGAACTTGAACTTGGCCCTGCATAGGGCCTCAATCACATGCTCCTTGTTCTGTAGCTTGGTACGGATGGACATGATGACTTGGCCAATGTGGACCCTGGCTACTGTGCCCTGGGGCTTCCCAAAGGCACCTCGCATACCTGTCTGCAGCCTAGATTGGAGATAGCCTTATGTCAGACCTCAAAGTCGACCACAAAGGGCTGTCTCCAAGGTCCCTTAGGGCAACCCATACAATCAACAGGCTGCATACACTACCAAGGAGGCTACTGTTTGCAGCCATGGCACACTGGGCCCCCATGGAGAAAGAGCACAGTCGGCTTAATTGGCCGCAGACAAAAGTTTAATTTTGATGAAGTTCAATTGATATTATTTTGTTCTTGTTGCCTGTGTTTTGATGTTACACTCAAAAAATCGTTGCCGAGTCCAAAGTCATGAAGGTTTCCCTTATATTTTTTTTGAGTTTTATAGTTTGGGGTGCCTGAGTGGCTTAGTCAATTAAAGGGTTATCTTGGGTTCAGATCTTGATCCCAGGGGCCTGGGATGAGCCCAGAGTGGAACCCCTTGTGGGGGGTTCCCTGCTCAGCAGGGAGTCGGCTTCTCCCTTTCCCTCTGCCCCCTCCCCCCGCCTTCCGTGGTCTCTTTTTATTTTTTATTTTTTTTTTAAGATTTTATTTATTTACTCGTGAGAGACAGAGAGAGAGAGAGAAAGAGAGAGAGGCAGAGACACAGGCAGAGGGAGAAGCAGGCATCATACAGAGAGCCTGAGGTGGGACTCAATCCAGGGTCTCCAGGATCACGCCCTGGGCTGCAGGCGGCGCTAAACCAGGGCTGCAGTCTGCGCCACCAGGGCTGCCCCGTGGTCTCTTTTTTTTAAAAAAAAGATTTTATTCATTTATTTGAGAGAGAGAGAGGAGAGGGAGCATGAGAAAGGGGGGAGGTGCAGAGAAAAGCAGCCGCACTTCTGATGGGAGTGGGGAGCAGAGGGAGGGAGGGCTGATTCCAGGACCCCAGGATTACCACCTGAGTAGAAGGCAGATGCTTACTTAACCTACTGAGCCACCCCAGGTGCCCCTCTCTTGCTCTCTCAAACAAACAAACAAATAAATAAATAAATAAATAAATAAATAAATAAATAAAATCTTTAAAAAAAGAGTTTTATAGTTTTAATTCTTAAGTTTAGGTCTTTAATTCATTTTAGTTACTTTTTATACATGGTATAAGGTTAGCGTCCACCGTATTCTTTTGCATGAGGATATTTCAGTTTTCCCGAATGCATTTATTTATTTATTTATTTATTTATTTATTTATTTATTATAGTCACACCAGAGAGAGAGAGAGAGAGAGAGAGAGAGAGGCAGAGACATAGGCAGAGGGAGAAGCAGGCTCCATGCACCGGGAGCCCGACGTGGGATTCGATCCCGGGTCTCCAGGATCGCGCCCTGGGCCAAAGGCAGGCGCTAAACCGCTGCGCCACCCAGGGATCCCCCGAATGCACTTTATTTTTAAATAACCCCACCCACTCCTTTTGAGTTATTAGTCTTAGTTGAACAGTAAAACCAATTCTATACTCCCCCCCTCCCCATACTTTAAAGGCCCATTGAAGGAGGTGCCTCCCCTCCAACAGGAAACCTTAGGTTTCTTGGAGGGGCTGGTTGTACACTAGTTGAGCTTAAATAACCACACAGAAATAACTGCAGGCACCAGGCAATATATCCCTCTTGTATCAAATATCTGGTGAAGACAACTATGATTAGCAGACTGGGGTTGGAAAAAGTGGAGCTGTATTTCCCCAGTTTGGGAAAATAAGAACGACACACCATACAGGCAAAGAGCTCAGAATGGAGCCTGGCGCTTAGAAAGCCCAGAATAAATGGTATCCCAGTCGTGGCTGGCCTTAGCTTCTCCATCCAAGCTGATACATTCTTGGATCCTGGGTGACTCATTTTTCAGGCGCACGAGGAAACGCACGCCACAGGGAAGAAGGAAGAGTGGCTACGCTCCACCCAGGCCCTGACTTCGCACGAGGCAGACCTACCTCACCTGGCCCTGGAGGCTCCCAAACGGCCGGGCTGATGGGGCGGGGAGCATCGATGGGGCGGGGCTTAGCCGTCTCCGCCCACAGCCCACCGCGTTCCTCATTGGTCCCGTGAGCTCGATGCTCGTCCACGTCACACGCATGCGCCACGAGTGTGAGAAGGGGGCGTGGTCCGCCAAGAAGGAGGAGACAAGATGGCGGCGTCCGTGGGGTGGCGGTGTCTGAGGTTGCTACGCGGGGTCACGCCGTGGCGGAGCAGGTATAGCTACCTGGGGAGGCTGTCTAAAGGTGGGAGGCGGCCTGGGCCGCCGGGAGGAAGAAATCGTTTGTTTTTTTGCGGGCTCGACCTGAGGAGGGGGCGAGTGAAGGCAGAGCCATCCACCTTCACCTAGAGCTCAGGAGCTGGTGTGCCTGCCGGCGCGTAGGGAGGTCTGGGTTTATTTAGGATCTGGCTTAAGCGCTCTCGCGTTGCCCTTTCCATGTAGGTGGAAGTGCAGAGGGGACAAGCAGCAACAACAAAAAACCCCAACAACCCAAACGAACAAAGCAGATAGAATCAGCTGCTTGTCCCCCGGTAGAGTCGAGGTTGGACTGCACGCCTCTTTCGGGGGTGGTGTTCCTGGAAGGGCGGTGAGATGTGGGAAGAGCTTGGAACTGGGAGTCAGGTGCTTTCCTTTCGGATTCTTGATCTTTGAAGCGAAGAGGTTGGATTCGGTAATCGCAAATAGTCCATAAGGAATTAGAGTTTGGTTATTTTGGGGACTGGCTCCCAACTCTTGTTGGAAGAGACATGAGGGGTCATCTAAATCCAGCTGTTTTTGGAATTGGCGAAATTGAGGCCTTGAGAGTGTGAGGGACTTGCTTAGGGTTACCCAGCCCGTTAGTAGAGCCAGGACCTCGAGTAGGCTACCTCTGTCACGCAAGGACCTTTCCCCCAGGCTGCCCACCATGAGGGCATTTAATTCGGAAATACCTTGGGAGCATCTAGACTCTCAGAAAATGGATTAAAATGTTGGTAGATATGACTCAGAGTCTGCTGCTTGGTGTCATTTCAAAGGGCGAGGGTTTGAGAAATGCGTGGTGATCTTTGTTTTTCTGGCAGGGTTAATTTTGTCAGCGTTAACCAAAACTTGCTCTGTGGTCAGAGGTGGTGACCTGTCATTGTAATTTTGGGAAGTCAAAGGGCACTGGATTTGGGCTGAGAGGGAACAGAAACTGATTGGCCTTACCATGAAAGCTTTTCTCCCTTATCATGGACTCTTCAGAAATGGTGTAGTTCTCTCAGAAGAGGGCTCATCAGTGTGGGGTAACGGTTAGGATTTGGACTGAGGGGTCTCTGGTTCTCTGATGTTAATACCAGCTGTGCTGTGTATGAGTCAGCTGTGAATTGACTTAAACTGTGTCAGTTAGAAAGACTAAAAAATGACACTCTTTTAAAAAAAATTTTTTTTGTTGGAGTTCAATTTGCCAGCATACAGCATAACACCCAGTGCTCATCCCGCCAAGTGCCCCCCTCAGTGCCAGTCACCCAGTCATCCCAACCCCCCGCCCATCTCCCCTTCCACCACCCCTTGTTCATTTCCCAGAGTTAGGAGTCTCTCATGTTTTGTCATCCTCTCTGATATTTTCACAAAAATGACACTCTTCAGATATTTTTTTTTTAATGATGATGTAGAGGATGTACTCACTCACTTGTCATTAAAAAGGGGGCTGGAAACAGGGACTCCTACTTTAGTATCAATGGAGATAAATGAGGCTGGATTTAGGTGTAGTGGTTGGAAGGAATGAGGATTTGGGTACAATAAGAACCCCTAATTTCAAAGGTATCATATATTGATACACACAAAAAACAGACAACATTTTCTTAAGTTTTAAGTGAAGCATGTCTGTGAAACATATAAATGAAAGCCTCATATTGGAGGGGAGTTTTCAGTAACTGGGTGATGTGTGACAGGTGACAGAACAAAGAGAAAGCAATATTTTGGGTGATAATTAATGACCATGTTTTCCAAACTTGATAAAATAATAGGGTGGATGTTTATTAGAAATTGAGATTCCCAGGTATATCCCCACCTTGCTGCCAAATTCAGATTTAGTTGGTGTAGTAGGTTGGGACGGAAAGTGCCCCAGATGATTCTTAGGTTCATGTAAGTGTAGACTTAGTACCTAGGGAGAAGTTGCTTATGCAAGACTTTCAGAAGTATTTATGACATTCATTCCAACTGCAAACCACAGTGCCAGGGACCATGGAGGAAGGGAGGGAGGAGAGGAGTTAAAGGATACAGCATTTGGAATCAGCTTTGTGTTTAAAGAACTTTGTGGTTTAGTAGAAGAAAGAGAAAACACTCCACACTTATGCAAGATAGAATGTGGAATAAGGCCTTCTTCAGATCTGCCAGTTGCTTTTCAGGAGAGCTTTTCATAGCTTCAGAAAGCAGGGGAGATAGAAAGACCACAGTTAAAGCATTCACCACCAGAGATAATGTTATTTTATATAATGATGGGCATAGACCAATCAGCATGGACATTGGTTATAGACAACTTTTTTTTTAAGTAATCTATAAATAAATAAATAAATAAATAAATAAATAAATAAATGTAATAAATATATATATATATATATATATATATATATAATCTATACCCCCATCTTAGGGTACAAACTCACGACTCTGAGACCACAAGTCACATGCTCCACTGACTGAGCCAGCCAAGTGCCCCTAGTCATAGATAATTGATACAGGCGTTCCAGCCTGTGCCAGCTGAATATAAACTCTGTTACTTTAAATAATAGTAATATGTAACTAGGTACCAGTTTTTCATGATTGTCTCACATAATCTTAATGAGGTAGATCCTGTTTTTACAGGTGGAGAAATTGAGGCTGAGAATTAATTACGTTTCTAAAGTCATACTGCTAGTGAGTGGCAATGAGCCATACTGTCAGACTTGTGTGCTCACTAATAGGCTTTAATCACCTGCTTACAGGATGCCCACATGAGTCACCACCTAGAATAGACATCTGGTTGAATTTATCCGTTCATCTCTCTGGGGCTTAATCTCACCATTGAGATTGGAGTTCAGTGAGAAGGCATACAAACCCCTATGTTCATCAAGGAATATGGACAGTAAACAAGTGGATACACAAATATACATGTATATATATGCATATATGTACACATACATATGTAATCTGTTCATTCCAGGTAGCGAGAAGTGGTATGAAAAAAAATAAGGTGGGGATCGCTGGGTGGCTCAGCAGTTTAGCCCCTGTCTTCAGCCTAGGGCCTGATCCTGGAGTCCCGGGATCGAGTCCCACGTTGGGTTCCCTGCATGGAGCCTGCTTCTCCTTCTCCCTCTGCTTGTGTCTTTGCCTCTCTCTCTCTCTCTGTGTCTCTCATGAATGAATAAATAAAAATCTTTTAAAAAAATAAGGTAATTAAAGGGTTAGTGCTTGAGAGGGGTAACTCTTGGACATATGGTATTCAGGAGAGCCAAACTGAGGAGGAAAACTCTTCACAGAGAACTGGCTGATAAGGGAGTGAGCCACATAGCAGGGTGTGCCTAGTAGAACAAACATCAAATGCAAAGGTGTGGAAAGTGGCAAAGGTGTGGTAGGTACTAGAAGTGTCAACAGGAATGAATAAGGAAGAGAGGGAAAGCAGCAGGATATTTGAGAATCCAGCAAGGACCAGTATATAGGGTCTGGTTTTATTTTTTGTTTTGAAAAGATCATTCTGGCTGTTTTGCAGTGAGTAGAATATAGAGGGCCAAGAGTGAAAACTGGAGAACAGGCCTTCACAGTCATCTGTTAAGAGAATCTGGTGTTTTGGGCTGGGGCGTGATGGCAACAAGAAATAGGCAGATAAAGATACACGTATACATATTTTAAGTTTATTTATTTATTTAATTAAAAAATCTCTACACTTAGCCTGAACTCACGACCCTGAGAACAAGTTGCATGCTCTTCCAACTGAGCCAGCCAGGTGCCCCTAGGCAGATAAAGATATATTTTAAAGGAAGAGTCTTCCTGTCTTGCTAGTGGACTGAATATGGATAGTGAGAAAGAAGAGACTTCTATGAGAATGGGTCTTAGGGTTTTGATTTGTGTAGCTGTCTGGAGGGTGGTACCTTTTGCTGAGATGATGTATTATAGTAATGCTGCTATGGTAACAGGTAAACCCCAGGATCTCAGTGACAACACAGTAAAAATTTATGTCTTGATTTTCTAAAGTCCCAGTGGGTGCTCCTGATTGGGCAACAGTAATGCAAGGATGCTCCTGCTGTCTTTAGCACATGGCTCTCCAAGTTCTTCATGTTTGTCTGCTGAGAACAGGCTGAAGGGGAAAGCCTGGGTGTGGATGCCTGGGAAACCTGAATGGCTTTCACATTGGTTAGAATGCAGTTTTTTGGTCACACCCTACTGCAAAGGAGGTTGGGAAACACCACGTTTTTGGGTGTCCAGGGAGAAGATGAAGTAGATTTGATAAATATCTGACTAGTCTCACCACAGATGGATTCCTCTATGGGGAAGAGCAGGTTGAAGGCGAATCGTGTTTTGGACAAACTCAGTTTGAGATGATGCAGAGTAGGGATGTTGAGTAGCCAGTTGAAAATAATGGATCTGGGGATCCCTGGGTGGCGCAGCGGTTTGGCGCCTGCCTTTGGCCCAGGGCGCGATCCTGGAGACCCGGGATCGAATCCCACATCGGGCTCCCTGCATGGAGCCTGCTTCTCCCTCTGCCTATGTCTCTGCCTCTCTCTCTCTCTCTCTGTGTGACTATCATGAATAAATAAATAAAATCTTTAAAAAAAAAAAAAAAAGAAAATAATGGATCTGGACATCTCTGAAAGAGTAGTGAGGGAATCATCAGGTGTGGCTATTTAAAGATAGGTGACTGGGGGAGTGAAATGGGTGAAATGGGTGAAATGGGTGATGGGAATTAAGCCATGCATTTGTGATGAGTACTGGGTGATTTATGGATTGTTGAATCACTATAGTGTACACCTGAAACTGAACAACTGTACAACTGTACAACTGAAACTATATTGGAATTAAAATAAAAATAAATAAAGGCTGGGGACTGGATGAGCAACTCTAGGAAGAGCATGTATTCGGTGAAGAGATCCGAACCTTGGGCATGGCAACAGTTTGAAGTTAGGGGAGAGACCAGAGAGCTAGGAGGAAAATCAGGGTCCCAGAAGCCACATGAGGGGAATGTTTCAGGAAGGAGGAAGGGTGAGAAGATCAAGAGGTACAAACTTCCAGTTATTTATTTATTTTTTTTTAATTTTTACTTATTTATGATAGTCACACACACAGAGAGAGAGAGAGGCGCAGAGACATAGGCAGAGGGAGAAGCAGGCTCCATGCACCAGGAGCCCGATATGGGATTCGATCCCGGGTCTCCAGGATCGCGCCCTGGGCCAAAAGCAGGCGCTAAACCACTGCGCCACCCAGGGATCCCTATTTTTTTTTTTTTTTAAGATTTTTTTTATTTATTCATGAGACACACAGAGAGAGGCAGAGACATAGTCAGAGGGAGAAGCAGGCTCCATGAAGGGAGCCCAGTGTGGAACTCGATTCTGGGACTCCAGGATCACGCCCCGAGCCAAAGGCAGACACTCAACCACTGACCCATCCATGTGTGCCTGTTGGGACACCCAGGACGCCTGGGTGGCTCAGCAGTTGGGTGCCTGCCTTTGGCTCAGGGCATGATCCCAGTTCAGGGATTGAGTCCCACATCAGGCTCCCTGCAAGGAGCCTGCTTCTTCCTCTGCCTGTGTCTCTGCCTTTCTCTGTGTGTCTCTCATGAATAAATAAATAAAATCTTAAAAAAAAATTTTTTTAAAGTACATGGATATTGCCTTAATTTTCCTTTTTTAAAAGATTTTATTTTATTTTTTTTAATTTTTTTTATTTATTTATGATAGTCACACAGAGAGAGAGAGAAAGAGAGAGAGAGAAAGAGAGGCAGAGGGAGAAGCAGGCTCCATACAGTGATCCCAATATAAGACTCGACCCTGGATCTCCAGGATCAGGCCCTGGGCTGAAGGCAGCGCTAAACCGCTGAGCCACCCAGCTGCCCTATAAATAAAATCTTAAAAAAAAAAAAAATCTTAAAAAAAAAAAAGAGGTATAATATAGTGATTCAACAATTCCATATAACACACAGTGCTCTTCACAACTACACTCCTTAATCCCTGTCACCTTTTTAACCCATTCCTCTACCCACCTCCCCTCTGATGACTATCAGTTTGTTCTCTATAGTTCTAGGAAATTCTTTCTTGGTTTGTCTCTTTCTTTTTTGCCTTCTTCTCATTTGTTTTAGTTCTTAAATTCCACATATGAGTGAAATCATTTGTTATTTGTCTTTCTCTGACTTATTTCACTTAACATTTCATAATCCTCTAGCTCCATTCATGTCATTGCAAGTGGCAAGATTTCATTCTTTTTTATGGCTGAATAATATTCCACTATATGTATATGTGTGTGTGTATGTGTATACATTATCCATATATTTATATGTATGTATCTATGTATACACATACCACATCTTTTTTTTTTAAAGATTTTATTTTTTTTTAATTCATGAGAGACACAGAGACATAGGCAGAGGGAGAAGCAGGTTTCATGCAGGGAGCCCAATGTGGGACTCAGTCCCAGAACTCCAGGATCATGCCCTGACCAAAGGCAGACGCTCAACCACTGAGCCACCCAGGCATCCCCACACCACATCATCTTTACCGATTAATCAGTAGATAGATATTTGGGCTGCTTCTATATCTTGGCTGTTGTAAATAATCCTGCTATAAACATGGAGGTAATGTATCTCTCTGAATTAGTGTTTTTGTAATCTTCGGGTAAATATCCAGTAGTGTGATTACTAGATCATAAGTTTTATTTTTAACTTTTTAAGGAACCTCCATATGGTTTTCCACAGTGGCTACACCAGTTTGCATTCCACCAACAGTGCAAGAGATTCCTTTTTCTTTACAACCTTGCCAACACCTGTATCTTTTCCTCTTTCTTTTTTTTTTTTTAATTTTTATTTATTTACGATAGTCAGAGAGAGAGAGAGAGAGAGAGAGAGAGAGAGAGGCAGAGAGGCAGAGACACAAGCAGGCTCCATGCACCGGGAGCCTGACGTGGGATTCGATCCCGGGTCTCGAGGATCGCGCCCTGGGCCAAAGGCAGGCGCCAAACCACTGCGCCACCCAGGGATCCCCGCCAACACCTGTTTCTTGTGTTGATTTTAGCCATCCTGATAGGTGTGAGGTGATACTGCATTATAGGTTTGATTTGCATTTCCTGATGACAAACGATGAGGGCCTTTTCATATGACTTTGGCCGTCTGGATATCCTCTTGGAGAAATGTCTGCTGATATCTTCTGCCCATTTTTTTTTTTTTTTTTTTTTTTTTTATTTATGATAGGCACACAGTGAGAGAGAGAGAGAGGCAGAGACACAGGCAGAGGGAGAATAAGCAGGCTCCATGCACCGGGAGTCTGACGTGGGATTCGATCCCGGGTCTCCAGGATCGCGCCCTGGGCCAAAGGCAGGCGCCAAACCGCTGCACCACCCAGGGATCCCCTGCCCATTTTTTATTTGGATTATTTGTTGAGTGTTGAGTTTTATAAGTTTATATATTTTGGATAGCAACCCTTTATTGGATATGTTATTTGCAAATATCTTCTCCCATTCTATAGGTTGCCTTTTAGTTTTGTTGATTGTTTCCTCTGCTGTGCAGAAGTTTTTTATTTTGATGTAGTCTCAGTAGTTTATTTCTGCTTTTGTTTCCCTCACCTCAGAGGGCCTATCTAGAACAAAGTTGCTGCATGTGTTCTCTTCTAGGATTTTTATGGTTGATAGTGAGCTTATTATGAAGGAGAGAAAGAAAAGTAGTGTGGAAGCTGGAGGAGGATACATGGTAGACAGTGTTTATGTAAGATTGGAGAAAGTACAGCATTTATATGAAGATAGAAGTGATCCAGTAGTAAAAGACAAGTTGGTGTAATGATGCATTTGCCGGCATTTTTTTCTAGGAGTTGGGGCTACAGTGGTATACAAGAAAGCCAAGCAATCTGTTCTGGGACAGGGTGGCCAAAGGGGGAAGACCCACATGCAAGAGAAACCACCTGAGTGCTATGTGTCTGGTTGCAGTGGATAGACAATTATCTCTCATTCATACCTCCCCCAGCCAAAGGGGAAAAAAGCCTTATTCAAAAGTTTGCAAGCATTCTTTTAGTTGGGTTCAGCATTCATTCTGGAAGACATAATACAGCAGTGTACAGAGCACAACAATGTACCTTTAGTCAGTTTTTATATTTCTTGTTCTAATTCTCTTTGGAAAGCAGGGTTGGAGGCTTTTAGCTTTTATAGTGGGAGTTTCCAGTCTAAGAGATGAGCATTGTTCAGTGCTGAAAGAACATTCATATACTGAAACATTACCCTCTTTGTGTTAATAGCTGTATGTCTCTCTGGCCTTAGTGGGGTGATTATCATGGTCCCATACTTTTTCACCATACAGACCTGACTTGCCAATCAGAGAATCAGATTCATCACATTAGCCCTATTAGCACTGTGCTGTGAGGGTGTTTTTAAGTCAATTTCAAGTTTAAAAAAAAAAAATGAAGATGCCTAAATCTGATCTTGTTTGCAGGGTATCTGTGTAAGGTGTAACTACTAAATATCCATGAAAGTAAATATTATTGCATGAAGGTCATAAATGCAGTTCTATTTTCCACAAAAGTAGCAATGTAGACAGTTTTATTAAATTATTGCTTCTATCATAAAGGGCTCTAGTAAAAACAGAAACACTTACTGACAAGTACATAGTCCCTTTACTTAAGATTTTAGGTCAAAATTTGGGGAGGGGCCCAGGGGGGTGGGTCAGTGGTTGAGTCTCTGCCTTCTGCTCAGGTTGTGATCCTGGGGTCCTGGGATCCAGTTCTGTATCAGGCTCCCTGTCTGGAGCCTGCTTCTCCCTCAGCCTATGTCTCTGCCTCTCTCTTTCTGTCTCTTATGAACAAATAAAATCTTAAAAAAACAAAACAAAACACAAAATTTGGGGAAACCAAAGTGCTATCTGAATTGAAAGAGATGTTTGCTCTTTGATTAGGAGAGATCCAGTTATTAAGTAAAAGTTCATAAATGCTTTCCTTTCTGGCAGTCCTTTCTTACTGCCTCTGGGAAGATGTCCTTCCCTGGTTGAAGGTGAAACACAGAAACAAACTAAAATCAGAAATAATGTTTTCTTAGAATGGAAAGCTGTAAAAGTCATTGGTTGTTTTTTTCTGAGAAGGCTGTCAAAGTATCTTGACAGAATAGCGAAGTAACCACAAAGAAGAATTAAAATATTCCAAATCAAGGATGCCTGGGTAGCTCAGTCAGTTAAGCATCTGCCTTTGGCTCAGGTCATGATCCTGAGGTCCTAGGACTGAGCCCCACATTGGGCTCCCAGCTTAGCAGGGAGTCTGCTTTTCCTTCTCCCTCTGCTGCTCCTCCTGCTTGTGTTCTCTCTGTCAAATAAATAAAACCTTTATTTTTATTTATTTTTAAAAATATTTTGGGGAATCCCTGGGTGGCTCAGCGGTTTAGCATCTGCCTTCGGCCCAGGGCATGATCCTGGAGTCCCGGGATCGGGTACCATGTCAGGCTCCCTGCATGGAGCCTGCTTCTCCCTCTGCCTATGTCTCTGCCTCTCTCTCTCTCTCTCTCTCTCTGTCTTTCATGAATAAATCAATAAAATCTTTTTTAAAAAATTATTTATTTATTTATTCATTCATGAGAGAGACACATAGAGAGGCAGAGACACAGGCAGAGGGGCAGGCTCCCTGCGGGGAGCCCAATGCAGGACTCTATGCCAGGATCATGACCTGAGCCAAAGGTGGATGCTCAAGCACTGAGCCACCTAGGTGCCCTTAAATAAAATCTTAAAAAAAAATGATGTTCTTATTTCTTAAAAAAAAAAAATTCTATATCAGGTGTCTTGACGTAAATTAGAATAGTTCCATGTGGTTTGTTTGTGTCATTTTTTTTTCCAGGTCAAACATTTAAAATTTAAAATTTCAGCTGCCAGTATTAGATTCTTTAACCAGGGATCCCTGGGTGGTGCAGCGGTTTGGCGCCTGCCTTTGGCCCAGGGCGCGATCCTGGAGACCCGGGATCGAGTCCCACGTCGGGCTCCCGGTGCATGGAGCCTGCTTCTCCCTCTGCCTGTGTCTCTGCCTCTCTCTCTCTCTCTCTCTCTGTGTGACTATCATAAATTAAAAAAAAAAAAAAAAATTCTTTAACCAGTAGGGGCTAGATGTTTACAAGACTGCATACAGTTCTTTTGTGGTATAGAAACATGTGGCTTTGAGTAAGAGTACTGGCTATTATGATCTTGGGCTTCATTAAGAAAAATGACTTTATTGTGAAATCATTTCAGACTTACAGAAAAGTTATAAAAATAATAGAATTCCCAAATACCCTTTACGAAGATTCCCCAAATGACGACTATATTTGCTTTACCATTCTCCCTTCCTCTCCCTCTCCTCTCTTTATGTGTATTTTTTTTCTGAAACACTTGAGAGAAAATTACAAACATACCCCTTTACTATGAACTATTTCAGCCTTTTTCCCACAAGATCATTTTCTCACACAACCACAGTACAGTGGTCAAAACTAAGAAATTAACATTGATATAAGACTATTACTGAATTTATACATTATGTCCAAGTTTTGCCAATTGATGCACATTTTAAAAATATTTTTAAAGATTTTATTTATTTGAGAGAGAACATGAGTGGGGAGCCTGATGTAGGGCTTGATCCCAGGACCCTGGGATCATGACCCAAGCCAAAGTCAGCCACTTAACCGACTGACACTCGGGCACCCCATCGTATTTTTTTAGTAATTTTTAAAAAAATTTTATTGGAGAGGGAGAGAGAGCACAAGTGGGAAAGGGACTCCTCCCCATGTTCCTGCTCTCTTTTTTTCTCTCTCAAATACGTAAGTTAATTAATTAAAAAAAAAAAAT
Source organism: Canis aureus (assembly GCF_053574225.1). Taxonomy (NCBI): domain Eukaryota; kingdom Metazoa; phylum Chordata; class Mammalia; order Carnivora; family Canidae; genus Canis; species Canis aureus. Next base: position 28,099,823 of record NC_135637.1, on the reverse strand, counting down.
CTTAATTTTTTTTTTTTTTTTAAGATAGGGGTGCTGGAGTGGCTTATTTGGCTAAGTGGTTGACTCTTGATCTCAGCCCAGGTCTTTATCCTTAGGGTTTTGAGTTCAGGCCCCACGTGGGTGTGGAGCCTACTTTAAAAAAAATTATTTTAAGATAAATGCTTAATAGTTCTTTTTGCTTAATTGTAGCCTCCTTCACTGTGAGAACACTACCATGAGCCATTTCCTACAGCCCTTAAGGAAGCTTCCTGTCAGAGCCTTCTATACAAGTAAGTAGCAATTAAAGGTGGTGCTGCCCTCTCTGTGCTTCAGTTTGCTTCTTGGTATACTGGGATAAATAGCTCCTATTTCACAGGATTGTTATTAGAATTAAATGATTTTATATCTGTGGGGTGCTTAGAGTGTCTGGCATGTAGTTATCACTGAAGTGCTAATGATTATTACCTCATCATTTTTATTGGCTGCATAGTGTTCTGTTGAATGCCATTTGGTGTTGGACATTTAAGTTTGTCTCTAGGCTTTTTGTACTATAGACATTTCTGTGGTAACATATCTTGGCATAGCTTTAGGACAGATTTATAGAGCTGGAATTGCTGGATCAAAAGAGTTATGTATTTTACAAGTTGGTATTTAGGCCAAATTGTTCTTCAGAGAGGTTGTCCCAGCTTACATGCATATGAGCAGAAAGTGCTCGTGAGTACATCAGTTCCCCATACCCTCATCAAAATTGTAGATTATGAACTTTTTTGGTTTTGTAAGCAGCCATTTAAATCCGTACAAAAATCTTCTGTCATCTTTATCTAGATATCCTTTTTATTCGATCATACCAGAAGGCATTTTGAATTGTTTAGTGAGAGTACCTTGGAAGTAAAATAAATTGGTTAAAGAGAGCAAAAACCAAATGTTTATTATGGTAGTTAATAGCACATCTGGGTGCTACTTATTTAGTTAGGATTTGCATCCTGGAGCATGTAGGAATCACATGAAGGATAGAAGGGAGGCGCCCTCAGAAATTGAGCCATGGTCTTGGATCTGCAGAGAAGCTGTGTATTTATAAAGTGATAAGCCCAGCAGAGGGGTGGTCAGTAGTGGAGGGCTCTCTCTACTTACTACTTTTTGGAGAGGCAAAGTAAGCCTTTGAGAAGGTGAGAGATATAACTGAAGAAGGGGCTAGTGTAGCAGACAGCATTCAGTAGAGTGTGACTAGTCAGTCTAGGATAGTGGCTCACTGCAGTGAGGAGGGTACAACAGATCTCTTGTCAGCAAATATTTCAGAAAGTGGAAAAAAAATTTGCTTTTTGGTCAGTCTTTCTTGGTCAGAGGTATAATATTTAGTTGTGAAATAGTAAGAGTTCATTAGGAATAATTAGAAGATGGGAGAGATTAGTGACATCCATACTTGCTCATTAAAAGAAGAAACAGCAACAGCCAAAATGTGGTAGGGGGATAGTGATGTTGGGAACAGGAAGGTTTCCTCCCCCCGCCATAAAAAAGAAAAAAAAAAAAAAAAGGAAGGTTTCCTCCCATTGGAAGTCAAGATGCAGTAAGAAGGGTATACTTTGGTTTAGTATAGGCTACTGGGAATTTAACCTTTTTTTTTAATTTAGCTCTTGAGATTTTTTTTTTTTTTAAGATTTTATTTATTTATTCATGAGAGACACACAGAGAGAGAGGCAGAGGCACAGGCAGAGGGAGAAGCAGGCTCCATGCAGGGAGCCCGACATGGGTCATGTCCTGGACTGAAGGTGGTGCTAAACTGCTGAGCCACCCGGGCTGCCCAGCTCTTCAGATTTTAATAACAGCATTATTGAGATATAATCTGCATACCATAAAATTCATCTTTTTAAAGTGCAGTTCAGTGGTTTGTAGTATATTCAGAGTTGTGCAACCATCACCACTATTAAATTTTAGAACATTTTCACTCTTTCCCCACGCTCCCTCCCCAAGCCAGTAACAACACTTGACTCATTAAACCATCACTCCCCATTTCTCCCTACCCCTTGCCCCTGGCAACCACTAATCTATGTGTCTGTAGTATGTTTCCTATACTGGACACTTCATGTGAATGAAATCTTACAATATGCAGCCTTTTGTGGCTGGCTTCTTTCACATAATGTTTTCAAGGTTCTTCATTCCTTTGTATTATCAAATAATACTCCATTGTATGGATATACAGCATTTTATATATCCATTCACCTGTTGATGGACATTTAGGTTGTTTCTACTTTTTGACCGCTATTGAACATTCTTGTACAAGTTTTTGTGTAGATGTAGTTTTCATTTCTCTTAGGAATATCCTTAGTAGCAGAGTTGCTGGGTCATAATGGTAATTTTATGTTTAACATTTTGAGGAATTTGCCATTCAAACTTTTTCAAAGTGGCTGTCCCATTTTTCAATCCCTTAAGCAGTGCATGAGGGTCTACTTTCTTTATATCCTTGCCAACACCTAGTTGTCTTTTTGATTATAACCATTGTAGTGAGTGTGAAGTGGTATCTCACTGTGGTTTTTTTTTTTTTTTTTTTTTTTTATCTCACTGTGGTTTTGATTTGGATCTCCCTGATTACTAACAATGTTGTATTGGTTTGCTATGGCTTCTCTAACAAAGTACCACCGAGTGGCTTAAGTAGTAGAAACTTACTCAAATTCTGGAGATTAGAGGTCTGAGATCAAGATGTCACAGTGTTGCTTCCTTCTGAGGGTTGTGAGGGAGAATCTGTTCCATATCTCTGGTCTAGCTTCTAATGGTTTGCTGGCAATCTTTGGCTTCTTTGGCTTGTAGAAGCATCATCCTGATCTCTGCCTTCATCTTCACACAGCATTCTCTTTATGATCATGTCTGTCTCCAAATTTTCCTTTTTTGTAAAGATACCAGTTATATCAGATTCGGGCCTACCATGATGACCATATTTTATCTTGTTTACCTTTCTAGAGACCCTATATTCCAAGTAAGGTCACATTCTGTATTACTGGGAGTTAGGACTCAGCATATGAATTTGGAGGGGGGGTGGGACACAGTTCAACCCATAATAGATGTTGAGCATCTTTCTGTGTGCTCATTGGCCATTTCTGTATCTTCTTTAGAGAAATGTCTATTCAGATCCTTTGTATATCTTATTTATTTATTAATTTTTAAAGATTTATTTATTTATTTTAGAGAGAGAGAGAGAGAGCATGAGAGCGAGCATGAACCAGGGAGGGAGAGAGAGAGGGAGAGATAATCCTTAGACCCTCTGCTGAGCACGGAGCCCGACATGATGATCTAAGCCGATATCAAGAGTCAGATGCTTAACCGACTGAGCCACTCAGACGCCCCCCCTTTGTATATTTTTAAATTGGGTTGTCTTCTTTATTATTGAATTGTAAGAGCTTATGGGAGTTTGCATTTGAGAATACTAGTGTCTAGTCAGAATTGGGCCTGGATTGTAAAAGTAAGATTAGAGAGTCCTGAATGAGAAATGGTCCCTGACTTCTTATCCTGGACCGGGTGGTAGCCAGCTGGGCAACCTTGATTAGTTACTTGACCTCTTTGTGATTCAGTGTTTTCATCTTAAATTCTCTGGCTATGGTGGCAGTTGAGGTGCATTATAATTTGATAGGAAAGATGCTTGTCTCTTACTTATTGGTAGAATTTGAAAACAGAGGGTCTTTTTTTTTTTTTTTTTTCCCCCAGAAGGGTCTTAATAGTGACTCAAGGTTGCAGCCACCTGTCAAACCCCTTCAGGGTCCAGTAACCTTTAATGAGGACTTTGGAGGTGCACTGACATATCCTGGGTCTTGTTTTAGTGCTGCTTGTATGATCCATCCCTGTCCCTTCTCCCAGTTTCAAAATGTTCTGTTTTTTGTTACAGATGCCAGAAGAGTCCACACTGCCTCTGCCCGCACCTTGTTCCTGCTACGGCCCCTGCCCATATTGTTGGTGACAGGCAGTGGCTATGCAGGTTACCGGCAGTATGAGAAGTACAGGGAGCGAGAGCTGGAGAAGCTGGGGTTGGAGATTCCACCCAAACTTGCTGGTCACTGGGAGGTAGGACCAAAGTGGAACCACCTTGAGTTCTCATTTAGCACAATTAATCTGTCATTTTTTAAATTGCCCCAAAGTTGAAATGTTTGAAAAAGTGAAATGTGCTTTTTTGGAGCTCATGTCTCCTGTGGGTTTTTGGCCAGACACAGATGTTATGTCTTTGGCATTATGTTGGGCTTCCCTTCTGCATCCAGACCTACCCTTGATTTCCCCAAGGGCTCTGAGAAGTTATCTGCTATTAAAATCCTCAGAGTTCATGCCTTATGTTGGGGCTGGTATCCTACTCGTTCATGTACTGCTCTAATAAGCTGAAACTGTCGGACTTTTGTGATGTGGATGAGTTCTTACCAGGAACCAGACTGAAATAATCAAATTCTTTTATTGCTATTGCTCAAAATGCTACCCCCACAACAGGGCCACACAGTAGAGGCAGGCTTTAATGTTGTTGAACCATGTTATGACGTACAATGAGCTCTGTTACTCAGTTGCCCTCCAGGGGCCCAGGATGATACCTAACTTAGAGTAGACATTCAGTAAATGTTGAAATTGAATATTAAGGATATTAAGGTGTAAAGTTAAAAATGCCTTCTTTTCAGCCATAATTTAACAAAGGAGAAGTGTGAAATATCAGTAGATCTGATAGCCTGGGAAAAAGGGGTGGTGGTGAAACTAGAGACTTTATGGCATTTGGAATGATGTGTTTGGGTTTCCTCATGAGCCTCTCCATATTGGTAATCTCGCTCAGCTGAATCCAGTGGCCAGAGCATGTGGGTCCTGAAGGCAAGTCCTAACCATGTTCTTTAGGAGCCTTGTGACCTTGAACCTGTCACTTGCCATCTGGTCTTCTGTGTGTGACTATGCTATAAATAGCATAAACAATTAAAAAGCCGGTTGGATTGGAACCCATCTGAGATTCCTTCTAGCTTTAGCATAGTATATCTAGGAATATTTGTTGGCATTGGCATTATGTGCTACATTATAGGCTTCCTCCCAAAGACTTGTTTTGGATTTTGGTTTTGACCCTCTTCCTCCAGTAGAATCCAGTGTAAAGATTTCATCTGATTTCCAGTAGTCCTGTAAAACTGATTTAGTCAGCTGGCCATAAAGATCCAGATGTGACTGTTACCCGAAGAAATCCCTTTTTGCTTGCCCATATATATCTGCCCTTTTTTAGCCTTTTCATATGCCTTGGGCTTTATAATAGCCTATGTCAGAGCAAGAGAAAAAAAAGCCTTCTGTCTTCTGGTAGTATATGACAAAATCCTTTTGGTGAAGGATAATTGTGTAGTATGTGAGTCATACTTTTTTTATTTTTTTAATGTGTTAAATTTCTTTCTTTCTTTTTTAAAAAAATATTTTATTTATTCATGAGAGACACAGAGAGAGAGAGGCAGAGACATAGGCAGAGGGAGAAGCAGGCTCTCTGCTGGGAGTCCAATGTGGGACTCAATCCCAGGACCTGGGATCACGCCCTGAGCCAAAAGGCAGATGCTCAATCGCTGAGCCACCCAGGCATCCCATGTCAAATTTCTTTTATTCATTAAATTCAGGATGGGGAAAATGACTCCAAATAAGATATAAGTCCGTTAAATTTCCATTGTATTAAGCCCATCAATGCTTTCAGCACACTCCCACCAATTTCAAAGGTCTCCAAAAGAATCTACATTTGGAAGAAATCTGTGATTTCCAAAATCATAAAAGACTAATGTCAGTAGTATTTAGCATTCACCATTTGTATAATTAGGATTACTGCCTTGTATGAGTCAATACCTGAAAGATGATGGTTTGTAAAGAGGATGGGGTTGATTGGCTTATAAACTCTAGGGCCTGGATAGTAATAGAACACTGGATCAGAGTGGCCTAGTTCAGCGTGAAATCAGAAGCCTCTACTGGTTAAGAGCCGGGTTTAAGTTAGATATTTTTCTTTTGCTTGAGTAAAATGGCCACAGGACTGCTGGATTTATAGGCAGGATGCCAGCATTTCACTTTATGAAAGGGAAATGGTCTGGATTCTGAGTAGACATTGTAGGATTTCAGGAGGGGCAGCAGGTCAGGAGAAGGGAGAGTGCTGATTGGCAGTTGCAGGCTGGATCCTAGTCCCACCCCTGCCCCCACCGAATCACTGTCCATCTCAGGAAAAATGAGAGTACCCCAATCTGGTTGATCATCAGAATTGTTGGGGAGCTTTAAAAACTATGGATTCTTTGGTCTCACCCTTGGAGATTTAGAAAGTTTGGGCAAGGCTCAAGATCTTTGTTTTTAAAAAGTCCCTTTGGTGATTCTGATAAGCCAGATTTAGGAACCATGGGCAGATGAGCTGTAAGGTTTCTGTCAGGGCTGTGTTTTTAAGGGGCAAATGAAAATTCTACTGGTGATTTTGCTGGAATATAATCTCTTCATATCCCTCAGTCAAGTCTGGCATCTCAAGAGCTCAAGAGAGGACAGATTGGTAGTTGTGCCGAGGTGAGCCCCTGGGGCTAAGGATTTATGCCCATATCTTCCCTTATTTCAATTTAAGTCTGTCAGTCCTTCCTCCCTTCCTTCCTACCTTTCTTTCTCCCGCCTTGCCTTGTGTTGTCTTGCCTTGTCTTCTGCCTTCTCCCTTCTCCTCGCTTCCCAACAGTATAGAAGAAACCATAACTCCAAAATCTGTGCCACTTTTACTCACTGCAAGTTCTACTCTGGGTGTGGGGAGAGGGCACAGCTCTTGCAGAGGGGCATCGGGCAGGTGGGTGTGGGACATGGTGTGAGGAGACTTGAGCTCAGCTGTGGCACTGGGTGAGCTGTTTCATCTTCCTGATTTCTGTTTTTTTATACATTTAAGAAAATATTTTTAAGTTCTTTGCTCTAAGAGTCATGTTCTTTTCATGTTAGGGAAAAAAGCTCATGGCTGAGTAGAAATGAAACCTATGAAGGGAGTTCTGTAACTAGCAGCAAAGTAAGAAGTAGCCTGTTGAGAGGCATCCAGGTTCCAGCAGCTCCACTCTTTTTCTCTTTATATATGGCATCACTTTCCTCAGTGTAGAAATAGCTTTGTTATTTGTCTTCTTATACAGATAAATGCTCATTTTTATTTTTAATTTTTATTTATTTATTTTTAAAAGATTTTATTTATTTATTCGTGAGAGACAGAGAGAGAGGCAGAGACATAGGCAGAGGGAGAAGCAGGCTCCCTATGGGGAGCCCAATGCGGGACTCGATCCCAGGACCCCAGGATCACGCCTTGAGCCAAAGCAGACAAGATGCTCAACCTCTGAGCCACCCAGGCAATGCTCATTTTTTGAAAACCAGAAAGCATTGCAAAATAGGAAGACGAAACAGTGATGACCCAGGATCCGACAATGCACAGGAAACCACAGTTCATATTTTGAGGAACTAACCTTCTGGGCTTTTGGGTGTTTAGGAATATGTATTGTTAATTTTTATTTTTAATGAGATAGTTTTAAATTTTTTTAATGAAACACAATCATGTAAAAATTCAAATACTAATGAAGAAGGGTTTACATAAAAAAGTCTTCCACTCTGCCTCACCTACTAATCCCATCTGCACTCTCCCAAAGCAAGCAAGCATTTTTAACATTAGTATGTCTTTCCAGAATGTCTCACTCTACTTACATATTTTTTGGCTATTCAAAACTGATTTAATTTTTTTCAGTTTTACTGAAAAATAATTGATATACTTCACTATGTAAGTTTAAGGTATACAGCATGATGGTTTGATTTACATATATTTTGAAATGATTACCAGAATAGATTCAGCTAGCATCCGTCATCTCTATAGATAGGATTTTTTTTTAATTTTAATTTAATTTTTAAAATATTTTATTTTTTTATTCATGAGAGACACAGAGAGAGGCAGAGACATAAGCAAAGGAAGAAGCAGGCTCCCTGTAGGGAGCCCAATGTGGGACTTGATCCCAGAACCCTGGGATCATACTCATGAGCCGAAGGCAGGCACTTAACCACTGAGCCACCTGGGTATCCCTATAGATAGGATTTTTTTTTTTTTAATAGATAGGATTTTAAAAAGAAAGGAAAAGGAAAATTTTCTCCTATCATGAGAACTCTTAGAATTACCTCTCTTATTTTCCTATGTGATAGACAGCAGTGCTAGCTATTGGCATCATATTGTACATTCCATCTCTAGTACTTATTTCTTTTATAACTGAAAATTTGTACCTTTTGTCCTTCTAGTTCCCTTTCTCCCCTTACTCTATATAGTCTGATCTCTTTTCCTCTGAGTTTGGTTTTTTCTTTTTCTTTTTTTCTTTTCTTTCTTTTTTTTTTAACTTTTATTTGTTTTTGTTTTTTTAGATTCTACATATAAATAAATCATACAGTATTTGTCTTTCTCTGCGTGACTTAATTCACTTAGCATAATGCCTTTGGAGTACATCCATGTTGTTGCAAGTGTAGGATTTCCTCATTTTTTTCTGTCTGAATAATATTCTATTGTATGTATGTATGTATGTATATATGTCCTGTGCATGTGTATATGTATCACACACATACAACTTGTTTATCTGTTGGACACTTAGGTTGTTTCCATGTCTTGGCCACTGTAAATAATGCTTTAATTTTTAAAGTCCGCTTAGTGAGGTATTATTTCCATACAGTAAAACATACCCTTTTTAAATATACAGTTCATTGTTGCTTTTATTTTTATTTTTAAAGATTATTTATTTATTTATTCATAGAGACACAGAGAGAGAGAGAGAGAGAGAGACAGGCAGAGACACAGACAAGGGAGAAGCAGGCACCATACAGAGAGCTCGACGCGGGGCTTGATCCAGGGTCTCCAGGATCACGCCCTGGGTTGCAGGCGGCGCTAAACTGCTGTGCCACCGGGGCTGCCCTCATTGTTGCTTTTAAAATATAGTTGGCATAAAATATTATATTAGTGTTGTACATATAGCATGCTTTGACATTTATGTATATTCCAAAATAAGTGCCTAATAAGTTACCATCTGTCACCATAGAAAATTGACTGTTCTTTCTGCTGTACCTGACTTATTTAATATTAAACTTTTTTTATTTATTCATGAGAGACACAGAGAGAGGCAGAGACATAGGCAGAGGGAGAAGCAGGCTCCCTGTGGGGAGCCCCATGTGGAACTCGAACCCAGGACCCAGGATCATGCCCTGAGCCAAAGGCAGATGCTCAACCACTGAGCCACCCAGGCATCCCTAATTGTTACACCTCTTAAATCCCTTCACCTATTGCACCTATCCCCCAAGCCTCCTGCCCCCTGACAAACACTACTTTGTTCTCTGTATTTATGAGTCTGTTTCTGTTTTCCTTTCCTTTGTGTTTTAGATTCTACATATAAATGAAATTGTATGATATTGTCTCTGTTTCTCTTAATATAATACCTTGCATGCCCATCCATGTTGTCACAATGGCGAGAGTTTCACTCTGTTTTGTGGCTGAATAATAATATTCCACTGTGTGTATATACTACATCTTTATCCATTCATTTGTCTGTGGACAATTAGATGGCTTTCATATCTTAGGTATTATAAATACTGCTACAGTGAACATGGGGATGCATATATCTGGTTGAATTAGTGTTTTTTTGTTTTCTTCAGATAAATACCCAGGGTTGGAATTTCTGGGTTGTATGGTAGCTATGTATGTATGTATGTATTTATTATTTTTAAATTTATTCATGAGAGAGAGAGACAGAGACATAGGCAGAGGGAGAAGCACCTCCATGTGGGGGAGACTGAGGTGGGACTCAATCCCAGGATCCCGGGATCGTGACCTGAGCCAAAGATAGACACTCAGCTACTGAGCCACCCAGGTGCCCTGGTAGTTCTATTTTTAACTTTTTGAGGAATCCTCATACTGTTTTTTACAGTGGCTGCACCAATTTACATTTCTACATTTCACAGTGCATGAGGGTTCCCTTTTCTCCACATCCTTGCTAACATTTATTTCTTGTTGTTTTGATACTAGCCATTCTGGCAGGTGTGAGGCGATGATATCTCATGTGGTTTTGATGTGCATTTCCCTGATGACTAATGATCTTGATTTCTGACCATTTTTTAATTGGTTGATTTTTTTTTTTTTTTTTTTTTTTGGTGTTGAGTCGTAGGGATTCTTTATGTATTTACCAGGAATATCATTTGCAAATATCTTCTCCCATTCAGTAGGTTGCCTTTTCTTTTTTGTTGATGGTTCCTTTTGCTATGCAAAAGCTTTTTAGTTTGATGTAGTCCCAGTTTAATTTTGCTTTTGTTGCCCTGGCCTGAGGAGACAGATTAAAAAAAAATATTGCTGAGACTAACATTTAAGAGTTTACTGCCTATGTTTTCTTTTAGGAGTTTTATGGATTTAGGTCTTACTTGTAGGATTTATTTATTTTGAGTTTATTTTTGTATATGGTATAATGAAATGGGCCGATTTCATTCTTTTGCATGAGGCTGTCTAGTTTTCTCAGCACTATTTAAAGAGATGGTCTTTCTCCATTGTTTATTATCTCCTTTATTGTAGATTAATTGACTGTGTAAGGGTGGGTTTATTTCTGGACGCTCTGTTCTGTGCCATTCATATATGTGTCATTTCATTGGTTTTTTTGATAAATGTATATACTGTGTAATCACTACCATACTTGAAATAGAGAACATTGTACCCCTTTGTAGTCAGTATCCACTCATGGTTCCAAGACAATCACTCATCTGCTTTCTGTCACCATGGATTAGATTTGTCTTTTAAGAAGTTTTAATAAATGGAATATACTTTAATATGTGGTTTATTTCATAGCATGAAGTGGAGATTCATCCATGTTATTGCATTTTTTGGGATTTCATTCATTTTTATTGCTAACTAGTTTCTTATTGGGTGACTATCACCCAAATTGTTTTTAATTCTTCTGTTGGTGGACATTTGGGTGGTTTGCAGCTTTTGACTATTTGTGGACATTTGGGTGGGTTGCAGCTTTTGACTATTGTGCATACATGTTATATGGGCATCTTTTTTTCATTTCCCTTGTGTAAATACCTAAAAGTACAATTATTTGGTCATAGGGAAGTATATATATTTAACTTCATAAGAAATTAAAAAACTATTTTGAAAGTAATTGAACCACTTTATATTCCCATTAGCAATATGTGAGAATTTGTGATCTTGCTAAATTAAATTCACTTATTCTAGAAGCTTTTTGGTAGAAAAATTCATTTTAGATATACCACTTTTCATTTTAGAAGTGGTTCTTTTTTATGTCTTCTGTTTTTCTCATTATGCTCGTTTTCCTACAAGTCCTTGAGCTTATTGTGCTTGTTTATATAGATGTCTCAAAGTCCTTTTCTCCTGATTTCATCATCTTGTGTTATTTCTGGGTCTCCTTCTACTGGCTGATATTTTCCCCCCTTCTTGGTTGTTCCTTCTTTACGTGTGTAGTAATTTTGATTCAGTACTATACATTGTGAGTTTTACTTTGTCAAATGCTCGATTTTGTTGTTTTCCATCAAACACTGATAGATTTTATTTTAGAAGGTAGTTAACTGATTTGTGGATCACTTTGATCCTTTTAGGCTTGTTTTGATGCTTTGTTAGGATACATAGCCTTTACTCTGGACTAGTCTAGCCCTACTGCGTATACTAAAGTATGACCCTTCTGGGCTATCTCCTAATCTCCGGAGTATTTAGTGAGTACTTTCCATCTAGCTGGTTGAAATGCAAGTGTCTCCTGTCTTGTGTGAGCTCTGGGAATCATTTGCCTTATAGCTCTCTGATCATTTTTTGTGTCTCATGGAATTTAACCCTAGATACACACATTGCTTAATCCTCAGCCAGGGATTCCAGACCCCTCTGTAGATTTATGAAGTTCTCTGGATAGCTCCCTCCTTTCTCCACCTTAGAGAACCTAGCTATTTATTGACATAGTAACTTTGGTTTCATTACAAATAAGCAAAACTCATTTCAGCAGGGACATTTGGAGGGGTCTGTTTTATCATTAAAGGGTTCTAGAACCAATTCCAACATATGTGATTGTGGATGGGGGATTGTATCTCCCTACACGAACAAGCAGTTCTCTTGACACCAACCAGGTGTCCTACAGTTCAACTCAGTTCTGACACTATCTGCCTAGAGATCGCATCAGATTTTACAGGTTAAGGGCTCAAGTCCTACAAGACTCTTGTCTGTTCTGCCCCACCCTCCACCTTCAGATGCCATCAAAAGTTGTCACCTGTGCTTCTGACCGACTAGCTATAGATTGGAGGTTCCAACCACCCCCTCCTTGAGTTATAGCTTTTTTTTTTTTTTTTTTGAGTTATAGCTTAAGAACGCAGTCCTACAACACTGCTACCCTAACCCCCTTTGGATGGCAATTGCAAGTCTTGGTGGTCCTCCCTTCCTCCCTCCCTCCGTTCGTTCGTTCCTTCCTTCCTTCCTTCCTTCCTTCCTTCCTTCCTTCCTTCCTTCCTTCCTTCCTTCCATGAGAGATACAGAGAGGCAGAGACATAGCAGAGGGAGAAGCAGGCTCCCTGTGGGGATCCCAATGTGGGACTCGTTCCCAGGACCTGGGGATCATGACCTGAGCCAAAGGCAGATGCTCAGTCACTGAGCCTCCCAGGCTTCCTAGTCCTGATGTTTTTGGTTGAATGGCTGTAAATCAGAGGTTTCCGCTGCCTTCTTAGGTTCACCTAATTTGGGCAGCCCCAGTGGCGCAGCGGTTTAGTGCCGCCTGCAGCCCAGGGCGTGATCCTGGAGACCCTGGATCAAGTCCCACGTCAGGCTCTTTGCATGGTGCCTGTTTCTCCCTCTGCCTGTGTCTTTGCCTCCCTCTCTCTCTCTCTCTCTGTGTGTCTCTATGAATAAATAAAGTCTTTAAGAAAAAAAAAAAAAAGAGGGTCACCTAATTTGCTGAGCAGCTCACAGGGCTTAGAGAAACATTTTACTTGATAGATTACCAGTTTATCACAAAGGATATTAAAGGATAACCAATCAACAGCCAGATACAGAGATACCTGGGGTGAAGTCCCACGCAAAGGAGCTTCAGTTCTCATGGAGTTTGGGGCTCTGCCCAGTGGCACATGGAAGTCTTCTGGTTCCCCAACCTGGAAGCAGTCAGAACCTCATCTTTTTGGGTTTTTATGGAAGTTTCATTACATACACATGAATGATTAATTAAACCATTGGCGAATGGTGATTGATTCCACATCCAGTTCCCCACCCCTCTCCCAGGTCAGGGGTTGCAACTGAAAGTTCCCCCCTCTTTAGTTGTTGGTTCCCTATCCTTACAGGATTTCCCAAAGTCACCTTGTTAACATAAACCCAGTAGTGATAGAAAGGGAATTTTATGAATAACAGGACACCCATTTTACCTTTATGGCTCTGAACTGATTTTAGGAGCTGAGGACAAAAGACTACATGGTATAACAAAAGATGCTTCCATTGTTCTTGTCACTCAGGAAATTCCACAGGTTTGGGGAGCTATGAGCCAGGAACCATGACCAATTGTTATTAACAAATATGTTTTGCTCAAATGAATGACCAAATATATATTTTTTACAAATCACAATATCACATTTATATTTCAGGAATGACTGCTTATAGAAGCTGTTACCACCATTTAAGGCTCTTCTGCCCCTTTGTTGGGGTGATAAGGCACCGGCTGCCCTTCTGCCCCTTTGTTGGGGTGATAAGGCATCGGCTGCCCTCTGCTCCTGTACTTTGAGCTCAGCTAGAGCCCCATTCCCTATGCTGCAGCCATCCAGCAAGTCCCTTACATGTGTAACAGGGACTTCACTTTCCTCACTGGCTGAGAGAAGTATTTGGGAGGAAAGGAGAGATCAAGGTCATATTAACGTGAAACTGATGATCCATGATTTCTGGGGAGCGCAGCTAAAGGAGAGGGATATGGGGACCACCCTTACTCCTCATGTTGCTCCTGTTGTACACCATGTATCCTCATTGCCTCTACCCTCTGTGTATGTGTCTGTCTTTGTGTTGGTCCATGTGCTCTCCTCAAACCCCCTCTGGCATCTCTCCCTTCTCATCAGCTTCTTCTGAGTCATTTTGCTGTTTGTTCTAACGGTACCCTCTCTTCCTCTCCTCACAGAAACCATTCCAGAATATTTTTGTGTTGTGTATTTACCCACAGTCTCGGTCTCTTTATTCTTTCTCTTTTTTTGAGAAAGAAAAGATTCTTTCTCTTTTCTCACTTTTGATAAAATGGACTGTCTTAGCTCAGCCTGCTGTAACAAAATACCATGGACAGGGGTGGCTTAAATAGAAGAAATTTACTGTGTCCCAGTTCTGGATGCTGGAAAGTCTGAGATCAGGGTGGTTAGTATAGTCAGGTTCTGATGAGAGCCCTCTTCCTTGTAGACTGTGTCCTCACATGCCAGAGAGAGAGAGAGGGAATAAGCTCTCGCCTGTCTCTTCTTATAAGGGCACTAATCAAATCAGAAGGTCTCTACCCCCATGACCTAATTATCTTCCAAAGGCTCCATCTCCAGTCACCTTCCCTTTGAGAGTTAGGACTTCAACATACGAATTTTGGTGGGAGATTGACATAAAATTTCCCATTTTAATCACTTTTAAATGTACACAATTCAGTGGCATTAAGTACATTCCATTACCACTATTTCTAGAACGTTTTCATTGTCCCAAGCAGAAACTTTGTACCCATTAAACAATACTGTTTTTTTCTCCTGCCCCCCACCTCTGCAGCCCTTAATCACCACTGTTTCTGGGTATTTCATATGCCTATTCTGGGTATTTCATGTCAGTGGAATCATACATTTGCCCTATGTTTTTCAAGAGTTAACTGTATTGTAGCATCTGTTGGAGTTTCATTTCTTTTTAAGGTTGAATAATACTGCATTGTATGGATTTATACCACATTTTATTTATCCATACTTGGTCATATCCACTGGGTAGTTGGCTTTTGTGAATAGTGTTGCTGTGAACACTGGTATACAAGTATCTGCTTGAGTCATTGCTTTCAGTTCTTTTGGGTATATACCTAGGAGTAGAATTGCTGGATCATATGGTCATAAGTGTTTCACTTTCAGAAGGACTGCCAGACTTTCCCACAGTGGCTGTACCATTTTACATTTACACTAGCGATACAGAAGGATTATGGTTTCTCCACATCTCACCAATCTTCATCTCACCATCTCACCATCTCTCATCTCTCCTCTTTTAAATGACAGAGATGAGGGCAGGCCGGGTGGCTCAGTGGTTTAGCGCCACCTTCAGCACAGGCTGTGATCCTGGAGACCTGGGATCGAGTCCCATGTCGGGCTCCCTGCATGGAGCCTGCTTCTCCCTCTGCCTGTGTCTCTGCCTCTCTCCCTGTGTTTTTCATGAATAAATAAATCTTTTTAAAAAATGACAGAGATGATATAACACTATAAGAGAATGTTGAAAAACAGGACAGTCATGATCCCCTCTCCTTCCCACCATATGACTATGAGTGCGTAACCTTGGGCTTTATTTTTCATACATTCGCTTTTTGTCTCTCTGTAAGTAGATACACCTGTTTTGTGTTATACCTTTTTGCCTTATATGCATTGCTATATGGGATGATTTTGCAAGGTGGCATGAAAGAATCTTAAGTATTTTCACAGTGGATTGTGGTGCACTGGTAGATTTTGCCATTATGAATAATGTTGTAGAGCACATCCTCACACATAAGCTTTTTCATTAGGGCAAATGCCTATGTATAGAATTGCTCTCTCTGGATGCCTACCATGGATTGTGGTATGTGTGTGGCTTCTAAAATTATTGTGCTTATTTGTAGTTGGCATTGTTGAGTATATGAACCACATTGGGTATTAGCAAAACAGAAGTTGTCATAGATGAACATGATTCCCTTTGAAATCACTCATTCATTCAACATATTTTTGTGTTCCATCTATACACTAAGCCTTATTGAGATACTGGAGATACACTAGTGAGTAGAACCAGAGCTTCTGTCCTCAGATCTTCCCTTATTAGTGAGTGAGACAAATAAGAAACAAATGGACACATGGACATGTCCAGTGGTTCAAATGCCATGTAGAAGGCTCAGACAGGTAGTGGGCACAGATATCTGGGTTGGGTAGAGCCATGCTTGGTCTGAGGCTTTCAGGGAAGGAAGGGAGGGAGGGAGGGAAGGAGGAAAGGAGGAAAGAAAGGAAGTAGGTTGGGAGGGAGAGAAGAAAGGAAGTAGGTTGGTAGGTAGGTAGTAGGTGTGTTGAAGGTGTGTTGCTTAGTGTCCCCTGAATGGCGACTGAAGGAGCAAGAAGGGTGAGCCAAGGGGCATCTGAGAGGAGAGCAGTCCAGGCAGAGTCTTGAGATGGACAGTATACTTGTTACTGTTGAAGAAGAGCAAGAGCCTTTGTGACTGGAGGTGCAGAGGGCAGAGCAGTACAAGCCCTGGAGGACTGTATCACTCTGGGCCTGTTCTCTGAGTGAGGGTTGAATGATGCATGTTCTGATCTGGTTGCTCTGGCTGCTGAGGAAATACATTGCGGGAAGGCTTGGGTGGAGGCAGGGGGGCTGAGGGAGGATCTGATAGTATCCCAGCAAGGGAAGGTGGTGGCTTGGGTCAGAGTGGGAGCTGGGAGTGGGGGAAGGGCTTGATTCTGGGTGTATTTTGAGGGGAGAGTGGACAGGATGCACTGAGGGATTGGTTGGGGGGAAATGGGAAATGACTCATGATTTCTGACTTGAGCGGATGGAGAGGTGGAGTAGCTCTCTTCACATAGAGCTGTAGAAAAAATAGGGAACAGCTAGACCCTGGTACCTTAATTCAGTTTGTAACTTGCTTTTCTTAAATGCAAGTCCACTTCAGCATTTTTCACATTTGTTCTATGTTTATCTTGGCTCAGAGTATTTGTAAATTTAACATTTACACTGAATGGCATGGAACAAGGAATCCATGCTCCTCCAGAAACAGGGCTCCCAGCCTTGTCAAACCACGAAGACTCCCTGCCCTTAGAGCAGGAGCTGAGGTGGTCAGAGAGCCTGGAGGAGAGCTGCTTCCAGGAGTTTCTTTTCAAGAACCCATGATGTCCTGGAAAAGCTCTGGGTTTGTGGTCAGAGTGCCTGTTCAGTTAGGCTGTGCAGGTCTGATGTTTGGCCTTGAAAGGAGGGTGGTTGACACGGATCTCCGCAGAGAGCTGGCTTTGAGTGAACAGCATAGAGGATAGAAGCCAACCAGGTGTGCCTGGAGCTGTCATGTATTCTGAGTTTGTGTCGCAGTTGTGATTGTGGATACGCGTTTTTATGTCCTCATTGTTCTTTTGTCCTCGTTGTCAAAAAGGGAACCAAAACCTTCATAGGCACTTCTTAACAAGAGGGGTGGAAGGTGTGTCACACCTATAAACCTAAAATTACCAGGTAACATCGGATGTCAGGTGTGGGGCTGTGGGGTAGGGAGGAGTGCGTAGCTGTGCAGCCTGCCACCTCCAGGGTTTCCTGTGAACACCTAAGGTGATTTGAGTTCCATGCAGGTTGACATCTGGTGATAGACTCCTTGGTCTAGCATTTCCAAGGTGTCCTTTTTTCCTTGACTATTGGACCTAAGAACAAAGATGCATATGGTGGGAAAGCTGGCCTGATGGAAATGATGGGCCCATTGGGGAGGAAGCAATCCTCCTGTCCCTCTTCCTGCTAGCCTCTGAAGTGACTCCACAGAGAGGGATGGACTGATGGCTGCAGAGCGAGCCATGATTGGCATCTGGCCTCTTCTGTTACGTGCAAAGGGCTCTCGCCTTGAACACCAGCACCCAGCACCAGCACCCAGCATGGAGCCAGGCACTTGAGGGTGATGAATATACCTGGGCTGAGTGGGCAGCAAGTAAGTGGTTCAGTCCTGAGGTCCTCAGTGTGAAGCAGCAGCAGAGGATGCTGAGAATGGGCCTGGCTGTACTGTCTCACTAAGAGCAGTAGAAGCTCTGCATGTGGAATGTGGTCTTGGGTTTTTCTACCCAGTAACAGAATTTTAAGTGTTTTCTGTAGTTTAAAGCAAACTCTTCCAACTCTTATAATGTGAACACTTTAGAACAGAGTAGGAAAGTTGAGAGAATAAAGTTATACCCACATACACACCTTTATCATATCTACTTTATCTCTGTGTATGTGTATATATATTTTTTATTTTTCTCTGAAATGTTTGAAAGTACATTGCAGTCATTATGAAACTTCAATTCTAAATACTGCAGTTTGTATTTAAGCATAACAACAGCTTAGTTTTGTTGTTCATTTTCGGACTGGCCATGGGGCTTGTGGCAAGGAGGTGTTCAGGGACCAGCAGCGTAGACAATAGGCCTCAGTCAGGAGCAGCTGGGTGCGTATAAACGCTCATGCCCTGCATTAGCACTGCTTTCTTATTTCCAGCCTTAGTTTAGAACCATAAAAAAATGTATGGTGCTGCATTCCAGTTTGTGAAAAGGAATGAGGACAGATCAGCCTGTGCCCACACATTGTCCTGTGCCCATTGTCCCTGTGTCCTGCCCACCCACCTGCAGCCCCATTGGCCTGCACTTGGCATGCTCCTCTGTGCTATGGTGTCTGGGACCCTGAACAGTATTGAACATGTTCTGCACTTTTTACAACTTTATATAATTACTATAGCTTTATTCTTCTCATCTGTAAACAGGCTGCTATTAACTCCCTCATAAGGTTATTAAATGAGAAAGATGTATGTGTAGATACCTCATCCCATGCTGGCAGGGAGTAGAGATTCAGTACGTACAGGCACACCTCATTTTTGCATTTTGCTTTATTGCACTTCAAACATAATTGGGTTCTTTTTACAAATAGAAGGTTGGTGGCAACCCTGAGTCTAGCAAGTCTGTCAATGCCATTTTTCCAACAGCATTTGCTCACTTTGTGTCATATTTTGGTAATTCTTGCAATATTTCAAATGTTTTCATTATTATATTTGTTACAGTGATCAGTGACTACAAGTTGCTAAAAGCTCAGATGGTGGCTAACATTTTTTAGCCATATTTTTAAATTACATACATTGCTTTTTTGTTGTTTTTAAGATTTTATTTATTTATTTATTTGAGGGAAAGAGAGAGCATGAGCCGGGGTGGGAGAGTCAGAGGGAGACGGAGAAGTAGGCTCCTCACTGAGCCGGGAGCCCAATGTGGTGAGCCACCCAGGTGCCCGTGTACATTGCTTTTTAGACACAATGCTGTTGCGTGTTTAATATATTAATATATGGTATAAATGTAAAACATAACTTTGACATGCACTGGGAAATCCAAAAGTTCATTTGACTTGCTTTATTGCGGTATTTGCTTTATTGCAGTAGGCTGAAACCAAACCAGCAATATCTCCAAGGTATGCCTAGACTGTTTTACTTCTTACCTAAGAGGTGTTGAGGAAATGTGGATGTTGAAGTGGGCACAGTCAAGTTGGCAGTGAAGTAGATCCCTCTCGCCCGCTCAGGTATAGTTTACAGCCCAGCTCTGTCCTCAGAGGATCTTGGGCTCGTTCAAGGGCAGGAGGGTATCTCAGGGGCCTCAGGGCCCCTCCCCGCGAGGAGCTGTGGCAGCCACTCCTCCAGGTCACTCAGGCTCTGCCGGAGTGCAGCCAGCCCCAGGCCCCCCTCCTCGGGCCTTTACCTCTTCCCTGCCTTCTCCAGCCCAGGACAGCTCTTTGTATCCTTCACCTCTCGGGAACAACTTGCCTCCCAAGGTTTTGGGCAGCCAGTGTGTGGGAGAGCCAGGACTCTGCCCGAAGAAGATGAGGAACAAGACAAAGCTGAGCTCTGGGGCTGGAAGGAGTCCAGGGTGGCTGGACTGGATCCTCCACCTTCAGGGCCCTGTGTGGAGCTTTCTGCTAGGCTCTTCTGCCAAAGATCACTTTGTTTCCTTTATCATGCTGCAGACCACCCCTCCTCCAGGACCCGTCTTCCAGGAGCTGTTGGTGGGACTAACAAACATGCATAGATTTGAGGGGGGAATTTGGCAAGGGCTGGGAGAAGCTTTCAGATGAGGAAATCTCCTGAGGGCAAGTCATGCTTGTTCTGGCTCCTTGCCCGGACTTTTGAGAGGCTAACTTGCCCATGGCTTCTTGTGCCAGCCATGAGACACCAGCCATCACCAGTCTTCCTCAGGAGGCCTCTTCTGGCCCCCAGGGAATGGGAATTAGCAGACAGCACCTGCCACCCTTGCCCCACCGTTACCTTCATCCCCTGGCACAGTAGTGCCTGAAATCCCTTCAGCAGGGAGCTACAGTGGCTTCACTGTCCTGGGACGCCCCTTCACAGATGCTGGTGGCCAAATGGCCTGGGGCCTGCAGAGCCTTGAAGTGGCGCTAGGTGGCACTCCCACACAGGGGCGTCCCAGTAAGATGGGACCAGATTGAGGGTGGGAATGTAAACTTACCAAAGGGCTTTTGTTTTTCCCAGAGGTCATTTTTAACTATTGTCTGGAATCTAGAAGGCATTTCCTTACTGAAACATACGTGGTGGAAGCCAGGTTAGAAGGCTGATGTCAAGACAGACTTAGGGCTGGTTTATGAGTTTTCTTTTTTTTTTTTTAAATATTTTATTTATTTATTCATGAGAAACAGAGAGAGAGGCAGAGACACAGGCAGAGGGAGAAGCAGGCTCCCTGTAGGGAGCCCCATGCGGGACTGGATCCTAGGACTCCAGGATCACGCCCTGGGGCTAAGACAGATGCTCAACCGCTGAGCCACCCAGGGATCCTGAATTTAGGAGTTTTCTAAACACCAATCTGCCTGAGAGGCTTAGAATGGTTATAAAGGAACTCTGGTAGATGTGCAGGGGCCCTGTTGCTCATTTTACAGGAAGAGCATTGGTGCTTCACAGGCTGCTCAGCAAATCAGAACCTGGGCTTTTGTTTTTCTCTCTTTAGGGTAACTTGGACTGAGCCTGATCTGGAAACACTGGCAGCTTTGAGGAAGTTAGAATGGTCCTCCAGGATCTCTCTGGTTCTGGAATTTAGTGTTACCTGGATTCTGTGTTAACTTCCTTCGCTTTAACTCATTTTTATCCTTGTCACAGTGTGTTTGCTTGGAGCTCTGGGGTAAGAATGGATCTTAAGTCTCACGAAGGCTCAGAGAATGCAGTGGGCCCAGGCTAGGAGACTTTGAAGTGTAGCCCATGTCAGATATTCACCAGCTATGTCCTGGAACCCGAACCCCAGAGGGCTGGAACTCTACATAGTGCTGCTGCCCTGTTCCTACTCTGCATTGTGGGTGTCCAGTATTCTAGAAGTCCATGAGGAGGGACCTTAATTGTCTTCTGGCCTTCTCCATGCTGCGGCATCCCAGTTTTGTAGCTTGTCACTTGCTGGGGTGGATCCAGATGAGGACAGGTGTGGGGGCCTTTGCACAGCACCATGTCCTGTTCCAGGCCGCCTGTGCTCAGCTGCCCATCTCTTCACAAGCCAAAAGGCCCTTTCTTCCTGTTCCAGATGTTGCTTTAGAAACCAAATTCTCAGTGGTCAGAGGAAGTTAGGAAGTTACTCCCTAACTTCCTACTCTTGATCAGTAGTCTAGAGCAGAAGACTGAGCCTTCTGAGGCAGTCTGACTGTTGGAGGGGGTATTGACCTTCCCAGCCAGGTGTTAATCCGGCTCCCGAATTCCACACTCTTTCTTTTGTGTTCTGGTCAGACACACTGTCTCATCTAGAAAATGTTAAGCAGGTTTCTTCTTTCTCTAGTGGAGTGAGAGTGCTTGGTGGGCATGGGGATAAGGTGCTGACCCCCTAGGCTGGGCCCTGCCATCTAGCAGGGAAGAAAAACACTGCACGAATCACTGCACAAGTTCTTCGCAGCCCGAGGTTGGAGGGGACCTTACTGGGTCTGGTCCCTTGGTCTACACCAGATTTAGTGTGGCAGGAGGAGCGGGGCGAGGGTGGGGCTGGGGGCAGCCTGTGCCTTCAGGATGGGGTGTGGGAAGGATCCAGGACTTAGAGGCCTTTGTATTTCAAGGGCTAGAAAAGGTGGCTGGAGGTGGCTTTCTGCTCAGTCCCAGGAAGCTGACCCTGGGAGATGTCACGCACATGTGGGGGCCTGGGACTACCCTGGGGTGGGGGTGGGCAGGGAGGACAGCCCCCTGGCCCAGGAGGTGTTGCCGAGAAATCCCGTGACCTGTGGGGCAGGTCCCCTGGCCGCAGCCCCTCCTCTTAAAGGGGCCCTGGGTGCGGTGGCCGTGCCTGGGCCCGAGGGCGGAGCGTGTCTGTCTGCCGGCGTCTGGTGTCCGCCCTCTGCCCCCGCCCCTGGGCAGTCTGAGTGGCCCGAGCGAATCCCCGCCCGCCCGCTGAGGCTTCCTCCCGAGCGGTGCCTCCCTGAGTCTCCCTGAGAGTCAGTGCCCGAAGCCCGGAGGGACAGGACCACCTGCCGGTGAGTGAGCCCGCGAGCGCTGGGGCCGGCGCCGGCCGCGCTGGGTGCTGCTCGCCCCTCGGAGCTGGGGGCACTGGGCCGAGAGCCCCCCCACCGTCTCCATCCCGTCGCGGGCTTCCCCTGCCCCACATGGTGGGTCACGGGCTGTGCCGGATGAGCTCATTTCCGCCGCGTCGAGTAGCATCTCCTGCGGACCCCCCTCCGCCCTCCCGCGGGGAAAGGGGAAACGCTGGGCTGGGGCTCCTGTCCCCTCCCGCGCTGAGAGCTCCGGGCCACTTCCTCAGTGCTGCCTGCGGGCGGGCGGCACCAGTGGGGAGGGAAGTGCCTTGTTCCTGGGTGGGGACCGGAGGTGTTCCCAGTTCCTCACCTCGGGGGCCTAGAGGGGGTGACACGCTGCTCTGTGCAGAGCCCCGTCTCTGAGAAGGTTCCTTTCCTTTGGGGTATTTAAGGAAGCCCTGAGCTGTGGGGAGTACTATCCCATCCTTCACCCGCCCTTCCCTGGCCACCGGCTTGAAAGAAACGTCTCTGGGCCCTTCTCTTTGCTTCCTCTTCTCTTGCTGAGGGCTTCCCCAAGATGGCTCACCCATTTCTCCTGGGGAGAACCCATTTTCCCTGTTCCCTGTGTTTGAAGTTTGTTGCTTCTGGCCCTGGAACACAGGGAGGAAGGGGTGATTGGTCCCCCTGGATACAGGTGCCTGTGTCATGCTTCAGGTGAGCTGGGGGAGGAAAGTAGCCCTGCCTTCCAGGGTGGAAGTGGGCTCAGAAAGGCAGGCAGGTGCACATAGGACTTGGGGACTCCGAGGCTTTCGGCTGAGGCTTCAGGAGGAGTGATCCTGGCACCCAAGGAGAGTTCTGCTCAGGGAGCAAGAGCAAATTTCTCAGGTAGGCAGAACATGGACCTGGATGCAAGGCCCTTGGTGCTCAGGGAATTGGGGGTAATGGGGGGGAGGTGTGGGCAGACAGTCCTGACTCTGTTCCTGCCTTCCTGGCCTTGCCAGAACCCACACCTAAATCCACCAATGTCCGAGAGAACCAGGCAGGAACGTGCCTCCTGCAATTTCCCTGCCCCCCACACCTCTCGTAACTGGTAACTGGCCTGGGTCCATCCATCTAACTTCAGTTGGAATGTTCCATTCCACTGAGGGGGTAGTGTTGCCTTCATCACAAGCTATGAGGGGTACTTGGGGATGTTGATCACCACTCGGGAACAGGACATCCAGACAAAGGTGACCCTTTTACTTGGTCCTTTAGGGCCATTGGGTTTGGGCTCTTCCAGAACTGCTGCCTCTACTCCGTGCCTTCAATCTTGCCTTTGGGAGCAAACCTCTCTCCTCCCAGAGTGTGGGTTTGGAAATGAAGGTGAGGTGTTAGGAATTTGGTCCAGGGGATGAGGCTGCACCAAGGTCTTGGGTGGAAGTGAGGCGTGGTATTTCTGAACAGAGTAGAGTTCTGGACCAAGGTCACTGCTATGATCTGAGCCTCGAGGGGGCAAGCAGGAGGAGTGACCCTTCCCGTTTTTCAGATGAGGAAACTGGTAGCCACAGAGCACCTGTGACTTGCAAGGCCTGTACCAGCTCTCAGGGCCAGCAAGGCAGCCAGGATTGCAGTAACTGGATTGTTCCCGTCCCCTACAAAAGCCTCTGAACTCTCCTGTTCATCGTGGCTGGCCCTTAGGCCTTGTGATAACTTTAAATTCCTACTGGTCACAGCTCACAGCTCTTCTCTACAGTGTCCTTGAGACTGGTGACAGAGGGAAGGTGTCTGTACTTCCCTGCCTCAGGGTGACCTCCTTGTAGGTTCCTCATCTGGCCTGAGCCCCTAGTCCCACCCTAGGGAGCCTGAGAGCGAGAAAGTTCTGGCTTGGGCTCCAAGGGTCATCACAAGTGTGGGGGAGAGTGGGGCACTGAAATGGGGAGGGCAGGAGCACTGTTGGCCCAGGAAGTGGCTCAGCCTTTGGGAAGCAAGAAGGAATGAATGATCCTTAGGGATCCCTTTCCCTCCATCCTGCAGCTTTGAGCTGGACAGAGGGTGCCGGGCCTGTTGGCTGGGGGGACAGGTGAATTCATGTCTGCTCCCTGGGGACCTTTGGGGGCATGCATGGTGATTTGAAAGAAGCCTGACAGTCTGGTTCCGGTCCCATTTTGGAAGTGGAAGTAGAGTGGTGATGGAGACAGGGGACATCCTTCCAGCCTTTGGGGGCAGTTTCTAGAGTCTAGAAGCTGTGCGCCCCTCGAGCACCCTGCACTACAGGAGGAAGGGTGAGGGCCCACCTTGCTCTCCTGGGCTGTGGCCTGGCTAAGTCCCTGGACTGGAGGCCCTAGGTTGAGTGAAATGGCAGAGGCACACACAGGAATTCGCTTTGAGGACCTGAAGTTTTGGGCCAAGCTAGGGTGCTCCAGCATGTGCCTTTCTGGCTGCATGCTGCCGTGGTCACTGCCCCATGTGGTAGGATAGTGAGGGAGATGGGCAAGAGGAGACTGGGGCTCCTGTCCTCTCCCATAAGGCCTCACTGCCCACTGCGAATCTCAAGTATGTACTCAGTCTGAGCGTTCTAGAGTGGGGGAAGAGCCTTGTCCTGGAAGCCAGGTGCTGTGCCCAACCCTGCCGGCCCTTAACCCCCTCTGGGCCGGTTTCCCCAGGATGCTGACAGAAGGTCCATGTGGGGCGGCGCCATGGCCTGATGGGCCATGGAGTGGCAGGGTGTGTGCTCAGTACATGAGCGATATAGATGAGGTGACCTGTCACGGATGAGGAAGTTAGCAGGAGGCTCAGCATGGGTGGAGGATAGACATGGGGCTGTCCATGGGTCCCTGGGCCTGGCCCTTGGGACAGAGGAGACTTGTGTACATAGCTGCTTCTGGGTGAGGCTGGGTGGATGGGCATCGTCCTGGCTCACCCACAGTGAGCTGTCCTGCCACTCAGGCTAGTGGCCTGGGGAGATGATCTCTGCTGGAGGGGTCTAGGCCCGGGGTAGCCCAGGCCTTGCCACTTCCTTGGTCAGGGCTGGAAATCCATGCTGACCTTCGGACCTTAGTCAGCCTTGGCTCCCACTGCACACTGCACTCCCAGGGACTTGACTCTCCAGGGGCTGGGATCTTCACTTCTGGCTGAGGTGGCTTTGCCTGGGCATCGGACATTTCACCCTGGTGTGGGTGGAGCCATGTCTGAGTGGGGCCTTTTGCTCGGTCAGTCAGTTGGCTGTGTGAGGGTCAGCGCTGGCCTGGGACTGAGTCCTTGGCTGGGTCCATTCTCTGCCTTGGGAGTTTCCCTCAGAGCCCGAATCTTTGCGTCTAAAAACGGTGGCAGGCGCCTGTCCCCTGTGGCTTGCAGTTGGGATTGGAGGCCAGGCTGGGTGGGGCCTTGACTATCCCTGGGCTTAGACAGCAGCAACTGTGGAATGTTTGTTCTCCTTCCCTGTTATCTGTGAGGGCCTTGTGGAGGCTGGGCGTGTCCTCCCAGATCACCAGGCAGGGCCAAAGTGCTGTCCAAAGCAAAGATGGGGAGGGGGGGCTGCTTTGGGCTTCTGTCCTGGTTGGTTTTCCCTCAGGTCAGGTCATATGTGTGCTCATCTGAGGAGGCCTTGCGGGCGGCGGGGGGAGGGCTGGTACCGGGGATGGGCGGCTCTGAGGCCCAGGGGGACAGTAAGGAAAGAGCTGGAGCAGGTAGGTGTCCAGCGTCTAACCCCTGTGCCTCTCCTGCCTTCCTGCTCCCTCATTCCTCGGATGCTACTTCGTCACCTGAATGGAAAATGGGTCAGGTCCTGGCGAGGGAGGGGCTGCCCAGCCACAGACAGGCTGACGCTGGGTGCCCGCCTGGAGCACCGGGCTCAGATTCCCACTTGTGCTTCTTGGGCTCACAGGCACCTGGTCCCTTCCCTGCCATCAGCTCCCTGGAGTGGGCAGGTGGCTGAGCCTGGGGACAGAGTGGGCAGAGGGCAGGGGCTTGTGTCCCGGGCCCCCGCCGCTTCCCGAGCATGTGTGACCAGTGCCTGTCTTTGCAATAGCCCCGACCTTTAACCTGCGCCCCCTGAGCTGGCCCGGACCCAACCAAGCTGGGAAGCCGCCCACCAGCCACCAGGCTGCCAGCCGGAGGAGTGGTGACAGCGCAGGAGCTCCTGGCTGGGGGGAAGGGAGGAAGGAGGAGAAACAAAGGCGAGTGTGCCTGGCGCCGCCCACCATGTGTCAGTCAGAGGCACGGCGAGGACCTGAGCTCGGAGCGGCGAAATGGTGAGATGCCGCCGGCCCCGTCCTAACCCCACTGTGCCCCGCCACGACCTCCGGAAGGTCAGAGTTCACGTCCAGCGGCCCCGCCGTGGAAGTGGCAGCAGGGGGCCAGGGGATCAGCCCCCAAGGCTGGAGGGGCCTGGCCCCGGGGGCCTGAGTCGGAGAGCCCGCTTCAGGTACCTGGGGAGGCGGAGCGGGCTGGTGGCCTAGTGTCTGCTGCACCCAGGCCCCCACCCCGGGTGCCCCCCCCACTTGGGGAAAGCTGCCGCTCTTCTGGGATTGGTTCCTGAGCTTCTGCAGTGATCAGGGCCGGTGGGGGAAGCCCTGGGGACAGTGGGGATTTGTTCAGCTTTGCTTAGCCCCTACCACCTTCCCGGACCTTTTGTAAACATGATGGGGTGGGGTGGGGTGGGGTGGGAGACAAGGAACACAGGGAGGGAGTCTGGAGAGCTGTGCCATCATTGAACAGCAGGTGCCCGGCCATCAGCTTGGTTCTCCTCTATTTTTTTCTTTTTTAGTATCAGCTGAGATACCTCTTTGTTCCTTGGTTTATTCAGTAACTGGGGGCAAGAGGACGTGGCTCCTCTGAGAGCACAAAGGTGCAGATGGGAGCCTTAGATTTTTCCAGTTGAATGCAGTTTTTTTTGCAGATGAGGAAACTGAGGCCTAGGAACCGTCCCAGAGTGGGTAGGAATGTGGTCTCCTGGTGGCCACACTGGGCCTCAGGAGCATTTTCGTTTTCTTTCTTTCTTTCTTTCTTTTCTTTCTTTTCTTTCCTTTCCTTCTTTCCTTTCCTTCTTTCCTTCTTTCTTTTCTTTTTTCTTTTCTTTTCTTTTCTTTTCTTTTCTTTTCTTTTCTTTTCTTTTCTTTTTTTTAAGATTTTATTTATTTATTCATGAGAGACACAGAGAGAGAGAGAGGGGCAGAGACACAGGCAGAGGGAGAAGCAGGCTTCATGCAGGGAGCCTGACGTGGGACTCGATCCCGGGACTCCAGGATCACGCCCTGGGCTGAAGGTGGCGCTAAACCGCTGAGCCACCCGGGCTGCCCCTCAGGAGCATTTTCTAGTGCCTGGTATTGAGACCAGGGGACTTGGGTGTCAGGAGGCCAAAGTTCTGGTGGAAAGGCCCACCCAGCCCCTAGGATCCCCACAAGGCTGAGCCTCTGCTGGATGCACTAAATTTGGGCTGGTGGGGTATGGGGAAAGACCCACTACCTTTACCGAAAGAAGGGGCATGGCTCAGGTGTGTGTGTAGCCCCAGCAGACCTGGAGGGTGGTCTGAGGGTTGGTGGGGAGGCTCCCCCCATCAGGCTCTGGGTCTGTTTTTGAACACCTGATCTGAGGTAAAAAGACCAAGCAGGTGGATGGAACTTCAGCTGTTTTGGGTGCACATGTGTGCAGGTGCATGCTCGTGGAGGGTTCCCTTTGGGATCTTGTCAGGCCCAACCCTTTAGTTTATCAGATGAGGAGATGAGGCCTGGTGCCATGAAGAGGTTTGCCAAGAACCTGCAGTGCAATGGCTGCAGTAACTCCCCACCGCTCTGTGCTGTTGCTCGGCTGGAGCTCCAGATCAGACTGTGTCTCCCTGGTGCCTCTGCGGGCAGAGCTGGTCCCAGGAGTGGGGGGGCTGTGATGCAGGCTGCACACCCCATCTTCCCGGTGCTGCCTCTGACTCCCGGTCCTCCTCAGCTGGTAGGCAGGTGGGCGAGACTGGGATGGAAGTGGGCCCAACAAAGGCAGCCACGCCCCCAGCGCAGCACGGTGTTGGGTGGAGGGGCCACAGCCAGTGCTGCTGGCCTCCGTGGAGAGGCAGACTTGCGGAGGGTGGGGCGGGGCCTCCCAGCCCCTGACCGCTGACCTGGCCATGCATGGACATCTGCTCTGCAGGTTGCACTTCCCCCAGCTGGCCCTGAGGCGGAGGCTGGGACAGTTGAGCTGTATGTCCAGACCTGCCCTGAAACTGCGCTCCTGGCCCCTGACGGTCCTCTACTACCTCCTGCCCTTCGGTGCCCTCCGACCGCTCAGCCGGGTGGGATGGAGGCCCGTGAGCAGGGTAAGTGCACAGGCTGTTGGCCCGGCCTTCACCCCTCCCGATCCCCCCCCCCCCCCAACCCAGGACACAGAAACGGAGGAGACATTTGTCAGATTGCAGGTGATAGGGGTGCTGAG
This sequence comes from Canis aureus, assembly GCF_053574225.1. NCBI lineage: Eukaryota > Metazoa > Chordata > Mammalia > Carnivora > Canidae > Canis > Canis aureus. The sequence continues at coordinate 28,071,082 of NC_135637.1, read as the reverse complement.
CCCTCTGGGACGGTCACCCTGACGGGCTGGTTGGTGGCCTTGAGGGCTTTGCTGTCTATGCTGCCTGTTTTCCTTGCCTGCATTTGTGCCATTTGGGGGTTCTGCTTCTGGGAGGAACCCATGCTGGGCATTCAGAAAACGGTGTCTGATTTCCCATGTTCAGGCAGAAGAGAGCTTAGGGGTGATTTTGAGAAGAGTGCAAATTAATTCAGGGGTTACCAGGGGATGATTTTGGAAGGCCGAGGCCTGTTTGGGCCCCTTCGGTGTGGATGGACCTAGAGCCGCAGGCAGGGCTGGGGAAGGGCTGCCTAGCTCCCTGGGGTCTCTGGGAAGGCTGACCTCAAGCCAGGAACCCTGGGCTCCGATGGGTGTCAGCTGGGAGGAGTTTGGGGCGCCACTCAGTACACTGTAGAGGTGTTTAAAGTTGGAATGAAATTACCTTTACACCCCGGGGACTTGATGTCTAGGTCGGGCTGACAGCCGCAGCCACTGGTTAGAGGCAGGTCCTGCTGTGGTGGCGGCACCCGAGGTTTAAGAGGCATCCACTTCCAGGTCTCCTGGCCCTGAGAGTTTGGCTGGGGGTGCCAGCAGACAGCAGCAGGGAGGTGGGGGGAGGCCAGGGGGCCGATTCCCCTCTACCTCCAGGGAGTAGCCCCAGGTGCATACAGCTCGGTGGCCAGGCCTGGAGTGCCGGCTCTGGTGACAGTGGTACTGTGCACGCCGTAGTCCCTGACCTGGTATGGAGGGGGTTCCTCTGCGTCCTGTTCAGGCCAGAACATGTGCTCTGGGCTGTAGGCTGGCCTGTGTACCCTTTGGGCCACAGCCTCTCTCTGCAGGTAGCAGAGCCATTGACACCCTGCCTTCCTAAAGAAGGAAGACCGTGCTGGCATTCCCTCCTTGGGGCCCGGGACTCTTGCTACTGGACCGGTGCGTAAAATGACTGAGGCACCTGAGTTTAAGCAACTGTGTCAGTCTTGGCCAGTACTCGCTTTGTGAGTGTTTAGGAAGCTCAGTCTGGTTCCTAGTGGGAAGCAACCACATCACAAAGCCATTGAGGGGTGCCTAGGCCTCCCGGGGCAGAGGTGTTGGGGGCATGCGGGCCGGCGCGCTCACCTGCCTGTTCGCGGCCTGCAGGTGGCCCTGTACAAGTCGGTGCCCACGCGCCTGCTGTCGCGGGCCTGGGGCCGCCTCAACCAGGTGGAGCTGCCGCACTGGCTGCGCCGGCCTGTCTACAGCCTGTATATCTGGACCTTCGGGGTGAACATGAAGGAGGCCGCCGTGGAGGACCTGCACCACTACCGCAACCTCAGCGAGTTCTTCCGGCGCAAGCTGAAGCCGCAGGCCCGGCCTGTGTGTGGCTTGCACAGCGTGGTGAGGCCCCACCCCGCCCTGTGCTCCCTCCTCCAGAAGTGGGATTCTTACCTGGGCCTTTGGGAACCTGTCCCGGCAGTCTCCACGGGTGGCCCGTGGGTCCTCCTCCTAGGCTGGGCCCCAAGTCCCCCTGCCTCCCTAGCAGCAAGCCTTTCTTGGCCCTTCCAGATCAGCCCTTCAGATGGGAAGATCTTGAACTTTGGGCAGGTGAAGAACTGTGAGGTCGAGCAGGTGAAGGGGGTCACCTACTCACTGGAGTCCTTCCTGGGTCCGCGCACGTCCACAGATGACCTGCCCTTTGCACCAGGTGGGTTGTGGCCTGGTGGTGGCCTTGGGGCCCTGTTTTGGCGTGGCTGGGCTGGTCGTCAGGAAGGAGGATGGGGGCATGGGGAGGGAAGGGAGGGCCAGGAATGGCCGCGTGGAGCTTTGGGGCTCCCGGAAGCCCACGGTGAGGCTACACAGGCTCAGGCACCCATCTGAGAGCCTGGTGCTCGTGTCTGCCTCCCGCAGCCACCCCCTGCGGCTCCTTCAGGAACCAGCTGGTCACTCGAGAAGGGAATGAGCTCTACCACTGTGTCATCTACCTGGCCCCTGGGGACTACCACTGCTTCCACTCTCCCACTGACTGGACCGTTTCCCACCGGCGCCATTTCCCAGGTCGGCCAGAGGCTCCACGTTCAGGGTGCAGAGGCCAGAAGGCGACTGCTTTAGTCTGGCCGGGTGTGGGCAGCAGGGGGTGGACGTGGGGCTCCGGGGGGGCCTGGTCTCCCTGCGGGTGGCAAATGGCAGTGTCCCTGTCCCCATAGGCTCCCTGATGTCCGTGAACCCTGGCATGGCCCGCTGGATCAAAGAGCTCTTCTGCCACAACGAGCGGGTGGTCCTCACTGGGGACTGGAAACACGGCTTCTTCTCGCTGACGGCTGTGGGGGCCACCAACGTGGGCTCTATACGCATCTACTTTGACCGGGTAAGCAGAGCCAGGCCCAAGAGCTGGGACACGTGGGGTTCCCCCACCCCCTTCCCCATGGAGCCAGGTCCGTCGGTACTGTGAGTTCTAGAAGGGCACGTCCCCTGCCAGGCCTCGTTCTGTGGAGCGACTGCCCCAAGGAGGGGCTGGGCCCTGGGTTCCCACTCTGCCAGTCCCCATGCCAGATGTGCTGTTACTTGCTTGGCTAGAGATGGCTGGAGGGGGAACCCAGGGGGAATGTCAAGCTCAGGGTGGGGCATACGGATGGGAAGGGCGGCTGGTGCCCACCCTTCCCTGGGTGGTGGGGGGCTGCCCTTCTTAGTGGCAGCTTGCGACTGCCTCTGGCCAGCTCTGGGTGCTGAAGATTGGGGTTTGATTCTTCTGTGGCCCCCATGTCCTAGTTCACAGCTGGGTCTGGGGACTGTCTTGTTAGACTTGGCTTATGGGCCGAGTCACTGTCCCCAGCTCCCTCTCCAGGCTGGGTGGGTTGGGGACAGGCAGCAGAGGTGTGTTCCGAGTCCAGGAGCAGACTCCACACTCTCTGCCCCTGACCTCCTGCAGGACCTGCACACAAACAGCCCACGCTATAGCAAGGGCTCCTACAATGACTTCAGCTTCGTGACCCACGCCAACAAGGAGGGCATCCCCATGCGCAAGGGCGAGCACCTGGGCGAGTTCAACCTGGGCTCCACCATCGTGCTCATCTTTGAGGCCCCCAAGGATTTCAACTTTAAGCTGAAAGCGGGACAGAAGATCCGGTTCGGAGAGGCTCTGGGCTCACTCTAGGGCCTCCTTCCTGGCAACGGCTACTGAGGGAGCTTTTTCAGACAGAAACGGGAGGGTCTTTTAGGGGGAGCCTCCATGGCTGTCTGGGAAGGGGACAGTCTCAAGCCTGTGGGGTCCAACCAGGCAGGACCTGGGTGACTGCTTCCTGCCGTCCCCGAGGTGTAGATGAGGTCAGAGTCCCTGTCGACCCTGGACCTACGTCGTTCCCTCTTCCTACCCTAAAAAGAGAGAATGTGCAGGCCAAGATGATCTCAAATTCCCTTTTGGATATTTTTTAACCTATTGTATAAATTGGGAGACCCTACGTCTCCTGGCTGGATGTCCCGTTGGTCTTGATTTCTGTTGTAAGACAGAAAAGTGGTTATGTGTGTTCTTGCTGCTCTCATCATTGCTTTCCAGCCTCCCCATCTGCCTCGCCTGCACCGACTGGGCTGTGCTGCCCCCAGAGCAGCACCATGTGGCCTTTAACACAACCGCTTTCTGTTCCCAATTCACCCACCCTGCTCGTTTGAGAAAAGCTGTCTCTTTGCACTTGTGGCCGAACACATCATCCTTGGCTCCGCCAGCATCTTCTGGGGGGGACACCATGGCATGGCGCTTTACAGGCCCCAGTGAGGGACTCTCCAGAGCTGGCGAGTCCTCTTTCCAGTGGCAGGACCAATTACTGAGCCCCTTGAATGGTGTCCCAAGTGAATGGACAGGCAGGTAGTGGTGGCCTAGGAGGGGCCGGGGGAAGCTCATCCTCCCCTCCTACCCAGACCTACAGAAACATGGTAAGTTGCTGCTATTGATTCAGGGGCTGGTGTTGGAGGCCAAGGAGCCTTGGTGTATTGGGAAAGGGGGGGGGGGGGCAGGTCAGTGCCTACAACACCTGTCCCCAGGTAATAGGTACACAGTCCTTAGGGAGCCGCTGACGGTGGGGCCAGGATTCAGGTTTCCTGGGGACGCTGTGAATTTCTCCTGCAGGAGAAGCCATTTGAACTCTTTCAACTGTATCAGTAGCACAGTATTTTTGTATGAAAAGTAGGAGACTTCTGAACAGTAATTCATTTAATTGCAACATTTTGAAATAAAAAAATTAAACTCATTGCAGCTTTGCGTTCTGTTCCTGGAGGTGGGCTGAGGCCTCCCAGGGGCAGTGACTAGCACAGAGCCTGCCGCAGGGCCTGGACACGGGCGATGCAGGCGCGGATGGGCTGGCGCTGGGCCTGGAGCTCAGAGGCCAGCTGCTGGATCTGCAGCTCCACCTGGGGACGGGGGGAGGGGCAGGAGGCTGAGCGGAGACAAAGCGCGGAGATAGGAGGGGAGAAAGCTGTTCCAGGGCTGCCTAAGGCCTCACCTCCTGTAGTTCTTCCTGCACCTGCTGCTCTGCTTCCTGGTCCTCAGGCCTGGGCTCCTCCTGGCTCAGCTCCAGCCACCTGCGCAGGCTTCTTGCTTGCCGCTGGCAGGACCTGAGGGAGTGAGACACCTGCTGCTGGCCTGGCTGGCCCGTGGCAGCACCTCCAGGGGAGGAAGCGGCACATCTGCTACTTCTGATGGGAGGTGGGGAGGGTGGCTGTGTTCTGTCCTCCACCACCCAGCTCAGCAAGCAACTTGGGTGGGCCCAAGTTGCCCAAGGACACCCCCACCCCAAAGCCAGCTGTGGGAAAACACCTGGGGTTTTCTGGGTCTTACGAGAGATTCTGCTTCATGGTCTGGTAGTCCTGCAGTTGCTGCTGGATGCTCTCAAGCTCAGCCTCCAGGTCGTCGTGGCCCGCGGTGATAGGAGAACAGGCTTGATCTTGACCCCCCTCTCGGCTAGGCCAAGGCTGAGTGGAGGGAGCCCAGGCACCAGGAGTGGCCCGAGTGCTCGCAGTGCTGACAGGCTTTGGGTGCACACCCATGGTTCCAGAGCTGCGCCCAGTGCCCATGAAGTCCCCAGGAAGCAGCAGGCGGGACTGAGGGACACTGGCTGGGGATGGCGAGGCCTGAAGTGTGAGCCCAGGAGTGGTGGGCTGTGCAGAGGCCTGGAAAGGGAGGACAGGTGAGCACAGAAGCTGGGAGGAAGGCTGGGGGAGGCACCCAGGCTGCCCACTGCAGGGCGTGGGGAGGTGAGGCTGTAGGACTTGACCTGACCAGCTCACCCAGTCTAGTCCTGACCCCTGCCCCTTTCTTCAGACCCGACACAAGGGAGGAAGTCCCGCAGGATCCCGAGGAACACCCCTCACCTGTGTAGTCTAGTCCCACCCCTGCTCCAGGGCCTGGCTCAGCACCTCTCCAAGCAGCAGTTTTACCCTGACCCTGATCTGAACCGTGACCCTGCACATCAGTGAGGAAAGGTGGTCAAAGGCAATCGTCCTGGTCAGACCACACATCTACAACCCTCCAGTACCTTCCAGTGACACTGACCAGCTCCCCTCAGCACCAGCTCTTGGCATGGCCCAACCCTGCCGCTGTCTTCTCTCTGAGCACGTGGGCCTCCCATACCACCGTGCCATCCCAGCCTGGACTCCTCCACCTGGATGTCACCTGCCCCAGGGAGCCACCGCCCCTTTCCTCCCAGGTGACCTCTTTGGTTCCCAGGAGTTAACCTTCAATGTACATTGCAGACTCTCTTGCTCTCAAGCCCTGACTTGCTCTCTGAAGGCCACACTCAGAACCTTGGTACTTGATCTCAAATTTGACAGGCTCAAGACAGACTCTCCAGGCTTTACCCCAAACAAGCCCTTGAGCCCCCGTCTTCCCTCTTTCAGTAAAAGAACTCATTATTCCTGGAGTTACTCAGGCCAGATACCCAGGAGCCATCCTGGATTCCTTCCTCACCCTTATCAGACCCATCGGAGCAGGTCCTGCCTATTCTGCCTCCCACGATGGGATCTGCCCGCACCACAGCCACCACCTACTCCTGGCTCCCAGCACCTCCTGGGCCATGGGGGCAGAGCAGGCCAAACCAGCCCCCACCATTTCCTACTTTTCTTAAAATCCAGATGCTTCCCCAGGGCCCGCAGGACCCTCCACGGTCTGCAGTGTCTGGGGCTCCACCTCTAGGATAGAAGCTTCCCAAGTGGGGGCCTGGGCAGCCTTTCCATACCGTGTCTCTAGGATGGGGGCACCTGCATGTGGTGAACGTGGGTGCCTTCCCTGCGCCCTCTGGCGCGGGTAGCTCTGGCAGCAATGAGTTCAGCTGTGGCAGCAGCACCGAGTACCTGAGGAAAAGCACCGAAGGCCCAACCAAAGAATGACCCCCAGGTGACCGGGAGGACTCACCCTGGCAGGTGCTTCCACTCCACACGGCATGAAGGATGAAGGGGGCAGCAGCTCTGGGCCTGTCTTCAATGTGGGGGGCAGCTTCAGGCCAGGGTGACCCAGCAGGGCCCTGGGCTGGGGTGAAGGGCTGCTTGGGACCAGTGCCATCCAGGCCTCTGGTGGGAAAGGCCTCATCAGGGAAGGGCCTGCTGGCCAGACCAGGCCTCGGTCACACTCCTGAGGTGCCTCAGACCTAAGCAGGAGGCAGGAGCTGGTCAGGCCAAGGTCCCCCCATGAGGAGCAGGAAGGAAAGGAGGCCACCCACCTTAGCCCACACAACATACCCTTTTCCCCTGAGGCTGCCACACCCCTGGGGCCTCTGGCTCTGCACAGGCTCCAGCAGGAAATGTGGACGTCGAGGCTGCTTTCTTGCCAAGCGGGTAGCATTTCTGGGAAGAAATGCAGGCCTGTTCTCTCAGCTGCCTGGGGCATCCAGTCTGATCCCTCCAATCTTACAGGGAGACTGGCAGCCAGAGAAGGAAAGGCCCTTGCCCCAGGTTGGCAGGTGACCTGGGGCACCACCTAGGGTGGGCCTCGGCCATACAGAACGTCCGGTAATCCCAGTGAAGTGAGCCTGATGCCATGGGGGATGCCTCACCCACTCATTTGACCTCGACAGCAAACCAGGCGACGGAAGTGCTCCTCCCACATCAGAGGGGGAGCAGCCTCATCAGGGTCAGGCCCTGTCAGGGTCGGATGGCAAGGAAAGTGGAGCAGGCCAAGGCGCAGGCCAGTCCCCCGCCCCGCTGGGGACCTCCGCCAAGCTCAGGCCATGCTGGTCGCTTGGGGAGCCGAGAGCTGCATCAGCCCCGTGTGCGGGGATGGACCAGGTCACGAACTGGGGTTTCCTAGAGGGAGCCCATTTCCTGGCTGTAAGGGGCAAAGCTTGCAAGGAGACTGGCGGGTCTGCCCTGTAGCCTATTCCTTTTTTTTTTTTTTTTTTTCTTAAACTATGTGTTCTCCCCGCCATGTTCTGCAGTAACAGGCCAGGGTCCTTTCGTTGGGGGCCTGATGGAATGGGAGGGATAGGATCCTGCTGGAGAGAGGGATCCATGTGGCTCAGCCATGACTTTCCTCCTGTATCGGCCAAGTTTTTGCTCCAGGCCAAGAGGAGCAAGAGGCGAGGGATGGGCTACTCACAGCTCTAGAAGTTGGGGGTCCCCGGCAGCCAGGGACAGGCTGCCCAGAGCCCCCCAGGGCACATGAGGATCTCCTGGCCTCCTGGTCTCCAGGGTGGCATCCCCAGCCCCAGCAGCAACACAGGTGGGAAGGGGACTGTCAAATGTCACTCTCCTGCGGGGCATGGTGGGTGGGGGCCGAGGCTCCTTGCCCTGGCCCAGAACCTTCTGTTTCCAGAGCATGGCACAGCGATGGACTGCACGGTGGAGACTGTGAGCCGCCTGCAACAGGCCTCTGGTCAGGTCATGCCGTGTCCCACCTGCTGCCCGTGAGGAGGGGTGCGGGACCCAGGGCTCACCTGCTCCTGCTGCTGGGCGTGCAGCTGCTGCCTGAAGGCCTTCATGCTGCCTGCGAACCGCAAGAGGCGAGTGGCACCCTCCCGGAGGAGCTGCTGGTGGTAGGCCTGCCCGGCCCGCTCCAGCCGCACCTTCTTCCTCCGCCTTTCCAGCACAAAGCCCAGCCACGCGGCCCACACCTCCGGGGAGAGGAGGAGATGAGGTCTGGTTCTCTCTGCTTAAGGGTCTCCCCGGGGCTGTGCCCACCACCCACCCTGCCCTCCACAGGGGCACAGTCCTCTCCCGGGAGAGGCAGGGGTGGTGGCGAGTGGAGCGCCCATTACCTTTGCCTGTAGTGAGAAGGACCAGAACCACAGGGCCCGTGCTGTGCCCTGCTGCTCCCGCCTCCTGTTTGCCAGCTGTGGGCCAGACAGAGAAGATGATGGGAGTCTTGCCTGCAGGGAGGCCACTCTGACCAGGACCAGAGACCCTGTTCAGAAAGGTGCTGTTGCCCTCAGCTTGCAAGGGCCCAAGGCTGCCTGGCCCTGAGGCCATGGAAGGTGATCCTTTGGGAAGATCAAAGGCAAAGAGCCCGGCACTGGGGGAGGGAACAAGGGGAGCCAGTGCCGCGCTCACCAGACATGTGCACAGGAAGGTTTGCTGCTGGGTGTCTTATCAAGTCCTTGGCAACGACTTAAAATGCATTTCATACTAATTTTTGAAATATTACCCTAAAATATATTTTAATGTGACACTGCGGAAACAGGGCCCTGAAGTGACCTGGACTTGTACCATCACAGGTGGAAGGAGCTGGCAGTGCTGGGAAATGACTGGGGTTGGGGGAGCCCTGGGATGAGGGTGGAATTAAAAACATTAAATGTGGGGGCGCCTGGCTGGCTTGGTCAGTGGAGCATGGGGCTCTTGATCTTGGGGTCAGGAGTTTGAGCTCCAAGTTGGGCATAGAGATTACTTAATAAAAATAGTTAAAAAAAAAAAAGTTAAATGTGGGTTCAGGAGGCAGTGGGAAGGGGAAGGGGCTTCTTGCTGGCTCCCACCTGTTGTTTCCATTGGTGGAAGCAGGCCCGGCTGCGAGTCTGGGCCAGGAGCTGGGCGCCCTGCCTCTGTAGGAGCTGGGGAGAGGGCAGTGAAAAGCCATCAGGGCCCCACGTCCCATCACCTGGGAGCAGCTTCGGGGTGAGAGGCTCCAGGCCCAGAGAACTGCCCCCCTCACCCTGCCTCCCGGTCCCCAAGAGGAGTCTTAGATGAAGCCAAGGGCCTCCTGCACTGGGCAGGAGCATCTAGGTGACTCTGGATGTCTCCCAGCTCTGACACCCCATGGTTCAGAATGAGCCACATTTCTGTGCTGGGCCATCTGCTGCCTGAGGGAGACCCGACCCAGAGGCCAGCTTCCCTTAGCCTTCCCAGAAAGGCTCCTGCAGCCTTGCGGCCGCTGGACCCCAACCACCCAGCACCCATCCTGGTGGTCGTGGGTTCTGCCAGAGAGCCCTCCTCTTCCCCAGGTGGTGGTCGCCCGGCCCGGAGAGCCCCCGCACAGTGGCACCTGGGGAGCCGCTGCCTGCCTCACCCGCTTCCTGACACAGCCGAGATGGTGCGCCTTCCACCGGGCCATGGTCTGCAGCAGCAGCCGCCGGCCGTGATGCCCAGCCGCCCGCCTAAGCTGGACTCTCTGCTGGGCCGCCCTCTGGCCTTGGTCCCGCCAGCGCCGAAACCACGTCCTGAGACAGCCTAGGGCAAATCAGAGTCAGAGTTTGCTCTTTAGGGGGGCTTCTACAAACCCATCTAGAACAGTCAAGGTTCAGAGCTGAAAAGGCCATGTGGGGGTAGAGATGGATGTCAGCCCACGCTCAGTAAAACCTCCACGTGTGGACAGTGGACACTCTGTGACGACAGCTCTGGCCACCTTCAGTGGCTGTGAGCATGCAGGGGGCCGGGATCAGTGCTGTGGACTACTGTGCTCCTGAGGGCCTGCCAGAACCACCAGCCTGTCCCCGGTGGCCGGGTGTCGCAGTGGCCTGAGGAACGGTGGCTCACAGGACACTGCTGGGCACGCAGATGAGAAGACCCTCTAAGACCCTCTCTCGGAGGGAGTGGGGGGCACGGCCCTATTTTGACAAAATCAAGGCTTAGAGAGTCCAGGCAGCTCAAGCCTGGCCTGGGAGGAGGCACAGCGTCTGCGGGCCGTGTCTCACACTCCACGCTCTGCAGGCAGGCAGGGGCTGGCTACAGCATGCATTTTGTTTCTGTGTCACCAGATTCTCTCGTGAGGGAGGGTAAGCACTTTCTTCTGGTTTTTTGTTTCTTGGTTTTTTCTTTTACGTTTTTCCCTTTTCTTAGGCCCCGAGACACATTTCTTTTAGAGACAACAGAAGAGCATTGCTACCAGTGCACTGATGCCAAGATGGGGTGTCCTCTGGGACCTGCTGGAGGGGGCAGAGGAGGAGGGTTCACACGCCTGGAGATGAAGCATTAGTACCAAGTGCTAATAACTTCCTGGGTACTGCTTCAAGTGTGTCTATCTCACTGGATCCTTATGACAACCCTAAGAGGCAGGTACTGTTATCCCTATTTTATAGACGGAGAAACTGAGGCACGGAGAGGCCTTGCCGAGGCTGCACAGCCAGCATCTGACCCCGCCTGTACTAGGCACTGTGTTGAATGTGTCTTCCAACACGTCACCCTGAGCTCGTCCTCCCCCAGCACGCAGCCTCACCCCCAGACTGCCAGCGTGCACCTGAGACTCGAGGCCTCAACTAAGCCCAGACATGGTTCCCCAGGTACTGAGTGTGCACCTGCTGTGCAGAGAACCCTCTGTACCACCTGTAATAGACACAGCAACCCCAGGGTCCCCCTTTTACAGAAAGCTGCCTTCCCCTCAGTCCTGTAAGAGAAGCAGCTCCAGGCTGCACCCCAGGCCTGTCACCTCTAACACCCACTGTGGCCATCTGACCCCCACCAGCAAGGCCTCTATAGCGCTGGATGCCAAAGCTCCGTCCAGAGGCCACAGGATGGCCTGAAGCCCTCCACTCTTTTTTTTTTTTTTTCCTCCACTTCTTTCTTGGGAGTGAACTAGAAACACAAGCACTGGTTTCTGAGGTCCGGGGGTAGTGAGAGGACACAGAGACGCACATTAGGGGTGGAGGAGGTGTGGGATGTTTGACCCCAAGGTTCCATCCAGAGCAGAAAGGTGTGTTTATCAACACAAACACTGCAGTCAGAACCAAACCAAAGTTGATCAATTTCTGTCCTGGAACTAAACAACTAAACCAACAACTTGAAGTGTTTTCCCTACCGTCTGACTTAAACCACTTCTGTTTGTTTTCATTTCCGGTTGTATTTTCATTTATTCTAACCCCTGACTGTGCCCTCGGAGTGCCAGATGCCCCATGGCAGGGCCATGTGCCTCAGTTTCCCTGCATCAAATCTCTGCTCCTGTCTAGACCATCATCCCTGGGCTGTTTGTGCAGCAGGGAGTCAGACTGCCCACCCAAGGCCACTGCTCCCTAGACAGATCAGGGCCCGGCCACACAAGGAGGCAGGACCCTACATGACGGCTGAGCTGAGAAGCAGCAGTCCCTAGAAGACCTTCCCATCAAAACCACCCCACCCTCGACTCCTTAAGAATCAGTTTTTAGGGCGGCCCCCATGGCTCAGCAGTTTAGTGCCAACTTCGTGATCCTGGAGACGGGGGATCAAGTCCCACGTCGGGCTCCCTGCATGGAGTCTGCTTCTCCCTCTGCCTGTGTCTCTGCCCTTCTCTCTCCGTGTTTCTCATTAATAAATAAAATCTTTAAAAAAATCAGTTTTTAAGTCTTGTTTTTTTGCATTTGAATATAAACTGGTTGACCACTGGCTGGGATAAGAATGCTCACCCCCCTCCCAAACCCAGAACCTCATCCCGAACTCAGAATTGATGTTGTTTGGCAAGACGGTCAGTGCAATCAGCTGACTCCATCTGGAGTAGGGCGAGCCCTTCATCCAGGAGGACTGGGGTCTAAGAACAGACACGGATGCAGGGGAGACAGCCCTGTGCCGGCAGAGGCCGCGACTGGAGGGATGTGTCTGCAAGCCAACAGGCGCCCTGCTGGTGCCGTCAGAGGCTGGAAGAGGCAAAGGCAGCCTCCTCCCCTCTGGGCTTCACAGGAATCAAGGCTCTGCTGACATCCTGATTTGAGATGTGGCCTCCAGAACGCGGAGAGAGCAATTTTGTGTTGGTGGAAGCCTCCCAGTCCACGGTACTATTATCTTAGCGACAGGAAACTCACACACGTGAGAAGAATACAGAAACTAAGGGGAAGCAAATGGAACACAAGACAGTTCTGTGTCCTCACGCTCCTCGCCCCAGTGGCCAGGAGCTCCACTTACCCCTCTCCAGCACCTTCTGGGCCTCCTTGATGGCACAGTCCTCCTGCTGTCGGTAATATATCTGCACTGATGCAGCCTCCTGCCACTGCACCAAGATCTATGGGGCAGATGCAGAGCAGAGAGTGATCACGGCACATCCTGACCTCCCGGGACACCCAGCTCCATGGGCAGCTCCTCGTGGAACAAGCCCAAGCAGTGACGGCCCTCACACACATTCTGGGACACGGCAGCCCGCCCCACAAACCCCAGGCAATGGACCAAGGCCCCAGTTCCCACAGGAAGCCCAGTATCTCCTTCTATAGGAATTAAACTTCCTAGCAGGCCATCGAGAAGTCAAGTCACCACGTGGGCTTTTGTTCTATTATCATTTGTTAAACAAAATTACAGGCTATGTGCACGCAGACTTTCAAACTGAGACACACACAAAATCACACAGAACCCTTTAAAAAGAAGCTAAGCAGCTGGGGGACACCTGCTTCCCAGGCACAAACTCCATTGCCTGCAAAAAAGGCCTCCTCCCTTCTGAGCCATGAAGCCAAGCAGAGTCCTGACCCTCCTTCCAGGGCTTGGTTTAGAGCCCTCTGACAACAGTCTGGGCCTTGACTTTATGTCACTGTTCCTCACCCTCAGGGGGCTTCAGAATTGTCAGGACCAGTCCCCCCGGCCCCCGGCTGGGCCTTTCAGCAGGTGAACTGCTGCTGTTCAGAGCTCTGGGCAAAATGCTTTTTTCTAAAACATCCCCAGCTGAGTCTTCTGTAACACTCCTTCCCACAGCCGTGTCCCGGCATGCCCTCTCTCCTCTACTGCATAGGGCAGGCCCCGTGTGGTGGCATTTGGGGGCCACTTCCCAACAATCTCCTGTTCCTGGGATTTCTACACTTTTCAGAAAGCCTCTGCAGCTGCAAAACCGGCCATGGTGAGCAGGAGTGAGCATCCTCTTCTGACAGATGAAGAGACCAAGGCATGCTTAGTTTGTCCCAGGGGATATTTCACATGTGTAGAAGTAACGGTTCTAATAATAACCAGCTTGCTCACCATGTTTTTGTTTCAATGGATATTGGTTCAAAATTCAGTAAACAAATAAATAAATAAAACCTGGCAGCTCCCACGGGCGTATGTATGTATGGAGGAGGGGGACTGAGCCCGTTTCCTAGGTTCCCTGTTCAGTGCAAATCTTTGGTGCCACCCCCTCACAGGAGCAAGGTCCCAAACCCTCCTGGGCGACCAGCTGGGCTCTTCGTGCCTCACCTTGGAACACAAGGTTCGCCTATAGTGAGTGCTTGCTCGGGAGGTTTGCTTTGCTTCATTCACTCGGGCCAGGGTGTTCTCTCTCCAGCGACGGAACACACTCCTGCAGGAACACAGGCCCAGGGGCTGGGGGTGACACCAGTGCAGAGAGACAGTGTGAGGTTTCTGTGGATTCCTCCCAGTTTTTCAGCTCACTCCTCAATCAAGTGCAGATTCCTTGTACCTAAGGATATCAGTCTCACCAAGAGCTGTGTTTATGCTGCCGTGGACACTCGACACATGGTAGGTGAGCATCTGCTCTGTGCCAGGCACCGGGGGAGCGCTGGGGGCACTGTGCTGACAATACCAAATACCACAGCCTGGCACACGTATATGCCGCAGGGGGACATAGAGCAGTGAGCAGGTGGGGGGCAGCGCAGGGGAGCCGTGCTATCATGAGGCCCAAAGAGATGGAAGGAGGCAAAAGGGCGCCCCAGCCTCAGCAACGCGCTAGCCACATAGTAAGTTCAGTTATTCCCTCTCCAATTTATTCACTGAGGGGCTGGATGGGCACTTCCCTGAAGGACGGTGAGGTGTTAAGGCCACGAGGCCTGCCACCCACTGGAAGTCTGGCATATACAGTATGCTGAATGGGGGGGGGGGGGCAGAATGAGGGCGGCCCACGCGGGGAGGGAGTGCAGAGCCCGGTTTCGCAGGAGCTGGACGATGGGCTCTGATGCAGCTGGAGCTGGAGCTGTGAGCGGGTGAGACCTCCAAGGGTGTGAGAGCTGCCTCTGGGTCAGTGACGGGCCTGGAGAGCCAGGCGGGGAAGCAAAGGGAGTCACTGCAGCTCTGGAGCAGGAGACACTGCGGAGGGGATGGGTCTAGAGGAGCGAGACAAGTGGGAGCTGTCACAGAGGTCCAGGTGACAGCTGCTGCCCCAAGGCCCCACTCCACACACAGCAGCTTTGGAGAAGCCAAAGCCACACTGGGAGCAGCAGGAGGAGCCAGGCTTGCACTCCCTCTAGCCCTGGTCAGGATGCCCCAACCTGCCTGGGTCTGAAGCATGTGCCCCGTTCCTCAGGCAGGGCTCAGAGACGCTGGGAGACTCACCGCAGCAGCCGCCTCTTGTGCTGGCTCTCCCTGGCTGCCACCTCCTGGAGGATGCTCCGCACCTGGCTCTGGTAAGTCTGTAGGAGACCGAGAGGACTAGAGGCCACCCTGGGGGCCGTGCCACTCCCTACTCCCAGGTATGCCTCACAGGTGTTGTGATGCCCAGAGCACCCACCACACGGGGGCACAGGCCAAGAGCACCAAGTCCCAAGGCTAGAAGAGCACCTGGACAATGGGAAGAGGATGGTCTCGCTAAGTCCTCACCTAACAAGTCAAGCCAATGGGCTCCTGGACAAGGGGCCACTTTGATGGGGAGGCTGGTACTCCCCACATAGCACTCGTGTCTACTTTGCTGAGCCAGGATAAAAGCTCAGCCCCATGGCCGTTAAGACCCACCGACCTCACACTTGCTCCGTGTGAGGCTTGTGGAATGACTGGGAAGGGCAGGGAGAACTAGGGAGGGAGACATCATCCCCAGCATCCCCCCCACCCTGCGGAAGGAGAGGTGTGGACGCACGGGGCAGCCCCTACCGCCCAGGTCTGCAGTGTCCCATGCAGCAAGGCCTGCTGGTGGTGCAGGCTGGCGCGCATCAGCTTCCGCTGCTCAGCAGCGTGCAGGGCCAGGCACTGTGGACAGAGGGGGGCCCGGGGCAGGAGGGGCTCAGCACGTCTCCCTCTTCTACTGCTCCCCTACCCTCCACCCTAACAAGGCTTCATCTGTGAATAGGTATCTCTCAGGGAACTTGTGAGGATCAGATGGGGCAAGTGCTTGACTTAGGGTAAGTGTCCAAGCAATGGCAGTGGTTTAAATACTTTTACCCTGAGCAGGATGCCTGCGATGCTTAGACCAGGAATTTTAGGTTCAGTGAGTTGGGACAAATATCCAAAGAACACGGGATTTTTCAGCCAGTCACCTCACTAAGCAGGTTAGTGCTTGCTCCTCTACTGCCCAGACTGTCTCCCATGCTCAGAAGCAGGTGGCTGCCGAGGGGCTGAAGAGAAGCCCCCATGTCTGCTCTGAGTTACACTGACACACAGCTCCACCTGTCCACAACCACATGTGGGTGGCCTCTGTGTCACAGCCTTACCTCCCTCCACCGGCTCCAGGCCCAGTGCAGGAGCCGGGCCGCTTGGAACTCTGCAGCCAGCACTAGGCCCATCTTCCTGTGGGGAGGGTTGGAGTCAGCACAGCAGCCTGGACCTGGCCAAGGCCCCTTCGATGGGCACCCCTCACAGTCCCTAGCCCCTGCCAAGTGGTGCTTAAATTGGTGGGGAGGGAGGAATCAAGACCTTCTCTGGGGAAGCCCGGGTGGCTAAGTCAGTTAAGCCTCTGCCTTCGGCTCAGGTCATGATCTGAGGATCCTGGGATTGAGCCCCCGCATCAGGATCCCTGCTCAGCAGGGGAGTCTCCTCCCTCTCCCTCTGCTCATCTTCTCTCTCACTCATTTTGTCTCTCAAATAAGTAAATAAAAGCTTAAAAAAAAAAGACCTTTTCTGAAAAGCTGCCAAAGGACTTGGGATCTCCCCTCAGGAAAGGGAGCATCTAATCAAATTTTTGCAGACCACCTGACAGGGCTCAAGTGTACTGAAGTACATTCATGTGCAGGCCACTTGGGAGAAGATTAAATGTAGCTAGAGGGATGCCTGGGTGGCTCAGTGGCTGAGCACCTGCCTTTGGCTCCATGATGTCCCCCAGGATCCTCCCACTACAGCCCTGGTTTTAGATAGACTGTATTAGGCAGAATTTCTTGAACTTGAAACCAGAGTCTAGGCTAACATGACCCTCTGACAGGCACTCAGCACTGAGGTACTACTGCTATGGTCACAGATGGCCTGAGATGGGAAAAGCTTCTGAGGCCGAAGCAACTCCTCACTCAGTTCTGAGCCCTCGGGCAGTCTCCCTCCAGATGCAGAAAGCCTTCCTGAGCTGTCTGTGGCGGTGGTGGGCACAGGCCACTGCTTGCCGCTGCCATTCCCGGTGACGTGCTGCTGCCTGCTGATGCCACATGGACCAGGACCTTTGCAGAAGCTGACGCTCTGAATGAAGGATGGCCTGGGGCAGGATGGCAGGAAGAGAACACAATGGGTCAAGTAGCTGGGGGTACAGAAGCCAGGAAGAATCTACAAGCCACAGATAATGACCAAGGCTAAAGAGATGGGCATTGACAGCTGCCCTGGCCCAGAAGCCATATGTAAACTCCACTGACAAAGTCAACAGGAGTCCTGGTCACAGGCAGGACAACCCCTCAGTGTGGGAAGCAGGTCCTGCCCAAGGACAGCCATTTACCATTCTCTCTGCCAAGCGGTTTTCTCGATGCTGAAACATCTTCTGCCACCAAATAGCAAATACTTGCTTCTCCAACGTCTCCCTAAAAAGATAAATAGTAATAATGGGAAACAAAGCACTTAAAATTACTACAAAAAGCAATGAGAAGTTCCAAATAGTTGGATTTTTCCTCTTAAGCTACTAAGAGGTAAGTTGAGATGGGGAGAAAGGAAAGAGAAGGGGAAGGAAAGCAGACAGCAAACAACCCCCCCCCAAACAACCCAGTACTTTCCAAGTTATTTCTGGTGTCAGCCATGGTATGAATAAGACGGACTTTAAGACCCTGGCTCCTCAATTCAGTTCTGCACTGAATTACCAATGGTACTCAACAATCAGTAGTGAAAGCTGGTCTGTGCTGATCAGCCAGGCTGCTGCTACACAAATTTCCTTGGGGGAAGTGGTTAAAGCCAGATGCCAGGTCTCCAGGACTGACTGAGCAGGTCTGAAGCAGGCCCCAGGAAACGGGATTTAAAACAAGTGTTCCATGTGAGGTAGACAGGGGAGACAGATTTGAGAACCCCTGCTCTGTCACCTTTGCTTAGGCCTCCCCACTCAGCATAATGACGTGAAGGCCTACAAAATCAGGTCCACTAGTCAACAGCCACTAGGAGCTGTATGTTAGCAAAACAATGGGACAAAATATATGAGGCAACTGTTTTCAGGCCCTGGAGAAGAGGCAACACAGATTGTCATCCTTAGAGTTGAAAAACAAGGTGAGCCCCCTGGCTGCCCAGTTTTTCTGCCTGAGTTTTCTTCTGAACACCAGGGCCAGATGGACGGAGTCCAAGCAGAGTAGGACAGTCTCGCTGAGTTGAGGCAGAGATTAGAGTTCAAGACTGCAGTGGAAGGTCTGGGCACCTGTGGCCTTCCTGAACCTGGGCAGGTGGAGAACTTGCCCTGCCCCAGAGGCATGCTCACAGACATTTTGCACACACTGCAAGGGCAGTACCCAAAATTCTATGTTGAGTCTGCCCAGTCCAC
This sequence comes from Canis aureus, assembly GCF_053574225.1. NCBI lineage: Eukaryota > Metazoa > Chordata > Mammalia > Carnivora > Canidae > Canis > Canis aureus. The sequence continues at coordinate 28,053,189 of NC_135637.1, read as the reverse complement.
AGGTAAGGCTGTACAGGCAGGCCCCATGAGGCCTAGCAAGGTGGCCTCTTAAGGGCTGATTGCTGGATAGAGATTAGCACAGGGTAGAGAGGCCTGGGAAGATGGAGTTTCAGCCCAGTCTGAATAGAGAGACTTTGCTGAGAACCCCAGAATTCAGAAAGGCAAAGCCTCAGCAATAAGAGCCATGCTTTAACTTTGAAGACAAAAATAAAAAGAGACCCACACATGAGGTGCCTGGGAGAGCATGCAACTCTTGATCTCAGGTTTGTAAGTTCAAGCACCACAATCGGCACAGAGATTAAATTAAATCTTACACACACACACACACACACACACACCCCGCACAAAGAATAGAAACACACTTGATAGAATCAACAGGAATCACCAGAATAAATAGCAACCATTGCCTACCAGAATAAAATGCAAAACCCTTTAAAGGAAAAACTGCTGTCTGGAAAAACAATGACCCAAATGTTGGAATCAGCAAACACTTAAAAAACACTTATTATAAATAAGTTTGTGTACTTAAATGAAGGATGAACAAAATTAGCCGACAAGGAATCTTGGCAGAGAAAGAGAAACTACAAAAAAGAACCAAATGTTTTGGTGGCTCCTCAAAAAGTAAACATAGAATTACCATTTGATTCAGTAATCCAACTTCTAGGTATATAACCAAAAGAATTAAAAGCAGAGACTCAAACAGATGTATGTACACCAATGTTTACAGCAGCATTTTTCTAAAAGGTAGAAACAACTCATGTCCATTAACATACAGATGAACAAACTGTGGTATATCCATACAATGAAATATTATTCAGTAAAAAGGATGAAATTCTGATACATGCTACAACATGAATAAACCTTGAAAACATTATGCTAAGTGAAATAAGCCAAACACAAAAAGTCTAATATTATCCAATTCCACTTATCGGAGATACCCAGAATAGGCAGATTCAGAGACAGAAAGTGGAGTAGAGATTCTCAGGGGCTTGGAATAGATGGAAATGGGAAGTTAGTGTTTAATGGATACAGAATTTGTTTGGGATGATGAAAAAGTGCTGGAAATGCATAGCGATGATGGCTAATATTGCAAATGTACTTAATGCCACTGAATTGTGTACTGAAAAATTACTAAAATGGTAAGTTTTATGTTATGTATAGTTTACCATGATTGAGGGAAAAAAAGAAAATTCTAGAACTGAAAAGTTTCATACCTGAAGGAGAAAAATGATTGGATGAGCCACAAATAAGAAACTGTAGGAAAGAGATCACTGAAGACTTTCTATTGAAAGAGCAATAGAAAGTATCCAACCTGAAAAATGGAGAGAAAAGGAATAAAAAAAAAAACTAAACAGAGCCTCAGTGACCCATGGGACAATATCACCTGGTCTAACATAGAGACTTAGAAAGAAGAGAGAACATAGGGCAGATAAATTAATGAATTAACTAGTTAATTAATTTAGAGTGAGCAAGCACATGTGTGGACCCCAATCTCATGACCTAGGCCTAAATCAACAGTCAGACACTTAACTGATTGAGCTACCCAGGTGCTGCCCCAGGGAAGATAAATTATTGAAAGAAATAATAGTAAAAGACTTTCCAAATTTGGTTGGAGTGGGGGGTGGGAGGGGGAAACACCTCAGATTCAAGAAGCTCGGGCAGCCCCGGTGGCCCAGTGGTTTAGCACCGCCTTCAGCCCAGGGCCTGATCCTGGAGCCCCGGGGTCGAGTCTCACATCGGGCTCCCTGCATGGAGCCTGCTTCTCCCTCTGCCTACGTCTCTGCCTCTCTCTCTGTGTCTCTCATGAATAAATAAATAAAATCTTTAAAAGAAAAAAAAAAAAAAAAGAAGCTCAACTAACCCCAACCAGGATAAACACAAGAATACTACACTTAACCATATCATACTCTAAACTGTTGAAAAATCAAAGATTAATAAAAACATCTTAAAAGCAACAGAAGAGAGATTACATTTCAGGGGAAGAACAATACAAATGATGGGTAACTTTATACCAGAAATAATGGAGGCCAGAAGACAAGGGAAGAATGTCTTTAAAGACTTGGGTGGGGGGCACCTGGGTGGCTTAGTCTATTAAGTGTCTGCCTTTGGTTCAGGTCCTGGGATCAAGCCCTGCATTGGGCTCCCTGCTTAGCAGGGAGTCTGCTTCTCCCTCTCCCTGTGTCCCTCTCCCCTGCTCATGCTCTCAATCTCTCATAAATAAATCTTTAAAAAAAAAAAAGACCCAGGAGTGAGGGGTAGAGAAACTAATTTTTCTATAGCCAGGAAAAGGTCCTTTAAAAATGAGAGCAAGGGATGCTTGGGTGGCTCAGCGGTTGAGAGTCTGCCTTTGGCTCAGGGCGTGATCTCAGAGTCCCGGGATGGAGTCCCACATAGGGCTTTCTGCATGGAGCCTGCTTCTCCCTCTGCCTGTGTCTCTCATGAATAAATAAATAAAATCTTAAAAAATAAATAAAAATAAAAAATAAATAAAAATGAGAGCAAGAGTGAAATAACCATAAACAAACACTAGGATAATTTATCTCCAGCTGACTTACAGACAAAAGTGCTAAAAGATCTTCAGGTTGAAAGGATAAGAGCATACAGATGAAAACTCACATCTACAGGAAGAAACAAAGAATACTAGATATGGAAAATATGTGGGTAAATATAAAAATCATTTTTATTTTTTTAAATTATTTTTTATCTTTTAATTTTTAAAAAAGAATTATTTTTTTAAATTTTTATTTATTTATGATAGTCACAGAGAGATTTTTTTTTTTTTTAACTTTCATTTATTTATGATAGTCACAGAGAGAGAGAGAGAGGCAGAGACACAGGCAGAGGGAGAAGCAGGCTCCATGCACCGGGAGCCTGATGTGGGATTCGATCCCGGGTCTCCAGGATCGCGCCCTGGGCCAAAGGCAGGTGCCAAACCGCTGCGCCACCCAGGGATCCCGATAGTCATAGAGAGAGAGAGAGAGGCAGAGACATAGGCAGAGGGAGAGGCAGGCTCCATGCACCGGGAGCCCTATGTGGGATTTGATCCCAGGTCTCCAGGATTGCGCCCTGGGCCAAAGGCAGGCGCCAAACCGCTGCGCCACCCAGGAATCCCAAGAATTCTGTTTAAAGCAAAAATTACATGGGCGAAATATGTGACAATGAAGCTCATTAAGGATGGAACGGAATTTTACTGTTTTTATGCTCTTCCTTTTAACATAAAGTGGTACAAAAGAACTGAACAGAACTGTAAAAAGTTAACAATGTGTACTTTAACTCCTAGAATAACAATTTAAAAAATACAAAAGGTATAGAGCTAAAAAGTCAATGCAGGAAATAAAACGTAATACTAATAAATTCTAAATGACTATGGCAGAAAAGGAGAAACAGAGAAACAAAAAACAGATGTAGGCTTCAGCCTAACCGCACCAACAATTACATTAAATATAAATGAATCACACACTCTAATTAAAAAGCAGAGATTGTCAGGGATGCCTAGGTGGTACAGTTGAGTGTCTGACTCGGGGTCATGGGATTGGGGTCTGCATTGGGCTCCACACTTGGTGTGGAGACTGCACGGGAGACTCTCTCCTCTTTATTCACCCTCCCATGCTCCCTCACTCACCCACTTTCTCTCAAGTAAATAAATAAATCTTTTTAGGGATCCCTGGGTGGTTCAGTGGTTTGGCGCCTGCCTTTGGCCCAGGGCATGATCCTGGAGTCCCGGGATCGAGTCCCACGTTAGGCTCCCTGCATGGAGTCTGCTTCTCCCTCTGCCTGTGTCTCTGCCTCTTTCTCTCTCTGTCTCTCATGAATAAATAAATAAAATCTTAAAAAAAATAAATAAATCTTTTTAAAAATAGCAGAGATTGTGACTACATAAAAAATTAAGACACAACTATATGCTGTTTACAGGAGACAAGCTTATTAAATATGAAGACAGAGTGGGAAAGGTAAACCACATAAACTGTAAATACAAAAAAAGCTAGTGAGGATATTTTACTATAAATCAAAGCAAACTTAGAGAAAAGAAATATAACAAAAATAAAAAGATTCATTTCAAAATGATAAAAGGGAAAATTCATGAGGAAAATGTAACTATCCCAACTGTATATGGACCAAATAACAGCGTCTAAACACATGAAGTAAAACTGACAGTATTACCAGGAAAAATAGATAAATCCATAATCATAGCTAGCAAATTTTAACATTTTTCTCTAATAATTGATAGAACAAGTAGACAAATAACTTGTAAGGATACAGAAAATTTGAAGATGACTACCAACTTGTCTTAACAGACATTTATAGAACTTCACACCCAGCTAATATAGTATGAACATTCTTTTAAAGTGCACATAGGAAAAAATAAAGTGCACATAGAAGGTTCACCAAAACAGACCACATATATTAACTACAAAACATGTCAATATATTTCTAAAACTGAAATTACATAAGGTATGTTTTCTAGTCACAATGGAATTAAATTAAAAACAATAATGTATCAAGGAAATTCCTATTTTTTTAAAAAAGATTTTACTTATTTATTCATGAGAGACACAGAGGGGTTGGGGCACAAATACAGGCAGAGGGAGAAGCAGGTCCCATGCAGGGAGCCTCACGTGGGACTCAATCCCGGGTCTCCAGGATCACACCCTGGGCTGAAGGCGACGCTAAACTGCTGAGCCACCTGGGCTGCCGTGGAAATTCCTATTTGAACACTAAATAACATATTTCTAAATAAACCATAGGTCAAGGAAGAAGTTACAAGGGAAATTAGAATATATTTTTAGTTGATGATAAAAACACAGAATTCAGAATTTGTGGGATAAAGCTAAAGCAGAGGGAAACCTTACAGCTTAAAATTTTCTCAAAAAGAAAGATTTAAAATTGAAAAGTTACCCCCAACAAAAAAAGAATAGGTGGGTGCACCTAGTTGGAGGAGAATGCAACTCTTGATCTCAGGGTTGTGAGTTCAAGCCCCACACTGGGTGTAAAGATTGTTTTAAAAAACTAAAAAAAAGGGGAGGGTGATTTGTGCTCCTATCTTAAGAAGGTTAAAAAGGAAAAAGAAGGCAAATTAAATCCAAAGTAAGTAGAAAAAAAAAAGTAGAAAGAGATACAAAAGAAAAAGTGGAATCAATATAAGAAAAATATATAATAAGAAAATTAGCAAAGCAAAAGTTTTTTAAAAAAGCAAAATCCTGATAATTTGTAGCAATACTGATCAAGAAAAAAAGAGAAAAAAATACAAATTACCCAAATCAGGAATGCACAAGGTAGTATCATCAGAGATTCTAGACATTATTAGAGGGCAGCCCCGGTGGCGCAGCGGTTTGGCGCCGCCTGCAGCCTGGGGACCTGGGATCGAGTCCCACATCGGGCTCCCTGTGTGGAGCCTGCTTCTCCCTCTGTCTGTGTCTCTGCCCCTCTCTCTCTGTGTCTATGAATAAATAAATAAAATATTTTTTAAAAAGACATTATTAGAATAATAAGGCAGTTTTGAACAGTTTTATGCCAATATATTTGATACCTTGAAGAGAATGAAAAATTCCTTGAGAAACAGCATACCAAAACTGACATGGAAAGAAACTCTTGGTAGCTCTATATCTATTTTCAAAATTAAATCTGTAATCAAAAACATTTCCATAAAAGAAACTCTAGGTCCAGATAATTTCATTAGCAAATTCCATAAAAAATTTAAAGAAATAACAAAGACACACATTACAAGAAAACTACAGACCAATATCCCTCATGAAAGTACATGTATAATTTTTTAATAAAGCATTAACAGAACAAAATCAACAACACGTGAAAAAGATAATATCATGGCCAAGTGGGGTTTATCTCAGGAATACAGGGTTGATTGAACATGTGAAATCAGGAAAACCATATCATCATCTCAATAAATGCAGAAAAAGCATCTGGCAAAATTTAACCACCCTTCATAATAAAAACTCTCAATAAACTATGAATAGAAGGGAACATTCTCAATCTAATAAAGGGTATCTATAAAAATACTCAATGGTAAAATACTGACTGCTTTTGTTTTCCCCTAAGATTGGAAAAAAGACAAGTATGTGTCCTCCCATTACTTCTATTCAATACTGTATTGGAGATGTTAGCTAATGCAGTAAAGACAAAAAAAGCATACAGACTGGAAAGGATAAAGTAAGCTGTCCTTATTTGCATATGGCATGATTATGCAGAAAAGCCTATGTAATTAAAAAAAAAAAGACAGACTCAAACCGGAAAGCAAATTTAGAAAGGTCATAGAACAGAAAGTTTCAGTTGTATTTCTATATACTAGGAAAACAGTTGGAAAATGAATTTAAAAATAATTCTATTCACAATAGCATCAAACAAATAAGGTATTTAGGAATAAAACCCCCAAATCACTAATCGTAAGAGAAAAATATTGATGAACTGGACTGTAACAAAATTGAACATTTCTGCTCATCAAAAATACTCTTATTTATATATATATACATGTATACATTATATATATATGTGTATATATATAACCAATATATACATCCACACCCTGTGATCATTTCAACATATATATATAGAACATACATATATATATAAAAACCACTTTGCTCTCAATAGAAAAAGAATACCTGAGAAAATGGAAATGCAAGCTACATTACTGGAAGAAAATATTTTTCTTTTTTTTATGATTTATTTATGTATTTATTTGAGAGAGAGAGACACACACAGAGTGTGCAAGCATGGTGGAGAGGGAGAGATTATCTCAAGCCGGCTCCCCGGTGAGCACGGAGTCAGAGACAGGGCTCTGAGATCTCACAATCCTGAGATCATGACCTGAGCGAAACCAAGAGTCAGATGCTTATCTGACTGAGCCAACCAGGCGCCCCTGGAAGAAAATATTTTCAATACAAGAATATAGAAAGAACTTTGAGAAATCAATAATTTAAAAAAAGACTCCTGAAACCAATTTTTTTTTAAAAGCTAAGGGGAGGGGGATCCCTGGGTGGCTCAGCGGTTTAGCGCCTGCCTTTGGCCTAGGGCACGATCCTGGAGTCCTGGGATCAAGTCCCACATCAGGCTTCCTGCATGGAGCCTGCTTCTCCCTCTGCCTGTGTCTCTGCCTCTTTCTCCCTCTATGTCTATCATGAATAAATAAATAAAATCTTTAAAAAAAAAAAAAAAAAAAAAGCTAAGGGGAGGGAAGCCCTGGTGGCTCAGCGGTTTAGTGCTGCCTTCAGCCCAGGGTGTGATCCTGGAGATCCAGGATCGAGTCCCACATTGGGCTCCCTGCATGAAGCCTGCTTCTCCCTCTGCCTGTGTCTCTGCCTCTCTCTCTCTCTGACTCTCATGAATAAATAAATAAAATCTTTTAAAAATAAATAAATAAAAGCTAAGGGGAAAGAACTAAATAGATACTTCGCAAAAGAAGATACACAAATGGTCGATAAGCACATGATAAAGGTTGAATCAGTCAAAATCTGCCTGGAATTCAAAGAAAGAAAATTAGCTCAGACTATTTTACTCAGAAAGAGCAGCCCAACCATTAATCAGATCAGAACAGACACCGATAAGGCCAGCTACAAGGAAACATGGTTTCTCCCAAGGCTAGGCAGCAGTTGTCAAATGCCACTCAAAAGGGCCTCTTTTGAGTGGTTACTGCTTCCTTACCAAGGATGCCCCAGACAAACTTTGTTGTTTCCACTTATTCCTAAGGGCACACATAACAGTATTCCCTAGTGAACCACATTTCTCATCCCTCCCAATTTTGCCTCAGGAATAGTGACCAATCCAAAATCAACCTCTGTTTCTCTTTCCTCTCTTCAGAATCCTGTAGTGGAAACTCAAAACTTACAAATTCCTTTCCCTCAGGAGGAGCACCATCCCAGAATTTCTGTGTAATTCCCTCCTTCAAGGCAATCAGTCTGACTTGGTAAAATGACAGGATTTTGATACCGGCTGGTTAGGCCTTAAAAAGATGCTCAGCATTATTAGTTAGCAGGGAAGTAACACAGTACTCCATATCCACCAGAATGGTTCAATTAAAAAGACTGTCAAAACCACAGGATCTGGGATCCCTGCGTGGCGCAGCGGTTTGGCGCCTGCCTTTGGCCCAGGGCGCGATCCTGGAGACCCAGGATCGAGTCCCACATCGGGCTCCCGGTGCATGGAGCCTGCCTCTCTCTCTGCCTATGTCTCTGCCTCTCTCTCTCTCTCTGTGTGTGTGACTATCATAAATAAATAAAAAATTAAAAAAAAAAAAACCCACAGGATCGGTTGTATTTCTGTTGATGAGGATGTGAACAACTAGAATTCTATCTGCTGGTGGGTGTATGATGATGTGACCCCCTGTAAGATGAAGCATATCTCCACCCTGTGAACCCGAATCAGCTTCTAGGTATCCGTCCAAGAGAAATGAAAACATAATCCACTTAAATGTTCATAGGAGATTTATTCACAATGGCCTCAAACTGGAAACTATTTATATGTTAAAATGGATCAAAACATTTTTTTTAATTTTTATTTATTTTTTTAAAGATTTTATTTATTTATTCATGAAAGACAGAGAGAGAGAGAGAGAGAGGCAGAGACCCAGGCAGAGGGAGAAGCAGGCTCCATGAAGGAAGCTGGACCCCAGGATCCCAGGATCACGCCCTGAGCTGAAGGCAGACGCTCAACCGCTGAGTCACCCAGGTGTCCCCATTGTTTTATATTCATACAATACCACTCAGCAAAGAAGAGACTGAACTACTACCTGACAATATGGCTCAATCTCCAAAACATTACGCCGAACTTTAAAAGAAGTCAGATACAACAGAACTACTGTGTGATCCCATTATTTAAAGTTCAAAAATATGCAAAATTAACCTGGGATGATAGAAATCAGAACAGTAGTTACCTATAGGGGGTGGCATGGGAACGGACTAGAAGGGGGCATGAGGGAGCTTTCTGGGGTGATGGAAATGTCCTATACCTCGACTGGGCTATTGATTATCCAGGTATACCATTTGTGAAAACTCATCAAACTGTTTACTTAACATCTGTGCCTTTCACTATGAATTCTAGTTCAATTAAAAAAACAAACCAGTCCTGTCTCATTCTCAGTATACTATTTCACTGGTAGGTGAAGTAACTACCATTTTTCGTTAATCTCACTATTAAATTCTGTCCATATTACTAAAATATTAAACAAATACCCTAAGAATTACAGAAAGATAGAACATACACATTTTGGGGGAACTTTGATTTGCTAAACTTCAAACCCAACCTATTAATATTCATTTACCAGGAGAGTCACAAATCAATTCTAGGGGTTAGAGGGGGGAGGAGAGGGGAAGGCTGACATTTTGAGCTGGCATTCTGCTTGCAGTCCACATGGATCATCTCACTTACCTTTCATGACAACCCTATGAAATAGGACTACTGTCAACTCATCTCCATTCTACATTTGAGGAAACAGGCTCAGGGAGACTGAGTAGCTTGCCCAGCGTTACAGAGCTGGCAGGCAGGTAGAGCAAGGGTCTGAACTCAGGCCTCTCCAGTTTCCAAGCTAGGCTCTCCATTACTCTGCTCCCTTGTGAGCAGGAAGGCAGGAACCTAAAAAACTAAGTTTTCTAAAAAGATCCAACTAAACCAAAACCAGGTAAAATCCAAATCAGGCCTCGGTAACCCTTCAAGCCTCCTGGCTATTCCCCATCTCCAATTCACCCTTCACCCTTTGTCTCAGGAATGCTTCCCAACAAAAATCCTTTTGGAAACTCCTCTTGGTTGTTTTGAAAGTACCCTCAACCTTTGAAAATCCCTATGGCATGCCAAAATACAAAAGAAGTAACAGAACCAATCATGACTTTGTCTGTAAAAGAAACAAAGGAGAGTGTGTGTTAAGTAGTAAAGCCACTTTTCAAACAGAATCTTATACCAGGCCTCATACAGGAAGCAGGGAAAGGTGAAGTCATTCTCTCTGCAGAAAGGGCAGAGGTGAAGGCTATCCCCTTGCCAGCCTCCAATTCCCCAAGACTGCCTCCTACAAACTTCTTGGACTTTGTGTGAAGGACTCCTAAAGTTCTGGCTGAACCTCTCAGACTAGCATTCAGACTCCTTCAAAGTCAAGATCACTGCAACTTCTCCCAGCGTCCCTCCCATATCTCGTCTCTCTGTCCTAAATTGACAGGACACTGTTCTCAGGGCAATTTCCAAAACCATCACTTTACTAGTTATACATACCTGCTCAAACATCTATCTGTTACCTTTTTCTGGGGTTAGGCAATCCCCTCAGTCTGGCCCTTGTCATCCTGCACACTCTTCCCATCCATCCTCAGCCCCCAGTTCACAGCATGCCTCTCCCAGGGACTTCCCTCAACACTAGCTCTGAGCTCTAGAACTCAGGGCTGACAAACTGGGGACACACATCTATTCTCTGGCACTGTTCTTCAACTGTTTCTTGTGTATCATTCTTACTTCCTCACAAAGAAAGTTTCTACAAAGTCATCAAAAAGATCTTCCTTTTGATCTAGCAGAAAGTCCCTGGAGTCAAGGAGATGTGAATTTAAACTCTTGGCTCTGCCACTTATTGCTTGTTTCACATGGGGAGTCATCAGTCATTTTGAGCCTGTTCTCTCAGCACTGCTGTGAGAAAGAAATTATTAATGAAGGTGATGTCGTCCTAGGCGAATAAGCTTATATATTTGTTTCCTTTCTCCCATCACACCATACCCACCACAGTAGCAGACATAGAGTCAGCAATTATAATTTCTTTGTTACATTTTGCTAACCTGTGGCAAGGACCCGCTATGGGCAAGTTTGCCTCTGTGGGAGCTAAAAAGACATAGCTCTGCTCCTTGCCCGTATTAATTTCGTTGATGACTGTATCTCAAGACTTCAAAAAGCTAGGTTTAGTAGAACAGGAAGCAAACATTTCAGGGAAATCACACTCAAGAATGCCTGCCAAGGTCTAACCACGTTCTGATCCAGAAAGCTAATGGGCAGCTTTAATGGAGCTCACACTGGCTTGCAATGAGGATGGGGCATAAAACTCAGGCTGTTTTGAAAGCACTTGCAATAACGATGAGCAAAAGCTTTCCCAGGGGAAATACTGGCTGGTTTTTCCTGCTAGATGAAATCAGTGGGCCCACCTAATTGAAAAACCAGGAAGAACCAGGGCCTAGGGGGCTGGGAGGCTAAAAAAAACCACCACAAATGGCCACGTGGGCAGCAAAACCAGCCCTAAGAAGCCAGCACAGGCAGGAGCATACCGCATACCTGTGAAAGCGTGCTGCTCTTGCATTGAGAACACTTTCCTGCTGGTGCCATCGCCAGAATCTTCTCCATGTGTTGAAGGCCGCAGGCAGGGCTCTCTGTTGGAAGTGACTGTCTGCTCTGGACCGCAGCCGCTACAGTAACAACAAATGACCTTTATTTGTACTTTACGTTATTTAAAAAATGACCTTTCAGGGTCACACTCTGACAGACGGTTGCTTTCTATACAAAATTGAGAAAAAGATTAAAATCATTATTTTTACTTTGTCAACATGACAGGTGAAAAATGAAATACAATAGGGAAAAAATTTTTACTTTAATTAAAATAGGTTAAGCATCTCTTCATGTGTGTGCACGCATGTGTATGTACATGTATCTAAACGTTTTGTCCTATGTAGTGAATGTTCATACCCATTGCCTGTTTTACTGACTGCCAGTATTTATTTACTTATTTTTAAAGATTTTATTTATTTATTCACGAGAGACACAGAGAGAGGCAGAGACATAGACAGAGGGAGAAGCAGGCTCCCTATAGGGAGCCTGATGCAGGACTTGATCCCAGGACCCCGGGATCACAACCCAAGCCAAAGGCAGATGCTCAACCACTCAGCCACACAGGCATCCCATGACTGCCAGTATTTAACTCAGTCATATACATGGGCTTTTTGAACCTTAAGAAATGTATCAGTCCTTTGTCACATGTGTTACCAACATTGTTCCCACCCCGCAATACATCTTTTGATTTTATTATGTTTCTTTATTTTTTTAAGATTTTATTTATTTATTCATGATGGACACAGAGAGAGAGAGAGAGAGAGAGAGAGAGAGACATAGGTAGAGGAAGAAGCAGGCTCCCTGTGGGGAGACCGATGTGGGACTCGATCCCGGAACTCTGGGATCACACTCTGAGCTAAAGGCAGATGCTCAACTGCTGAGGGGATGAGATGTCAACACCCAGGCGTTCCTGTGATGTTTATTTGTAATAAAGATTCTGTAAATTTTTATGTGATTATGAAAGGCTACTACTATTTCACTGATTATCAGTAGGAAGACCAACAACTGACATAAAAATATATGTACACCTCCATGATCCAAAACTGTGTGTGTGTGGGGGAATAAAAGCATATACATATGTGTGGGGCTTTTTATTTTATTTTTTGTTTAAGATTTTATTATTTATTCATGAGACACACACACATACACAGAGAGAGAGAGGCGCAAAGACACAGGCAGAGAGAGAAGCAGGCTCCATGCAGGGAGCCCGACATGGGACTCCATCCTGGGTCTCCAGGATCAGGCCCTGGGCTGAAGGTAGCACTAAACCGCTGAGCCACCTGGGCTGCCCTGTGTGGGGCTTTTTAAAACAGGACCTCCAATTCTTTGGATTTCCTCCTTCACTAAGAAGTCCCCTTGAATCTGGGCGGGACAGTGACTGTTTTGACTAACAGAATGGTGAAAGTAACCATGTGATTTCTGAGGCTAGGTCTTTATAAAAGCCATACAGGGTGGCCCGGGCGACCTTCAGCCCAGGGTCTGATCCTGGAGACCCAGGATCGAGTCTCACATCGGGCTCCTTGCATGGGGCCTGCATTTCCCTCTGCTTGGGTCTCTGCCTCTCTGTGTGTGTCTCCCATGAATAAATAAATAAAATCTTAAAAAAAAAAAAAAAAAAAAGCCATACAGCTTGTGTCTTGTTCACTGTGACACTTTTGGAGTGAGCAACAACATAGGAAGTCTGACTACCCTCAGGCCACCATGCTGTGAGGCAATTCAAGCCTCTTAGAAAAGCCCAATGTAGGTTCTCCGGTTAACAGTCCCAGATGAGCCCAGTCTTCCAGTTATTCCAGCCCAGGAACCAGCCATGTGAGTGAAGAAACTTCCTAGAGTATCCTAATGCCTTGCCATTAGAACTAGCTGAGCCCCCTGTAATCATGGAGAAGAGACCTGACATCTTTGCTATGTCTTGTTTCAATTTTTGACTCACAGAACCCATAGGTACAACAACATGGTTGTTCTCTTAAGCCACTGAGTTTAGGGTGATTTTTCACATGGAAACAGAAAACTGAACAGTGAGCGTGTGTGTGTGTGTGTGTGTGTGTGTGAATATAAGGTACACATTCTCCCACGCACACAGAGGGAAAAAGATACCAAATTTACTCACCAAATGTTATTTTAAGATTATGGGTATTTTCATTTTTTTCTTTTATCTCTTCCTACACTTCTCAAATTATAATGTCTATATATTGCTTTAGGGCATTTACATTTTCAAATGTAAATAAAAGTAGAAGCAACAGTTTAATGAATCCCCATGAACTTACCATCCAGTTTCAACAATTAGCAAACATTTTGCCATTCTTTAAGTATTGCTTTTTAAAAAGAAACTCACAATAAGTAATATTTTTCTTTTCCTGAAATAGAAAGAATTGATGTTCTTTTTAAAGAACTTGATGTTCTCTGATGTCATCTCCTTAGATGACATTCAGATTGTTAGCTAAAGATTTGAAAAAAACAACAGCAACTAAGCAGGACTCTTACTATTTTTCAGATCTTCTATATCATACAGGCCATGCAAAAGCAGTGTGCAGAGATAAGAACACTGACCCTTGACCTTCCACCAATGCTGGGTCCCCATGTCAAGGGGCTCTTTTTCTAGGAGGAAAATAAAAGACTCTCTGCTTCTTTTCTACCTTGAATAAACACAACCTTTCGACCCTGGCACTCAGTTTTTTTCTAAAAGGTCTCTATCTTTGGTTGAGCGTACATTAAATGAGCTTAAAAGACCAAGTGGCAACGTCCTTTCAGAAACAGCCACATAATCCAAAGGAATGTCAAAGAATGCAGCAATTCTAAGAATTTTCCAGGTGGAGAAGGCAAACCATGCCCTGGGCTGGCATCATGCAAACACCAAGAACTGAGATGATCCTTAGGGAAAACTCTGAAGCAACCCGTGGCAGTCCGTTTGTTCACTTGTTTGTTCATTCATTCATTAAAATATCAGTTGGCATCTACCCTCGGTTAACACTCTGCTAAAGGAGAAGAAAGACACATGTTCTACCCTCAAGTAGCTCACAGGCTGGCAGGGAAACAAGCCAGGAAACACCTAGGCCAAGAACAAGCTGACAAAGCCACACAGGAGACAGGGTCTGAGGACGAAGTAACATCTGAGCCTGAGCTGAAAGGGTCGGAGGGACACAGACTGCAAATACAATGAGAAGTGCAGTTAGGGAAGAACCGGCCACTTAACTGGCCAGAGTACAGTTGTGAAGGAACAAAGAGGCTGGTAACAGGAAAGTGTGGAGAAATCCAGGGACCAGCTCCCAAAGGAGTTTATAGACCCTGCTAGAAAATTCAGATTCTCTCCCAATATTAGGAGGGAGCAGCCAAATTCTTTAGATTCACCTGTTAGACTCTAGCGGCAAATGGAGGTGAGGGTGGAGGGAGCAGTAGGAAATAACTGGCAGGAGTTTGCTTTGTGTCTCCCGTCTCACCAAGGATGGCCAAAACAAGGCATGGGTAGCACACTAACCACTGCAATGCCCATGTGCACACTATGGGTGGAACAAAATTCCTCTAAGCCTAAATGTGGCCTTGAAACCCTTCCTGGTTCACCACTCAAACAGCTGCCACCATCATTAGAGCTGGCCTGCCAGATCACATGTATTTGCCACCCTGGTGCTAAAATACAAGACCTGTGGGAGCAGGAAGTCTATCTGCTTTTTATCACAACTGTACAATCAGTGCTTAGCACAGTGTCTGAGGCACAGTGTCTGCTCAATGAGTCTTTTTTTTTTTAAGATTTTATTTATTTATTCATGAGAAACACAGAGAGAGAGAGAGACAGACAGACAGAGGCAGAGGGAGAAGCAGGCTCCATGCAGGGAGCCCGATGTAGGACTCGATCCCAGGACTCCAGGATCACGTCCTGGGCCAAAGGCAGACGCTCCACCACTGAGCCACCCAGGCGTCCCTCAATGAGTCTTTTTTTTTTTTTTTCAATGAGTCTTTTTTAATGGAACTGAATCCAGGGCACATGGCTGGTGGCTGGTTCAGCCAGAAGAACATGCGACTCTTCAGGGTCGTTGAGTTTGAGCCCCATGTCAGGTGTAGAGATTACTTAAATAAATAAAACTTAAAAAAAAAATGGAATTGAATCCTTTCTCAATCTGCCTTTACTAATTCACCAGACTGTTCCCCATGTCCTCCCACCTGCTGTGGGTACCTGTCTCACTGTTCAGTGTGAGAACATGGCACTTATGTTCTGTACTTTTCTCAGTATTTCCTGATGGCTGGCTAACTAATATAGTACGTGAGTAATGATGTGAATGGAATGGCTAGTAAGAGCTCATCATTCTCAGAAAGCACCTGCGTTTTCACAGCAGATGAAGGAATGGGGCTTATGCAGACTTTCTGATATCACTAAAGGGATCTGGGGAAATACTTTAGAGCTTTTCACAGCAGCCTCTCTTCCAAATTAGACTACCACGACCTCTTAGCATAGGTCTTTTCCGAGAATCTCTCCAGAACAAATGGGTCCAAGAATGTCAGCCTGTGGAGCCACCTGCTATGAATTACTTACCTGCTTGTACCGCCTCTTCTGAGTATACTGTAACCATGATTTGATACACTTGCGTAGCAATGTCATTCTGAAATCAAACACATAACACATACTGCCTGTTGTACTTTCAGGTTTAGAGTTTTTAAAATGTTTGTTTTTAAGGCCAGAAAATCTGAGTGCAGTTACATCTTCAGCGTTAAAGGCACCTCACTGGTTTTACTCTAGGAAACAGGGAAGTAAGAACCTATTATTCAATGCAAAATCTGTCAGCCCCTATTTGGAGCTATGGCCTGCCCCAAATTTTGACAACTCTCTTATAAACCTAATTAGACCACCAAGCACCATGTCTCTGGAACTTAATTAAGGTAGTATGTATAAAATCTTCTAACTATCCTGAACTTGCTGGTTTTATGACGAAACTCTGAGCCTTGTGTGGGACCACCTGGGTCTGTGACAAGCTCCTTTCTAATAGTGATATGAGAGTGAGAACCACATTCAGTTCTGTAAACCAGGATTTAGAATAATGATAGACCCTGATAACTCCAAATTTAATTAAATATTGAGATTTTCACTGACTCGTTAAAAAAAGGACTCCAAAATGGGACCTATAACTATGTAAATTAAATTGATATCATTAGGTGGGAGGAGGGTATATTGAACATTTCTGGCAGCAATAAAGTGAAGAGTGGTTACCTCTGAAGAATAAGCCTAAGTGATCAGCGGGAGGGATCCAGGCAACTTTTATTTTTCACTTTATATCTACTTTCCTATACATTGAGTTTTCCTCATAGACATGTGGTGCTTTTATTTGCAATTCAGGAGACTCTACACTCTTCAAGACCAAGCCATAAATACCCAACCTGCCTGAGACTTCTTTTTGACACTATCGATGCTTGAATTCTAAGATGTGAACATCACTAAAGCCTAAAGGATTGAGGCAGGGGACCAGCGGGCACATACTTCAAACTATGGTGACCAAGAACCAGTACAATCATCTTTATTTGATCTCTCATCTGATCAGCCAAAAGGAAAACATAAGCTTAGGAACCACTGGTTTATAGCGGGACCTTTTTGAATCTGCCTAGTAATGAGTGGAAGGGTAAGTGCTCTTTCCTAGAGAACAGTGACTAAATCCCTGGAGAGCCTAAGGAGAAGGCCAAGGTCCCTACCTGCAGTGGGCCCAGGCAGCACACAGTGAGGGAAGCTGCTCTCTCTCTTCCCTCTGCTCAATCCGAGACTGCCAGAGGTTCCAGAACCTGTGTAGTAGCTGAAGCAAGACAGAAAAGAAATAGAAGTTTAAGGCAGAAGGTAAAATGCTCTCTTAACCTATTAACAAATCCTTACTATCAAGAGACTATAAGACTCCTCAAAGGTGGAATTATACAATTTGGAATACTCAACGTATAACAGGCTTACAAAATAGTTATGGCTAAGCTATACAGAGCTATTCTAGGCCAATATAAAAAGCAAAAAGATAGATTTTACAGTCTCTGGGAATCAGAATGAAGCTGTTCCTAATCTGGACCTCACAGAAAACAATACCATTTTGAGAGTTAAAATTGATCTTATCACAAATTACTGCTCTGTGACGTAATCTTGCAAAAAAAAAAAAAGTGTTTAACTTCAATCTAATCATGCCCTTAGATCAAAACTCTAATTTATAAGAGCAACATTTAAAAAAAGGAAAGTCAAATGTCATTAAATGGAAACAGATACATCGAGAATATGGAATATTGTATGAGGCCAAATAGTTGGCCTTCCTTTTCCAAAAATCAGTGTTATTGAAAAAAAAAAAAGTATATAGTAAACTAGAAGTCAGTCAGTCACAAAAGGGCATGTACTGTAAATATGAAGTCCCAAGAGTAGTCAAATTCATAGAGCTAGAAAGGAGAAAGGTGGTTGCCAGCTGCTGGAGGTGGGGGAAAGGAGGAGAATGGGAAGTTTAATGTTTAATGGGGACAGAATTTCAGTTTTGCAAGATGAAACGAGTCCTGGAGAAGGATGATGGTGAGGATTGCATAATGTGAATGTGCTTCATGTCACTAAACTGTACTCTTAACTATGGTTAAGATGATAAATTTTGTTATATGTATTTTACCACAATTAAAAAATAAATGTGTTAAACAAAAGAAGGGTGGAGTGGAACTGTTATTAAGAGCCTTACAAGACATAACCAAATACAGTAAGAAAACAAGGCCTCGAATCCTGGTTTGAAAAGGAACAGCTATAAAGACCTTTTGGGGACAACTGTGAAAATTTGAATATGGGCTGGGTATTGGATAAAATTAGGGAATGAGGGTTCATTTTGTTAGGGATGATAATGATATTTTGGTTATGAAGGAAAATGTTATTTTTGGGCAATGCAAGCCAGAATGTTTAGGTGTAATGTGTCACGATGTCTGTAATTTACTTTGAAACGATTCAGCAAAAAAAGTAAATATTAACAACTGGCTAATATTTGGATTTAGATGGTAAGTATACAGATGTTTATTAGACTGTTCTTTATATTTTTCTGTATGTTTGAACATTTTCATACTGAAAAACAAAAAAACACCCATACTCCTATACCCAGAAACATGATCTGTAAGTAGAGATAGAATGTTTGTTGCCCTCAGGTAAACCAACCACTGAAGACAACAGATGTACAGTGCAAACACAATCGAAGCCGCCTGGAATGCAAGACTCAAAGTGTATTCCCTAGGTCAGGGTTGGAATCCACAGTCCTTGACCTCTGAGTCAACTATCAAGTTTCTTCACAAACAGATAAAAAAACAGGATTAAACTAGTTAAAACCAAGAGTTACTCTGTCAGCTGGTATGGCTAACTAGAGAAAATGGACAGTAAGGTTTGGGCATCTAAAAGATCTGGACAGCAAAAAATAAATAAATAAATAAATAAATAAATAAATAAATAAATAAATAAATAAATAAAATAAAAGATCTGGATAAATCTCAAGGCACAAGCACAAAGGTTAAAAGAAATGACAAAGGCCATCAGAGGTCCCTTCATACAGATGGCCCTCACCGTGATGTCACGTTGCTGGTGAGCGAGATTCCTTCTTATTTGCTGGAGATGAGCATGGGTCACATTTTCTTTTAGGGCTCGAAAACAGAAATGCTGTGAACAGAAGGAGGGAACAACCAGCTAACAAATTAGCAGTGTCTGTACAAGGAAGAGCAGTGCCCAAGTCTAGCAGTAAGGGGCCTGGTCATGAATGTTCACAGCTGCTCCCGTGTCCTGGAGTGTTTCTCTGCTTTCAGATTCAGCTGGGAGCCAGACGCAAGCCAGTAGGCACTTAATAAGTAGCCGACGAACTGCTCCCCGCTATGCACTGATATTGCCCAGGAACAAACACACCCTTGCCTTTGACCAGGAGAGATCCTCGTGGCCCAGATGGGAACACTATGGACAAAGGTTATTAAAAACATTAACTTTGCCTCTCAGAGATAGAGACTTCTAACTTATGGTGGTTTGTCTGTTTTCTTTTTTAAGCCATGTTGTGGGGTGGGGGGCAGTCAATGTGCACACTTCTACAATTCCAAATGCAGTTTTGCAAGAGTAGACTAGAAGGAAGAGAAGGAAGCCTTGGTGAGTAGGGGAGTTGGGGTAGTGGCAAAGACATGTGGGATTGGCTCCAGCTCCATCAGTACTGCCTCACACGTGACCCAAACAAAGCCTTTTCTTCAATGTCCTGGGCTCCAGTTTTCTGAGACAGAAGTGAAGCAATTAGGGGCTTTCATATTGTTCTATGAAACCCCAAAGGCTCCTCAAGGTGTTTGAGGACCTTCTCATGTGGTAAGGGTAGGGGAAAGCAGTAGTACAACAGGGACTACTCTCAGAACTTGCTTTATCCACACCATCTCTACTTCGATTGATTTTACAGACTAGGCTCCCAATATTAAAAAGGGAGCCTGCCCCTGGGTCATGAGTTCAAGTTCCATGGTGGGGTAGAGGTTACTTAGAAACAAATAATAAAGGGGCACCTGGCTGGGTCAGTCAGTAGAGCATAGGACTCTTGATCTGGGAGTTGTGACTTCAAGCCCCATGTTGGATATAGAGATCACTTAAAAGTAAAATCTTCAAAAAATAAAAAAGAGGCCCGCCATGTAAAAAAAAAAAAAAAAAAAAAAAAATGCAGGACTAGATCACCTCCAAGACTCCCTTATAGCTCCAGACCTCCCTGATCCCACACCATTGCCATTTCTGATCCAAAATGAAAACAGGGACACCTGCAATGGAACAGGGGTTTCATGAATGAAGCTAATCTTATAACCAGATGCACTTGAACAGCATGATGTGTGCCTGGGTACTCCAAAAATGGATGCCTGAGCAAGCCTGGTAAGAACGGCCTTTTGAAGCACCTACTATGTGTAGACAGGCTTTCTATTATAAAGTGTGGGTTCTTCTTATCACATACTATAGAGTTTATAGAGTGACATTTCCCTTTAGTTTCTTGAACATGGTAACTTCACATCTTGGACCTTGGCCAACTGTGCTGTTAAATATTAAACACTAAAACTTGGGTTGTTCCTGCAAAGAAAAAAGCCTCATGAAGCTTCCATGCTCTTACCAACAAGCTGCACCTACTGTGATCTTCTGCCACCTTCCACTGGGCCACTTCTTCGGCACACAGCAGCACATCTGCCAGGGAGTTAAGGCTTCTCATTTCAAAAATGTTCCCACCCTCGCACACTGCGATCCTACTGACCTACCGAAGGGTCTCAGCTGTGGGGGATAAGAGGCAGGCCAGGTGAGCAGAGATCCACCTGTCTCATCCTCATGACTCCTGCGAGTTGCTTATCAAACAGGCTGGCCTTGCCTTTCTCCCCTCTTGTGCCATTTGATGGCCGGTAAAAATAGTTGAGATAAATTGCCACAGATTACAATAAACATTTCCAAATCACGATATCTAAAGCATTCTTCTCTTTCTGCATCCTCTGTTTTGGCACCACAACCCAGTCAGATGTTTCAGCTAAAAGCCTTGGAGTTATTTTCAAACCTTCTCCTCCCACTCCCTCCATCTATGAGCTGCCAAGTCCATCTGCTCTCCTCTGAAATCTCTCCTGCTCTTCTGTCCCCGCCCCCAGCGCCCTGTAGTGCATCTGACTTGCTCTCACACAGACAGGCGGGGTCTGGCATAATTGCTCCCCCTGTGCCAGCTTTGCCCCTGTAATCTAGATCTGTTCTCTAAGTACAAACCTGCTGTATCACTTCTCTTCTTAAATACCTCTAGAGGATCCCCAGTGCCATCAGGAGAAAGTCCAAACTCCTGACCACGGCATGTCGGGCTCAACAAGCTGGTCCCCAGCCTGCATCTACCTGTGCTGCCCTACTGCAGTCTACGCACCCACAACTCATGAAAGACCCCCTTCGCTGTCCTTGGATCTTTTCCTCATCTGTGCCTGTGTAAATACCATTCGTTTCACCCAAAACCCTTCCCAGCCTCTCTGCTAGGTGACCTTGTCATCTTCTAGGACAAAGTCAGCTCAAGTGCCACCTCCTCAGCTGAATCTGCACGGCAGCATTCACAGGACTTGATACAACCTTTCTGATTGCACTTACCACACCACACTGTAAAGCCTCATTTTCATGTCTGAATACCCCAACAGACAACGAACTGCTATTCGTCTTTGAGTTTCCCCATATTCCAGAACTTAGGCAGGAGCTTAAAACAAAGCAAGAGCTTTCTGAACAAGTGAACATGCAGATGAACATCTAGGGCAGTCTGAATCTACACACCTGGGCACATATTATAGTAGGGGCACACTTGATGGGATGAGCACTGGGTGTTACACTATTTGAATTTAATTTAATTTTATTTTATTTTTTGTTGAATTGAATTTTAAAAAAATATTTCATTTATTTATTCATGAGAGACACACACACAGAGAGAGGCAGAGACACAGGCAGAGGGAGAAGCAGGCTCCATGCAAGGAGCCTGACGTGGGACTCGATCCCAGGTCTCCAGGATCACACCCTGGGCTGCAGGCAGCGCTAAACCGCTGCACCACTGGGGCTGCCCTTGATTTGAATTTAAATTAATTTAAATCAATTAAATTGGGCAGCCCAGGTGGCTCAGCGGTTTAAGCGCCACCTTCAGCCCAGGGCCGGATCCTGGAGACCCGGGATTGAGTTCCACGTCGGGCTCCCTGCGTGGAGCCTGCTTCTCCCTCTGCCTGTGTCTCTGCCTCTCTCCTTCTCTGTGTGTCTGTTATAAATAAATAAATAAAATCTTTAAAAAAATCAATTAAATTGAATTTAAAATTTTTAAAAAAGGAAAAAAATATAGTAGGGGCAGTGATTAAGAACATGTACACTGGAGTCAAAGGCCTAGTTTTAAAACTCCTGGCTCGGCCAATGACATGCTGTGACTTTGACAATCGTTTAGCCCCCCCCTGAATCTCTGTTTCCTTATCTGTAAAATGGGGGACAGTGACATCTACTCCACAGGGTTGCTATGAGGATTAAAGAGATAATGCATAATGTCTGCCCCTGGTAAAAGCCCAATAAATGGAAGCCATGATCATATTGTTAGAGCTGGGGAAAGAAAAAAAAAAAAAAAAAAAGACCACCATGCCTATTTCCACCACCTAGTGGGTAGAGAAAAGCAATGAAATGACAACATAAAATTCAGGACAGTGGCATTACCTCTGAGAGGGAGGAAAGGGAATGCAATCAGGGATGAGCAGACATGGTGTTAGCAATGTTCTAATTTTGAAGTTTGGTACATAGTTGTTCATTTTATTACTATTCATTAAACTGTAAATGTACATCATACATACTATTTTTGTAAGCATACTTCCAGTTAAAATAAGAAATTTTTAAAAAGAAATCAACAGACATCAGGACCACCTTGTATTGTTCAGTAACTGTTTCCCATCTACCCCCACCCTCTGCCTTCCTGAGCTCCTGCTGTCCTGGCTGTGGGGGTGGACAGGACTGGGCAGCTGAAAAGGATACAGTGTTTCCAGTGAGTAAAGGCCCGCCGCAGAGTCATCCTCCTGGCTAGCCCCTCCACCCGGGCCTGCTGGGCAGACAATCTCTCCTTCCGTTCCCAGGCCCACTGCCAATCACAGAAGTGTGTCTGGAGCACAGTGACCCGATGGAATCGCTCAGCCATCTCTGCAACAGAGAAAATCACTACGTGCTGCCCCTTGCAAGGCTGAGAGATGAACTGAAAGCATCTTTAGGATAAGCTATATCCTACTATTGACAGCAGAGATTTGAGGCTATTCTTACAAGGAAGCCTAAAATAAGAGCTTTTTCAGGTATGGAAGGGTTATTTAGAAGCCCTTAGCTTTAAAAAAAAAAAAAAAAAAAAGGAGCCCTTAGCTATACCTCTTCTCTCCAAGGAAAGAGAATTTTAGGGAGGATGCTACAAAATCAGTTATATCAAAGTGTTGAGGCTTTTAGTTGACTACTGAGAAGCAGGATGGCAGCTGCTGCTTTCAAAGACAACTGTTTTACTTTTGCTTCTTAATACTGATGTCTCTCAGGTAGGACTTTAGAGACTGAGTCAATATTACAACTTGGTCACAATGCTAGCAAAGGTGTTTTGGCAAAGGCAGATCCTCCTAACTGCCAGGGTCACTTGCACTAATTAGCCAATGACCCGATGAACTTAAGTCCAGGAAGTGGGAGGAAATTGGTCCTGGAATTTAAATGCTGAGATGAGAGGCACATTAGTCTGCAGCTTATCATGCTAAAGAACTTAATATCTGCAGCTTCCAGACTTGGGCAACCAGACACGGGGTGTCCACCGTTACCCTCAAAGAGACACATTCAAATTCTCCAGAGAGACAGTACAGGCCTGGCAACCAACCCAGAAGGTTTCTGCAGGGAGGCCAAGGTGAAAGCCAGCTGGCGTCTGGCACACTGCTTGACTCACTTCTGTGAGGGCTCAAGAAACCAAGGTAACAAAAAGTACCAAGGACTGTGACCTATATTTTATTAGTTCTGAACACTAACTGAGAAACCAAACTACAAGAATAGTGTTAAAAAAAAATCAACATCATAAATCACAGGGGTTGCCTAATTGGAAGAAGCAGAAACAATCCAAACATCCATCAAAGAACGGCTACGTAGATTAAGGTAGGCCATCGTACCAAATGCAATCATTAATAATAAAGAACATTAAAAAAATAATAAAAATAACATTTATGAAGACTACTTAGAGATGCAGGAAAACGTTGTTAGTTGTAGGGGGAAAAAAAGCAAGATCCGAAGTTGTTCGTATCATAATAATCACAGTATTTATAGGATAATTAAACCCTATTGAAAAAAAAATATGTGTGGGAGAAAAGACCAGAAGGAAATAACTTAAAATGTGAATTGAGGATGATGTATGTTTGTCTTCAATCTCTTTTTTTCCAACATTTGTGGCATAATATGTTTTTATCTTTCCTTAATAAATTAGCATCACTGGCAGAAGAGTGGACATTTTGATGGGATCCTTTGTCTCTAGAGCCTGGGACATTCCTGCTCACCGTTCAGCTGCCTCTTCACTCTGCGGACCTGCACATATTTGAGCCAGGCCTTCAGGGATTTCCACTTTTGCCAGTGCTGATGGTGTTTCACTGCAGAGACCATCTTCTGTCTTTCCCTCTGGACATGCAGGAGCTGTTCCCACCACTGTGACCAAGCCTGAAAACCAGGGAAGAGGCAATAATCAACAAGGAGGCAGGAAAACAGAGGAGAGGTACGGATGAAGGAAAAGAGGAACAGAGAGACACATTGGAAAAGCTCAAAGTAGAAACAAGGAAGTGGCAACCCCCAAGGATCACGATCTATGGAAATTTGCAGTGAAAGGCTCTTTAGGAAGAGCATTCTACTTCTAGAAAGTAATTTTTCCCTGCCGGGTTAAGAACAACAAGGAAAAAAGAGGACTAATACAATCAATGAGTACACAAGAAGCAGGGACTATCCTAAGGAGTGATCTACTTAAATCAGATTTGGGACAGGTGAGGGTCTGCCTCTTTTTCTTTTTTCTTTCTTTTCTTTTTTCTTTTCTTTTCTTTCTTTTTTCTTTTCTTTCCTTCCTTCCTTCCTTCCTTCCTTCCTTCCTTCCTTCCTTCCTTCCTCTCTCTCTTTCTTTCTTTCTCTCTCTCTCTCTTCCTTTCTTTTTTTTCATGCTCTCAGAACTTTATTAAGTGGAGATTGGGCAAAAGAGAAAACCCCTGAAACAGTCGCCCACCTGGTTCAGGACAACTGGAATGCCTTTTTCTTCCAAGTAGGAGGAAGCCTATTGTCTCAGGCACATTCATTTCTGGGAAGTGTTACCCACAGCAGCTGAGGGTTTACAGAAGGATTCCTTTAAGACTGTCTATAAATGTGCACCCTCAGCTAAGTCTTCATGTGTGCTTAGCGATATTCATCCCTAGTTTGAAGATGAAGGTCTCATACAATGACTTCATACCTTCTTAAACCTGTAACACCTCTTTGCCTTTCCTTCCTCTCAGCTGAATAAGATTCTTCCTATTTCGCCAAGAAAATAAAAGCAATCAAAAGAGAATTTTCTCAAGCTCCTCCCACATCTACCCACCCACCTCTGCCCACAGGCTCTGCCTTCTCTCTGGCTACTCTGAACAAAGTGTCCATGCTCCCTTCAATCAAAAGTCACCCCCACAGGGCAACCCCGGTGGCTCTGTGGTTTAGTGCTGCCTTCAGCCCAGGGCGTGATCCTGGAGTCCCGGGATTGAGTCCCACATCAGGCTCCCTGCATGGAGCCTGCTTCTCCCTCTGCCTGTGTCTCTGCCTCTCTTTCTCTGTCTCTCATGAATAAATAAATAAAATCTTAAAAAAAAAAAAAAAGTCACCCCCACAATGGATACATCCCATCGTCTCTCACATTCTCAAGTTTATCACTAGCAACTTCCTCCCTTCTGCATCACTAGTTTTCACCTTCTACTAGGTTTTTAAAATCAGCATATGAGTGTGCAATTTCTCCCATCCTCAAAAGCAAATCCCTTCAGGGATATGACAAACAAAACCAATTCACGACCTCTGATTGGTTCCTGGACCTGACACTAAAATAGCAGTTATCTATGGTTAGAATATGAACTGTACTATACGATATGACAGGATATTCTCATATCAACGTTGAAAGTCTTGGATAAGAGGATATTGCAATTATATAGGAGAACATCGTTATTTTTAGGAGATATAAGCTCAAGTACTTAGGGTCAACTTTTATGTCTGCAACTTTAAAGCAATTCAGAAAATTTAAGAAATATATTGATATACTTAGAGACAGCAAATGAGGCAAGATGATAGCAATGGGTTAAGTCAGTGAAGAGAATACAGCATCTCCCTTTTCTATCATTTGATATTTGTTAAAAATAGAAAGTTGGGGGGAGAAGATTCCTGTCACAAAAATATTTTCTCAAAGGAATAAATCAGATTCTTGAGCAAACCACCACTAGATCACTCTGCCATCCAGCTAATACTCAAGTTTTTTCCTTTCCTTTCCAGACTCCTCAAAAGAGCAGTCGGTTTTCTAATTTCTCTTCCCCCAGGCAAGCTCTCATGAACCCTCTTCCCATTAGGCCTATGGACACTGCTCTTCCCAAGCGCATCAATGATCTCCATATTGCTCAATCCAAAGATCAAATCTCACTCCTCACCTTCCCTGACCTGCCACATGCAACTGATGTGGCCAATCAGACCTGTGGATTCTCCAGGTTACCTGGAATCTCACCATTATTTCTCCCAGGCTCAGTCCCAGGACCCCTGCACTAGCTAGCTACCCTCACTCCCTTTGTGTTTTCACAGTCTCATGACTGTAAATACGAGCTGCATGCCAAGGATTCCCAAATTTACATCTTAGGTCTGGATGAGTTCTCCATACTCCCCCTATATCCAACTGCTTCCTTTGCAATTCCTTGGGGTTCTTCAAAATATCGGGCTGAAGATGTGGAGCTCAGAATGGAACTTTTCTGACAAATCTGCTTCTCCCTCCATCTTCCCCATTTTACTAAATGGCAACTCTACTGTTCCAGATACTGAGGCCAGAAACCTGGAGTCACTCTGGATTCTTTTCTGAAACTTCATGTCTTAACTATCTATTAGCAAGTCTTGTCAGCACTACCTTCCATGTATACCCAGACTCCAACATCATCTTGTTATCAACCTTGTCTAGAATCTCACTTAAGATATTGTAATAGCTTCTTGACTGTTCTCCCTGCTTTCATCCTTGATCTTCTATGATTTATTCCTAACCCAACAGCTGAAACCAGGAATGCAAGCCCCCCCCCCCCGCCCCACAATTTAGACATATGGCTTCTAACTGCCTCTGACCAGAGGCATGTAGCCCTTACTTAATGTTTTAAAAACCTGTAAAGGTGCCTTAGGGAAAAACATAAACTTGCCTCTCAAAAAGTCTGTGGGATGATGTTCTGCCTGAGATAACAAACATAATGCGCTGTGTTTGCATGAAAAAATAATAATAACTTGCAGTTCAGTGACAGTCACAGGATGTAGAACTTTTGCCTTTATACCCTTGAGATGACACTGCTGATGCAATCTGCTAAGAATGTTTTACAGCTCTAGGCCCCTAAAGTGGAACGATCAGATCCCTGAAGCAGAATGACCACCTCACTACAATCACACAGAAACCACACAGGGAGATGCCAGAAGAGAGATGATCAAGAAAGGAAATGTTGGGACACCTGGGTGGCTCAGCGGTTGAAAGTCTGCCTTCGACCCAGGCCGTGATCCTGGAGTCCTGGGATCAAGTACTACTTCTCCCTCTGCTTCTCTGTGTTTGTCTCTCACAAATAAATAAAATCTTAAAAAAAAAAAAGAAAAAGAAAAAGAAAGAAAAGAAAAGAAAAGGAAATGTTATAGTTGACCTAACCCTAATCAATCAGCATGATCCAAGACCCTGAGACCCTTACCTTGAATTTTACCCTTTAAAAACCCCTGCTTGTTAAGTCATAAGGGAGTCAGGGATTTTGAGCATTAGCTCCCTACTCTCCTGGGTGGCACCACACCAATAAACATCCTATCTTCTTCAAGGCAAAAGCCCATGTCAGTTTTTATTGGCTTGTTGTGCACCGCATGGATGAACTCTCACGTTGTTTGGTTCCAAAGCCAGAGTGATCCTTTTTTGGTTTGTTTTGGTTACATCACTTAAATCTCTCCTTTTTATAGGACAGGTTTTCCTCTTACATGCCACCATTTTTTTTTTTTTTTTCTGAGAAACTAGGTCATTTATCCTATAAATTATCCCACATTTTAGATTTGACGGATGTCTCCTCAAGGTTATCTTTGATTTGTTCCTCTGATTCTTGTACTTTCTGGGAACTGACAGATTCATGTTAGGCTTGGTTGAAACCATGTTCAAATTTTTAGGAAAGAACACTTCTCAAGTGGTGCTGGGACATCCCATTACCTCACATCATGAGGCACATCACAGCTGGCTGCCACACTTTTAACAATGTCAAGACCGTCTGTGGCTTCAGATTGTGCCAGCCTGATCCCTCCATTGTATTTCCCCCACTGTCTTAGCACTCTGTGGTTGCTCCTTAGGTCCATTTTCTCATTGGAGTGGCAAAACAGCACTTTTCTCATTCTAGTAATCCTTCCTCAGCTACTAACTAGAATTCTATGAAGAAGTCCACTCTCTCATTAACCCTTGGATTTTGCAAAGATATAATTTATACAGGAAAGGCAGGATAAAGGCATGATTTTTGCCTTCACTAGTTTTCAAATTGAGTTAATGCTCTAACAACCCAAGTACATGACCAGTGAGTTCCTTCCCTTACCCTCATTATACATGCATGAATTTTTATATATTGGATGTGTTTTCAATTCACTGCAGTCATTATTCTTGATGTCCCAATTGTTCTATTGTTAGTCTAGGAGAATCCTTTGGCTCCCAAGTCCTCCTGACACAATCCCTCATTCTCCAGCAGACTATATCCTAGACCTATGATGTGCATATCTTGCTATAGACAGAGAGTCAGCTATTTCGCCAAGAAGCCTCTGTTCCTTTTAGCCAGGAAAAAACAGAGCCCACAACTTGGGCACTGGGAATGCTAAATGCCATCTATTCTTGCTGCTCACTGCTTCTAACTTTTCAGTAAATAACATGAGAAATATATTTTTAAGGTTAAAAATGTCCTAAATCCATATTGATATTTATATTTCCATTCTCTTTTTTTTTTAATTTTATTTATTTATTTTTTATTTTTTTTTATTATTTTTATTTTTTTTTTATTAATGATAGTCACAGAGAG
This sequence comes from Canis aureus, assembly GCF_053574225.1. Taxonomy (NCBI): domain Eukaryota; kingdom Metazoa; phylum Chordata; class Mammalia; order Carnivora; family Canidae; genus Canis; species Canis aureus. The sequence goes on along the minus strand of NC_135637.1, from coordinate 28,024,155 downwards.
AGAGAGAGAGAGAGAGGCAGAGACACAGGCAGAGGGAGAAGCAGGCTCCATGCACCGGGAGCCCGATGTGGGATTCGATCCCGGGTCTCCAGGATCGCGCCCTGGGCCAAAGGCAGGCACCAAACCGCTGCGCCACCCAGGGATCCCTATATTTCCATTCTCAAATTAAAGGGCTTTTCTTTTTTTTTTTTTTGAGATATTTATTTATTTATTTATTTATTCATTCATTCATTCATTCATTCATTCATTTATTATTTGAGCGGGGGAAGAGGGAACGGGAGATGGAGAAGCAGGTTCCCCCGCTGAGCAGGAAGCCCAATGAGGGGCTCAATCCCAGGACCCTAGGATCATGACCTGGGCTGAAGGGAGACACTTACCTGACTGAGCCACCCAGGCATCCCTTTTATTTCATTTTCTATATCTGTAATCTTTTCTTTCACATTGATCATGATTCCTAACGACACTGTCATAGTAACTTGCTTTATCTCTCAATGTAGCTATAATAGTTTCAACATAAGAATTCTAAACCTGCCACTTACAGTAAGACTACTGAATGCAGGTTTTGAATCTTCTAGCAGCTGAGTCCTTAGAATGCATCCCACTGGGGATTAACAGTCAAAATACTGTATTTTAAAGTTACTCTAAGGACAGCCCAGGTTGCTCAGCAGTTTAGCGCCGCCTTCAGCCCAGGGTGTGATCCTGGAGTCCCGGAATCGAGTTCCACGTTGGGCTCCCTGCATGGAGCCTGCTTCTCCCTCTGCCTGTGTCTCTGACACACACTCTGTGTCTCTCATGAATAAATAAATAAATAAATCTTAAAAAAAAAATAAAGTTACTTTAAACAATGTTTTTCTCTATGTAGTCATGGCTATGAACTTAAGTTTGTTTCAGTATGTTTTAAAATTCTGGGAATTGCTTTGTTCCTTTTTGATTTACTTATGTGTATGTGTGTGTTTAATTATATAGAATATTTACATGGTTCTAAAGTTAAAATTGTATAACAAAGTAAATTCACAGAAGCATTTTGTTTCCACACTGTTTCCTCCATCCCACTATAGGTAATCACTTTTTATTAGTTTTGGATTTATTTTTCCATTATATCTTCTTGAAAATATAAGTGCATACACACGCACGCACACATACATATACTCCCTTTCTTCCCCAAAGGCAGCACACAAAGAACCAGAGGGATTCCATTAAGAAGTTAGTGTGGTCATATCACCCTCACTGAAAGCCAGCAGCTTCTCACCTCCACTGGAATGAGAATGTAAAGCTTTTATGGGCATAGCCTGCAAGGCCCTAGGCTCTCCTCGTTACCTCATGACCTAATTCTTCCCATTCTCTCTCTCTCTTTCATGCTCATCAAGATATCACAAGATATATCAATCAAATTCATGGATGGGATGACTCACAGTATCACAGACATGACAATTTCCTCCAATCTAAAGTAAAAAGTCGGCATTAAAAATCCCAGTAGGGGACGCATATGTGGCTCAGCGGTTGAGCATCTGCCTTTGGCTCAGGGCATGATCCTGGAGCCCCGGGATCGAATCCCACATCAGGCTCCCTGCATGAAGCCTGCTTCTCCCTCTGTCTATGTCTCTGCCTCTCTCTCTCTGTGTCTCTCATGAATAAATAAATAACATCTTTAAAATAAATAAATAAAAATCCTAGTAGGCTTTGATGTGGAACTTGAAAGTTGATACTAAAATTAAGAAAGAGTGGGGGTCCCTGGGTGGCTCAGCGGTCTAGCGCCACCTTCAGCCCAGGGCCTGATCCTGGAGTCCCGAGATAGAGTCCCACATTAAGCTCCCTGCATGGAGCCTGCTTCTCCCTCTGCCTGTGCCTCTACCTCTCTCTCTCTCTCTCTCTCTGTATGTCTCTCATGAATAAATAAATAAAATATTTTAAAAAATAAAATTAATAAAGAGTAAAGATGAACAACCAAGACAATTTTAAAAAGAACATAAAAAAGATTATCTTTTTCCATATATAAAGACTTAAAAGATAAGGGTGGCCGGCGGGCTCAGTCAGAGGAGCATGGGACTCTCGATCTTGGGGTCATTAGTCTGAGTTCCATGATGGATATGGAGGTTACTTAAATAAATACAACTTTAAAAAAAGACTTAAGAGAGAGATCATTAAAGTGAGGATAGTAATAAACAGCTCACGCTTACTGAGCTTTCCATATGCCAGGCATTGTTGTAAGTATATTATATTACATATTACATTAATAATGCTCTAAGTATATTACTTAATCCTCAACAACCCTATGAGGTAGGTACTATTATAATCTACTTACAGATATGAACTCTAAGGAATAGGGAAGGTAAGTAACTCATTCAAAGGTACAAAGCTAATAGGCCATGGAAGCAGAAACCTGTGTGGTCTGATGGAAGAATCTGCTCTTCCTTACCTGCTTCATTAAATCACAATTACAACAGTGTGGTATTGGCTTAGAGACAGAAATACAGACCAGTGGAATGGAGAGCCCGGGACAGACCCATGATGAAATGAGACTTTGCTCTATAATGAAGGTAGATTAATAATCAGTATAAAAAAGATAAAGAATGGATGAATCACCAAACAGTGCTGCAGCAATTAATTATCCATATGGAAGGTGACAAACTAAGACTTTTTTCACACAGTTTGAAAATTAAACCCAAGACCTATTAAAGACCAAACTGGAGATACAAGAATTAATTAGGCTAAGTTGAAATCAATAACATCTTTATGGGGGGAAAAAAAAGGCTCCATAAGCAAAGCAAAATCCAAGCTATCGACTGGAAGAAAACATCTGTAAAGTATGTAACACTTAAAAGATGAAGAAGCAGAATCTTCAACAATGTCCACAAATAAGTATTAAAAAAAAAAAAAAAAAGAAAGAAAGCCAAATAACAGAAAAAAAGAGTGAGGGACATAAGCAAGCTCAAAAGCAGAAGTCCTAGGGCAGCCCGGGTGGCTCAGCGGTTTAGCACCTGCCATGTCCTGGGGCATGATCCTGGAGACCTGGGATCGAGTCTCATATCGGGCTCCCAGGGTGGAGCCTGCTTCTCCCTCTGCCTGTGTCTCTCTCTCTGTCTCTCTCAAGAATAATTAAATAAAAATCTTAAATAAAAAAAAAAAAAAAGCAGAAGCCCAAATGCAAACAAGCATCTGAAAAGATGCTGGGCTCCTCTAGGCAACAGTGAAATACAAGTTAAAGCAACAATGAAGTACCACTCCACACCTATCCATTTGGTGAAGAGGACCAAGTCTGGCAGTGCAAAGTACTGAAGAGGCTGAAAGAAACGGGAAGTGAAATGTCAGCACATAAACTGGCATAATACTGGAAAGCACTTGGTAATCCTTAGTAAGGATGGAGAGATGGAATACCCAATGATCCAACAATGTCACTTCTAAGAATGAAACTGGAGAATCTCTGACTCTTGCACAAGGATATATGTTTAAGGGCAGCCCAGGTGGCTCAGCGGTTTAGTGCTGCCTTCGGCCCGGAGCATGATCCTAGGGACTCAGGATCGAGTACCGCGTCGGTCTCCCTACATAGAAGCCTGCTTCTCCCTCTGCCTCTCTCTTTCTCTATGAATAAATAAATAAAATCTTTTTAAAAAAAGGATATATATTTAAAAATGCTCTCTGCAACACCGTTAGTAATTGCAAAAATGTACAAGTCATCAAGAATCCATCATTAGTATTAGTACTGACTACTATTGAAGCAGATAACCTGTGCCTTATTCAGACAAGAGCAGTGTACAAGGTTAATAGATCTATACCCACCTACAAGGATAAACCTCAAAAATAAACTGTTGCATGAAAAAGGCAAGCTGCAAAGTCCATATACAGTAGAAACACCATTCACAAATGTCATAGCTACACAAAACCAGAACATTTCTGCTTTGTGGGTATGTATGTGAACATTTTTACAAGTAAAAAAGATGAGAGAATGACCTTGTATCATTGCAGAGGCCATCTCTGAGGAGGACTGGTGGCAGGAGGGAGGGAAGGGGGCACCTAAGCAATGTCTGGGCAAGAGTGGAGAATGCTAAGACCTTTTAAATCTGGGTGGTGGGTACTTGGGTATTTATTCATGTTTTTATAAACATATTATATTTAGTGTTTCTATGTTTGAAGTATATATATTTGTAACCATTTCCCATAATTCATGATGTCTGCCCTGTCTAGTCCAGAGATGTTGTGAGGGTTAAAAGAAATGACTTATGTGTAAGTTCTTGGTAAGCCATATGGTACTTAGCAGACATGAGGCATTATTGCTTATAATCCACACAATAAAATCTGGTCTTAGAGTCTCACACAGCTTTTGGTCCATATCAATATGATCTTGATGACTCATATTTTTCACTGGATTTGATTCTGAATGACTCTTGGCTATTTCAGATGTTAAAACCAACTGCTGACCATGAAAACCTACTATCACTAGAAATATTCTTTTTTTTTATCACTAGAAATATTCAATCAAATCTGCTGTTCCAAGCTTTCAAGACAATAGTCAAAAGGGAATTCTGGAAGTGTTCTGAGCAACAGTAGTACCAGCAGAATTCATTTATAGGCCCTCAGAGCAGCTCTCTGAAAGAAAGAACACTTGTCCCTCAAGAGCAGAAAATCAGTCTCGTTATGTTTCCATGTTCATAGCACTTTCACATTTGTCAGCTCCCTCTCCTTCCTGAGATTACAAGGCTATTAAGGACAATGCAGCAGGATGGTTAAAAGAAGGTTCTGTAGTTGTCAGGCTGCTTGGGTTTAAACCCTGGTTCTGACCTTTGCTAGGTGTCTGACTCTCATTCAAGTTATTTAACCTCCTTAGTTTCCATAATAATAATACTATGGGATTTTAAAAAAGAATTAAGGGGCACCTGGCTGGCTCAGCAGAAGAGCATGGGACCCTTGATCTCAGGGTCATGAGTTTGAGCCCCACATTGGGTGTAGAGATTACTAAAAAAAAAAAAAAAAAAAGAAAAAAAAAAAGACAAACTTAAAAAAAAGAATTAGGGGGGATCCCTGGGTGGTTCAGTGGTTTAGCACCTGCCTCTGGCCCAAGGCGTGATCCTGGAGTCCCGGGATCAAGTCCCACATCAGGCTCCCTGCATGGAGCCTGCTTCTCCCTCTGCCTGTGTCTCTGCCTCTCTATCTCTCTGTATCTCTCATGAATAAATAAATAAAATCTTAAAAAAAAGAATTATGAAAATTAATTGAGATAATGCACGTAAAGCACTTAGTCCAGCTCCTAGCATAAGCTAGACCACCATAAATGCTATTTGCTGTTGCTGTTATTCTTATTACTGTTATTATCACTGTCAAGAAATGTCCTTGCTATTGTCTCTGAAGACCTTATGAGTTCTGAGGTCAGCAACTTTTTTCTTAAAAGTCAGATCATAACTATTTTAGGCTTTGTACACCACAGTCTCTATGGAAACGACTCAACTCTGTCCTGTAGCCTCAATGCTGCACTCTTAGACAATACATAAATGAAGAGGTATAACTTCATCCCAAAAAAACTTTATTTGCAATAACAGATAGCAGGCCAAATATGACCTGTGGGCTAGTCTGCAGACCCCAGACCCAGATGATTGTATATGCTATATGCATGTGATTTCCACAATACTGCATATATTTTGCATGGTCCATTCAACATGTCAGATTAAAGAGAGATTTACTCCTATGTATAGTAAGAGACACTTCTTTTTGACCTATTCCCTGTTATATTCTCTATAACTACTTGGAAAACCCAGAAGTACCCAGCAGACCAAAAAAGTGACAGAAACTCACAGTCTATCAAAGATCATAAGAAAACTTCACCACAGCATAGTCTTGGTTAGATGTTAGGCCTTTATCACTGACCAAAAGCTAGTGGCTTCCTCTAATACAAGCAAAATTATATTTAGAAGCCAGGCTTTCTTTACAGCCTTAGTTTTTTTCTGCCCTCATTATTTTCCAGCTTGTTGTAGGAAAATAGTAATGACGAAATAAAGAATATACTGCTATTTCTTTAATCATATTTATAACTAATTCATAAATCCCTTTCCAGCACCATGATTAGCAGACACACTATACATATCATTGGTAATCACCTTAGCATATTCCTTTTTTTTTTTTTTTTTTTTTTTTAAATTTTTATTTTATTTATGATAGTTACACAGAGAGAGAGAGAGAGGCGCAGAGACACAGGCAGAGGGAGAAGCAGGCTCCATGCACCGGGAGCCCGACGTGGGATTCGATCCCGGGTCTCCAGGATCGCGCCCTGGGCCAAAGGCAGGCGCCAAACCGCTGCGCCACCCAGGGATCCCTCCTTAGCATATTCCTAATAGCAGTCCCTACCCACTGAGCCCAGCCTTCCATGTTGCTTCTGCCTTCACCCCCTACCCAGGGAGGGCCCAGGACAGAGGCAGCAGCATGAAGGCCAGCCTTCCGCTTGGGAGTCCAACCCCACCATCTCTGGGTGTGGGGCTTGACACCAAAGCCACAGTCAGCTGTGCTCACCTGCTGCTGGAGGCTCAGGGCCCTGTGCTTCACGGCTGACGCATGCAGGGCACGGCCCACACAGACCTGTCCCAGTTGTTGCCTCCACCGCCTCCACCAGAGCCTGTCAAGGAACAAATCAAAGATAGAACCAGTCAAAAAAGGCCACCCAGAAAAGAGAAGGGCAGTGAAGGCTTGGGCCTCAGACCTTTGGCTCAAGTCCCTATCCCTCATTGTGCCATCCTGATTGACATCTTGGTCACTGCTGGAAAAAAAAAAAGATCGAGAAACAGTTCTAAAATACCCAATTAAGGGTTGGAAACTGATAGTTCCTAAGGTCGCAGCCTTGGAAACTATAGACATGCTCTATTTGGAACTACACAGGTTTAAAAAATATATCTATGAATTACTGACAACATTAAAAAATCAGGAGATTTTACAGAATAATCAGTAAAAAACATGGCTTTTTGACTTCCGATCTTGGCTTCTTTTCTGCTTATTTTCTAGTTAGCTAGCTATTGGAAAACAGTAATGAGGAAATGAGAGTTTCCAAGCTCTGCTTTGTACAGAAACACTCACTTTGCCTGGCTATTCTAACCTAGCAACATCTCTCTGTTCGAACCTGGGCCAGGCTTAGCTATATCACTCCCTTCAAAATCGCAAGCTATCTTGCATTACTACTTATATTTTTAAGCATTTAGGGAATTACAAGTTCCCTGAATGCAGTTCCAGCACCCACTATAGTACTAGGAACATTTTAAGCTCCCAAGAAATATATATTCAATAAATAAAAATATGTAAAAATATTCCCCACTGACTCTAATAGAAACCCATACTTATTAAGCATTTAAAAATATTTGTCAAGGGGCATCTGGATGGCTTAGTCTGTTAAGCATCTCTCTTTGGCTCAGGTCTTGATCTCAGAGTCCTGAGATGTAGCCCTGCATAGAGCTCCTTGCTCAGTGGTGAGTCTGCTTCTCCCTCTGCCCCTACCTCCCGCTAATGCCCCCAAATAAATAAAAATCTTTTAAAAAAATATTTGCCAAGTAAATTTTAAATAACTTAAAGAACTTATTTAAAATAATTTAAGTAAAAAAAAAATAAATAAATAAAATAAAATAATTTAAGTTACTTAAAACTTATTTAAGTTATTTAAAATAACTTCTTTAAGTTATTTAAAATTAAAAATAAGGGATGCCTGGATGGCTCAGTGGTTGAGTGTCTGCCTTCGGCTCAGGGCTTGATCCTGGAGTTCCAGGATTAAGTCCCACATCAGGCTCCCCGGAGGGAGCCTGCTTCTCCCTCTACCTATGTCTCTGACTCTTTCTCTGCATCTCTCATGAATAAATTAAATATTTAAAAAATAATAAAATAGGGATCCCTGGGTGGCGCAGCGGTTTGGCGCCTGCCTTTGGCCCAGGGCGCGATCCGGGAGACCCTAGATCGAATCCCACATCGGGCTCCCGGTGCATGGAGCCTGCTTCTCCCTCTGCCTGTGTCTCTGTCTCTCTCTCTCTCTCTGTGTGACTATCATAAATAAATAAAAAAATTTTAAAAAAAATAAAAAAAAATAATAAAATAAAGAATTTTTAGATGTACTGATGTTCTGAAGACACTGTGCTAAATACTTTAGCAATTACCATATTTATTTCCCATAACAACCCTGAAAGACACTTAACAGTATGCCTGTCTCACACATGAGGAAGGAGAAATGTGGAGAGGGAAAGGACCCAACAATACACGTCGAAACATGGATTTGAGTTCAGGTCAGTCTAACTGCAAAGCCTCTGCCCTAATCCATGCTACATAGAGGGCCCAGCTCTTTTGAGCTTTTAATATGTTCCACTCAGGATGCCAAAGGACCACCATAGAGAAGATACAGTGGGATCAGTCCCATTATAAAAAGTAACTCACTGTTATATATGTCTGGCTTTCAAAGTCATCTAACTCCTGTCCCTCCAAAGTGTGGACAGTGCTGATGAAATGCAGTGTGGGGCAGTTAAGAACATAGGCTTTGGCATCAGAAAGGTGAGTAGATGAGCCCTTTTTTGCTAGTTACAACTCATCTGAGCTCGGACAAGTTACTCAACCTTTCTGAGATTCTATGTGTATCTTCATCTTTACAAAAACAGTGATGATTAAATGAGACCTTACATTATAAAATTAACACACACAAGCTTAACACGGGTTTGGAACACAGTAAGTACTCAATTAGTGTTACTTCTGATTGTGTGAAAACTTGATCGTATAGCTGAAAAAGCTGTCAATCACTATTTATTAAGCATCAATTATGTTTGAAACATTGCTTTTTTTTAAAGATTTATGTATTTACTCATGAGACACACACACACACACACACACACACACACACACACAGAGGCAGAGACACAGGCAGAGAGAGAAGCAGGCTCCTTGCAGGAGCCCGATGAGGGACTCAATCCCAGATCCTGGGATCACGACCTGAGCCAAAGGCAGCTGCCCAACCGCTGAGCCAACCAGGCATCCCTGAAACACTGCTCTCAAGGTGGGTTTTCATGTTTTGTAAAACAAGGCTGAGGTAAAATGATGACTGCTGATCTGCAGAGCAAAAGAGCACACTCACCATAAAATACTCTGCTGCCTAAACTCCAGGGCGGTGGTCTGCATCTGAAGTTTGGTTCTACGAAAAACCACGTAGATCAGCCAGGACTTCCAGGCCTGCCGCATCTTTTGCTTTGCATCTAGATGCACCAAAAAGATTTTCAAAAAGGAGTTGGAAGAGAGAGATTACTCTGGGTTATGATAAAAGCTCATGGGCTCTCTGTAATCATCCCTCCTTTTGAATATCTAAATTCTTCCAGCCTTCAAGTGCCCCCTGGTGGAAAAGTTGTGAAGCTCTACAAAAAAAATAAGGATGCAGATACATGTGAAGAATGGATATTTAAGTGATGGCATTTACAAAATACACTTACAGGGAAATCAATATACTGCACTATTAAGAAATCCTTTGTTTTAAAGCCCTTATTTTTAGAGATATGTTCTATAATTTTTACAGATAAAATGATTTGATTAACAAAAAGCAGAGAAGTGAGCCTGGTCTGAGCTAGTAAGTATTGCAGCTGGGTGACAGGTACATGGAGATTCATTACTCCATCTTTCAATTTTGTCAATTTAAAATTTTCCACAGTATAAAGTTACAGAAGAATAAATCATGTCATAAACTTGCTGTTTGAAACAATAATTCTTTTTTTTATTTTTATTTTTATTTTTTATTTTTATTTATTTATGATAGTCACACAGAGAGAGAGAGAGGCAGAGACACAGGCAGAGGGAGAAGCAGGCTCCATGCACTGGGAGCCCGACGTGGGATTCGATCCTGGGTCTCCAAGATCACGCCCTGGGCCAAAGGCAGGCGCCAAACTGCTGCACCACCCAGGGATCCCGAAACAATAATTCTAAAGTAGAATAAGAGAAAGAAGAAGAATACTATCTAGATCTACTTGGAAAACAGAATGAAAAGGACCAATATTGATCCTGGAGAAAAGAGACTTTACTATTTACTAGATATAGGAACTACAAAGGTCCACAGATCTCCCTTTGCAGTAAATTCCATTTTTTGTTATGAAAGTCATCACTAATGAAATAAATTTCTGTTCTTTTTAGAATACAAAGGAGAAAACAAAATTATGTCAACCATTTTCAGGACATTCTCCAAGATGTGATCAGTAGGAGGAGAGCTATATTTATATTTCAGAGCAATTAACAAATCAAAATATGGAGAACTTAACATGCAGCTTCCTCAGGCCGCTTGGGCAACCTGCTGTGGTTCAGAGTTTGGGTTCCTGAATTAAGACAAACCAGGTTTGAATACCGAGTTTGTTACTGAGCTGAGTAACCTCGCACAAATTTCTCATCTGCAAAATGGCACCTTCCTTAAGGATGTGTTTGCCAAGAGTAAATGAGATCACTGATGAAAAGTGTCTCTAATAAAAGCAGGCTGTTATTTTCTGAGGGTGGTACCCAAGAATCTACACTAATGGTGTCTGCCATGATTCTGGACAATCTGAGAACCACACTTCCCTAAGGCCTGAAAGTACTTTTACTTTCAAAGTACTTTTACTGTTAAATAAAAAACAGTGCAGGAGTGGCTGAAAACTATAGAACACTTGACACAAAGAAATGGAAAAACAGTCCATGCTCATGGATTAGAATAACAAATATTGTTAAATTGTCTATACTTCCCAGAGCAATGTATACATTCAATGCAATCCTTGTCAAAATACCATCAACATTTTTTATAGAGCTGGAACAAATAATTCTAAATTTGTATGGAACCAGAAAAGACCCAGAATAGCCAGAGGAGTGCAGAAACAAAAAACCAAAGCTGGTGGCATCATAATTCCAGACTTCAAATTATATTATAGAGCTGTGATCATCAAGACAGTATGGTACTGGCACAAAAACAGACACATACATCTATGGTACAGATGGTACAGAAGAGAGAATCCAGAAATGAACCCTCAATGCTATGGTCAACTAATCTTTGACAAAGCAGGAGAGAATATCCAATGGAAAAAAAAAAAAAAAAGACAACAAATGGTGTTGGGAAAGTTGGACAGACCTGCAGAAGAACGAAATTGGACTATTTTCTTTTATCACACAAAAATAGACTCAAAATGGATGAAAGACTAAATGTGAGACAGGAATCCATCAAAATCCTAGAGGAGAACATAGGCAGTGACCTCTCTGACCTAAGCCACAGCAACTTCTAGCAAGACACGTCTCCAAAGGCAAGAGAAACAAAAGCAAAAACGAACTATTGGGACTTCATCAAGATAAAAAGTTGCTGCACAGCTAAGGAAACAGTCAACAAAACCAAAAGACAACCTACAGAATGGGAGAAGATATTTGCAAATGTTTTATCAGATAAGCGGTTAGCATCCAAAATCTATCAAGAACTTAACAAACTCAACACCTAAAAAAATTAATAATAATCCAGTCAAGAAATGGGCAGAAGACCTGAACAGATATTTCAGAGAAGACATACAAATGGCTAACAGACACATGATAAAATGCTCCACATTATTTGCCATCAGGGAAGTACAAATCAAAACAATGAGATACCACCTCACACCAGTCAGAATGGATAAAAAATAACAAGTCAGGAAACAACAAATGTTGGTGAGAAAGGGGAACCTTCTTACTCTGCTGGCGGGAATGCAAGCTGGTATAGCTACAATGGAAAACAGTGTGGAGGTTCCTTAAAAAGTTAAAAATAGAGATACCCTACAACCCAGCAATTGTACTACTAGATATTTACCCTAAAGATACAAATGCAGTTATCCAAATGGGCACCTGCACCCCAATGATTATAGCAGCAATGTCCACAATAGCCAAACTGTGGAAAGAGCCCAAGCTCTTAACCATAGGAAACAAACTGAAGGTTGCTAGAGGGGAGAAGGGGTTGGGGGACGAGGTAACTGGGTGATGGGCATTAAGGAGGGCAAGTGTTGTGATGAGCACTGGGTGTTCTTTACAACTGATACAACCTGAACTCTATCTCTGAAACTTATAATACACTATATGTTAATTAACTGAATTAAAATAAAACAAAATAAAATAAAAACAGTACAAGAGTGAACAGACACCCCCTGAGGTCTATGGGCATGGCCTGAGACAACTGTCATACATCAGAAACAATTTTTTTTTAAAAGATTTATTTAGGGACGCTTGGGTGGCTCAGCGGTTGAGCATCTGCCTTCAGCTCAGGGCATGATCCCAGGATCTAGTATTGAGTCCCACATTGGGCTCCCTGGGAGGAACCTGCTTCTCCCTCTACCTGTGTCTCTGCCCACCCCAGCCCCGCGCTCTCTCTCTGCCCCCTGCCCCCGTGTGTATCTCTCATGAATAAATAGATGTATCTATTTATTTTAGAGAGAGAGAGAGAGCAGCTGCACATGTACACACCCACAAGCATGGGGGTAGAGCACAGAGTCTTAAGCAGACTCTGCTATCTCGTGACCCTGAGATCACAACCTGAACCAAGAGTCAGACACTTAACCAACTGTGCCACCCAGGTGCCTCCAAAAACAACTAATTTTATCTGAAGAATTCAAGTGACTTTTCGTTCTATTTCATAATATAGCTATATTTATTATAACTGCAAGTAATATAAGATAGCAGAATGTGCATTTCTCAAATATGGAATATTCACAAGATAAATGTTCTGAAACAAACAAAAATAAATCTGAACCAACAGAACTGAAATCACACTAAGTCTGTTTTTTCATTATAATGGGGTAAACTAGAAAATCAGTAAGGATATTTTGAACTATTTCTATAAATATAGAAAGGTATTAGAAAGTCCCCAATATGGGACTAAACACACTTCTAGATAATCTGTGGGTCAAAAAGGAAGTCTTAACGGAAATTAGAAAACATTTCCTACTGAATGAAAACAGAATTGCAAATATTAAAATCTGTGGGGTGCAGTTAAACTCATGCTTAAAGATAACTAACTTTATTACAGTAAATGCTTGTGTTGAAATAAAGGAAAGGCCTCAAATCAATAATCTCAGTTTGCATCTTAAGAAACTAAAAAGGAAAAAGCAAATTAAAACCAAACCTTGCAGAAGTGAGATAATGTAAAAACAGGAACAGAAATCAAGGAACTTGAAAACAGAAAAACAACAGAAAATGAATACAAAGGCTCGTTATTTGAAAAGGTGGATAAAACTGATAAAGCTCTAACCACACTTACCAAACATAAAAGGCTAAAAATAAATGATCAATATTAGAAATGAAAAAGGAGCTATCACTACATTCCCTGCAGACATTAACATTATAATAACGGAATACTTCAAATGATTCTATACCAGAAATTCGACAACATATTTAAAATGGACCAATTCCTTGAAAAACAAATTACCAAACCCATTCAAGAAGGAACAGGTAACCTAAATAGTCTAACATCTACTCAAAAACTTGAATTCAAAGTTCAAACCTCTCTAACAAAGAAAACTTCAGGCTCAGAAGAGTTTACTGAAGAATTTTACCAAATATTTCAGGAAGAAATAATACAAATTTTACAAATCCCTTTTAGAAAATAGAAGACAATAAAATAATCCCCAACTCATTCTATGAAGTCAGTATTATCCCGAACCAAAACCAAAGACATTTATAACAAAAGAAAAGTACAGGCCTATATCCTCATGAACACAGATGTAAAAATCCTCAACAAAAAAATTTAGCAAATTGAACCTAGCAATATATAAAGAATGGCATCAACATGAGGAATGTAAGGCTGGTTCAAAATTTGAAAATTGCTGCTTCACCATAGTAATGCACTAAAAATGAAAAGCGGTGAATTACCTCACTAGATACAAAAAATCATTTGACAAAATTTAATGCATCTTATTGATAAAAATGCTCAGAAAACTAGGAAGAGAATTTCCTTAACCAACAAAGGACATCTACAAAAAACCTACAGCTAACATCATATTTTATGATTAAACACTGGATGTTTTTCCCTTAAGTTCAGGAACAAGGTGGGGATGTTCACTGGGATCACTCCTATTCCATTATTTTCCTGGACGCTCTGCCAGTGCAATAAAAATAATTTGGAAAGGAAGACATAAAACTGTCTCTGTTTACATACGACTTAACTATCTGCTTAGAAAATCCCATGGAATTTACAACAAAACCTCCTATAACTAATAAACTTAGCAAGGTTGCAGAATCCATATGTAAAACCACAGAACTTTTAGAAAAAAACAGGAGAAAAAAAAAAAAGAAGAAGAAAACAGGAGAAAATCTTCGCGACTTCAAAGTAGGTGGAATTCCTAGACATAGTATCAAAAACAGGATCCATAAGACAAAAAAATTAATAAATTAGACTTTATAAAAATTAAAAAATTTTGCTCTGTAAAGACAAGAGAATGAAAAGACAAAAAGAGAGAGAGAGGGGATCCCTGGGTGGCGCAGTGGTTTGGCGCCTGCCTTTGGCCCAGGGCCCGATCCTGAAGACCCGGGATCGAATCCCACGTCGGGCTCCTGGTGCATGGAGCCTGCTTCTCCCTCTGCCTGTGTCTCTGCCTCTCTCTCTCTCTCTGTGTGACTATCATAAATAAATAAAAATTAAAAAAAAAAAAAAGAGAGAGAGAGAGAGAGAATGAAAAAGACAAGCCATATCCTGGGAGAAAAGTATTAGCCAATTATGCTTCTCACAAAAGACTTGTAATAACCAGAATATATTTTTAACATAACTCAACAAGAAGAGGGGGCACCTGGGTGGCTCAGTGGTTGAGTCTTTGGCTCAGGTCGTGACCTGGGGTCCTGGGATCCAGTCCCGCATCAGGCTCCCTGCAGGGAGCCTACTTCTCCCTCTGCCTATGTCTCTGCCTCTCTCTCTCTCTCTGTCTCTCATGAATAAATAAATAAAATATTTAAAAAAAGGGTATCCCTGGGTGGCTCAGCAGTTTAGCACCTGCCTTTGGCCCAGGGCATGATCCTGGAGTCCCAGGATCGAGTCTCACATCAGGCTCCTGGCATGGAGCCTGCTTTTCCCTCTGTCAGTGTCTCTGCCTCTCTCTCTCTCTCTCTCTCTATGTCTATCATGAATAAATAAATAAAAATCTTAAAAAAAAGATCTTAAAAAAAAATCCTCAACAAGAACACAATCAATTTAAAAGGACAAAAGATCGTGAATAGACTCTTCACCAAAAAGAGAAATAATAAGTAACCATAGAAAAAGATATTCAAAATCATTAATCATTACATAAATACAAATTAAAACCTTAATGAAATAGCATGCACCTATCTGTATAGTCAAAATTTTATTTTTTTAATATTTTATTTATTTATTTGACAGAGAGAGAGCACACAGGAGAGCAAGCCCATGCACACAAGCAGGGAAGTGGGAGAGGGAGAAGCAGACCCCCTGCTGAGCAGAGAGCCTGATGCTGGTGCTGGGCTGGATCCCAGAACCCTGGAATCATGACCCAGGTCAAAGGCAGATGCTTAACTGACTAAGCCACCCAGGTACTCCATTAAAATTTTATTTTAAATGGCAATAACAAGTGCTGATAAGATGCAAAACAAGTAGAATTCTCATAAACTGCTGGTAAGAATGCAAAATGGTACAGCCACTTTGAGAAAGTTTGCAATTTCTTATAAAGTTAAATATACACCTACTGTAAGATCCCAGCAATCCTACACCTAATCATACTAGATAATTATGCCTAATCTACCCAAGAAAAGTATTCACATGGAAAACTATACACAAAGGTTTATGATTTATTATTTATAACTGTTTTCTAAAACTGGAAACAACTCAGATGTTCTTCAATTAGTGAATGGCAAATAAACTTTCATGCATTTCTGCTATGGAGTATACAGGATATTACTCAGCAATATAAAGGAATGAACTACTGATACATGCAATAACTTGGATGAATCTCAAATGCATTATGCTAAAGAAGGCAGTGTCAAAATGCTACCTACTGTATGCTTCCCTTTATATTGCATTCTAGAAAAGCAAAGTCAATGGTGACAAAGAACTGATCAGTGGTTGCTAGGAATCTGGTATAGAGGGAAGGCGCTATAGAGGGTTAGCACAAGGGAGTCTATCAGGAGTGATGGAACTTTCTGTTTCTTGATTGTGGTGGTGGTTACACAACTACACATTCCTCAAAATTCAAAGAACTATACACTAAGGGACTCAGTTACCTTTGTGCACAGGTTAAGTGTCTGCCTTTAGCTCAGGGCGTGGTCCCAGAATCTCAGGATGGAGTCCCATCAAGCTCCCCTCAAGGAGCCTGCTTCTCCCTCTGCCTATGTCTCTGCCTGTCTCTCTGTGTCTCTCATGAATAAATAAAAATCTTAAAAAAAAAAAAACACTATACACCAAAAAGAGTGACATTTTGTGTAAATTATAAAGGAAACAACAAAACATAAGCAACTTGCCAGCTAAATACTGAAAAAATGCATCCAGTGCTATAACTAAGAGGCCTCAGAAACTGCTTCTTACATTTTGGGCAAACAGACAAGGGAAGTAAAAACTCACAGTGCTGGGGGACAGAAGAAAACAATACATGGGGAAGAGGATATTTAAAATGTGAGGAACTGCAGGGACAAACATGGAAAGATATGGAAGTGCACATTCAGTGTGGCAAGGGTATAGAGTGTAGGGTGTATGGAAGGGACAGAAGAGAATAGGTGAATACCTTGTATGCTATCCGAAGGAGTGTTGACTTTATTAGCAAAGAGGAGCCAAACGAATCTTTATGTGCAGGAGTGACACGATCCTATGTCTTACCACTAGTATAGCCATGTGGATAAGGAGAAGGGGGAGAAAATAAATGCAGGGAGATGAAAGAAGAGGAACTTACAAAACTTTGGGGGAAAGATAAGAATTAGTTGGGCAGTGACAAAGAAAGGATGAGTGCAGGCAGGCCAGGTGGCTCAGCAGTTTAGCGCCGCCTTCAGCCCAGGGCATGATCCTGGAGACCTGGAATCAAGTCCCACGTCGGGCTCCATGCATGGAGCCTGCTTCTCCCTCTGCCTGTGTCTCTGCCTCTATTTCTCTCATGAATAAATAAATGAAATCTTAAAAAAAAAAAAGAAAGGATGAATGCAAGTGACACATCAGAGAGCCATATTATAAACAGAGATAACTGAATAATGTGAGGCATGAGAAATGGATAGGCCATGTCTCAGTAAGGTTTCTCAGTCAGCTAGGAAAAATAGGAGAAAAAGCAGGTCTAAATATGAGGCATCTGACAAGCTGTATTTATAACTGGCTGAGTTTGAGATGCCTGCAGGACATGCATGTGAAATGAGTATGAGGCAGCTGCTAATACAGGCTGCGTGATCATTTGGAAACTTGGTGCTATTTTCTCTTAGACTCCCAACATGGGTTTCTGGACTCAACTCACAGAGGAACCAAATACTGACCAGGGCTAAACTGGCCACTAGATCACTAAGGAACAACCTGGACAATGATGACCAGAAGTGAGTCCTGCAACTTGACTCTTGACAGATAGAGAGACAACAGCTCTGGGTGCTATGGGAGGGCAAGAATAGCTGGTTCAGAGAACTCATGCTTAAATGAGTTGTGGGTGCCTAAACCATGCCATATGGAGAAAACTATAAATATATGACTGTATAGTTCTTGTGCAGAGATAAACATTTTGCATAATAGGAAAGGGGATCAGAAAAATGTTCCCTTTGACCTGGAGTTATTTTCTCTCTCTGTAATGTAATGTCTTCCCCAAGAGCTTCTGAAAAAGTAAATGTGGACTCTCAGTGAACTAGGAAAAAGAGAGGGGTCTTCCTCAACTTGATAAAGAATATCTACCAAAAGTCTGTATCATGCTTAATGGTGAGAAACTCAAAATTTTCCTACTAACATCAGGTACAAAAAAGAAATGACCCCTTCAACTACTCCTTTTATTCTCTTAAAAGATTTATTTTTACTTATTTGAGAGAGAGAGAGAGAGTGCGAGCACAAGCCGGGGGGCAGGAG
Organism: Canis aureus; assembly: GCF_053574225.1. Taxonomy (NCBI): domain Eukaryota; kingdom Metazoa; phylum Chordata; class Mammalia; order Carnivora; family Canidae; genus Canis; species Canis aureus. The sequence continues at coordinate 28,006,178 of NC_135637.1, read as the reverse complement.
GAGCAGCAGATGGAAAGGGAGAGAAAAATCTAAGCAGACTCCATGCTGAGCACAGAACCTAACACAGGGCTCAATCTCACAACCAACCCGGAGATCAGATCTGAGCCAAAACCAAAAGTTGGACACCTAATGGACTGCACCACCCAGGCACCCTCAATTACTCCTTTTCAACATCATACTAGAAGTTCTAGCTAATGCAACAAGACAAGAAAAAGCAATAAAAGGTATAAAGATTGGGAAGAAAGAAGTAAAACTGTCTTTGTGCACAGGTGACACACCTGTCTGGGCAAAGAACCCAAAAGAATTGACAAAACAAAAAAATTCATAGAACTAATAAACAATCCAGAGCAAAGTTGAGAGCTGCAAAGCTAATACACAAAAGTTCATTGCTTTCCTATATAATAGCAATGAACAAATGGAATTTGGAATTGAAAGCACAATGCCATTTACATTAGCCACCCCCAAAAATGAAATTCTCATGTATAAATCTAACAAAATATATAAAATGTCAATATGAGGAAAACTGTAAAACTCTGATAACAAAATCAAAGAACTGAATAAATGGAGGGATATTCCATTTTCATGGATAGGAAGACCCAATATTATTAAGATGTAACTCTTCCCAACTCGATCTCTAGATTCAATGCAATCCTAAACAAAATCCCAGCAAATTATTTTGTGGATATCAACAAACTGATTCTAAAGTTTATACAGAGAGACTAAAGACATAGTATAGCCAACATAATATTAAAGAAGAACAAGATTGAAGGAATGACTTCAAGACTTACTAAAAAACTACAGACATCAAAATAAAATGATACTGGTGAAAAGAACTGACAAATAGATCAATGGAACAGAAGAGAGAGCCCAGAAACAGACCCATGTAATATAGCCAATTTCTCTTTGACAAAGGAGCAGGGGTAAATGCAATGAAGCAAAAACAGTCTTTTCAACAAATAGTGCAGGAACAACTGGATTTAGGCATGCAAAAAAAAAAAAAAAAAAAGAATCTAGATACAGATCTTACATTCTTCATAAAAATTAACTCAAAATGGACTATTGACCTAAATGTAAAACATAAAACTATAAAACTTCTAGACAATAACATAGGAGAAAACTCAGATGACTTTGGGTATGACATAACAACAAAAACATGATCCATTAAAGAAAAATGTGATGGGCTGGACTTTATTAAAATGAAAAAACTTTTGCTTTGCAAAAGACAATATAAAAGAGAATGAGAAGACAAGCCACAGACTGGGAGAAAATATGTGCAAAAGACACATTTGATAAAAAAAAAAATTATTATCCAAAATATAAAAAGAACTCTTAAAACTCAACAAAAAAAATCCAATTTTAAAAATGGGCAAAAGACACCTTAGCAAAAATATTCAGATGGCAAGTAAGTATATGAAAAGATGCTCCATGTCATATGCTATCAAAGAATACATATTAAACAAGATACCACTACATACCTATTAGAATGGCCAAAATCCAGAACACTGACAACACCAAATGCTGGTGAGCATGTGGAACAGACATTCTCATTCATTGCTAGTGGGAATGCAAAATAGCATAGCCACTCTGGAAGACAGTTTGGCAGTTTCTCACAGAACTAAACATATTCTTACCATATGATCCAGCAACTGCAATCCTTGGTATTTATCCAAAGTTCCTGAAAACTTATGTCCATACAAAAACTTGCACATGGAAATTTACAGCAGTTTTAATCATAACTGCCAAAAATTGGAAGCAACCAAGATGTCCTTCTTCAAAATGGATAAACTGTGGTACATCCAGACAATGGAATATTTATTCAGCACTAAAAAGAGCTATCAAACAACAAAAGATATGGAGGAAACTTTTTTTTTTGATATGGAGGAAACTTAAGTGCACATTACTAAGTAAAAGAAGCCAAACTGAAATGGCTATATACCATATGATTTCAACTATATGACACTCTGGAAAAGGCAAAACTATGAAGACAGTAAAAAGTTGTTGGGGGTGGAGTGGATAGGCGCCCAGGTGGTGCAGTCAGTTGAATGTCTGACTCTTGGTTTCGGCTCAGGTCATGCTCTCAGGGTCATGGGACTGAGCCTTGCATCGGGCTCTATGCTCTGTGTGGAGCCTGCTTGAAATTCTCTCTCCCTCTTCCTTTGTCCCTCCCATTTGTGTACACTTGTGCTGTCTCTAAAATCAATCAATAATCAATCAATCTTTACCCCAAAAAAAGTTGCTGGGAGGAGGAGATGAGCTAAATAGGTAGAGCACAGAATATTTTTAGTGCACTTAAAACACTCTGTATGATACCATAACGATGGATAAATGTCCACAGAAGGTACAACACTAAAAGTGAACCCTAGTGTAAACTATGGATTTTGAGAGATTCTGATGTGTCGATGTGGGTTCACTGTAACAGATGTGAGTGATGCTGATAGTGGGAGAGAATATGCATGGGGGGGGGGAAGAGGTATATATGGGTAATCAGTGTCTTTTCCCCTCAATTTTGTGCTATGAACTAAAACTGCTCTCAAAAAGTTAAGTCTTCATAAAAGAAAATCAAATAAATGAAGGCATTTTCTTTAGACATGTACTCCCTTTTCTTTTCTTTTTTTTTTTTTTTGTACTTCCTTTTCTTACCATGATTCTCAGCTCTAATGTACTTGTTCCTCATCTCCTGCTGCTGATACACATAGGTCCTCCAAGTCTGGAACATCAGGTTGTACAAGTAATATCTGAGGAAGGAAAAAAATGACATTTCTTTCTTTACTTATTTTCTAAAGTTTATTTATTTATAATATCTACACCCAACATGGGACTTGAACTCACAACCCTGAGATGATGAGTCCCATGCTCCACAGACTGAGCCAGCCAGGTGCGCCAAATGGCATTTCTTTAAACAAAAAAACTCCTTTTTTTTTTTTTGACAAGATTTTATTTATTTATTCATGAGAGACACAGAGAGAGAGGCAGAGACACAGGGAGAGGGAGAAGCAGGCTCCATGCAGGGAGCCAGATGCGGGACTCGATCCTGGGACTCTAGGATCACGCCCTGGGCCAAAGGCAGGCGCTAAACCACTGAGCCACTCAGGGATCCCCTAAACTAAAAAACTCCTAATTCAATATACCTAGTCCATTCTGTACTCAGAAATTAACATGGATGCTTCTGATACAAAAAAGCCATATCTATATCTGAAGCTAAAATTCTATTTCCCATAGTCACAGTGAAACCTACTCTCCTTGATGGAGAGTTATTCTCACCTTACAGTATCACTGAGGAAAAATAGCTTGAATTATCTGATAATAACTTCACCTTCAGCATTCACAAAGCTGTGACAGTCATATCTTTATCATCTTAATTATCCATATTATGTAAAACATCACCTCTCCTCTATGCAAAACATAGTCAATGACACTTTTCCTTTGTCTTTTCCTTGTATTGAGAAGGAAACACATTAAGATTGTCAGTCCCTCCATATTTTCTCTATCCCATTTCCTAAGACTTGATTTCATGCTCTACCGGCTTACTAGAATGATTAAACATTGTCTTCATTTTATCTGAAATACCCATAAATCAGAAACCCTGATCCAAAGAACCTAAATAAAGAAGTGATTATGGGGTGCCTGGGTGGCTCAGTTGGTTAAGACAGTCCATTCTGTACTCAGAAATTAACATGGATGCTTCTGATACAAAAAAGCCATATCTATACAGTCGTCTTTGGGTCAGGTCACAATCCCAGGGTCCTGGAATTGAGCCCCATGTCAGGCTCTCTACTCAGTGGGGAGCCTGCTTCTCCCCTTCCCTCTGCTTCTTGCACCCCTGCCTGTGCTCTATCAAATAAATAAAAAAAATATTTTTTAAAAAAGTGATTATGAGAGTAAGTACTATTTTTAAAAGATACAATGTCTAAGATACATTAATTTTATTTTATAAAAGATATAAAATGTGTACTTCATATAATTCCAATTTTTACTTTTACCTCTACTTATCTTTGCAAATACTAATGTTAAGTTTTAGTTTTTTTCTACTTCTATTTTCTTAATGTCCCATATTGTGCATATATTTTCTCTTATAATCAAAAAAATTTAACTTATTATTTAAAAAAAGGAATACTCAATCTTAAGAAACAAAGAATACTCTCAGGATTAGAAATTATATAGAAGTGGTAGTCAGTGAGAAAATCCTATTAAACTATTAAAATGTTATTAAAATTATTAAGATAATACTACCAAAATCCATCTATAGACTCAATATAAGCCCCATCAAGTTTCCAATGGCATTTTCTACAGAAGTAGAACAATCCTAAAACTTTCACGGACCCACAAAAGACCCTAAATATCCAAAGCAATTCTAAGAAAGAACAAAGCCAGAGGTATCATATTTCCTTTTTTTTTTTTTTAAGATTTTATTTATTTATTCATGAGAGAGAGAGAGGCAGGCAGAGACATAGGCAGAGGGAGAAGCAGGCTCCATGCAGGGAGCCCAATGTGGGACTCGATCCAGGGACCATGGGATCACGTCCTGAGCCGAAGGCAGATGCTCAACCGCTGAGACACCCAGGTGTCCCGAGGTATCATATTTCCTGATTTAAAGTTATACTGTAGGGCAGCCCTGGTGTCCCAGCGGGTTAGCGCCACCTTCAGCCTGGGGTGTGATCCTGGAGACCCGGGATCGAGTCCCATGTCAGGCTCCCTGCATGGAGCCTGCTTCTCCCTCGGCCTCTCTCTCTCTCTCTCTCTGTCATGAATAAATAAATAAAATCTTTAAAAAAAAATAAAGTTATACTGTAAAGCTATAGTAATCAAAACAGAATGGTACTGGCATAAAAGCAGGCCAATGGAACGGAATAAGCCCAAGAAATAAACCCAAGTATATATGGTCAACTAATACTTGACAAAGGCGCCAAGACTACTCAATGGAGAAATGACAATCTCTTTGATAAATAGTGCTGGGAAAATTCAATATTCACATATAAAAGAATGATACTAGCTCCCTATCTTTTTTTTTATTGGAGTTCAATTTGCCAACATATAGCATAACACCCAGTGCTCATCCCACCAAGTGCCCCTCTCAGTGCCCATCACCAAGTCACCCTAACCTCCCGCCCCCTTCCACTACCCCTGTTCATTTCCCAGAGTTAGGTGTCTCTCATGTTTTGTCACCCTCACTGATATTTTCACTCCTTTCCCTTTATTCCCTTTCACTAATTTTTATATTCCCCAAATGAATGAGACTATATAATGTTTGTCCTTTTCTGATGGACTTATTTCACTCACTAGCTTCCTATCTTAAACCATTCACAAGATGTACCTTGCAATAGATTAAAGACTTACATATACCTGAAACCATGAAACTCCTAAAAGAAAATACCAGAAAAGAGCTCCTTCACATAGGTCTTAGCAATGTTTTTTTTGATATGACACCTAAAGCAAAAGCAATGAAATAAAACATAAACAAGACTATATCAAACCAAAAAAAACTTATGCACAGCAAAAGAAACAATCAACAAAATGAAAAAGAAAACCTATGGAATGGGAAAAATATTTGCAGACCATATATTTGATAAAGGGTTAATATCCAAAATATATTAAAAACACATACAACTCAATAGCAATCCTCCCCAATAGTCCAAATAAAAAATGGGCAAAGAATCTGAATAGATATTTTTCCAAATAAGATACATGAAAGGCCAACAGGTTCATCAAAAGATGCTCAACCTCATTATGTCATTAGGGAAATACAAATCAAAATCACAATGAGCTATCATCACACACATCTCACACAATGACCATCAGAAAGAAGAGATAACAAATGCTGGTGTCAAAGTGGAGAAAAGGGATTCTTGTGCACTCTTGGTGGGACTGTCAATTGCCATAGCCACTAGGGAAAACAGTATGGAGGATCCACAAAAAATTAAAAATAGAACTACCACTTGATCCAGCAATTTCACTTCTGGGAATATATCCAATGGAAATGAAAAGACTAACTCAAAAAGATATCTGCACCACCATGTGCACAGCAGCATTATTTATAATAGCCAAGACACAGAAACAATCTTAAGTGTCCATGGATGAGTGAACAGATAAAGTTATTGTGTGTGTGTGTGTGTGTGTGTGTGTGTGTATAAAATGGAATAAAAAGTAATTTTGCCAAGTGTGACAACATGGACAAACATTGAGGGCATTATGCTGTGTAAGTCAGACAAAGACAAGTACTATAAGATCTCACTTATATGTGGATCTAAAAGCAAACACAATAAACTCATAGAAAAAGATCAGATTTGTGGTTACCTGAGGGAGCCATGGGAAGGTAGGAGGAGAGGGAATTGGAGGAAAGTGGTCAAAAGGTACAAACTTCTAATTATAAAATAGGTAAGTACTGGAGATGAAATGTACAACATGACGACTATAGTTACCATCGCTGTATGAAATATATGGAAGTTGTTAAGAGAATAAATCCTGGGATCCCTGGGTGGCGCAGCGGTTTGGCGCCTGCCTTTGGCCCAGGGTGCGAACCTGGAGACCTGGGATCGAATCCCATGTCAGGCTCCCGGTGCATGGAGCCTGCTTCTCCCTCTGCCTGTGTCTCTGCCTCTCTCTCTCTCTCTATCATAAATAAATAAAAATTTAAAAAAAAGAGAGAATAAATCCTAAGACTTTCCATTATAACTTAAAAAAGCTTTTTTTTTTAAAGTAAGAGAGAGAACACATGAGTGGGGGAGGGGCAGAGGGAGAGGGATAGACTCCCTGTTGAGTGGGGAGCACAATGCCAGCCGGATCCGCTACCCTGAGATCATGACATCAGCTGAAGTCAGACACTCAACTAACTGTGCACCCAGGCACCCCAGCTTTTTTCTCTTTATGTCAGTTCTTTTTATTAAATCTGTATGAGATGATGGATAACTAAATTTATTGTGATAATCATTTCACAATATATGTAAATCAAACCTTTATGCTGTACACCTGAAACTCATTCAGTGATGTATGTCAACTATATCTCAATAAAATCTCTGGACAAAAAACTTTCCCCCTTCTGACCAGAAACATGCCAACAAATAACTATTTGATCATGTGTAGCAGTAAAATTAAAGTAATAGAACATGAAACCTGACCTGTAGTGACAGTCGGCTCGAACACAGAGTTTCCACTCTCGCTGGAAAACCCACCACTCTTCTTTCCATTCTTCAAAGACTTTCCGTAGTATTCTTTGCTTATAGTAAAATCTTTGGCAAAGAACAAAATTCAGAGAGATCCATGATGATGTGGGAACGGATATTTATTCCCCAATTAGTTTCATACTGCCAATACTTTTCTCATAGAAAAGTGTGGCTCATTCTCTGACAACACCAGAATAAAAGAAGTTATTTTCCAGATCAAAATCTTAGAACTACTTAAACTAGAAACAAAGCTAAAAAATATTATACTACAGATTTCTACCAATTAAAGAGGTTAAAGTAGAATAAAAATCTGACTTTTCAAATACCATAAATGAGTTGAAAATTATTCTCAAGGTTTTTTTTCCTTCATCAGACTAAAACATTTTTGATTAGTAAAAAGCGGTAGTAGCTATACACATTTACATATACAGGAGATTAAAAGTTATAAGCAAATACCTAATGGTATTCTTAGTACTTACAGGAACAAAGTATAGCAGTTTAACTGAAATCTGGCCAGAGAAGTTATGAAAACAGCAAAATATAGGTAGAAGAAATAAAGAGGAGGCTAAAGGCAATAAGAAAGAGAAAAAGAGAGCAATGGCAGATTGTGTGGATGCTAACAGGTGCTATCAAGGTGACAGATAATTTGAACTCTGTTGCCTGCCCCTCACTTTGAATTTCTTTTCATGGTTCTGCAGGTTACTAACATGTCCTTCCTCCTTACCACTCGTGGTAAGGAGACTACCTAGCAAAAATAAACATAGGGAAATTCACTTCACTATTGTTCATAATAAAAAAAAGAGAGGGGATCCCTGGGTGGCGCAGCGGTTTGGCGCCTGCCTTTGGCCCAGGGCGCGATCCTGGAGACCCGGGATCGAATCCCACATTGGGCTCCCGGTGCATGGAGCCTGCTTCTCCCTCTGCCTGTGTCTCTGCGCCTCTCTCTCTCTCTGTGACTATCATAAATAAATAAAAATTTTTAAAAAAATTTTTTTAAATAAATAAATAAAAAATAAAAAAATAAATAGAGAGAGAGAGAGAGAGAAAATTACAACAAATGTCCCTCAACGGGAGATAGGTTAAATTCAATCAATGTTGCCGAGTCATTGTTAATGAAGTAGACCTAAGGATACTGAAATGGAGAGCTGTTCCAGAGAAGTTGTTAGGTGAAAAGATAAAGCTACCTCATAGTATGTATGACACCATTTTTTAAAATTAATTCTTTTTGTACTTCCAGGACCCATATGTTGGAATCAATATAATACATACCAAATTTTTAAAAATACATACCAAATTAACATATATTTATATATAATATATACATACATATTTGTATACATAGATAAAAATCATATATATGGATATATGCATGCACTGTGTGTACATCTACAAATCATATTATACATATTGCCTGAAAAGGTTTCTAGTATACCAAACTATTAACAGTGGTTATCATTCAGGGAGAGATTGTAGGAGACTGGTGTTTCCTATTACACGTATCTATAGTTTGAAAAATTTTTAAACAACTTTGTTCATGATTTTTAAAATTTTAATGGAAAAGAATCACTTCCATTCACACAGGTACTTCCTTCTACCATCTACCACTATCCATTTACCTCCTTCTCTTCCCCCAACCCCATTAAAATAACATCTATATTACATTTTTTAATTTTATTTTATTTTTGATTTATGATAGTCACAGAGAGAGAGAGAGGCAGAGACACAGGCAGAGGGAGAAGCAGGCTCCATGCAGGGAGCCCAATGTGGGACTCGATCCCGGGTCTCCAGGATCACACCCTAGGCTGAAGGTGGCACTAAACTGCTGGGCCACCAGGGCTGCCCAACATCTATTATTTCAAAAGGTGTAAGCCCACAAAGACAGAATAGGAGCAATGACAATAGACAAGAGATACCAACAAATTTTAGGTGACAGAGAACAGACAGGCAAGTGGTGTCTGAATCAGCGTATCAGAGAAAGCAGAGGAACAGCTAAGTGTCCTGTGCTTAGGGAATCAAGGAACAATCAGCTGGTGTCACAGACCCCAGAAAGGCAGAGAACAGGAGGCATAAGGAATGAGGGAGCCTTGGGTGGAGATAAAAGCACAGGATTGTTTGCAAGCTTAGGCATAAATGGTTAGGCCCCTAGGTACTGTTGTTCACCCAAGCAGAGACTCCGGTGTCTCTCTGGAGAGGCTGAACAGAGAGGCACTGGATGGACTGCAGAAAACGAGGAAGAGCTCTGGAGAAGGTCTTAAGCAGAGTCCACATATTCTACGAGGCCCACATTCCCTCTCCTGTGCCTACAACCAAGCTTAGGGCACCACTACCCACCTCCAAGGGGCCAAACTTGCAATGAATGAATAAATAAATTTTATTTTATTATCTCGTGATTTTATTTATTCATTCACAAGAGACACACAGAGAGAGGCAAACACATAGGCAGAGGGAGGAGAAGCAGGCGCTTCACTGGGAGCCTGATATAGGACTCGATCCCTGGACCTCGGGATCATGACCTGAGCTGAAGGCAGACACTCAACCGCTGAACCAACCCAGGCGTCCCTGGGATGCTATTTTTTAAATAAAGGAATATGCAGAGAACAAAAAGGATGTGTTGGAAATTTAAAATAGGACAGAAGAAATTAAAAAAAAAAAAGATTCATAGATAGGTAAAAACAAAAAGGCAAGGACTATGGCTTTTATGCAATCTCAGCCAGAGGGAAGCTACCTGCCATCTGAGCAGAGGAGTGACATGACTTGATCTACTCCAAATACCTGTCGGGAATAGACTGAGGCAGAAGACTGAAAGGTTGCTAGGGTCATTCAGGGGAGACATGATGATGAGTTGGACCAGGGTGTTAGTAACTGGAAGTACTGAAGAGAGGTGAAGTCTGAATACATTTTGAAAGCTCAGTCAGCACAATTTTGGTATTTGACATTGTAAATTGGGATGTGAGAGAAAAAGAAATGTCAAAGGTGACTCCCATGTTTCTGACTCGAGTTCCTGGAAATATTGGAGTTCCCTTTCACTGGGAGGGAGAAAGCTTGGTAGAGAGGTTTGTGGGGATGATTTCGATTTTGGCTTTGAACACATTAAGTTGTGACATCTATGAGAAACACAGTGGAGTTGTCACATATGTAGCAGTCTGGACAAGGGAGAGGTCTGGGCAGGGTGTATATATTTGGGAATCATTCTGAGAGTTGATGAGATCATCACAGTTGTGAGGTACACAGAAGCAATGCAAAGATGTAGCGCAGGATATTTAGATGAGGAGGAATCGACAAAAGAGAGAAGGAGCAGTCAAAGAGGTAGAAGGCAAGCCATGGGAGGATGGTGTAACCTGGAAGCTGGAAGAAGAGAGGGCTTATGGGAGAAGGGAATAACGACTGTCTCGTGCTTCCTGGTAGGCCTAGTAAGAAGAAGTTTCCAAATTTATCACTGGTTTGGACAAATGTAGTGACCTTAACAAAAACAATTTGGTGGAGGGATAGAATCTAAAGTCTAGTGGGATGGATTTAAGAGAGACTGTAAGACATGTTGGAGACACAGAATATTGTCAGGGGAGTTGATATAAAGGGAAGCAAAGAGATGGAGTGCTAGCTGCAGGAAGACATAAGGTTGAAGAGATTTTTTTTTAAATTTCAGGATAAGAGAAATAAGGGTATCATATGCTGGTGCAAACGATCCAGTAAAGAGTGAAAAACTGATGCAAAAAAGAGAAAAAAAAATTGGTAGGGTAATGGCCTTGAGGAGTCATGAAGGAAACATGGTACAAAAGTCGAAGATTTTGCCACAGTTGAGAGCAAGGACAGTTCACCTGCCTCATGGTGGGAAAGCAGGTTGCATGGTGATAGATGTTGGCAGTGGGTGGATGTGATGGAGGGAACTCAGGAGGGTCTCTTCTGTCGTTTCTATCAAGAAAATAGGAAGCAAGGCCATTAGCTGAGGAAGAAATCTTGATGAATTAAATACTGTAAATGGACATGACTGTTTTACCTACTTCCCAAGTTAACCAAAAAATTTTGTTCCAATCTCTTCAGGAAAATAAGTAACTATCTCATATTTAAGACTATCTTATATATGGACATATACTGCATTATTTTGCCCTACTAGTTTGATAGTCATTTTGGTTCAGTTTATTAATGACAAAACAATGGCAGTTTATAAAAGTTAAAACAATCTCTAAGAACATAAAGACATTATTCTGCATTCTCTGGTATGATATAATTCTCCTCTAATATTCCAAAAAGTGAGTAGTAAATAACATGAAAAATACCAAAACAAAAAAGCAAACATCAATATGTCCAATTTTCCCCAAAGTAACAAACAACCCACTTGATTTAAAAAGAGATTACAACATAAAACAACAAAAAACTGCCCTATCCTAAATTTCTAAGTCAACACAGTATCAAAATTCTAATTCTGGTAGATGCCTAGAGAAAAAGCAATATTTTTATGCTCTCATTTTACAATTTGAGAAACTAAGGCCCAGAGCCATAATTATCCCCAGATCAAACAATTAGCTAGGGTCTGGGCTAGGGCCAAAACTCAGGTCTCCCAAATTCCAATGTAGTATTCTTTCCTCCAGACCCTGCTGCCACTGAAGAGCAAAGAAAGTAAAGAGTATAAAGCGGCTATTTTAAAGCAGACATTAGTCACTGGCTAACCCAACACCCACTGTGAAGCCTCTGCCTCCTCACAGGTATTCCCTGCAGAGAATAGAAAGGTTTCTTTCCCAGACTGCTCTGTAGCAGAAGGTAGCCAGTAACACAGGTCTGGACAATGAGGCAGAAGCAGAATGCAGCTGATTGCTTCCAGGAAAGTGTTTTTCTGAGTAAGAAAGATCTGACACCATCCTTCCTTACTCCTTCCTGTGTAAAACAGAATAGTCATTTTGTAACTATGCCGCGTCATCTCTGAGGATCAAGGGCCAATATGTTAAATTGATGAACTAAGAAAGGTAATAAAATTGAGTCTTTGATGGCTTCACTGAGCAGCTAAACCAACACCAACCTCCAGACTGCTTATGAGAAAAAGCAAATCCCAATTTGTTAAAGCCACTGTCAGGCTTTCTCTTAGAGTCAGATGCATTTCTAACTAATATAATCAGCATTTTCCAGCTACTCAGAATATAAATGGGTATTACTTAAACAGACATTTCTAGTTAAATATGGGTCAAGTATTAAGTAAAATTAAGTAGGAAAAGAATTTGGGGAAGAGAGTAGAGGGAACAACATAGTTTTTCTAGTCTCTGAATGCCCATAAAATACAGCAAACAGGTAGCAAAATAAAAAATTCATGTATCAATCACAACAAAACCAGGTGACAAGGTATCCCCAGAATCCAAAATGCAAGCAGGCCAAGACAAACCATCCATAGTCAAAAGACCTGCAAGGTATTACATTTCTACAGGAGGAAGGAAGAGCAATGAGAGTGGCATCTAACGCTACCTCAAATGAGAATGAGAAAACCTCGAAACAGTCATTGCAAAGTGCAAGAGGCCCCATCTGAGACTAGCTGCTGAACCTGAGAGGAGCTTTCTCCTCTCTGTTACCAAGGCTCATGTGAACATAACTGAAATAGTTGGAGCATTCCAGCCCCTGTAGTCCCAGAACCAACATACATGCCAGGTTCTCTTTTAGGACAGAGCTTCATAAATGAGGAAAAACTGTTGGAAGTAAAATAGAAATTGAGCAGGAGAGGGACAAAAGAGACAAGAATAGAGGATCAGACCAAATGTTTTAGGGAAACAGAACCAGATATTCCATAGAGCAAGCTGCCATATTTTTTTAACCCTACAAATGAAACTGAAATGGGAATCTGTGAAATAGGAAAGTTAACTGATCTTGACTCACTTTAAAAAGTTCAGAAAGATCAATTCCACATAAAAATGAGCAACAAAGGGATCCCTGGGTGGTGCAGCAGTTTGGCGCCTGCCTTTGGCCCAGGGCGTGATCCTGGAGACCCAGGATTGAGTCCCACGTCGGGCTCCTGGTGCATGGAGCCTGCTTCTCCCTCTGCCTGTGTCTCTGCCTCTCTCTCTGTGTGACTATCATAAATAAATAAAAATTTAAAAAAAAAAAAGATCAACAAAGAATTTGAGGTCATATCCTTTACAAAGTTATTGTATGAGAAAGGAAAGGGAGAATAACATGCCTATGGACAAAGAAAGTAAGCCAGAAAGATGTATTCACAAAACAAAGCAAAAAATACAAAACTCTGTAACCTATTATCTCAGAATGAGCTAAAAGACTCTAAGAAAATAAGTCAACACTTAGGCATATCATATTAAAACTCTGAAAAATAAGATAATGAATCTTCAAAACAGCAATAATTAGACTAACAACTTAGAAATGGAATCCATAAGACAATGAAATATCTTCAAAATATTTGGGGGTAAAAACTGGCAACCCAGTTTTCTCTATACAGGGAAATATCTTTCAAAAATGAAAGTGAAATAAAACATTTTTAGACAAAACCTGAGAGAATTTATCACAAGCAAATATATTTTAAAGCAAATGATCAGGGATGTCCCAATGACAGAAGGAAAATAATCACAGATGGAAACCTGGAAATGCAGGGAGAACAAGAAGAGGAAGGGTAAATATGTGAATAAGTCTAAATGAATGTTAACTATATAAAACAAGAATAATGTTTTGCAAATTTTATTTTATATATATTTTTAGATTTCTTTATCTAAGAGAGGATGTGTATATGAGCAGGGGGAGGGGCAGATGGAGAGGGAGAGAATCACCAGCAGACTCCCCACTGAGCATGGAACCTGACTTGGGGCTCAATCCCACAACTCTGAGATCATGAGGTGAGCCAAAATCAAGAGTTGGGTGCTCAACCAACTAAGCCATCTGGGTGCCCTGCTGATTTTAAAATATAAACCGAATTAAATATCTTACAATAAGGGCATATAAGGGAGGATGGGACAGAATTAAAGTGTTCTAAGGACCTTGCCTTCTTTGGGAAGAGGGCAAAAGGGCCAATTAATATTAGACTGATAAATTAAAGATATATATATATATAATATTCTTTAGGGTATATGTTAAAATACATATCTTTCAGTAAAAAGAACAGGAGTATAAAACTTCTAAGCTAACGTGGGGGTGGACAGTGATAAATAAAAGACTCAACTGAATGAAAAAAAAAAAACCCAGCTTTATTTAAAGGCACTGAAAAGCTGCCAAGAAAGTGAAAAAGGACAGTGCCAAGGCCCAGGAGAAGAAGGAGAAGCAGAGGTGAACTATGACTAACACCTGCAACTGGGATGGATTGCTATCACACTGGGAGCCTCTCTTATAAAGACACACAAAGGAGATGGGAACAGCCTGGCCCCCCATGTGGTATATTCAGAGAAAAGATTTCAGAGGACACCCACAGGCCAAATTTGCTTAAATGACTTTGAATGAAAAGATTTGGATGATTTGGATGATGTTCCAGATTAGGAAAGCCACGATGTCAGAAAAGTGAAACAAGAAAGGTTGTAATAAGGGAAGAGTAGAGGGGTTAAGAACCCACAACACTGCCATTAAAAAAAAAAAAAAAAAAAAAAAGCTTACATTTCAATAGCTGCCAATTCCTCCTCTAAAATAGACCCTACCATTCCTCCAACCCCACTACCTCATGCATGTGTCCCTGAGCCTGCTGGCTCCCCTTGCAATATACTCTCTATGCTGCAGCTGAAGAACTTTTAGCCAAACTCCGCAGCAAGGGGCAGTGGCTCAAACACAGTGAAGCTGTGGCCCAGGGACATTCTCTCAACTACAATTTCATGCCCCTTGCCAGCACCAACTTTCCCCCCAGGTTCTGCCCTAGATCAAATCAATGTGACAAGTCTCAACAGTGCCCTGAAAGAGATTATTTACTTTTGGGCAAATACTTTTTTTCAGAGATGGTCTTAGCTATCCTGGTTTACTTATGATTCCTTCATACACTCATTCGGTCAAACTAATGTGTGTTAGTACCATTATATCATATGCCTGCTAGAGGCTGGGTAGGAGGAGAAGGTTACACGTGGGCTTAATACAAAACAAAAACCTAGAATGAACTCAGAAAAGTTTGGTGGTGTGAGCTAATACTACCTGGCTTTAGAGGGAAATACTCTTCCAAAAGTCATTCGAATCCACAAATATAAGAACTTTCTGGCCACGCATCTGAAAGAAGGGAAGAAAGGATATATACACATTTTATAACTCCATTTGACTTGGGTCAACAATTTTCTGAACAGTATAGGGAAACTAAGGTCCCAGGGCGAGAGATGCTAGCATGAGTCACAAGGTGAATTACAGCTAATCTTGAATCAAATAGAGCATAAGATGGGACAGATTTATAAAGCCAAGATCAAGCAGATGATTTTTATTATTTTTTTTTAAGTAATCTCTATCCCCATTGTGGGGCTCCAACTCACAACCCCGAGAAAAGAGTCACATGCTTTACTGACTGAGCCAGCCAGGTACCCCCAAGTTGATTATTTTTGAAAAATACTTTCAATATGAAGTCTTTTGTCAGTGAAGACTTCAGAGTTGAGGGAAAGGAAGTACATGATAATGCTTTTATTCACATTATTCTTACTGCCTAAAACACCTAGCAAATGCCCACTTACCCATCCATCAAGGCTCATCTTTAATGCCTGCTCCCATGTGAAGCCTTCTTGGACCTTCCCCAACCCAAACACAGTGAGTAGCTTTGTATCCTCAACACTCTTGTTGTAATATAATGTTATGACACCAAGCCTCAGCAATAGGCTCACAGGGGACCCGTTGTTCACTCTGTACTGTGAGCCCCTGAGAACGGGGACCATGTCTTATAGTATCCCAAGTACCCAGCACAGTGCCTGGTACACACACAAAAAAGGTGGCTTGTCCTGGCCAGTTCAAGGTCTGTCTTTTCCAGGTTCAGCTTGGAACATTCTTCTTCCTCATGCCCTTTATCTGGCTTATTCTTACATTATCCTTTAAGACTCAACTTAAACCCCACTTCCTCCAGAAGTTCCTCTGGCTACACTAATGGGGCTGTTCTAGCTATGTGAGCCTGCAGTACGACATCCTCTTGTCTTAAAGCATTTATCATGCTTTCTTGGTGTGACTTAACAGTCTGTCAAGCCAACATGATTTTAAGTTTTCATGAGGTCATGGACGAAGAATGTCTTATTCACCTTGTATGCTCAAGCACTGAGCACACCACCTGACCAAGTAAGCACTTGATAATTTTTTGTGTAGTTTTATGGTTTTATTAACACAAATATGATATGCACATAAGCTGACTATTCATTTTCTTTGCTGCACAGTCTGGCATTAGGACTGGTGACTCTGATGGCCTACCGGGCTGCTCTTTCGACATGGCTTTGCAGTTCTTAGAGGAGATATTGTGAGCAATCTCTGCATAGTGGATTTGTTGTACATCTGCAGGACTTCAAGCTCCTTGACCCTGTGAATTAGGAACTTCCAGAAACCTCTGGGCAGCATGTGTTTTTTCTTCTTGTTGCTCCCACAACCTATGTTGGGTATCAAGATCTGGCCCTTGAGGGGCGTCTGGGTGGCTCAGTCAGTTAAGCATCTGCCTTCGGTTCAGGTCATGATCCTGGGGTCCTGGGATCAAGCCCCACATCAGGATCCCTGCTCAGTGGGGAGCCTGCTTCTTATCCTTCTACTGCTGCCCCTGCTTGTACCCTCTCTCTCATTCTCTCTCAAATAAATAAAATCTTTTGAAGAAAAAAAAAAAGATCTGGCTCTTGAATCTTATGCACACCCTACTGTCAATGCGTCTGGATTTCTGCCAGTTGTGCTTAATTTTGACACACCGGTCTTACTGGTGGCAGATAAATTTCTTGGTCCTCTTTGTAATGATCTTGGGCTTCACCAGAGGTCAGAGGCAGGCTATGATGACAACCAAGTATGGTATGGCTACCACCTCCAAAGGAGGCTCTAAGGAAGAGAAGGCCTGATACATTTTTGTTGAATGAATAAATAAATGCCTTTGATGGACGTAATCAAGAGTATTGGGAAATGATAATTTTTCTCGAATTATGTTTGGACTTTTTCTGGAAGACTCTTTATAGCTTATACATGTGGGCACAACTAAAGAATGTAAATGAAAACAGAATGATAGATTATAAGTCTGCAGATTCCTAAATCTCCTTTTCTTCTGAACATTCTGCCATCAAAGTCTCTGACTAATTGACAAAGGACAATAAGAATCATCCCCTCATTTTAACCAAGAAGGGAGAACAATGGAAAAGCCACTGCAGGCAGATGACAACTTATAAGCTCACCTGATACGCAATTCTCGTAACCGGTTCTTTCGGGTCCAACCATGCGAGGCATGACACTGCACTGGATGACTGGCACTAGGTATCTCACTCCGGATCCCCAAGAGGGTAGAAGACTTCTGGTTGGCCGATATCTTTGGAGGATAAGGTTTCTTAACTGCACCACCCCTAAAAGACCTTAAATTTGAGGAGCAATTGGGAAAGGGAGAGAATCAAATTATCTCTGCATTAAAATATCTTTTAACACGGGTGAAATTAAACAAATAAGGACACCTGGGTGGCTCAGCGGTTTAGTGCCTCCTTCGGCCCAGGGCCTGATCCTGGAGACCCAGGATCGAGTCCCACGTCGGGCTCCCTGCATGGGGCCTGCTTCTCCCTCTGCCTATGTCTCTGCCTCTCTCTCTGTGTATGTGTTTCTCATGAATAAATAAATACAATCTTAAAAAAAATAAGCCCAAGGACTCAGACTAATAATAACTATGCTTCAAAAAAAAAAAAAAAAAAAAAAAACCAACTATGCTTCAAGGACAATAAGCAGCTCAATCTCTGATAGAAATACCTACCATTCACAATGGTGTGTCAACCATATCCAAAACTACTCCCCCCCAGTGATGATTAGATAGGACTCAAAGGACTCAGCATATACTCGTACTCGCAGCTAAAATTTATTATAGCAAGAGGACCCAAACCAAAATCCGTAAAGAGAAAAGGGGCATGGGGCAAAGGCTGCTGGAAATTAGGTGCATATTTCCAAGAGTCTTCTCCCAGGGGAGTCACATAGGGTATCCTTAATTCTCCCAGCATTGAATTATGTGAACACATGTGAAGTGTTGTCTATCAGGGAAACTTATTAGAGACTCAGGGGGGCAAAGTTCTCACTGGGAGCTGGTCCTACAGGCATCCTCTGCCTACCACACACCAAAATTTTAGATTCCTAGAATGAAGCAGGTGCTCAGTATAAACCACATTGTTTGTACAAACAGCTCAGGCACAGTTAACTACTCTTATGAGGCAGGGAATGATGAGAACCTTCCCGAAGTTTAAGTTTCTAGACACCAGTCAAGAGCCAACTTTGCAAGCAGGACTTTCTAAGGAAAACAGTCTCAGGCCTGCAATGTTAATTCTTTTTTGCATGAATGGAAAACAAACATAATGGAGAAGATAAAAAAAGGAAAGTTAGTTCTTTAAAAACAGATAAAATTAACAGTCAATGAAACTGATCAAGGAGAGAGAGTAAAGGCCGAAAACCAATATTAGGGGGGAAAAGGGAAACACATCATTAGAGATCCTAAGAAGATGCTGTAAACATGATAAAAATAAATTTGAAGATACAAGTAAAATGGATAAACAGCTAGAAAAGCAAACTTATCAAAACTACACAAGTATAAAATAACCATTAGCAAAAATAAACAGTAATAAAAACCTTCCTGCAACAAAATCTCCAGGCCTAGATGGTCTTGCTGTCAAGATCTACCAAAGTGCAAGGAAAAATTCATGCCAATCTCACATAAACTAGTTTAAGAATTCTTTTTTATGGGATCCCTGGGTGGCTCAGCGGTTTTGCGCCTGCCTTTGGCCCGGAGTGCAATCCTGGAGTCCCGGGATCGAGTCCCACGTTGTGCTCCCGGTATGGAACCTGCTTCTCCCTCTGCCTGTGTCTCTGCCTCTCTCTATGTCTATCATGAATAAATAAATAAAATCTTTTAAATTTTTTTTATTTTTAAATTATTATTATTATTGGAGAAAGAGAGAAAGAGAACAGGGGAGGGGCAGAGAGACTCTCAAGCAGGCTCCATGTACAGCACGGAGCCTGACATGAGACTTGATCTCACAACCCTGAGATCATGAGCTGAGCCAAAATTAAGAGTCACTCAACCAACTAAACCACCCAGGCGCCCCCTCAGAATTCTTTTTGAAAAAAAGAACACTACCCACCCCGATCTAGATAAAACCAGGTAATTTGGGGAAACTGGCCATACCTTATTTTTTTTTTTTTTTTAGATTTTATTCATTTATTCATGAGAAACAGAGAGAGAGAGAGAGAGGCAGAGACACCGGCAGAGGGAGAAGCAGGCTCCGTGCAGGAAGCCCAACGTGGGACTCGATCCCAGGTCTCCAGGATCCCCCTGGACTGAAGGTGGCACTAAACCGCTGAGCCACCCGGGGCTGCCCTGGCCATAACCTTAGTACAAAACCTAACAAGGACATTTTAAGAAGGGAAAATTTACATCAATATCACTAATGAATACATATATAAAAATCTAAACAAAATATTAGCTAACTCAAGTCAGCAACATAGAAAAAGGACAGTATGATAGAGGTTTACTTAATTCCAGGAAAAGGGAAGATTAACATTAGAAATATCAGTCATTAAGAAAATCATATAATCATTTCAATAGATACAAAAAAAAAAGACAGATTAAAAACTATTCAATACCCATTCATGACAAAAAGGTCTTGAACTAGAAAGAGAAACCTGATAAGGGATACCTAAGAAAAACTTATTCAGAGACCATACTTAAGGTTCTCCGTTTGAGATTTTTTTTTTTTAAGATTTATTTATTTGACAGAAAGAGAGTGTGCTCAAGTAGGGGAAGTGGCAGAGAAGAGGGAGAAGAGGGACTCCATCCCAGGACCCTGGGACCATGACTTGAGCCAAAGGAAGACACTTAAGTGACTGAGCCACCCAGGTGCCCCCCTTTGAGATTATGAACAGGACGACTTCTATACAACATTTTACTAGAGATCCTGGCTCGCAGAGTAAAGCAAAAAAGAGAAATTAGGGGCACCGGGGTGGTTCAGTTGTTAAGTGCCTGCCTTCCGTTCAGGTCATAATCCCAGAGTCCCAGGATTTTGCCCCACATAGGGCTCCTTGCTCAGCAGGGAGTCTACTTTTCCCTCTGACCCTCCCCTCTCTTGTGTTATCTCTCTCTTGCACTCTCTCTCTCAAATAAATAAATATTTTAAAAAAGAGAAAAAATAGTCGTAAAGACTGGAGATGGGAGAATAAACTGTCATTTTGCATATAATGTGATTATACATGTAGAAAACCCAAAAGACTTTACAGGTAAATTACTAAAATGTATGAGTTTTTAGCAAGACTATTTGATACAAAGGCAATATCAAAAATATACATATAGTCAATTCTTGTTACTTCCAGTATTATAGTCTATGGTCACCTCAAATATTCTTTGTCATGGATTAGAAGAATCAATATTGTTTAAATATCCATACCACCCAGAGCCATCTACAGATTCAATGCAATCCTTATGAAAATCCCAGTCATATTTTTCACAGAAACAGAACAAATAATCCTAAAATATGTATTGAACCAAGACCCTGAAGAGCCAAAGCAATCTTTTTTTTTAAAAAAAAAGATTTGGGATCCCTGGGTGGCGCAGCGGTTTGGCACCTGCCTTTGGCCCAGGGCACGATCCTGGAGACCCGGGATCGAATCCCACGTCGGGCTCCCGGTGCACGGAGCCTGCTTCTCCCTCTGCCTATGTCTCTGCCTCTCTCTCTCTGTGTGTGACTATCATAAATAAATAAAAATAATAAAATAAAATAAAATAAAATAAAATAAAATAAAATAAAATAATAAAATAAAATAAAATAAAATATTTATTTATTCATGAGAGACACAGGCAGAGAGAGAGAAGCAGGCTCCTCACAGGGAGCCCTATGTGGGACACCATCCGGGATCCCAGGATCACGCCCTGAGCATGAAGGCAGACGCTCAACCGCTGAGCCACCCAGGCATCCCAAGCCAAAGCAATCTTGAGAAAGAAGAACAAAGCTGCAGACACTATGTTCTGATTTCAAACTATATTACAAAGCTATAGTTATCAAAACCATATGACATTGGTATAAAAACAGATACACAGATAAATGAAACAGAGAGTCCAGAAATAAACTCATGCTTATTTAGTCAATTAATTTATGATAAAGAGGGGCACCTGGGTGGCTCAGTGGTTAAGCATCTGCCTTTGCCTCATCATGATCCCAGGGTCCTGGGATCAAGTCCTGCATCGGGCTCCCTACAGGGAGCCTGCTTCTCCCTCTGCCTAATGTCTCCGCCTCTCTGGGTCTCTCATCAAAAATCTTTTAAAAATTATGATAAAGAAACCACAGTGGGGAAAGGACAGTCTCTTCATAAATGATATTGAAAAAACCAGACAGCTACATGCAAAAGAATAAAACTAGACCACTATCTTACACCATACACAGAAATTAACTCAAAAGGAATTAAAGACTTGAATGTAAGACCTGAAACCATAAAACCCCAGAAGAAAACAGATAGTAAGCTCCTTGACATTGGTCTCAGTGATAAATTTTTAGATTTGACATCAAAGGCAAAGGCTACAAAAGCACAAATTAACACATGGGACTACAACTAAAAAGCTTCCTGCACAGCAAGGGAAACTATTGACAAAATGAAAAAGCCATACACTGAGTGAAAGAAAATATTTTCAAATCATATGTCTGATAAGGGGTTAACATCCAAACTACATAAAGAACTCTTACAACGTAATAGCAAAAAAAAAAAAAAGAAAGAAAGAAAGAAAGAAAAAGAAAAAGAAAAAGAAAAAGAAAAAAAATCCAAACACTCCAATTTAAAAATGGGCAGAGAATCTGAATAGACATGTTTCCAAAGACATACAAATGGTAAACAGATACAGGAAAAGATGCCCAGGGAAACACACATTGAAACCACAAGGAGATACCACCTCACATCTGTGAGAATGACTCTGTCAAAAACATAAGAAATAAC
This sequence comes from Canis aureus, assembly GCF_053574225.1. Classification (NCBI taxonomy): domain Eukaryota; kingdom Metazoa; phylum Chordata; class Mammalia; order Carnivora; family Canidae; genus Canis; species Canis aureus. The sequence goes on along the minus strand of NC_135637.1, from coordinate 27,983,976 downwards.
AACTGTTGGCAAGGATGTGGAGAAAGAATCCTTGTACACTACTGATGGGGATGCAATCTGGTACAGCCACCATGGAAAACAATATGGAGGTTCCTCAAAAAATTAAAAAGCAGACCTACCATATGATCCACAATTCCACTTCTGGGGATTTATCTGAAGGAAAAAAAAAAAACCCCACTAACTCTAAAAGATATATACACACCCCCATGTACACTGCAGCATTATTTATAATAGCTAAGATACAGAAACAACCTAAGTGTCTACTAACAGATGGATAAAGAAAATGTGATATATATATATATACATATATATATATATATATATGTATATATATATATTCAGCCATAAAAAAGAATGAAATCCTGCCATTTGCAACATGAATGGCCTTGACAGCACTGTGCTAAATGAATCAGGTCAGAAAAAGACAAATACCATATGATCTCCTTTATATATAGTGGAATCTTAGAACAAAATAACAAGTTCAATAACAGACAAAAAGAACAGATTGGTGATTGCCACAGGTGGGGTGTGGCAAGGCGGGTGTCAAAATGCCTGAGGGGAATCAAAGCTACAATCTGCCAGTTATAAAATAAGTCAGTTATGTGGATAAAATGTACAGCATGGTGATAGTTAATAACCATATTGCATATTTGAAAGTTGCTAGGAGAGTAAATCTTAAAAGTTCACACCACAAGAAAAAATTCAGGGCACCTGAGTGGTTCAGTGGATGAGCATCTGCCTTCAGCTCAGGTGGTGATCCCAGGGTCCTGGGATTGAGTCCTGCATCAGGATCCTGGCAGGGAGCCTGCTTCTCCCTCTGCCTATGTCTCTGCCTCTGTGTCTCTCATGAATTAAAAAAAAAAAAAAAAAAAAAAAAAAAGGACTCTGTCACTGAGGAAGAAGGTGCAAGCCTTTGGATAAGTCTACAACTTCATCCACCAGGCAGCTAGAAGTTGTTGGCTTCCTATCTATATCTAGCCCTTCCCCATCTCACAAGAAAAAATTCTGTAACGATGTATGGCGAGTTAACTAGACTTACTGTGCTGAGCATTTCCTGAACAAATGTACAAATACGGAATTATTATGTTGCACACCTGAAACTAACAATGTTGTACCTCAATCATACCTCAATAAAAACTTTAAAAAGGAGGGCAGAACACTCCTTGTTTCATCTCAGCTGAGAATGTGCCTATTGAGCAACTCAAATCTTGTAAGGCTCTACCCATGTCCAAGAATGACCCTGAGAACACCGAGAAATTGCTGAGAGATCTGGGGATTAAAATAAGTTTTGGAGGGCAGCCCGGGTGGCTTAGCGGTTTAGCACCGCCTTTGGCCCAGGGTGTGATCCTGGAGCTCCAGGATCGAGTCCCACATCCGCCTCCCTGCATGGAGCCTGCTTCTCCCTCTGCCTGTGTCTCTGCCTCTCTCTCTCTGTGTCTCTCATGAATAAATAAATAAAATAAGTTTTGGAGATTATGTTACTTCACAAATTCAGGATCTGCAAATAACGAGAATCAACTGTATATATTTCTATAGACTAACAACAAAAATAAAACTATATTTATATACTATTTTCAAACCACAAACACCAACTACAGGAGTAAATCTAACAAAAGTTGTATGGGTGCCTGGGTGGCTCAATCGGTTAAGCACCCAACTCTTGATATCGACTCAGGTCATGATCTCAGGGTCCGGGGATCATGTCCTATGTAGGGCTCCACACACAGTGGGGAGTCTGCTTGTCTCCTCTCTCCCTGCTTTCTTGCATGCACATGCTCTCTCTCTTTCAAATAAATAAATCTTTAAAAAAAGTTGTAAACATTTGGGGTGCCTGGCTGGCTCAGTCAGTAGAGCATGTGACTTTTGATCTCTTAGGATTGTGAGTTCAAGGTCAACACGAGATGAAGGGCTTACTGAAAAAAAAGTTGTAAACATTTCTGTAGGGAAAATTTTAGGACTCACCAAAATAGTTATTTCCTCCAATCTGATCTATAGCTTCAAAGTAATCCCAATTAAAACCCCAACAGTTTTTGTTTTGTAGGGAGGGAAAAAGGCCTGTCAAGTTGATTCTGAAGCTTATATAGAACTGCAAAGACCAAGAATAGCTTACAGTCATTTTTTTAAAAAGTACTTGATGAGGGGTGCCTGGCTGGATCAGTTAATAGAGCATGTGACTCTTGATCTCAGGGTCATTAAGTTGAGCCCCATATTGGGTGTAGAGATTTCTTCAAAATAAAATCTTTTTTCTACAGTGCTTAAAAGCACTAGGTAAAAAGCCCTACTTAGATCTCAGACTTATTATAAAGCTATATAATCAAGACATCATGATTTTGTGGCAAGGACAATTCCAACCATAGGCACAAAGTAGAAAGCCCAGAAACAGACCTGAGCTTGAATGGACTTTTGATTAATGATAAACATGGCACTGCAGAGAAGTCTTTTCAATTGTGCTGGCACAACTGGATATCCACATGGGAGGCAAAAAAAAAAAAAAAAAAAAAAGTTAAACTCACATGACACACACAAATCACTTTCAAATGGTCTGGAGAAAAAAACGTGAATGGTAAAATAATAAACACTGAAGGCAATTCGGAATACCTTCATGACCCCAGGAAAGGAAAAGATCCCTTAAAACATGACAGATTAGATATATTTAAAAAGACTGATCATTTTTACTAAAGTTTAAAACACTATAATTCATTAAAAGATACCAGAATGAAAAAAGTGAGCTACAAAGACAGAAAAGATATTTGCAACACATAAAATATAGAAAGAATTTGTATTTTTTTTAAAGATTTTTAAATTTATTTATTCATGAGAGACACAAAGAGAAAGGCAGAGACGTAGGCAGAGGGAGCCCAATGTGGGATTCAATCCTAGGACTACGGATCACATCCTGAGCCAAAGGCAGATGCTCAATCTCTGAGGCACCCAGGCGTTCCAAGAATTTATATTTGGAAATACAAAAATTTCTATATATCAAATGGGGGAAAGATTCAATACACAACTGAATAGAAAAGTGGGTTTAGGGATCCCTGGGTGGCGCAGCAGTTTGGCGCCTGCCTTTGGTCCAGGGCACGATCCTAGAGACCCGGGATCGAATCCCACGTCGGGCTCCCGGTGCATGGAGCCTGCTTCTCCCTCTGCCTATGTCTCTGCCTCCCTCTCTCTCTCTCTCTCTCTCTCTCTGTGTGTGTGACTATCATAAATAAATAATAATTTACAAAAAAAAAAAAAAGAAAAGTGGGTTTAAGACTTGAATATGTGCTTCAAAAAAGAAAATCCAGATGCCCCAAAACAGGTACTCAACAACAACAGAAATCATGAAATACAAATAAAAAGCACAGAGAGCTATGACCACAACCCTACCACAGAAGCACAGTATTGGGGAGATGTGGGGCAACAAGGACACCCGAACATGACCAGTCAGAGCACAAACTGGTACACCAATTTAGAAAACAATTACCTAGCAAAATTGAAGATTCTCTTCTATTCTGGCCCAGAAACCAATTCTGCTTATCAGAGTGAGATCCCAAAACCAACAGCATCAGTTTAGAAGTTACTAGAAATACAAACCATTGGGTCTGACTGAGATCTACTGAATCAGAAACTGATGGCAGAGTCCAGCAATCTCTTTCTGTTGCAGGCTCAAACTTGAGAGCCACTGCGTGTCACTCTATGCATATGAGATGTTCATCACATTCAAAAACTGGAAACACCCAAATGCCCATCAACAATATTGCATATGGATAAACTGTGTAATATTCTTATATCATGGTATCACAGAGCCAGGAAAATGAGCGAACTACAGCCACAGACAACATAAAGGAATCTTAAAACCTTAAAAGAAAGAATCAAGATACAAAAGAATACATGTAATATGATTCCATTTATATAAAGACAAAGGGGCAAAACTAAACTATATTGTTCTGAGATGTAAACCTATAAAGAAATTTGAGAAAATGATTACTATTAAGGTAGGATGGTGGTTTAGGGAAGGAGCAGGAGTGATTAGGAAATAACATAAAAAGGGACTTCTGAGGTGTTGACAATACACTATTTCTTTACCCTGTAATGGTTACATGTTTGTTTCAAAATGATATAGTAAGCAGTACATTTTATGCATCTTTCTGAATCCATGTTCTATCTAATAGTTTAATGAACTGCAATTCCCACCCCTTCTTCCCCAGTGCCCACACCGGCATCTCCACAACCTAAGAGATGCTCAAGGAGGAGCACAAGGTGGCTGTACTCAGGGTGCCCTAGAGCTCAGCTCCTGTGGCTACCAGCATGATCAACATCTGCAGCAAGACTTCAGTCCCCAACCATATAGTCTGGTCCCTCTTTAACAAAATCTTCATGAACTTGTACGGGGCTTCCCAGAATTCATCTATTCCATGAAGTCTAAGGACCAGAAAAGATGGTGGGTGATAGGATTCGGGCCCAAGACTGTGCCTCCATTGCCAAGTGCCTGAACATCTGGCCCCTGGTCTTGGGTCTCCTTCTGATCATTACATTTACTGTTATTTTTGCCACTGGATCACTGATAATTTTCTAAGCAATTTCAGAGGTCATAAAACATTATGGAAGCTATTAGCAGCTGCCCATGGCCTGAGGCTGTCACTCCTCTCACAGCATTTTATATACACATCAGTCTGCAATTGAATTCAATAAAGTACTTGTGTGTGGGGGGGAAGGGGACAAAAAAAAAAAAGAACTTCCAACTTCAGCAAAATCATCCTCATTCTTGCTCAGAATCATAAGTTTAGTGATATTTCCAGACACTCAAAATGGTTTTGAACCATAACATGATGTATGAAATGTGCATTATATTCTGCACTCTAGATGATAAACCCAAAATATCAACAAAAAAATCTTACCCAAAGTTCCTTTCTTACCACTCATGATTTAGGAAGAAACTTTTTTATTATTTATCATTTTTATACAAAAATGTTTACAGGTTTATATGGGCCACAATTTCAGCTATTTTTTTTTAAAAGATTTTATTTATTTATTCATGGAGACACACAGAGAGAGGCAGACATAAGCAGAGGGAGAAACAGGCTCCCTCCAGGGAGCCTGATGCTGGACTCAATCCTGGGACTCCAGGATCATAACCTGAGCCAACAGGAGATGCTCAACCACTCAGCCACCCAGGGCCCCCCTGCTTTTTTTTTTTTTTTTTTTTTTAATTTTAAGTCCTATCACTTACCTGGAGTCCACCTTCCTCTGCATTCTCAGCTTCCTTCTTTTTTGATGGAAATTAGGCCAGTGGCTTGATATATACTTCTTAGTAAGCAGATTCTTCATGAATCAAAAAGTTTTTTATCTTCCCCTTCTAAACCATAAGAAAAAGAGGGAAAAGGAGAGTAAATTATCTGAAGCCTTTTAGGAGTCACATTTTTTTAAAAACATTTTATTGATTTATTTGACAGAGAGAGCACAAGCAGGGGAAGCAGCAGAGGGAGAGGGAGAAGCAGGCTTCCCAATGACGTAGGGTTCATCCCAGGGCCCTGGGATCATGACCTGCGCTGAAGGCAGACACTTAACTGACTGAGCCATCCAGGCACCCCATGAGCCACATTTCTGAAAAGCTATATGCCACCTCCTAATCTCCTCTCCTTAATTCAACACTAGATGAGCATAGAAAGTCTATGAAGTTTTTTAAACAGAATTTTTATTTATTTTTATTTTTATTTTTTTATTATTATTCATTTATGATAGTCACACACAGAGCTCTCTAGTAATGGCACTCTGAATTTTTTTTAATTTTTTTTTATTATTATTCATTTATGATAGTCACACACAGAGAGAGAGAGAGGCAGAGACACAGGCAGAGGGAGAAGCAGGCTCCATGCACCGGGAGCCCGACGTGGGATTCGATCCTGATTCTCCAGGATCACGCCCTGGGCCAAAGGCAGGCGCCAAACCGCTGCGCCACCTAGGGATCCCTAAACTGAATTTTTAAAAAGTTATTTTATAAGAAAGAAAACTGGGAGGAGAGAGAATGATACTCAAAAGGCTCTAATTGGCTCATTCTTCCAGGTACTCTAGGGAAGGAGTGGGAAGTTTAATACCTTAAACTTCCCTTCATAAGGGCACTAGTAAGAGGCCAAGATTTTTTTTTTGCCTAGATTAGTTTTTTTGGTTGTTAATGTTACCTAGAAGAATCTCCAGGCACTTTTGGTCAATAGTAAATTACTTTATATAGTTTCCATTTTCATTTGGTATAATTTCTACCCATAATATTCATTATGAACCAAAAAAGTAACATCATTTTTATTTATTACTTAGTGCAAGGAGTAGCAATGTTGTGGGTTAGATTGTGTCCCCCTAAAAGATATGCTGAAGTCCCAACCTCTGGTACCTATGAATTGACCTGATTTGGAAATAGTCTTTGCAGATGTAATTAAGATGAAGCCACACTGGAATAAGGTGGGCCCTTAACCCAATACAATGGGCATCTTTATAAAATGAGGAGATGAGACACACACAGGAAGGACAATGCCATGTAAAGACAGACACATGATGACGAAAGTAGAAACTGGAATGATGTGTCCATAAGCCAAGGAACACCAAGGACTGCTGGCAATACCAGAAGAGAAATGCATGGAACAGACCCTCCTCTAAAGCCTTCAGGATGAGGATAGCCCTGCTGACATCTTGATGTCAGATTTCTAGCTTTCAGGACTAAAAGACAATACATTTCTGTTGTTTATAAGCCATGAAGTTTACACTATTTCATCAGAGCAGCCTTTGAAAACTAATTCAAGTAGTAAGAAAAAGAAAAAAGATTTAATTTTTAAAAATATTTTATTTATTTATTCATGTGGGACAGAGAGAGGCAGAGACACAGGGAGAGGGAGAAGCAGGCTGGATCCAGGGTCTCCAGGATCACACCCTGGGCTGAAGGCGGCGCTAAACCGCTGAGCCACCTGGGCTGCCCAAGAAGTAAGATTTAAGTAGGTGGTGGAGGAAAGCTATTAAGGTTGACTTGTCCTATGTTGAGTAATTGTGAGGCATTCATAATAAAATATTCATTCTAAAAAAATGAAACCACCCTTTATACTGAAGGTCACATATTTCAATGACAATCAGAGAAGGAATTCGCCAGAAAACACTTAATCCATACAAAACAAATAGTCCTTACAGAGATCAAACATTTTTCCTCCTTGTGTTTCTGGTATCACACTCCGAGTAATAAAGGTCTCCTTTAGTGACTATTTCTGTAAATTAAAATTAAAGGATAATTCAAGTAAGGATATTTGGTTAAACATTGCTATAATAAATTGGTCATTGCCTTGGGTTTATGTCTTGTTATAATGATTCTATGGAATACCTACAAAGTGGGATACCAATGAGAAGCAGGCCTACAGAATCTCAGAAGAGCTCAGAACTAGAAGGAACAAGGAATGGCTCCCAGAATTGTAGCTATAGGCCACAAAGGAGAGGACTGAATGAAGTCTATATGGTGAGCGGCTGGGGCCCCTGGTCTCTCTCACAACCCTGCCAGGCAGAGTATACAGCTTCTTCTCCACAAACCGCTTTCAGAATTCTGGCAATTAGATTGGTTATCTCCCAGTCAGGAGACTGGAAGAATCTTTGCAGAAGAAGCTAAGAACTAAAAGCTCTCAAGATTCTCACTTCTGTGCTCTACTTCCCTCAGTGAAAAAGCAGGCTTGCCCCCCCCCCCCAAAAAAAAGCTCCTAAACCTACAAGTGCTGCCCAGATACTGGGACCTTTTAACTAATTTCTCAGCTGCTGACGCTAAAGAATGAACAATCAAGAATTACAAGACATTTGGACGTGACCTCCAACAAGAAAGAGACCAAAACAAAGGAATCTGAGGAAGTATCACGGTCTGTGATGCATTCCTGCCAAGAACTTGAGTCTAAATATCATTAAGCCTCATCTACAACTAAGAACCAACTTACAAAAAATACAGGGAACAAATGATTCTGCAATCAGCAAAATCAATGATGTACGAAACTTCACGGGACTAACGACCCAGTTCCTTCAACAAATAAACTGAAGAAGAAAGGGGAAAACTTATATGTTAAAAGATACTTAAGATGTAGATCAATCAGGAATGCCTGGGTGGCTCAGTGGTTGAGCATCTGCCTTTGGCTCAGGGCCTGATCCCGGATTCCTGGGATTGAGTCCCACATTGGGCTCCTTCTGCTTCTCCTTCCTCTGCCTCTCTTTCTGTGTCTCTCATGAATAAATAAATAAAATCTTAAAAAAAAAAAAGATGTAGATCAATCAAATGCAATGTATGGACTTTGATTTTGGATCTTGATTTTAATAAACTACAAACCAACTGTCAAACAAAAAACATGAAACACAGGACGCCAAGGTGGCTCAGCTGGTTAGGCGTTAGACTCTTGATTTTAGCTCAGGTCTTGATCTAAGGGTTATAAGATCAAGCCCTGTGTTGGGCTCTGAGCTCAGCACAGAGTCTGCTTGAAATTCTCCCTTTCCCTCTGCCCCGCCCCAGGTTCATGTGCACACATGCACACACACACTCTCTAAAATAAATTTTTTAAAAAATGAAGAAAGTCTCTCAAAACTGAAAGATGCAAATTCTCAGATGAGATGTCCTGCACGGGGCCAAATGTTAGAGATTAAATACTTTTTTCCCTCATGCAAGGAGAAAAAACTTAAGCTATCTTGTTCTTGAGAAGTTACCAGAAAGCTGGATGTTGTCAAATTAAAAACAATTGTGTTTCAAAGGACACCTTCAAGAAAGTGAAAAGACAACTTACTGAATGGGAAAAAATATTTGCAAATCTGCTAAGTGACAAATCTAGATTATATTTTTAAAAATTCCTGCTACCCAATAAAAAGACAACCCGATTTAAAAATGGACAAAGGACATGAATAGACATTTCTCCCCCAAAATACATAAGTGGCCAATAAGCATATAAGATATTCAACATCATTACCCATCAGAGAAATGCAAATCAAATCCCAATGAGATAATAATTAGTATGGTTACAATAAAAAAGAAAGATTGGGGCACCTAGCTGGCTCAGAGGAGCATGTGACTCTTGATCTCCAGGTCATGAGTTCAAGTCCCATGCTAGATGTAGAGATTACTTCAATAAATACACTTAAAAAAAAAAAAAAACGAAGATAGTAATGTGTTTGGGTGAGGATGTAGAGAAAGTGAAACCCTCATACACTATGGTGATAATGTAAAATGGTGCAGCCACTTTGGAAAACTGGCAATTCCTCAAAAAGGTAAATACAGAGTTACCATTTGATCCAGCAGATCCATTCCTAGGTACATAGATAAGAGAATCTAAAACAAGTGTCTACACAAAAACTTATATGTGTTCACAGCAACATTATTCATAACAGGCAAAAAAGGGAAAGCCTAAATGTCCACCAACACATGGATGGACAAGCAAAATATGCTATATCCATACAATGAAATATCATGCAACCATAAAACGAAATGCAGTACTAGTACATGTTAAAACATGGATGCAGGGACGTCTGGGTGGCTCAGGGGTTGAGCACCTGCCTTTGGCTCACTGACGTGATCCCACAGTCCCAGGATCAAGTCCCATGTCAGGCTTCCTGCAAGGAGCCTGCTTCTCCCTGTGCCTATGTCTCTGCCTCTCTTTCTCTCTGTGTCTCTCAAGAATAAATAAAATCTTTAAAATAAAACAAGGATGCATGCTGGCACATGCTAAGTAAAAGAAGCCAATCACAAAGGACCATATATCATGATTCCACTTATATGAAATGTCCAGATCAGATAAATCTAGAGTCATGAAGTAAATTCCTGGCTGCCTAGGGCTGGAAGGATTGAAAAGAAAGGGAGTGACTTCTAACAGTAATGACTTGTTTTCAGGGTGATGAAAATGTTCTAAAATTGATTATGATGATGGTTGTATAACTGAATATAGTAAAAACCATGGAACACTTTCAATTGGTGAATTGTATTCTATGTGAATTATACTGCAATAAAGCTGTTAAAGAAAAAGAGGAGGAGGAGGAAGTAGAAGCAGTAGTTATTAAAGGAAAATGTGTCCTAAAAACCAAGGAAGCAAATTAAGGGGAAAAAAAGGAACCCAGGCAACAGCTAATTCAAAGTAAGAGAACAAAAAGAAGCAAATCCCAGAATAGATGTAAAAGAAGTTTCTGGATTAGAACTGAGTATAGCAGGTACAAAGCCACCAGATCAGATTAGAGCAGAGGAAGATTTCCAGGTAAAAGATGAAATGGCCAGTTTTTAGAGTAATTTTGCAAAAAAAAAAAAAAAAAAAAGAAAGAAAGAAAATTAGGCATGAGAAATGCTGACATATTCAGGAAAAAGAATGTAATGACCTGTGCATGAGTACTAGGCAAATGAGAAAATAAGACAATTATTAATTTTGAGAAAATATAATGGGATGTACAAGAAAGATCAGCTGCAGGACTTGGTATGGCTGTGAAATGTTATAGGACACTTATCAATTTAATAACAAATTAACATAACTACTTTGGTGAGATTATAGAAGGAAAACTTCGAGCTAAGCACTTATCTTCCACAAATAACAGTCAACAGTTTATGTGTAAAACTAAAAAAAATCAGGAAATATCGCCCATAAGGATATTTATTTCCAATTTGTGAATAAAATCAGGAGAAACAGCTAGCGGAATGGAAATTATAAATGGATGTGGGGCTGTTTTCTATCATAAGCCTTTAATACTGGTTTTTAAAGTCATGTATGTTAACTTGAAAAATTATAGAAGTTAACTTCTTAAAGAAGTTTCTACAGTATTTTGCAGCTGCTAACAATAACTGAAAAATCAACGATCTTCCTAAAGAAAAGCAAGGAAAGACTCCATTTAATTTTAAATTTAATTTCTATCTTAAGCCCCAGAATAAGTTTCAACTACTTATTCCAGGAAGCTTCCCAATCTTCGTACGTTCGTGGTACTTAGGCGGGTACCACGATATCTATCTGTGTCAGGTATAGATAGAACTAAGCATTTTTCATTAATAACCTGCTTTTTAACAACCACCCAGACAGATGGTAGCCATTTCATTTTACAGGCGAATTATCTGAGGCCACCAGCTAAGTAGGAGGGCTACGACTGGTACTCAGGTCCCTAACATCATTCGTCCTACAAATAAAAACGAAGCATTTATCTGCCACTGCTGGGGCGACTTCACCGTTTTTGCTCTGTTGGGCCCTCTGGGTTCAGATGGGACCCCTGAGGTGTGTGCACACTACCCCCCACCCCCCACCGTGGCCACGCAGCAGGGACCCAGAATCTTCCCATTCGGAGCCGAGCATGCTAAAGAGCCTTGCACCCACGCAGGCACCGAGCCCCGGCTGCAGCGCACCAGACGCGGGATGAAGCGGCGCCCCTGGGGCCCGGGCGACCAGACGCCGAAGGGCAGCAGCATCGGTAGGGAGCACGCGAGCACCGCGCAGGGCGAGCAAGGCGGGCTCCCAAAGTCCTGCGCGCTCTCTCCACGCCGCTTCCACTCCCAGATCACAGTCCGTGGGCAGGCGGCATCGCCTGCACTTCTAGAGAAGGAAGCGGAGGCTCCGAGGAGAGGCAGAGGGCCCAGCTCGGAGGGATGCGCGCTCGCCGCCGGACTCCAAACCCAGGAAGACGAGCCTCTCAGAGGCTGGTGACGATTCGGACCGGGCCTCATACCTGACTAGTCGAGCACTCGGGCCTCGCGCCTCAGGAAGTCCCTGCGGGAGCCGGCAGACGCGGCCCCGGTTCCTCCCGCCCTAAGGCCCCGGCCGCCTCAGCGCTTCCCGCGCCTCCCCCGCACACAGTCTCGCGCCGGCTCCGCCCCCCGTCTCCACGGCGACGCGGCGTGCGTGTGAAACGCCCCTCCAGGGACTCGCAGTTCGCGCAGCCTCCGTCGAGTAGGCGACACGCCTCCCTCTGACTGCTGAGAGGCAGCTGCAGAGCCAAGTTGCCCCCAAAGAGCGTAGATGGATGCACCGTCTGAGCGGCCTCAAGGTGGGCTCTCGGCCTCCCTGGCCCACTCGCTCCTCTCAGAGCTCAGCTTCCTCTTCGACAAGAGCAGGAGCTTTATAGAATAGTGTCTCCGAGCTACGCCTCGCGCGTCAAGGTCTAGGGATGAGGTTCCCGTCTGGAGGCCCACGCTGACGGACGTCCTCCCCCCCACCTCCAGGCTCCCGCGTGAGCCTCTCTGGCTCTTGGTTCTCCGTGGTTCCCCAGCGAGTGAGCGGCGGGGGGGGGGGGGGGTCCTTATGCCGCCAAGGAGTAAGGCGCGCGCATGCGTGTATCGGGGAGGTTGTCAATCGGGAGGGCGGGGGGAGGGGTCGTTCCGCTGACCCCGAACTTCTAAATTATCCCAGGCTGGGATCTTCTCTTAACCCTTCCTTTAAAAATGTAGTTAACAAGTACTAATTGCTAGTAAATGGTAGTTAAATTTTTTAAAACTCTGATCATCTTTTTAAAATAGGGGTGAGGGAAGATGGGTGGGGCACTTTCATATGCTTTTCTCCTGTGCTTTGTTAAACATTTGAAAGCACTTGAAAAAAAAAAAAAAAGGCACTTGATATTTCTGGTGGAGAGAGCTAAGGCTAGCATTATGTATTTAAATGTTTGAAGGATTTTATATCACAAATATGAAAATAACTTGTTGGATGTCCCGGGAATAGAATCAAACAGGTCATTTGCATTTTTGCTGTTTTCCATATATGCTAATGTCTAACTAAAAAACAGGTGTTTAAAAGAAGTTCCACTTCAGCAGGACACGGGAAGCAATCTTCTAGGGATGACTAATTTAGGGAGTTTTGAAGTCCTAATTAACACTGATATTTACTAACCATAAAATTAGTCTTTCTTATAAGTACTTTGTGTTTTTTAGGTGATTTGTTGATGCTTTATTCCTCTCATGTACCTTTACTACCCTCGACTTTGACTAATTTGGGATGGGATGAGAGACATTTTCACTTGAGTTATAATGCAAGTAATTACTCCTGTCAGGAAAGATTAGAACATAATAGTATAGACTAACAATAGCTAGTGCAGCAGAACTTACATGATTTCAGTTTGGTCTGTTTGTAGTACTTCCCATAAATAAAATCAAACATGTAAAGCACCAGAAAGTATGGGGGCTCTGCAAAGAATTTGGTTTTTTGGTCTTCTAAAAGTCCCTTAATTTCCTTATAGTCCTTAACCTGAGTACATGATGCCACACACCTGTGAAACTGTTGCCATCTCATTTTCTTAGAACCTGGGATTACCCTAAGAGCAAGAAAAACTGAACAGAAAAAAAGAAAAATAAAAAGGCCCAGTTAGAGAGGCACCAACTAGTTGAGGTATAATCCCAACATTCTGAGATGAGGCTGCTCTCAAAATTACTAGGATTTCAATATTTTCATTTGCTTCTCTACTGCTCTTGAACTGCTACTTTCCCCAACTGACTCAACTTTGGAGTTCCTTTATGCCAAACTTTGAACCAACAATTGAACCTAAACTAAAATCTTTAGTAAAGAATAAGAGTAAATAATTTCTTATTCTCTCAAAGAGGCTTCTCATGTGGATATTTGAAAATTCACTATTAACTGCAAAAAAAGGGGCATTTAGAACTACAGTCATTCCTACCGAAAACATTCAAAAGCTACAATGAAACAAGGATTTGCAAGCATCTAGGTTTTGCATGACATGGGTGAGACATTCATAGATGCTCTTCATTAGTAAATTATTACCTTTACTCCCAGGTACTAATTTGCAACTCCTTTCATAAGAACAAATTGAGTCTCTGGGATAGAAATGAGTTGAGACCAGGGTTCTACAGGATACTAAAGGAGAGCTTGGTGGAAGAGTGTGTATCCCAACGAGGAAAGACCAAAGGGTCCAGGAAATTAGCTCCAAGCCAGGCCTCTATCATGCCAGCTACAATGCCTTGAACAGATTTTAAGTGTATTGTGGTAATTTAAAAATATGCTTACAAATTATTTGACCCTTCTCCCACATAAAAGCAGTCTGTCCCTTCCCCATAGTGATTTCTAATAGAATATGGCATGTGGCAGTACAGAGTGATTCTGAGGCTAGGTTAGAAGAGAGTTCAGCAACTGGCCACACTTAGAATCCTGCCACCATGTTGTGAGAAAAGCTCAGGCCACAGAGAAAGGGCATATATAAATGTTCTAGCCAAAAGCCACTATCAAGCACCAAACACGTGAGCCATTAAATGATCCTAGCCCCAAACTTTCCACCCATCTGAATGGAGCAGAGACCCGGTGTCCCAGCTAGAAGTGGCCTAAACTGCAGGTTTGAGAGCAAAATATTGAGGTAAGCTACTGAGTTTTGACGGGGTTTATTACACAGCAATAAATGACTAGAACAGTGTTTTTAATATTATCTCATCTCGAATTCCCACGACAAGCCTGAAAAGTAGGTACTGCTTGCTATCCCTTTTTGACAGAGGAATAAACAGGTCCAGAAAGATGGTATGACTGGCTCAGGTTTCACACCAAGGGGTGGAACCAGGATTTAAGAGCTTCAAAGAAGGGGCCTTCTTCATTATTCCTGATAGCAAAAGGATTATACTATTTCAACAGCCTCAGGAAGAACCTGAATTCCAAAAGCAGCTTGATTCCTAAATTCAGACAAGCGCTGTTTCATTACCTGCAACGTGTCTCTGAACAGGCTTTAAAAAAAACAACTCAGAAGCTTTATGGATGTTGTATAAGGCTTTTTACCCACCTTATCCTTTGTAGTCTTGACAACAGCCCCTGTGAGTGGGTTATCTTTCCAATTTTACTGATTAGAAAACCAAGGTTAAGGATAATGAAATGGCCTAATTCTCCCCCAGCCTGTAGAGCGTGGTAGAGCTGGGATGCAAACTCGGGCCCAATTTGCAAACGTTTCCCTCTGCCTCTCGCCTGCAAAAATAGGTAAGAAACACAGTTTATTCAAAAAAAAAAAAAAGGGGGGGGGGACACCTTTTATTCAATATTATAGAAGGAAAATGTTTTCGTAATTTTCTCGGTTGCCAAGACTCCTAAAGGAACTTAGGGATCACTCAATGCCCAATCCACTGATTTTACATGTGAAGCTCAAAGACAGTAGAACCCTTCAGAGAAATGTAGACTTCACTACCCCTTGGTGAGAAAATTTACGTTTCCCTCTCCGCCTATGTGTCGTTTCACACTAACCCCGGGCGGTCGCGTGGGGCAAAAACCAGGACTGGGGATGTTCCTGCAGACCGGGCTCACGTGGGGTCTCCGTGAAATCTTTACGGATCACTCCTCCTCCGCACGGCATCTACCCTCATTTCTCAGAGCGGGGAAATTATGTTTGCTATTACTGCTCTGCTCCCGTCCGCCGGTCTCGCCACTGTGTACTACGCGCTTGACGTTCGCCGGCTCAGTTTCACCCGAACACACTCGCACTTCCCCTTCCCGTGCAGGTTACGGAAAGCATCGGGTAGTGGGCGGGGGAAGCCGTCCGACGAGTCTGTCAGACGCCTTCCGTTCATTCAAAAGCAATCGTGGCAAATTTGTCAATGCAACGATACGCAACCCCACAAACTTACAGAGAGGGGCCGTTTTGGAAAGGAGGAGAGAGAAAACCCGAAAAAGTCAGGGCTTTGCCCAAACATTACACTGCTAACCAACAACCCGAGACTCGAGCCCGCAAATGCCAGGCTCAAAAGACACGCCCCAGGTTCGCCTCAGACCGCCACCGCCGAAGCCCCAGGGCTCCCCGCCGTCGCGAACCGGGCGAACTCGGCAGCCGACGCGCTCCCCAGTCGCACCCGGCCGCGGACCCCAGCCCACCTCGCTGAAGCCACCGCCTTCCTGACAGAACCGCCGGGCGCGGGCTGCGGGCTGCGGGCTGCGGGCTGCGAGCACCGCCCGCGCCGTTCCGCGCCGTTCCGCCCCGCCTCGAAGCGCGCGTGGGAACGCAGCGTCCTACCCGGGGCTGCCCGGGACGCCCGCCTGTGCGCACCGGGAAGGGCTCCCGCCGCCGCCGCGCCAGCCAGCTCCCCGCCGCCGCCATCTCGCCCCCGCCTCCGCCTCCGCCTCCCCGCCGCCGGGCGCGCGCTGGGGCCGGCGCCTGGGGAGAGCGCCGCGATGTCTGTCTTTTCCGCCCGGCACCGCGGCGGCCACCTCACATCCGGGCGCGCAGCGGCGAACGCGGCGCTGGGGCCCGGGTGCGTGGAGGGAGTTATTAAGGGGGAGGGGGCCTCGGAGGAGGAGCGGAGGGCTGGGCCGCGGTTACGGCGGCTGAAGAGAGACAGTCCGAGCGGGTGGGGGGGCGAGAGCGAAGGCCGCGCGGAGCAGCCCTCGGACCGGCGCGGGCGGCGAGGAGGGGAGCGGCGGCCGAGCTGAAGGGCCGCCGAGCGGCGGAGGCACCGAGTAAGGGCCCGGCGGCGGCGGGAGCCGGGGCGCCGCGCGCCCAGGGCACAGGGAGGGCAGGGGCGCGGGCGCGCTGCTCCCGGGGTCGCGTGCGTGAGCGAGCGCCGGGGCGCGCGCGGGGGGCGGGCAGGGGCGCGAGGCCGGCGGGGCGGCCGGCGGGCAGCAGGCGGGCCGGGGCTGGCGGGGCCCGAGCCGCCGGGCCGGGCCGGGCCGGGGCGGACGGCGGCGGGCCTGCGCCGGCTCCAGCTCGCAGCGGCCGGGCCGGGGGATTCGGCCTCCCCGCTCCCTCCGGCCCGCCTCCCCTCCGTGAGTACAGTCCCCGCCCTTCTTCCGAAGGAGGCCGCTGGGCCGGGGCCTGCGCGAGAGGCCGGTGGTTGGGGTCGCGGCCCGGGAAAGCCGAGTTTCAGAGCTGGATCCGGAGCTCGCCCCTTCCTTGCCACGGGCGCCCCTGACATGGCCACAGGTGCCGCCGGCTGGGTGAGGGGCGCTCGGGCCGCAGCCCCACTCCCTGGCCCCTGGATAACAAGGGGCAGCTGGCGCCGTCCATTGGCAAGTGACAGGCACTTTACCACAGTCCGACTTCCCGGATCCCCAACCCCGGCCGGTCTCCTACCTGCCCCCACTCAGGAAACTTCCCCACTACTGTCTGAACGTCCTCATAGGTGGCAGTGACTAATTTTGGTTTCTTTTTGTCTTAAATCTGCTTAAAAGCTGTACCCTGATTCGAGTACCTTCCACTTATGCTTTCCTTACCCCTTTAATGCTTAGAGCACCCCAGCTAAGTACCAGTCGTTCTATTTCTAAATGGGTTCTGGTTTTGTTGAGTGAGGCTTTTTGTTTTGGTTTTTAAAAACAGTCCTTTTAAGAGAGAAGAGAGTCAGTGTTTTAAACGGTCAAGACTTCTGAAAACGTATTGTTCTCCCTGACAGTTTCGCTGATTTATCTCCCAGGTGCAAAGAATTGTAGACCAAGGAACCATGGATAGGAGAAGTGTTGGTGAAACAGAAAACGGAGATGCTTTCCTTGACCTGAAGAAGCAACCAGCCTCCAAATCCCCCCATCGCTATACAAAAGTAAGTTTTGTTACTAATGGAATAGTGTTTCTTTATAGGTGGGGAGATTAGTAACATTGTGTAGGCATTTCATTAGTATTATCTAGAGTGGGAGTCTTATTCTGACTACATAGACTAAATATTAACTAGATCTAGTAAAGCATTGCTTTGAATTTCTTTTTCTGCAAGTGTGAATATGCAGTTTAAACTAGAATTTGCTTCTAATTAGCTTTTGGGTGAAGGGAATATTGGCTCAGATGGCATTTGAATTTGTGGATCGGCATATGTTGACACACATGTTCTTTAGCACCTGTGTATGTTACTGACTTATATGCTATAGAATAAGATTTTCAGTTTTGGCATGCAGATAATTCAAGGTCTTCTATTTACAGAAGCTATTTCTTCAGTATCTTGTTGGTGCCTGAATGTTTCTGAAGGGGTTGACAGGACTCAGTGAGGTGTGAGTTCATTTCTTATTCCCTGAAATGATAGGCAGAGTACCAAAATGTGCTTGGGACTGTTGATGAGAAGAGTCATGTTCTAGTTGGTCCCATATCTCTGTTTCCTAAGTATGGACCCAATCAAGGGTTCTGATGTGGTTATTGTCCTTGATTTCCTAGAATAGTGACTGGGTAAAGTTTGAAGTCAGGTTTTGTTTGTGTATTAGTGCCACTGCTCGTACCTACTTGGTAAAGTATCTAGTGCTGTCAGAGGAGTATTCATTTTTAGCATTAAAAAAACGATAGCATTGTATTTATTCAGATTTGGTCTTTCCAAATGTAGTTTTTCCTCAAACCTGAGAGTGCTTGAATATGTTTCACAACTTCATTACCTAAAATGTTGACAGGTGAATTCTGAATGGAGAAAAGCTTATTAAATGAAGGGGAACTAATTTGAACTGCTCTCATAAACTTTTATGATTTCAACTCTCCTAGCACTTTTTGAATTAAAGTTGTTCCTAGTATTCTACTTGTAGAGTCCACACAGAGAGGCTTTTGTGTCCCTTTCACACCGATCAGAGGGTAGCATGTATATGTCCTCTTTATGTCCATATTTAGGCTTACGTCATTTTGGGAGAAGATATTGGTGTCTCCTAGGCTAGAACTTATGTGTATCTACAGTAAAGATTAAGAAGCTCAACATTGCCCATTTGATAGTCCATTCTCAGAATTTTGTCATACTTAGATAAATGTGCTTCAAAGAAATGATTAAGAAAAGCAATTTTTTAGGTTGACAGTCTTCTCTACCAAATTTAGTTGGAAGTTCATTTACTGTCCACTCCATTAGAGAAGATTTAGTTAATGGCAGTGTTTAGGATCATGTTTAGGCAGTGTTTTGGGTGGTGCTTTTTTTCTTATATATGGGTTTCTCACGCTCTAGTAACGTGGTAACTTGAGGCAAACTAAGCCTTTCTCTTTGAAGAAAGCTTGAAGCCATTCTGTGTTCTAAGAATTGTAATAAATGGTCAGGTATTGCACAACTAGAATTATACTTCAGCCATCCTACTTCTTATCTCCAGTTTGAGATCAAACTATTAGAATAAATAAAGCATTTAGTAATGTTTCTGCCACTTCAAGTTCATGGGCTAGAAAGTTTAGAAGCAAGAGAAGGAAATTGTCCTCAGTAATTTTTATATATAAGCCATGTGTTTTGTGAAAACTTGCAAACGTAGGATGTTTACTACAAGATCAAAAAACACATTCACCAGATGAGAGGGCTCCTTAACCTTTGACCTTTCTTAGTTTAGCATTCATTTGATTTATGAGATGACATTAATGGTCTGTTCAGAATTCTAGGGGTTTTTTCCACAAGGGTGGAGGAGTTCAGAAGTTTGGCCTAGTGCTTTTCAGGGTTACATATCACAGTCTCATGTGTGTTCTGACATTCTTTAGTCCAGCATGCTTCCTAAACATTGATATGTCTGGGGATCACCTATGAACCCTTGTAAAGTGTGAATTTTGGTTGTTAGGTCATGAGTGGGCTTCAAAATCCAGCTTTTTAGCCTGCTCCCAGGTGGTGCCCATACTGCTAGTCCCCTGACCATACTTGAGTAGCAAGGCTTTAGTCTTCCTTGCAGAACAACATATGATCTTGATGTTGTCAAGCAACTCAGATGTGTAATTACTCCTTGGGGTTCAGTTGGTGTCCATTGTGTTTCTATGAATGTCTCAGGAAGTAAAGTTAGAGTCATGTTAGATATTTTCAGGCCTACCTCTAGGCCTCAGTGATGGTTAATTGGGATGGTTATAAGTGGATTTATCATATGCACCTGTTATCCTGAGAGTCTTGAGCCCTTAATTTATAAGCCCACTCAGGCCCATTTTGCCAGGCCAGATTCCTAAGACCAAAAACTGTTTTGGTGGTACTTAAGTGTGCCATTATAAAGTGAATTACGTTGAAGGACTTATGGAGGCTACAGAGTGAGATCTCACCTAAAAATCATAGATTAAAAATGTCTTAGGCAGCCTGGGTAGCTCAGCGGTTTAGCGCTGCCTTTGGCCCAGGGTGTGATCCTGGAGACCTGGGATCGAGTCCCATGTTGGGGACTGCATGGAGCCTGCTTTCTCCCTCTGTCTTTGTGCCACTTTTCTCTCTGTCTCTCATGAATAAATAAATAAATCTTTAAAAAAAATGTCTTTAGACAGTGGTTCTCAAAGAATGGTCCCTAAACTAGCATTTAGCACTACCTGGTACCCTGTTAGAAATATTAAATCTCAGGCCCCATTTCGGTGGTATTAGATCAGACTCTAGAGGTAGAGCCCAGCATCCACATGTATTAAATCTTTCAGGGAATTCTGACTCTAATTCAAATTTGAGAGCCATTGGTTTAGAAAGCAAGATGAGATGGTCATGCTTATTAATGGGAAAACTTTGGGACCCATTAACTTACCTTCATCAGAGGTCCTTGTTATACCTATTCTTAAGGTGTAGTACCTACTGTTAATGATACCATCTTCTGCTTCAAATACAGAGTAGAAATGCTTTGGGCTGTTCCACTATTCAGATCCACATTCTTCTTTGAATGGACAGACTGCTCTTAGAGTATACATTCTTGGTGCTGTTCCTCCTTTGCTCCTGTATCTTGCCACTAATTCCTTATTCAGTGTTATTACCTGCCAGTTGAACAGGGTATAAAAGGAGACACTCATAACATTCAGTTTGATGCTGACCAGTGTTAATCATACATGTTAGATCTACCAGCTAAAGAGTTGGCATTGGATTATCTGAGTTTAATTTCATGTGCGCTTTTCATTGCCTTGACTAGTTATAAATTGGCACCATTTTAGTCATCAGTGTCTGTAGGGATCTTCAGAGGAGTCCACCCTGATCTGTAGCAGATGGGCAGTTAGTTACAGTGATACAGCCATGGTTATGTCTTTGCTTTACAACCATTAAAAAAATAGACAAGCACCTGAAGTGGATGGATTTAAGTAATTCTAGCCTTCTTGGAAAGAATCAGTTGCAGGACTGAAGTCCAGCCTCTGAGAAAAGAGGAAGTAGAATTTAAATCCTAGATTGAAGTCAGTAGTCAGATAGTCAGATTTAAGTATACAGAGATCTCATTTGATAACTTCATAGATATTTTTCAAAAATTGAGTTGAGAGGTAACCTCTAACAGGTGGCATTTCAGTGACCTATTTTGCTACAAACTTCTTAAGCTAACATAAAGATGCATATTGGGAAGGGAGAATCATGGTAAGAAAAATCATACAGTATGATGTTTTAGCCGTTCAGAAAACCTAGCTAACTGGAAGTTCTTAGAGGGGGTCGGCTGGCAATACCATAGATAGTGTCTTCTAATTGCTGTTTACTACCTGTTTCAATTTCACGTCATCTTGAAAAGTTGGGATCCAGGGCTATTGCCCCCATGAGTATCCTCTCCTACTTGCTCATTGTGGGAACTTCTAGCTAGATAAGGAATCGGTCATTTTACAACTGGAACCTTTAACATAGAAATTTGTGGATAGGACCTTTGATTCAGGAAAGGGTGCTATGAATGGAGGCTGGCTTAAGGGCAGCCTGCCCAAGCATGTGGCAGTTTGATTCAGGATTCCCAGTAGTCCCACTGGACAAGGACAAACCCAACCCTGAGTGACAGGTGCAGGACACCTTCCCTTGTCCTCTCAAGAGAAGTAGTGAAGAGGAGAGGATAAGGGGCATGGAGACCCACTACTGCCTGGTTTAGGATCCCCTACTTTACCACTTACTTACTCTGTGTGGCCTTCAGCCATACACTTAGCTTCTCTGATTCTCATCATCTTCCTTTGTAGAATGTGGGTGGAGTAGTATCTACTTCATAGGATTTTATCTTATTTAAAGGTCTTATTTGAGTGAGAATAAGCAGTAGGAAGGAGAGAGAGAGAGAAGCAGACTCCCTGCTGAGCAAGAAGCCTGATCTCAGGACCCAGAGATCATGACCTGAGTTGAAGGTAGACGCTTAACCAATTGAGCCACTCAGGCATCCCAACCTCATAGAATTTTTGTGGGGAATAAATGAGAAAATGCACATCAAGCGCTTAGAAAAGTGGCTGGCATACAGTAAGTGCTGAAAACTGTTTATGATGTAGAAATGATACAGCCTTCTTTAGATACCAACTTTAGATCAAGATGCTTATTTTTTAAATGTCACAGTAACCATTTAGATTTTAATATGAAACTAGTGGGACACCCGAGTGGCTCAGTGGTTGAACGTCTGCCTTCGGCTCAGGGCCTGATCCCAGGATCCAGGATTGAGTCCCACGTCAGGCTCCCTGCAAGGAGACTACTTTTCCCTCTGCCTATGTCTCTGCCTCTCTCTCTGTGTCTCTCATGAATAAATAAATCTTTAAAATAATAATAATAATATGAAACTAGAAAGCCCTATTGAATATGTAATGCCACTACCCTGAAAATGGTTTTTCTAAATTTCTTCTAGTGTTTACCTACTTAACATTTTATATTGTTTTTATCAGTTGTATAAACACATTTAAAAGCCAAAGTTTATTTTTATTGTGTTGGCCAGATCAACAGAGAAAACACTTTTTTCCCCCTGTTTCCATTTCCTTAGTTTCAGATCTTTTAATAGAAGAAAGTCTTTGCATCAAATCAGCCACCGTTAGATGCTTAGATGAATCCAGGTGTGAGATTCTGCTTAACAGTTCTGCAGGATCGTTCAAATCCTGATCTCTCTATAAGAGCTGTTCTAAATGGTGCCCATAGCAACAAACATTAATGGGGGATGGTATAATGTCTCCCATGTACTCTCTATGTTGTTAGTTCACCATTGCATTGGCTATCATCTGAGGGTACCATTACCCTGTTGTGATCTATTTTTAACAGCTTTCTAATCCTTTCAGAAAAGTCATCTGACTCAGCAGAATGAATATCTGGTCAGTCAGCAACCATCTAAGAGCTTGATGACCAACCCCAATGCTACTGGGTGTGTGGAGGGTGGGGACTGGGATAGGAGGTCAAAGGCAGATGACCCAACCCAAACACTGCTCTGGGGACATTTGCCTTCTTTAGGAAGAGCCGGGCGCGCGCGCGCGCGCACACACACACACACACACACACACACACACACAGGTAAGGTACTAGGTCATTCCTAGAGTGCTTTGACTACTAAGAATGAAATAAAACTTTGGGTTTTTTACAAAACATCTGTGAATTTTTTAAAAGTTGAGCTTTTTACTCTTATGAATTGAATTCAACTTACAAAGGTAAAGAATATTTCCCTTTCATCTTATGTGAGTGACTCATGTGAAATTCTTTTATAGTGTCAGAATGTCATCAGAATGCATAGCTGCTTCTCCGTGGAATTTCTGCAACAGGAAACTGGATGTGGATTTTAACCACTGTTGTTTTGGGCTTATAGTCAGATTCATTTCCTTTCTACTTTAATACTAATCACTAAAAGTGGGTGTACATATTAGTAGGTCCCAAATAGATTGTTTTGGGAGCCTCAACAAATTTTCTTTTAAGGAAGGCTGCTAAAACTAAGAAAATGTTTATACTTTTTTTGGCTGTGTTGCTCTTGGGCAATTAGTAGTTTATTCTTACCTAGTCAGGTTTTAAAACCTGTGCAAAAAATAAGGTTTCAGATATTAACTCTTTTCTTGTCAAGATGGTGATTGTAGTGAATTTTTTTTTTATAATTAGTAAGTTCCTGTGGGTTCTTAGAACTCTACACAAGGGTAATCTATTCCCTTCTGGACTATTCATAGGGAAGGAGCATTCCCAGCTCAGTGGGCATGTTCCATGTATTTTGCCTTTAGCCAAAGTTGAAGGTTTTCTTTGAAAATATCCCAAAGGGGTGCTTTTTCAGGAATATTGCTTGCTTTTAAGTGCTCTTGATATGATGGCAAGTTCAGGAACACTTCTCTTGAGAGACTGGAGAGCCATGAGGCTGGGGCCAAGAGTAATCTGCATATGCTAGATACAGAGCCTGGCAACAGGAAATGTTTCAATAGCTATGAAAAGAGCAATTTTTGTATTAGTGCATAGTTTCTCTATTCCCCACTTATGTGGGGAACCTTCTTAGCCTGGGATATCATCTTAAGCAATTTCAGACATTGATGAAAGGTAACAGATTTAACTCTCTAAACCCCATAAAGAGGGCCTCTCATTGTCCCTAAATGTCCAAGTGGACTTTGGGCCACATTTCAGAAACATACATTTAAAACCCTGCTTCTTACCCTCTGTGGGGTCCATTGGAGATTTCTTGAAGGTATGAATACTCACTGCAGAAATTGCAGAAATGCACAAGTTTTTTGCATATGGTTTCGTTGAAGCCATGAAATTGGTTTAAGAAGCTCTGCTTTCAAGAATAGTAAGTATAGTTTTACCTAGATGTTTAAAGTTATTCCCAGCAGCTTTTACTATTCAAGAACTATTGTTTTCCCAGTTGTCAGTGTGTTACCAAAGAAAATGGCTCTTTATCCTCTATAAACAGGTGGGCTGTTTCAGCCATTAGCACTTCGTTGGCAGCACCATTTGTGCTGCTGGCATGGTTAATGCCAGTGTGTACAACTGGCTACCTCCTCTACCCTGTGCTTTTATAGGCCTGTTGTACAATCAATTGCTGGGATGTTTATTCATATCTACTATATGCCAAACATATAAAGTCAACAAATAAAGCAGGAATAATATGGGAGGGTAAAAAAATAAAAACATTTTTACCAACTGAGCAACTCCTGTCTGAGGGTTGTTAGCATTCATCAATCTATGATTAGAGCAGTAAGTCTGTAAGAAAAATTAAATAAAATACTAACCTCTGGTAACAATACCTTATAGTTTACTTAAAAATAATTTTTATTACAACAAAAAAATAATTTTTTTAAAGATTTATTTATTTATGATAGACACACACACAGAGAGAGAGAGAGGCAGAGACACAGGCAGAGGGAGAAGCAGGCTCCATGCCGGAAGCCCAACGTGGGACTCGATCCCGGGACTCCAGGATCGCGCCCTGGGCCAAAGGCAGGCGCCAAACCACTGAACCACCCAGGGAATCCCAAAAAATAATTTTTATTAAGACATAGTTCATATAAAATTCGCCTCTTTAAAAGTGTACCATTCAGTGGTGGTCAGTAAATTTACGAAGTTATACAGCCATTACTATTCTCTAATTCTAGAATATTTTCATCACCTCAAACTCTGTACCCATTAGTAGTCACTCCTGTTATCCCCTTTCCCCAGCCTCTGGCAGGCATTAATCTACTTTTTGACTCCAGGGATTTACCTTTTCCAAACTTTGCGTTTAGAATCGTAGTGTACATGGCCTTTTTTGTCTGGCTTCTTTCACTTAACATCATGTTTTCAAGGTTTGTATTATAGCATATATCAGCACTTTATTCCTTTTTGTTGCCAAATAATCTATTGTATGGGTTTATCACATTTTGTTGATCAGTTGATGGGCATACAGGGTTGTTCCCTTTTTTTTTTTTTTTTTTTTTTTTCCTATTGTGAATAGTGCCGCTATGAGCATTTGTGTGGACTTAATTTTTTCAGTTCCTTTTGATATATACCTAGGAATGGAATTGCTGGGTAATAGAGTAAAATGTGCTTAACTTTTTGAGAAATTGCCCCTTTTTCCACAGGAGCTACACTGTTTTACATTCCCATTAACCATGCACAAAGGTTCCGGTTTTCTCTACATCCTTGTCCATATTTGTTATTTTCCCCTTTTTTTATTTTTTTTAATTTTTTACTTTAAAGATTTTATTTATTCATGAGAGACAGAGGCAGAGACATAGGCAGAAGGAGAAGCAGGCTCCATGCAGGAAGCCTGATGTGGGGCTCGATCCCAGGATTCCAGGATCACACCCTGAGCCAAAGGCAGATGCTCAACCACTGAGCCACCCAGTCCCCCTTTTTTCTAATAGCCATCTTAGTACACATGAAGTGGCATCTCACTGTGGTTTTGACTTGTATTTCCTTAATGACTAATGATTTTGAATATCTTTGATGTGCTTGCTGGCCATTTTTGTGTATCTTCTTTGGAGAAAAATCTATTGAAATCTTTTACCTGTTTGTAAATTGGGTTGTTTTGCTGTGTTTTTGAGTTGTACACGTTCTCTCCATATTCTAGACACCAGACCCTGATTTGTAAATATTTTTTCCTGTTCTGTGGGTTGGCTTTTCACTTTCTTGATAGTCACTTGAAGAACAAAAGTTCATAAACTTAAAAGTCCACCATATCTTTTTTTTTTCGTTTGGTTGCTTATGCTTTTTCAGTGTCCCAGTTAAGAAACATTGCTTATTCTGAGGTCATGAACTTTTTACACCTGCATTTTCTTCTAGGAGTTTTATACTTAGAACTCTTATGTCTAGGTCTTTGAAATATTTCTAGTTCATTTTTGTATATAGTATGAGGTAGAAGTAAACTTTATTTTTTTAGAACAGTGTGAGATTTGTAGAAAACATGGGAACATAGTAGAGTTTTCCCTATTAATAGATGATATATGTTACAGTTAGCAATGTTGATACATTGTTATTAACTAAAGTTCACATTTTATTCACCTGTCCTTAGTTTTTGCCTAATGTTCTTTTTCTGTCCCAGGATCTCGTTTGGGATTCCACATTAAATAGAATTGTCATTTCTCCTTAGTCTCCCCATTTCCCTTTTTGTAAGACTGTTAACCCTTGTGAAAATATTTTTTTTGATCCCCATGAATAGAAGAACATTTGGTCATCCGTGTTTTATGGCTATGTTAAAATGTTAGTCTTTTCCAGTTGACTCCGAAATAAAATTGTTAGATTCAGCAAACAGGTGTAGTAGTAATAGAAGACACCCATCACCTGGGCTCTCTATTATCTTTGGGAGTTAAAAGATTCAAACAAAGCCTTATTATTTAGTAACTTTTATATATTGAGAGTATACATATTTAAGGTTAAAATATGTTGCTCTTGGTTTAATAGTATAATAAGGTTTCTTCGTTTAATATTTGGATTTGAGGGTGGTAAGGAAAAGGGAATACAGCCATACCACCCTGAACGCGCCCGATCTCGTCTGAAATAATCTTTGGGTTGCTTCTAATAGAAAATTGCTTTGCAATATTTTTTCCTGTAGTGTATGTATAAATATTTCCTATATTACAAGGTCCTTCCTGTTTCTACTGGAATATGTTTTAAGCCTTCCTGTCCTCAGGATTTCTGTATTGTAATATTTACTATCGTTATAACTACTGTTGGTCCAACTACCCTCCCTCCACCCTGCACCACTGACACTGTCCTGGAGATTTCACTGGACTCTCTTGACTAGTGATTTCTGGGTTTTAGGTCATTTGACAGTTTTTTGTTTTGTTTTCAGAATTTTGGGCAGTCTCTAGATACTTTCTTGTATTTGGAATTCTGTTTATCTCAGACTTCTAAATTTTTCTAGGTATTTCTTCCCAACTAAAAATGCATAATTCATAAATCCTTTAAAAAATGCAGATGATTAAAAAAAATGCAGATGATTGATATGCTTGTTTTGAAACTAAAATGTCATCTGGTCCTAGGGCATTTTGATATCGGAAAATATTTAGATCCTTCAAATGTCTAAAGACACTGAGTAAACTCATGGCATGCTTATGTGCAATGATTCCTGTAGGCTAAGAGTAAATCTATTTGCTTATATTTATACTAAGATATGGGAATAGAGTAGCATTCTGCTGTGAGGCCTGTGATGGGGGTATCAAACAGACACCACAGTCACATACTTTTGTGTGCAGCACTTGTAGCATTTTATGCACTAAAGGGTTGGGAATTGCCTTTTATACTTTATTATGAAATTGTTGAAATGTAAATAACAGGAGGCCATGGCTTTTTGTGTCTATGCACATGTATGAGCAGATATGTGTAAACACATGTGTGTGTATGTGTATATGTATGCATGGGTAATTGCATGTATTTCCCAGCTCTGCTCAAAGGACTGAGAAGCAGATGAGGATATCTAGTTCCCAGACTTTGGTTTCTGTACCATTCTTCACTTAAAGGAACTCCAATTTCTCCAAGAAATGGCTGACAGTAGGGCTAGGATGAGTAAGATAAGACAGAGTGAGGAAGTGCTTTTTAAAAAATGATAGGGCATGTCCAGAGGACACAGGAACCACCTTGAAGAGGCTTGCAATTTAAACCCCCAAATAATTAAGGATATGAATGAATTAGATACCACTGGAAAAACTAGGAATCTGTGAGCCCGTGCCAATAATAGGTAAATACATTGGGGGGAAGGGGGCGTTGTGTTTTCCCTCTCAGTGAAATGCCAACTGCTGACTAGTAAATATGGAGAGAGAGGCCTAGAATTGGGAAATCAGGATTGTTTGGGGCAAAATCCATCATTAGGTGCTAAATTCAGGGGAAATTTTGATGAAGATCCAGATATTTGTAGTCTCCCCCACGGATCACACACTAATTGCAAGTAGGAAAGTAGTAACTGAACATCAGAGAAACTGGAGAACAACCTGACCATGTGGTCAAAAATCAGCATCACTACTAAAAGCTAGATGGATGTCATCGATGTCCAGAGGTGATGCTTGGAGATGGACTCAACATCTCTGAGGTTAGTATTCCGTGGATGCTTAGCCTCAGTGTAGTCATGAGGAAACATTAAACTGCAAATGAATAATGTTCTCTTGGGGGGCGGGGGGAGGGAAGTAGGCTGTATCCTTTGAAATGTCAATGTACTAAAACCTGAAAGAAATTGTGGAGATTGGGCAGCCCGGGGGGCTTAGCGGTTTGGCGCCACCTTCGGCCCAGGGCGTGATCCTGGAGACCCGGGATCGAGTCCCGCGTCGGGCTCCCTGCATGGAGCCTGCTTCTCCCTCTGCCTGTCTCTGCCTCTCTCTCTCTCTCTCTCTGTGTCTCTCATGAATAAATAAATAAAATCTTTAAAAAGAAAAAAAAGAAATTGTAGAGATTC
Source organism: Canis aureus (assembly GCF_053574225.1). Taxonomy (NCBI): domain Eukaryota; kingdom Metazoa; phylum Chordata; class Mammalia; order Carnivora; family Canidae; genus Canis; species Canis aureus. The sequence continues at coordinate 27,955,180 of NC_135637.1, read as the reverse complement.
CAAAGAAATATGACAATATCTGATTCTAGACTGGATCCTTTGTTGGAGGCTAAAGCAATATAAAGGACATTGGGTCAGTTGACAAATCGGAATCTGGAGGGGTAGATTAGGATAAAAGTAATATTAGTAACTAATTTTATAAAACTGGTAGCCCTTCTCAACCAGGTTCTACAAAAGTAAGCCCTTATGCCCTAAGATATATGTTGTATGTAATGGATTTGCTTCTCCTCTGTGCATCTACACTGATACTGGCCAAGTATAATCCTTGGAAGAATGGAAAACTAGTCACTCAAATTATTTTCTGTAGAGCTTAATTCTCTCATGAAATTGGACAAGAGACTATGAAAGAATACCCTCATTCTTGAGAAATAAGCACTGAAATATTTGGAGGTAAAGGACCATGACTTTTCACAATTTACTCTTCCTGTGGCTTTAGGGGGAAAAAAGGGGGGTATAGAGAGCCCAAATTCTGAAGTAAATGGGAGAAAATGTTAACAGGCAAATCAAAACAGATAAATGGATGTTTTTGGTGCTTTGTTTTCTTGCAACTTTACATTTAAAAATCTATCTGCTTGTAAATTGGCATCTATTGCATTTAAGAATATTAAGATTAACTGGAGGTTTTATTTAAGCCTGAAGCTTCTATACCTCGATGAGCATTCAGTGTTGTAGACTCTATTTACGTTATTGGATGGTAAGCAATTTATGGGAGAATTGTGTTTTAGCAAGAAAAAGTGATCACTATGAAGTTATTTCCCAATTCTGCCTGAGGTGCTTCTTGTAAGAATCAAGAATTCTGGACTAAGTCAAAGTATAAATAAATAAGAACCGTGTAACATGCTTAAGATAGATAGTCCAGTCATTACAACAAATATAAGTTGAAAATATATGGCATGAGAAATATTTTTCAAAATTACCATTTGTTTTCTTTTCTTTTTTCTTTTTTTTTTTTTTTTGGTTTCTTTTTGTAGGAGGAGCTCTTGGATATAAAAGAACGCCCTCATTCCAAACAAAGACCATCATGCCTCTCTGAAAAATATGACAGGTATGGGGGCAGGGGGAGGGGTATGCTCCTTCTAGTCAACTTCTTGTTACACCAAACTTGGTAATTTAGGAATTGTTTTGGAGTTTTTTGTTGGAATGATGAGTGGAGAGATTTCCGGGATAATGACTTTGGGCTCCTGCACAAATACATCACAGATAAACTGTGGACTAAGTAGCACGTTACTGCATTGTCTTCATCAGTTTTATTATTAATTAGCTTTTAAACTATTCAAAAAGTTGAGCTTCATGGGACTCTAAGGACAACTAAACCAACTCTCTTTCAATGAACTGATGATGGAACTAAAGTTGGAAAATGAGTTGGGAGCAGCCCGGTGGCTCAGCGGTTTAGCGCCACCTTCAGCCCAGGGCATGATCCTGATCGAGTTCCACGTCAGGCTCCGTGCATGGAGCCTGCTTCTCCCTCTGCCTGTGTCTCTGCCTTTCTCTCTCTCTCTCTGTGTCTCTCATGAATAAATATATAAAATCTTTAAAAAAAAAAAAAAAAAGAAAGAAAGAAAAGAAGTTGGTCAGAGGCACATAGTCAAAAAGGAGGATTAAGACTTGAACACAGGAGTCCCTCCAGGCACATAGTCAAAAACACAGGAGTCCCTTCGGGGTCTCTGCTGGCGGTAGTAGTATTTGCACTGTTCTTTGAGGTTCCTTCAAGGGCCTGCCCTGCGTTGGCTGATCAGGAGGTTTCTGAGCCTTGTGGCATTACTCCACCCCACTCCCTACCCCTAGCCAAAAAACCCATTCAGCTATTCAGATTAGCTCTTTTGCATCTTGGGCTGCTTTATAAGAGGTTAGAAGGCTTTGGTTTGAGAAGAATAGAGCTAAATTATGGTCTGAAAATCTTTACAATAACCCTATATTGCACTCGTTATGGTCACCTTAAGACTTTAAGGTTATTTCTTAAATATCAAGGTAGATGGTTCATATGGCCCACATTTTTAACATATAAAGTGTATTATATTTAATTTCTTAGCTGAATAGGACATACTATTTTTATTTGTATATCTTCTCTTCAAAAGGTTGCTAAGTCTCAATTCTTCACCACTTTCATTCCCCTGATGAAGATGGTATTTGAATAATGGCTGTTCCAGTTGGTTAGGATTTTTTCATGAGTCTCAGATAAGCTGGGAGTTTTTTGTTTATTTTTCATAAAACTGTCCATCTTTTTTATGCTTCAAGTTGAATTTTCTTGTTACAACTATTTCTTCTTGGCATAAAATAAAATTTATTAGGGTACACATATCCACTTTTATTCTGAAATGGAGACATGCTATTAATAGTAATGAAAAATAAGAGGAAGGAGCTTCCCATCCCAGTATTTCTCTTCTCAGAATTAAAATTTGATTCTTAAATTCCAGGTAATCCTCACAACCACACCAGAAGATGGGTAATATCTCCTTTATTGTGAGGAGTTTGAGATTGAGAGGTTGACTCAATTATTCCAGAAATGTTTAGTCGGTAGGGACGCCTGGGTGGGTCAGTGGTTCAGCATCTATGTTTGGATCAGGGCATGGTCCCAGAGCCCCAGGATCAAGTCCCGCATCGGACTTCCCGCATGGAGCCTGCTTTTCCCTCTGCCTGTGTTGTGTCTCTGTCTTTGTCTCTCTGTTTTTCATAAATAAATAAAATCCTAAAAAATGTTTAGTCAGTACCTGCTGCTTTGTGGCAAATACTGTGTCAGATGCTATCAAATACTGCCTTAATGGAGCATTGGTCTGTGGAAGGATACAAATACTCAAGAGTTTATCATTACCATCATTACAGGCTGTGAAGGACAAGTACAGAGTACCCTAATAGTGTTTAGCACAGCCTGATCTGATCTGGGGGTTGTGAAGTCCTTTCAAAAGAAGAGTTCAAGGATATAGCTTATTAACTTGTCCAGGATGTCCCTGGTGGTGACGGCGAAACTAGAATTCCATCTCAGATCATCGGACTCTAGAACTTCTGCTCTGCGCACTCTGCCACCTTATTATTAGGGAGTAACAAAATAGAACCCATATCACACATTTTTTTTATTTTATTACATTTTTTAATGATAAATATGAATCTTACCAAAGTTATTGAAATGTATCTCACTGGAAAGTATTTATGTTGCTGCTTTTACTTATACACTTGCTATTTGACTCTTACAAACACAACTTGAGATTGTGAGATGGCAAAAAAAAAAATGAGATATCAAAAAAATCCATGTTAAAATGAATTTAGAGTATCCTCAACTGAAAACACCTGGACATTGCACTATTCTGTTGAAAGTCTCCACCCAATCCTATTCTTTTTTTTTTTTTTTTTTGAGGTTAAAAATTTTTTTTAATTTATTTTTTATAGGTGTTCAATTTACCAACATACGGAATAACCCCCAGTGCCCGTCACCCATTCACTCCCACCCCCCGCCCTCCTCCCCTTCTACCACCCCTAGTTCGTTTCCCAGAGTTAGCAGTTTTTACGTTCTGTCTCCCTTTCTGATATTTCCCACACATTTCTTCTCCCTTCCCTTATATTCCCTTTCACTATTATTTATATTCCCCACATGAATGAGAACATATAATGTTTGTCCTTCTCCGACTGACTTACTTCACTCAGCCACATCACACATTTTTATGTTCTTGAGTGCTGTCTGTTCTGCCTGTGGGGAAAAACAGACTATGCATAGAAATTCTGGAAAAGTAAAATATCAAGCATTCCAGGAGCTACTTCAAGTGAGAGCTTTTTCTCCCTCCTGTATACTGATCTTCAGTCAACTGGTTTTTTTTTTTCCTTCAGTAACCCAGCCAATATTCATGGAGCATCTTCTTTCTGTAGGACAGGCATGGTTACTATACTCCCCATGCACCCCAGGGTTTGTGGTCTCATGTTTCATTCATACACAAACCACAGACTCACCTTTGACTATTGGTGTTGTATGAAAAACAACAAAATATTATTGGATTAATACAGATCTTCCTCAGCATACGGTAGGGTATGTTCCAGTAAACCCATCATAAGTTGAAAATATTTAGTCAAAAATGCATTTAATACATCTGGCCTGTTGAACATCATAGCTTACCCTAGCTATCTTAAAAGTGCTCAGAACACTTAGACTAGCCTACTGTTGGGCAAAATCACCCTAACACAAAGCCTATTTTATAATAGTGTTGAATATCTTATAACTTACTGAATACTGTATTGAAAGTAAAACACAGAATAGTTGGGTACAGAATGGTGTGGTTTACCCTTGGGTTCTCAGTGGCCGATTGGGAGCTACAGCTCACGGCCATTGTGCAGCATCACAAGAGTTTATTGTATCAGATGTTGATAGCCTGGGAAAAGATCAAACTTTCAAAATTCAAAGCACATTTTCTTTTTCTTTCTTTTTTTTTTTTTTAAGATTTATTTATTTATGATAGAGAGGCAGAGACACAGGAGGAGGGAGAAGCAGGCTCCATGCCAGGAGCCCGACGTGGGACTCGATCTCAGGACTCCAGGATCGTGCCCTGCACCAAAGGCAGGCGCTAAACCGCTGAGCCACCCAGGGAATCCCCCAAAGCACATTTTCAAAAAAAAAAAAAAAAGAATACAGTTTCTACTGAATGTGTACCTTTGCAAGGTAGAACCGTCTTGAGTTAAACCACTGTAAGTGGGAACCCCGGGTGGTGCAGCGGTTTAGCGCCTGCCTTTGGCCCAGGGCGCGATCCTGGAGATCCAGGATCGAATCCCACGTCGGGCTCCCGGTGCATGGAGCCTGCTTCTCCCTGTGCCTGTGTCTCTGCCTCTCTCTCTCTGTGTGACTATAAATAAATAAATAATTTTTAAAAATTAAAAAATAAATATAAATAAATAAATAAAAAATAAACCACTGTAAGTCAGGGACTGTCTGTAGCTCTTTGTTTTCATCTTAAAAGAGATAACCATTCTGATGGCAACCACAAGTGTTATATTGGAAAGGGGTTTCCATAACTTACTACCTAAAGAAATTTAGGAATTAGACCACGTATGTGGTTCCTGGGTGCAAGTGCTAACTGTTGGTACCTTTTGATTTGTAGTGACGGTGTCTGGGACCCTGAAAAGTGGCATGCCTCTCTCTACCCAGCTTCAGGGCGGAACTCGCCAGTGGAAAGTCTGAAGAAAGAGTTGGATGCAGAGCGGCCTTCTCTTGTGCGCAGAATAGCAGGTGAGAGGTAGAAGTTGAGGCAGCGGTTTTGGAGAGCAAAGTTAAGTCGGAGACCAGTTTTGGAATTGCAGATTTCTTTGTCACTGGTTTCGTTCTTCACTGAGAGTTTTATCAGAGAAATGACATTCAGAGAAAATGTCGTTCTTCGCTGAGAGTTTTATCAGAGAAATGACATTCAGAGAAAATGTCATTATCAGGAAACTGATTTATCAATCTGCTATGTAGAGAAAAATCAGCTTTCCTATATAGAGCAGTGGCAAGTAGATAGCATTAGACTGTATGCTTTGGAATTAAAAGTAGTGCTGTCCCTCATTGATAGCGGAAACAGAGTAAGAATATGATAAGGGAGCATGGTAGTGAGCATAAGGCTGTGCTAGAAATCCAGTTATGCTTAGTCTCATATGTGAAACTAGTTCTCTGGTATAAATCTAACAATTCTTGGGCAGCCCTGGTGACTCAGCGGTTTACCTCCACCTTTGGCCCAGGGCGTGATCCTGGAGACCCGGGATCGAGTCCCACATCCAGCTCCTTGAATGGAGCTTGCTTCTCCCTCTGCCCGTGTCTCTGCCTCCCTCTCTCTCTCTCTCTCTACCTCTCATGAATAAATAAAAAATCTTTAAAAATAAATAAATAAATAACAATTCTTAATAGTGGATTATGGTCTGAATACATGGTTTGGATATGGTTTGAAACTGGGCTCAAATTTGGTTTTCCATACTTTTTCCCATTTCAGCCAGAAAAGAGGGGTGCTTCGGTGGCTCAGTCAGTTGTCTGCCTTCAGCTCAGGTCATAATGCCAGGGTCCTGGGATTGAGCCTCACATCAGGCTCTCTGCCCAGCTGGGAGCCTGCTTTTCTCCCTCTCCCTCTGCTTCTCTGCCTACTTAACTTGTGTGTGCCCATATGTGCTGTCTCCCTCTCTCTGTGTCAAGTAAAAATCTTAAAAAAAAAAAAAAAACAAAAAACAAAATGTGAAGTGGAGGACTAGCAGTATAGAAGTTAGTCAAGGAACTTATTGCAAGAACTTTTTTAGAGATAAGAGGAAAACCCATTATAAAACAAATTTGGGACTGGGCAAAGAAGATAGGGGTGACTCTAGTTTGAGATAGAAGATCCTTCTATACAATCTTACAGTACACTTAGTGCAGTGATATCCCTCGAGCAGAGAATTTATTTTAGGAGAATCATTAAAGATGTGCTCAGAGATTTTATTAAATGATGAAAACTAGTAAGCAAACTCAATGTCTAGGGGTAGAAATGGGTTACGTAGACTTTGGTATGTCCATATGTAGAAATATTAAGTTGTTCAGCTGTAAATTAAGAACTCGCCCGTACTGTGTCTTGTTTTTGGAAAACATGGAGACATGGTGTGAAAATTCTGGAAAAGTACATAGCATTTTAGTTACTGTTTCTGGTGAAAAGTTTGAAGGAATTTTCTCACTTGGACTTCAGTTTTCTGGTTTTTCTAGGAAAGATTTTTGTGTGGTGACAGGTTTGATTTTCTCATATCTTTATTGAAGTATAATTGACAATAGACTACACATAATGTGTACCATTTGATGTTTTGATAGATGCATACACCTCTGGAACCATTACCATGATCAAAGCAATAAGCTTTTCCATCACCCCCAAAAGTTCCCTGGTACCTCTGAATCCCTCCTCATACTCCCCCCACACACACACACCCGCCCCCATTCGCCTGCAGGCAAGCATTGATTTGCCTTCTGTCGCTACAAATTAGTTTACATTTACTAGAATTCAATATAAGTGGAATCCTACAGTGTGCACCCTTTGGGTGGCTTCTTTCACTCAGTAGTTTTAAGATTTGGTCATGATGTTGGTTGTATAAATAGTTCATTTTTATTGCCTAGTAGTAGTCTGTTTTATGAATTTGCCACGGGTTATCCATGTATCCTGTTAATGGACATTTGGGTTGTTTCTAGGTTTTTTTTTTTTTTTTTTAATTTTTATTTACTTATGATAGTCACAGAGAGAGAGAGAGGCAGAGACACAGGCAGAGGGAGAAGCAGGCTCCATGCACCGGGAGCCCGACGTGGGACTCGATCCCGGGTCTCCAGGATCGCGCCCTGGGCCAAAGGCAGGCGCTAAACCGCTACGCCACCCAGGGATCCCTGTTTCTAGCTTTTGACTATTAACCGAAACTGCTATGAACATTCATGTATAAGTCTCTATATGGGTGTATACTTTCTTTTCTCTTGAGTTAATACCTAAGGGTAGAATGGCCGAGTCCTATAGTAAATGTATGTTTAACATTTTGAGAAACTGCCAAGCTGTTTTCCAACATGGTTATACCACTTTACATTTCCACCAGCAATGTATGAACAATGTATGAAGGTTCACTCATTCTGCATCCTTGTCACCACTTGGAATGATCAGTCTGAGATTTTAGCCAATCTATTAGATGTGTAATAGTATCATGGTTTAATTTGCATTTCCCTAATGGCTAATAATGTTGAGTATCTTTTCTTATGCCTATTTGCCATCCATATATCCTCTAGTCTCTGTTCAAAGCATTTGTCCACTTTTTTTTTTTTTTAAAGATTTTATTTATTCAAGAGAGACACAGAAAGGCAGAGACATAGCAAAGGGAGAAGCAGGCTTCCCATGGGGAGCTTGATCAATCCCATGACTCCGGGATCACAACCTAAGCCAAATGCAGATGCTCAACCATTGAGCCAACCAAGTGTCCCTGTCCATTTTTTAATCCGATTGTGTTTTAATTTTGAAGAGTTTTTATATGTACCTGATACAGGTCCTTCCTTTATCAGATATACTTTGAAATATTTTCTTCCAGTCTATGGCTTGTTTTTGCATTCTTAGAAGAGTATCTTTCAGGGGCACCTGGGTGCTCAGTAATTTAAGCATCTGCCTATGGCTCAGGTCATGAATGATCTCAGGGTACAGGGATGGAGCCCTGCATGACATTCCCTGCTCAGCAGAGAGTCTGCTTCTCTTTCTCCCTCTACTGTTTTCCTTCCTTATGCGTGCATGTGCACGCGCTTGCTCTGTTTCTGTCTCTCTCTCTCTGCCTCTCTCTCTCTGTCAAATAAAATCCTTGAAAGATCTCATTTTGCTTTAGATTTTATTTTGCTTTAGATCTTATTTTGCTTTTTAAAGAAGTTTTAAATTTTGATCAAGCCCAGTTTTTTCATTTAATATATTGTGGTCATGGTGTTGTGCCTAAGAAAACTCTGCTTAACCCAGTGTCACAAAGATTTCCTCCTTTATTTTCTTCTAGAAGTTTTATATCATTTAGATCTATGATCTATTTTGCATTTTGTATGTGGTACCAGGTATCAATTCAAGTTCATTTTCTTTTTTTTTAAGATTTTATTTATTTATTCATGAGAGACACAGAGAGGCGAGGGTAAGCAGGCTCCTTGTGGGGAGCCTGATGTGTGGGACTCAATCCCAGGACCCCAGGATCACAACCTGAGCCAAAGGCAGACACTCAAACACTGAGCCACCCAGGGGCTCCTCAAGTTCATTTTCTTGCATGTGGATATCCACCTGTTAAATACCATTTTTTGAAGAAACACTTCAGCTTTTTAGGTAGTTATTTTTTCCAAATACACCTACTATAATTGGCAAATTATTTTTCTAGTAATTATGTAGATAAGGCCTTAGTCAAAAATAAAGGGATTATGGAGACCAATCATGAAAAATCATTTATTATGAAGTACATTTATTGCTCCAGAGAGAAAAAGCAAAAGACTCAGTCTTACTTAAATATGCACATTATTCTGTACCTGTTTCAGTGGTGACTCTTCCAAAACCCTCATCACCACTAATCATGGACATACTACCAAGAAAGGAAAAGTACCCTGCTGGTTTGCTTAACTTTCTCTTTCTGGTGTTTTTCAGATCCACGAGAGCGCGTGAAAGAAGATGACTTAGATGTTGTTCTCAGCCCACAAAGACGAAGCTTTGGAGGGGGCTGCCACGTGACGGCTGCTGTTAGTTCCCGGCACTCAGGAAGCCCGTTGGAAAAAGAAAATGATGGGCTTCGCCTGCTTGGCGGACGAAGGATTGGCAGTGGGAGGATAATCTCTGCTCGGACCTTTGAGAAGGATCACCGTCTTAGTGATAAGGAGCTGCGGGACTTGAGAGACAGAGACCGAGAGAGAGACTATAAGGACAAGCGATTCAGGGTTTGTCTTCTAGATCTTTTCACCCCACATGTGCTTAGGGACTTCATATGCACTTCATTTCTAGCAGGTTATTTTGAGATGCCAGATGAACACAGCCCATTCTTCAGCCAGATAAAGAGGCTCAGAGTGCTGGGGGCAGGGAGGGGCTCCATGTCTGCAGCATAGTATCTGCAGTATCAATCGTAGTATCAATTGACCATTACCTAACACATCAAGACCTTGACTCAGGTTGAAACGCCTTAAGTAGAACCTGTTTTTTATCTTGCATTGTGTACTTTTCCAGAGGGAGTTTGGGGATAGTAAGCGTGTCTTTGGTGAGCGAAGAAGAAATGATTCCTACACAGAAGAAGAACCAGAATGGTTCTCAGCTGGACCCACAAGTCAATCTGAAACCATTGAGCTGACTGGCTTTGATGATAAGATACTGGAAGAAGATCACAAGGGAAGAAAGAGAACAAGGCGAAGGACGGCCTCCGTGAAGGAAGGTAAGCAAAAACTTTGAGAGGGAAGCTTACTCTTCTAATATGAGATGTGCTTCTAATTGTCTTAATTATGCACTTAGGAATAACTGTACCAATTACTAGGAAGTGTCAGGTGAATTTACTAGGTGTGTATTACATCCTCAACTTGTTCTGCCTGCAGTGCTAAACAGAGAAGTCTCACGTTGCCCTGTAAGAGCACTGTGTACACAAAAGGGTTCCCTAGAGATCAGAAAAGTGGTAGAAATAGTGAAGGAGTCTCATTAATTGAGAACTGGGCACAGTGCTAAGTGTTTTGGCTGTATAATCCTTCTAACAGCCCTGTGAGGCAGGTACTTTTGTGGTTGAGTGAATGGAGACTCAGGAGGCTTGAGGGACTTGTCTGTGGACACTGAGGAAGTAATTAGTCAAGTTGGGAGTTGAACAAGTCCTTTTGTACTTCAGAGCCCACCTTCACCGTGGTTTTAGAACTTCCTACATGTGTTGTTTGTGACTTGGCTTCTAGACTCCGTTAGCTATGAGATGTGGTGGGATATCTCCTTATCAAACTGAAAAAGCCAGAGCTACTATGTGAGAGGTGACTGATACAGAGCTGGGGGCCCACTACTCATTTTCAGGGCAGTAGCCTGGCTTTAGGGTGGCCAGTCTTGGGCTGATGATCCTGAGAAGTGGTAGTGAAGAGCCAGGCTGGCTAGCGTGAGTTTGAGTATTGGAGTTCTGCTTACCAAATGTATAATCTTTGCTAAAACTCTTGATAGGGGGCTTGGTTCTTTTGTAAGGTGAAGATAGTGCCTACTTCATAATATCAAGGGTTACTTTTAGCATTAAAGTTCAGATGTGAACATGAGAGCTTAGTTTCTTGTGGGCACTTCTTGAGTAAATTCTAGTTCTCTTCAGCTTTCAGATTTAGTTGGAAAACACCTTTTGGCCGATACTAGTCAACAAAAGTAGAAAACTGTTTTAATATAAGTGTTTAATCAGTGCCACCTTAAAATTATGAGGCTAAAATATATTTAAGCAGAAAGTGAGCTAGTGGAATTTATTTAGGGAAAAGAGAGAAATCACTTGCCCCCCCCCCCTTTTTTTTTTAAGTATCTTTAAGACACAATAGACATCATCATTATCTTTATGCTGTTACACATTGTTCCCTGGGGTGATGCGGAAGAGTGATGGGTAACTTGCGAGATATTTCTCTTAAATAGCATTTGAGACATGCCTTTGTGTCATTCTCAGGCTAAAGCAGTACCAGCCAAGCATGGTCTTTTCACATAATGATAAAGATAAGGCTGCTGCTGGGTATGTGAGGGGACGGCACATGTTTTTCTCAACTGAGGTGTAATCTAAATTTCACCCATTCATATTATATCAACAAGTGGATGAGCCAAATGGTGTGATAATGTCCCCTCCTTATCTTATACACACAGAGACAGACCTGGAAAGAGGGGACAACCTAAGACCCTGTCACATGGATTTCATGGCAGAGTCTCAAGTGAAATCCAGGGGTCCTAGCTCACTCACCCCAATAGTTAATTGCAGACGGTCCACAGGCTATTTTAGCAAGTGTATTTAGGATAAACCAGTATCCCATTATTTCATCTTGGCTACAAGAATGAAAGGGGGGGGGGATGAGTGCTTTTTAGTCCATTTTTGTATCTGTATTCTAACTTTCAATGGAATTTTTTTTTTTTTTTTTAAGAGCGAGTGGGGCCAGGACAAGGGGCAGAGTCAGAGAATCTCAAGTAGACACCCCGTCAAGCATGGAGCCCAACTCAGGGCTTGATCTCACAACCCCAAGATCATGACCTGAGCCAAAATCAAAGCGTTAGACGCTTAACCTACTGAACTACCCAAGCACCCCTCTGTGGAATTTTTTTATGTAGCCATTCTCTGCAGGTACATCCTAGTGCTGAGAGTATAGCAGTAAACAAAGCAAACCTATTCCTTTCCTGTATGATTTTTAAGAACGATGTGTAATGAACTACTCACTCTACATGGGGCCCAGTGCTAGGTGATGTATAAATGGTAATAAAACAATTTGAATATGCATTAACACATGTAACCAGGGAAAAAAAGAAGTCAGCAATGGTTAAAACCCTCCATTGATTGAAAAGAACATTTTAGGAGTGCCTAGGTGGCTCAGTCAGTTAAGTGTCTGACTCTTGATTTTTGGCTGAGGTCATAATCTCAGGGTTGTGAAATCATGCCCTGTGTTGGGCATGGAGCCTGCTTAAGATTCTCTCTCTCTCCCTTTGCCCCTCCTTGCACAGCTCGCATGTTTTTGGTCTTAAAAAAAAAAAAAAATTGTGTTCTCTCTAATGAAAGTATGTGGGCCTTCTGAACGTGATAAAACTTCCCCTTAGTTCTCTTTCCTGGGTCTCTACCTTTTGAGTGTATTATCCTAAATGGCCAGTTGTGTTTGTCTGCCAGTACACATCCCTACCCACTTAGACCCATTCTCAGTTGACAGGCCCCCATCTGCTTTCCAGAGCTTGACAGTGGCATAAAATTGCATATAGAACACTGCTACAGCTTGCAAAAGCTATTTATCTGTTGAGGTGTTCCACATTAACACAAAATAAGAGGAATAGAAGATATATTAAAGTATTTTTTGCAAATGTATGAGCCAGATACAGACCCTCATTTCCACCTTTCATTCTTAAGTTGGGACCCAAAACTGCAGCAAAATGTTCCTCATCAGTTTAAGGTGGGCAGGCAGCTTCAGCCAGGTAAAGTGGGTCAGGGAGAAACAGTGTTCTAGTGGACAAGAATACACACTGGGCATTGATCAGGCTATTGAAATGTTCATTTTTCCAGGACTCTGTTTCTTTGTAAAGTGAGGCTACTATCTCCACCAAAGCAGTCATTTTAGTTTAAATGTCAGTCTTTACTCAGCCATTAGAAATGACAAATACCCATCATTTGCTTCAACGTGGATGGAACTGGATGGAGGGTATTATGCTGAGTGAAATAAGTCAATCGGAGAAGGACAAACATTATATGTTCTCATTCATTTGGGGAATATAAATAATAGTGAAAGGGAATAGAAGGGAAGGGAGAAGAAATGGGTAGTAAATATCAGAAAGGGAGACAGAACATAAAGACTCCTAACTCTGGGAAATGAACTAGGGGTGGTGGAAGGGGAGGAGGGCGGTGGGTGGGGGTGAATGGGTGACGGGCACTGAGGGGGGCACTTGACGGGATGAGCACTGGGTGTTATTCTGTATGTTGGCAAATTGAACACCAATAAAAAATTTATTTAAAAATAAATAAATAAATAAATGTATGTAAATGTCAGTCTTTAAGGAATAGTATCTGCTTCTATTTGGCAGTAAGCATGTGCTAACCCAATGGAGAGACTGCTGATTGCCTTGTCCGTGGCTTACAAAGTTTGTCTTACTGGTTGCCCTAGGCTCCAGAAGGCTCAGGGTGGTTAAGTGGCAGCTGCCCCTGTGGAGGAATGGTGCTGCCTTAATACACACGGCATGGTGTAGAACGGTATTGATGCCATCTTAGGGTTGAAGTTTCTGCCATTTGGCTGGTATTGAGACAAGCCCTTTAGTCCTAGTCTCCTGCTTTGCTGTCTAGCTTTTGAAGCATTACTAGAATGAAAGCAACTGATAGCATTTAGCATCTCTTGGTCTGATTAATAACAAGACTGAGGGATCCCTGGGTGGCACAGCGGTTTAGTGCCTGCCTTTGGCCCAGGGCGCGATCCTGGAGACCCGGGATCGAATCCCATATCAGGCTCCTGGTGCATGGAGCCTGCTTCTCCCTCTGCCTATGTCTCCGCCTCTCTCTCTCTCTCTCTCTCTCTCTCTCTCTCTGTGACTATCATAAATAAATAAAAATTAAAAAAAAATAAAAAAATAACGAGACTGAGGTAACTACTGGGGACTTTTAAGAAGGGATGGGCCCAGGAGATGGCAATCCTTCCCTCCCCTCCCCTCTGCCACCGCGAAGGTCTTTCTTATCTGTTGTAGATCTTGAAACTACAGGCCGCTCTTACATAGGTGGTTTTGCAGGGTGACACTTTGGGAGTTCTGTTCTTCAAATCAAAAAGTCTAGTATCTTACAGTGCATTTATTTGAAAGAAAAACATTTCTTATCCCAAGGATTTTGCCTTTTGCCCATATTCCTGCTAAAACAAAGATCTTAGATTCCTTAAATGTTAACACTTGGTAGCTTCACTTACACCCTACCTTCATATCCTAACAATAACTGTGAATGATACTTGGTTTTAAATTTACCAGGCACTACAGAGTAAAACAAAACTGATTAGAGCAGATTACCTGTCTTCAGAGAGCTCAGTCTCACAAGACAATTACTACAATACAGTGTGATAAATACTCTGAGAGACAACGTACTCTGAGAGACAACATAAAGGTTATAAAGAAGGCAGTAATTAATTTTTCTGGGCATGGTAAAAACGAATAGGCAGGTCAGGCTTCCCAGAAGCTTTGCCTTGAAGTATGAGCTACAGCCAACCTGAAGGCAAGTGAAAATTGCCCTCATGCTAGATTTCACATGAATACCTTAGATTGCCAAACCCTGATTTAGAATGATAATGCAGATACACGGATGAAGGCAGGGGCAAATTAATTTGGTTCCATTTTTACACAGTAAGAAACTTGCAGAAACTATCTTTAAAAAAAAAAAAAATCCCATTAGAAAAAGAATGTGCATCATCCTTCTTGCACTGTGCTGGCATTCTGGCTTGTTATTAAGGCTTTTTTCCTCCCTTAGCCATAGGAAAGGAATCGTGCTGTTGCATGCTGTATTGGCACACGAGGTCTGCTTTTAAAGTTGTCTGTGGCTCTTTTGCACATGTGATGATGGCTGAGGCCACACAATAAGTCTAGAGCGGTTCACTTGATCAGACTATTTTTGTCCTGGTTTTGCTTTCAGGCATAGTCGAGTGCAATGGAGGAGTGGCCGAAGAGGATGAGGTGGAGGTCATCCTCGCACAGGAGCCTGCTGCTGATCAGGAAGTGCCAAGGGACGCCGTCTTGCCTGAGCAGTCCCCAGGAGAATTTGACTTTAATGAGTTCTTTAACCTTGATAAAGTGCCAGGCTTGGCTTCGGTGAGTGTAGCAGCACACTTAACAAACGAGGTGGAGCAACTATGGTTAAATTTGACCTGAGTATTAAGTATCTTTTTAAAGTATTGTTTTGCTAGATGTTTGGGGAATTTTGGCTTTTATTCCTAAGTATCATTTGAGTTTTCGTGGCTTTGAGAGGCCTAGTGGAAATGACCAAGTGAGAATTCTGTACCAGTTACCTCTTGTTCTAGGCTGGTAGCGTTGGACTGAGAATTCTTCAGATGTGAAGAACATCATCTGCTTTTATTTTTAAGTAGTTAAGTATTTGTTTCTGTGGAGATGGATTTTTATAACTGGTGATTAGCATCATGCTGATCTGCATTCCTTGGGTAAGGTTGACCAGTTAAGTGGTAACTTTGTGGTGTGATGGTTCTGAAAACCTTTAGTGAAAAATACTTTGGAATACTATCAGTGATGCTGTTAAACCGTTGAGGTCCAGTCTTTTCTCCACTTTCAAAGTAGAAACCGTAAGACATTCCAAATCTTCACTTGCTACCTGCCCTTGCGCCGCCTATATTCTCTTTGGTCCTTAGGGATTACTGTGGCCTCAACAGGTTGTAGAAAAGCTAGAACTCTGACCTGTGCATACAGAAATGAGATTGTTCTGTGGTTGTTGAAAGAATGCATAGAATCGTGATGAAACAATTTTTGGAGACATTTGGGGCACCTGCATGGCTCAGTCAGTTAAGCATCAGACTCTTGATTTTAGCTCAGGTCATGATCTCAGGATTGTGAGATTGAGCTCCACAAGGGGCTCCACACTGGGCATGGAACCTGCTTAAGATACCCTCTCTGCCCCTCCCCATCTCTCTCTCTCCCTTTAAAAAACAAAAAACCCACATTTGCCCAAAAAGCATCTCTGTTCTAGAGGTCCCAATTACAATACCAATTACAGCAAATACATTTGACAGTCCTTTAAAATTGGTGGTTTGTGGAATTTAAATGACTCTTCGTCTTAACTGTAGCAGCTCCTTGTTTGATTATTGCATGAGCAGAGAGAACGGGGCATGACACAACAAAATAATACTGGCTCGTCTCCTTTGTCATTTGTGGCCCCAGTCCCCAAAAGATGGCCACCTAGCATAGAAGAGCAGACACAACATAGCACTGCTAGGAATAGGGTTATAGGTGAGTTCTAGGGTAGCATTTGAAATACTCTGTGATGAGAGACACAAGTTATATTTCCAGTCCATGAGAACCTATACTTTAGTATAAAATACAAAAGTCATGGCAGTGCCAAATTGCTATAAAAGTTCTAAGCATTTACTTTGACTCTCTGAACTTGTCTCCATATTGTCCAAGAGTACATTTGTCTAGAGCATCCTTCAGGAGCTTGTGCGATGTGGCTCTAAATCAACTGACAGCTGTGTGGTTGGTTCTGTTCCTTAAGTTCTAGCAGCAATGTTAGCTGTAAGGCTCCTAGCCAGATATCTCACTGACGGTCAGCTGGTCAGTAATAGTCCTTTGGCTCACCGTGAGCAGAAGGGTTGCATTTAGACAGAAGCTTAGTTTCCTTGGTGGAAAATTCTTTGCTTTTGAGGAGACATTAGTCACTTATTTTTCCCCTTCACTCTCTCAGGTGAAGTTTTCCCAGGAAAAGGTCAGAATTTATAAGCCTCTTCTTAGCTCCAAATGTGAGCACCTCTGAGACTTAACCCATGTGCCTACATAGAGGAAGAATTCAAAGCCAAACTTTTAATAATAGGTAACATGCATAGAGTGCTGATTGCTTTAGGCTTTACATATAATAATGTCATCTAATCCTCACAAACCCTTGTAAATTAGGTTACTGTTTCCATTTTGCAGATGCGGAAACAGGCACAGAAGCTTAAATAACTTGCCAAAGTCACACAACCTAGTCAGTTGTAGATACTGAATTTTGATTCATGCAGTTTCAGTTAAGGATCTTTGTTTTTAATTCCTCATAACTATACTGCCGCTAAAGCATTAAAGGAGGTATAGGAGCTTCACAGTATCTTATCTTCTGGCCCTCACCCTCAACCAA
Source organism: Canis aureus (assembly GCF_053574225.1). Taxonomy (NCBI): domain Eukaryota; kingdom Metazoa; phylum Chordata; class Mammalia; order Carnivora; family Canidae; genus Canis; species Canis aureus. The sequence goes on along the minus strand of NC_135637.1, from coordinate 27,938,224 downwards.
AATTTGGCTAAAGCTTGAGCAATAGTTGATACTAGGTTAGGAGGTCTCCATGTTTCTCATGAAGGTCCTGCTCATTAAGGTATATATTCTATGATTGATTCACTTAAAAGCTAAACTGGGATCAGTTAAAAACAAATGCCCGGGATCCCTGGGTGGCGCAGCGGTTTGGCGCCTGCCTTTGGCCCAGGGCGCGATCCTGGAGACCCGGGATCAAATCCCACGTCGGGCTCCCGGTGCGTGGAGCCTGCTTCTCCCTCTGCCTGTGTCTCTGCCTCTCTCTCTCTCTCTCTCTCTCTGTGACTATCATAAATAAATAAAAATTAAAAAAACAAAAAAAACAAAAAAACAAATGCCCTTGAATGTGCTGTTAACTCTAATACTATGCTCAGTAAATGACCAATTAAGAAAAGTAATAACTAGATAGGATTTGAGTATCACTTGACAAATATTATATAAAGTGTTTGAAATAGTACATGGTACTCAGTAAGCTCTGCCAGTGTTAGGTATTAATAGATAAAAACAGATTATATTTTAGGTTATGTTTATTGGCATAACTACACATTAGAAGTTGAAAGTCATAAAAATCTCAAACTGAACATTTGGATTACATGTGCAAGTAATTTTGGTTAAATAATTAAAAATAAGTTTATTTTAGATAGGATACGAGTCTTATTACAGTGCCTGACATATAACAGGTGCTTATTATGTTGAACGAAGAAAAAGGAAATGAAAGTGGAAATCGTAAACTGTTTAGAGTGATGAACAAAGACCATGGCGTAGAAAAACCCTGGCGGTGTAACCAAAAGTATGCTCAGAAGAAAATGTATAGCCTTAAGTACATTTGTTACAAATCCCCAAAATCAAACTAGAGTGAAACAAATACAAAACTGTAGACATTTCCATAAAAGTGGAAGGTACACACACAAAAAAAGTGGAAGGTACTAGAAGAAGAACACTGATCAGTAAAACCTAGTAATTGAGAGAAAATATAGTATCTGTTTGACAGAATATGAATCATAAAATATGGCTTGTCTGAGTGACCTTGTTTGAAGGAGCAGGCTAACAGTCATAAGTTACCTTAAGATGTTATTTAAAAATGTAGAAAGAACGGTTTAAACATACCAGATTACAGTTCATAAGGCTCCTCTTCTTGACTAGCTGATGGCTGCTGACAACACATTTGCAGAGCATGTCTTGACCAAGGAAATCAGAGCAGCAGGTCCTCCTCTCCATTTTCTGTACCAAGCCAAGGTACAGGAAATCTAACTGCTGGTAGATCATCCCTGCTTGCTGTGTGGCAAAAATGACTGACTAGATAAATCCTTTTTAGGATTTCTTTGGGGCTTAAAACACTTTAGCCTCTTGAAATTGGCATTTGTGTGTAAGAGTAACTTTGTTTTTACTGTTTATGTTGTAGCTTATAATAGAACAGCTCTAACAGGAACAAAGTTGGTCACTGATCAAAATATGGAAATGACTTTCTCAACACTTACTCTCATATCTTTAGAAAATGTCCAGATACTTTATATTCACGCTCTTTTTGTGTATCTTCTAACTTTTTTCACATACACTATGATCAGAGGAAATAAAAGGATTAAAATGCAAAGAGATATTGTTGCTATTTGTAAAATTCCAAATTCTTTTCAACGCTAAAACCTTCTTCATGGCTATAGCTTTTAGTTTTAAAATAATTCCTATTTATCCCTAAGGTTGTTATGTTTTAGGTACAATTCTCAATTTTTCACAGTAAAACACTTGCTAGTAATGCTTCTTATATTTTAATTATGATAAAAGTAGTACACTGGAAGGTCAGCATTATTTAAGGTGTGTGAGTCTACAAGTGAACAATTGAAACTGAATAATACCTCAGGAAACAGAAGTACCACAAGTAATGAATTAGTGTCATGGATTAAAATCTCTTAGTCTTGTGTTCAAGAAAAGTATTTCATGGCTTACTTTGGGTACATTATGAAAAAATTCGTATGAGAATAAAATAATTTAACCCGTTGCTGAATTTTGACTGGAAATTGTGGGTTCCAGTCTTTAGATAAAACAGTTGCAAAAATAAAATAAAATAAAACAGTTGCTAACTTTGCCACCTATGTACGAGTTTGGAGGAAAACTTATTTTCTGCTTATCATTAGTATAAAAATGAAAGTTTATGCCTGTTAGGATATGCCTCATTTTTTTGTACTAACATTTGTTTTATTTTGTCTTTTCTAAATATTGATAAGAATACTGCATAAGATCAATTTAGATATGTAACTGGATTTGTGATAGAGTAGAATTGAAATATACCTTTTAATGTATCGATCTAGTTTTTAAGGGTCGATCATGGAAATAACTATTATGAAATAGTGTTGAAATTATTTCTGATCATAGCACATCAATTAATTATCCTTACCAAACTGAAAACTATTGAGGTTGGATTTAAAAGAAAACAAATACCTGGAAGCTCCCTGTTAAGTTCAAACAAATATTAGAGATCAGTTAAAGTTCATCTTTCACATTCTGACACTTTCAGAACTTTGACTGGAATTACGATCTCTGTGTGCTTCACTTTTTAGTTTCTGAAATTCTCACCATTGAATTTTATCATGTTCATCACAACCTTGAGAAAGTTGAAGTTTGAAGCAAGGGCTTTCTTTCATCATCTCTCCATACTTGATATTTAGTTGAAGGCCACTGATCAGCTTGGCAGTGGAATGCTTTACTGTGGTGCTGATTTTGATTTTGAAACTATATCCTCTGAGAACATTAAGTAGTTCATGGACTTTCTAATGAGGCAAAGGATAAAAAGCCGAACATACTCTGTGACACAGAGGTTTTTCATTATATGCTTAGAAAGTATATGGTCAGTAATGCCCACCTTTGGGTTACTCAGAAATGACCCTGGAGGGGAAGAAAAATTAAAGATGTTGAAAATCATAAATTCTGCGGGTGTTTACCTTCAGGTCAGCAGCACCAAAGGAAGTTTCAAAGTAAGTGACCTTTTTTTTAAATTTGAATCTTGTTGTCCTTTTCACCTAGAAACCATCATCTTAGCTCCTTTTGTCTTTCCCTTTAGATGATAGAAGATGTTTTGGGAGAAGGATCAGTCTCTGCAAGTCGGTTCAGTAGATGGTTCTCTAATCCCAGCCGATCAGGAAGCCGATCCAGCAGTCTTGGGTCAACACCACATGAAGAACTGGAGAGACTAGCAGGTAAAATTGCTACAAATTCTTACTTTGAATGTGGATTTAAGCTTTCTCTGACCTGGTTCATCTTATCTTCATTAGTTAGGGTCCATTAAGATTTAAAAGGTCTCTGGATATCAAAAAGAAAACCCTTTAATTTGTGCCCATTTAATATTGTTGATATATTTCAGTGCTTTATTGGGACCAATCAATTACAAATATATTTACTTGTAATATTAGGTCTGGAACAAGCAATCCTCTCTCCTGGACAGAACTCGGGGAATTATTTTGCTCCTATCCCACTGGAAGACCACACTGAAAATAAAGTGGATATTTTAGAAATGCTGCAGAAGGCCAAAGTGGATTTAAAACCTCTTCTTTCCAGTCTTTCTGCAAATAAAGAAAAGCTTAAGGAAAGCTGTAAGTGTTTATTAGAGTCTGCTTTAGGCATTTGAAGTGTGCATCTCAGTCTTAAGGCAGTTCGTTCTAACATACTGCTGTTTTAAAAGTTAAATCAATGGGTTTTATTTAATGTTTCATAGTTTTTATCAAACAGTACCACCTCCTTGAAATCTCTAGTCAAAAAAAAAAAAAAAAAAAGAAATCTCTAGTCAGTGAGTCATGGGCTTCTCCTTCAAGTCTTCCTCCTTACCTAGAGTCTGGTTGTTACACTCCAGTCAATGCTGTAGTCCTCCTGGGCATAACTTGTCAGCTTCTCACACCTTTGCCCCAGTCTGCCATGTTCTTGCTTAGGTCATGTGCCCTCAGCATAAACCTTAGTGACATAATGACCATAGTGAAGGTAGCAGTCTTGCTAACATAGAGCTACCTGGGAGTCTTGTCCCTGGTAACAGGTCTACAGAAGACTCATTATGAGAGGTCCTCCTGCAGGATGCACATTAGGATTTTACCAAGTCTTAAAGCACAACACCCAATGGTGTGGTCCCCCAGCTTCTAGCATTTAAACATTCTAGGTTTATTTTATGCCCTCTCTTACTAAGTACATAATTGTGGCTTTATTTCCACTGAGCAGCCATGGTTTTAAGAGTCTTGAGTTTGCCTATTTTTGACATCAGCCTTTTCTGACAGCCTCCCTTCAGCTGTGAAATAAATTATTTTCACTTTAACCATCATGGTAGCCAAAGAGAATTCCTACCACATATTCACTTGCTTGGCTTCATGTGGATTTTCTCAATCTTTCAGCGCATTCAGGAGTTGTGCTGTCAGTGGAAGAGGTAGAAGCAGGGCTCAAGGGCTTGAAGGTGGACCAGCAAGTGAAGAATTCGACTCCCTTCATGGCAGAACACTTAGAGGAGACCTTGAGTGCTGTAACCAGCAATCGACAGCTTAAGAAAGATGGAGATATGACTGCATTCAACAAACTAGTGAGCACCATGAAGGCAAGTGGAACTTTGCCTTCTCAGCCCAAAGTCAGCGTAAGTATTTGGCACAAACCCCAGCCTTTTTTCCTTTTCCCTTTTTCTATTCCATTTCCCACTATAATAAATGGACTTAAAAAATGGTATCCTGAGTAAGTTGGAAGTTCTTTAATAGTCATTTGGTCCTTAATGCTTTTGTGTGTTCTTTAATTATTGTGCTATTTGTTACTAGAAAAAGCAAGCTGTGGTTAATCCATATGTTTTATGGGTGACGGTATAAAGATTGAAAGATTTGGATATAACTTTAAGTCGCTGCTTAAAAAGGTATATAAACATCTTTTTGAGTGCAATTCAGAGAAAGTTTTCTGTTTATTCAGCTACTTAAGCCAAAATAACTCACCATATTTTTAGATTGAAGTCTTTTCACATTTTTAAATCACTGTTACATACCTGGAATTACCTGCTTTCTTGATTAGGCAGTTGGCAGTTCTATGTATCATTTGTAAAATACCTATGATGAGTATTTTTCAGGATAGCTGCATTCTGTCAATTTATTAAATAAAAAGGCTGTGACTCGTAAAAACATTTTGGGGTACGAAATTGGGTTATGCGGTGACCACATGTCAATAAACACAGGTGTGTATCAAATACTGGTCTTTATCATAACACGTTAGCGGTGACTCTCAGCCATGGCCTTTGTGTCAGTATTGCTGTCCCTTGATGATACAAGGTGAGAGAGGAAGCTGGGCAAACCTGAAAAAAACATTTAAAAAATAGATTTATTCTTGTTGCTAAGTTACAGCAAATTTATTAAACGGAGTTTTGCCTCTTGTTTTCTCCTAACATCTCTTCTGGGAACTACAAGTTGGTCATGATTCATTGTGCCTTGTACCAAAGGAAGGCAACTGGTATTTTATATTTGACCAGCAGTTGGTGATAGATGCCAACAGAGGTACCATTGTTCCTGGCCTGAATGCCAGGACTGACATCTACCTCTGAAAGGAGGCATCTCAAGTAGACTAATTTCTTTGTATCTGACCACACCATGCCAATTATAGGGGAATGTTTCCCTTAAACCACTGTCATAATGAATTACTTGAGATATTTCCATACAATGAATTATTAGATATAGATATTTTCAAATGAGGACCAGATTAAAAGATCACAAGCTATCCTTTTTTCTTGCTCATGTGTGTTTTGGTGATTGGGTGCTTGTAAGTAGCTTGGGTCAAATCTTGTAAGTAGCTTCTTTTAGTGTGAAGGAGTAGAGAAGTGGGAGCAAGGGAACTCAATAATTTACCTGATGTTTTGAATATTTTGTTTCAGATACAATGCTGGGGTTTGAAATCCTGGGCTGTGAGGGTAACTGATGTTGAGGTTTTAGTGCTCTGAAATATATGTGGCTAAGGCAGTGAGCCTCAAACACCTGTTTGGGATGATGATATAATTTAAGTTGCTACACAAAAAGTAACACAAACCTAGAAAAGAAAGCACCAAGGAAAATAATGTAATAAACACACCAAGTATTATCCCAAAATATTGCTTGACTTGCATGTTATTGTTAAGTCATGGTCTGTTCTAAAATCAAGTCTGCAATCACTATGGCTGTGTGTGTGTTGTATACTATTTCTGATCTGCCTCCATCTGTTTAGGTTCAATCATACTGTTTCATCACCAAAATAGGACATGTTGGTTCAATCTAAACTCCATTTCAAATTGAATTGTAGAGACTCTGCCGTCCAAATGTAGTAAGCCATGTAGTATAAAGCTGCCCATTTTTGTTAGGTGGAATTAAATGACTCTTGAGGACATCGCTTATTAAAATCAGGGGATATGTAGGTGGCTTAGGTGGTTGAGCATCCGACTCTTGATCTCCACTCAGATCTTGGTCTCAGGGTCTTGATTTCAAGCCATGCATTGGGCTCCACACTAGGCATGAAGCCTACTTACCAAAAAAAAAGAAAGAAAGAAAAAGAAAAAGCAGTCCTAATTCTAAAACCGCAATAAAACTCTGGGCTATCTTTGGGCTCTTTGTCACACCTGAGGACATTGCTGTGGACCTCTGCATCTTCACCTAGTGGAAGGCGAACTGTACCAGAGAAAGCACTTCAGGCAAAGCTAAATGGGCACAAGGATGTCCTAAAGTGAAGGAGGTAATTTCAGTTGGAACTGCTACTGCATTAAAAGAATAAAGAGCGGGAGGATCTGAATTTTGCCCTGTGAGACCCATTTTGGAACAGCTTGTTTAAAAATAATAACGTTTAAATTTCCTGAAATATGAAACTCTGAAATATAACAATTCTGGCCAAACTTTTGTGTTATTTACTAGTTTTAAACTGCCATCTGTGGTTGATAAATCTTATTTCAAAGATAATGCATAGCAAAGGTTGCCTTGAAAATTAAAATCTATAAATTAGTTTCCTACTTGTGGCTTCTTAGGAGTGCTCCTCTATTTCACCATTTTCTTTCTCCCTTCTTTTGGTCACAGTGTTAGAAACAGTGAAATGCACTAGGGTTACCACAGGGAGGAAAAGACCATCTGAGAGTCTCTGAGTGAACTTTGCATGTGCATGTGAAGATTCTTTGCATTTCCAGATCTTTGGACCTGTGTGATGAGCAAGTGGAACAAGTGGATCTAAGTTAGTTTTCTGTGCCTTGGATATCATTCTGCTTAAGTGCCAACTCCCTGGGGAGTTTTTAATGCTTTCTTGTAGTCCCCGGTGAACCTGTAAGTTAAGTGTGTAAGAAGGTTAAAACCAGTTTTCCTTTGACTTTTTTAGCGAAACCTTGAAAGCCATTTGATGTCCCCTGCTGAGATTCCAGGCCAGCCTGTCCCTAAGAACATCCTGCAGGTACTTCACCATCTTACACCAAGGCCTTGGAGTCCTGAACACTAGTCCTTTGTTTTTTTGTTTTTTAAGATTTTATTTATTTATTCATGAGAGACACAGAGAGAGGCAGAGACAGGCAGAGGGAGAAGCAGGCCCCATGCAGGGAGCCTGACGCAGGACTCAATCCCGGGTCTCCAGGATCACGCTCTGGACTGAAGGTGGTGCTAAACTGCTGAGCCACCGGGGCTGCCCCAACACTAGTCCTTTGAACTGGTTTTGTGTAGTGGTCCAGCTTTGGGCCTTAGAGAATGATCCGTGCGGCCTGGCAATCGAAGATAGTGTTGCTGCCAGACCTAGTTCTGTGTTGCTGTTAAACTCATCATGGGGTGGGGAGGTGGCTGAAGATAACAAAGTAAGCCCTTGATTTCCAGTTTACAGGCTTCAGTTTCTATAGAAATCTAAAATATCTAACCTATATTTGTAGCACTAACTTAAACCAAATGTTGCTACCTGAACGATGAGAGAAGTGTGTTGCATGTACATGTGCCAAGTCCTTCAGTGGAGCATGAGGGAGATTCATCGTTGGCTTCCAAAAGTTAATCCATAATTCACAGCCTCTGACTAGGAAAAAGAACTTGGTTTGTTCACAGGGATGACTTTTTCTGCCCTTAGGAACTTCTGGGTCCACCAGTTCAGAGACCTGCTTCTTCCAATCTTCTGAGTGGCCTTATGGGGAGTTTGGAACCTACAACACCTTTACTGGGCCAAAGAGCACCCTCTCCTCCCTTGTCACAGGTGTTTCAAACACGAGCAGCTTCAGCAGACTACCTTCGTCCTAGAATACCATCACCAGTTGGTAAATGTTGTGCTTAGATGTCTGTCCGTTCTCCCCCAACCCCCTACAAAGGTCATACTTGTCCCCTAGAATTGGTGAAGTCTTTTTCATGGGCATCCGTGAAGAGTTTAAAAAGAAATGTGTGAATTTTTGTGCTTTTTTGGGGGGGCGGGAGGTGAGGTACAAGATTGGAAGATAGTTTATCTGGCTGCCCTTCTAGATAAATATAGGGGGGTTTTTTTTTGTAAGATTGATCAAAATTGTACACATTGGATGTAGCTCTTTAGTCTTGTTCCTTATTTTGGGAATTCAATTCAAACATAATTTGGCTTCCAAGGTTTTTCCTTGATAGAGGAGAAGTCAGGGTAGTGGCTCTCTACCAACCTAATGAAGTTGGTACACAACCAATTGTGAGGTTTCATGGCTAATACAGAATGTGAATAGAAGAAGCACTTCCAGAAGTGTTGGACTTAGCATAAGTGTTGTGCAGAATCTCAGTGTTCCTGTCACCCTGGACCACTTTAGGCTGCTCGCCACTCTGGCTCATGCCAATCTTGAGAATAAGTTTTTATAGTAGTCCTTCCTGGACTCTCCTTTGGTTATCAGCTGGCTCGGCGACAGTGAACCAAATCACTGACTAGAAAAGCACTTTTCTCTCAGAGGTCTCAGTTTTGAAAGGGACAAAGCTGACAGCTTAATGGGGTAGATGGATACACCAGCAATTTGGGTCATTAATGCTCTAATTAAGGTCCACATAGGACTGTGTAGGGGCACAGAAGAAGAGGGACATTGTCAGCCTGGAGTCAGTACTTGCTTGAAAGAGATGGTGTTCAGTAAGCAGCAGCATGTACTAGAGATAATACCTCTCTAATGGATGTGTGCTGTCTTGATACTCACTGATACTGCCGACTTTCCCATCAGGTTTCACACCAGGACCACAGCAGCTACTTGGAGATCCATTCCAAGGCATGCGCAAGCCCATGAGCCCGGTCACGGCCCAGGTCTGTCTGAACTTTTTCTCTAAGTTTTTTGCTTGCTTTTCATCCTTATTATTGACTGTGGGATGGAAAATTGTTGCAATGCTTGGAAGTGGTTTTGAACTACAATTTGAGCTCAGTAAATGCTAGAAAATTGGTGAACAATTAAAGTCCTACTTTATTAAAATCCTTTTCAGTGGATGGCAGCACGAGTTCGCAGTGCCTCATTTCTCTCAGCTGCTGCTTAAATATACCTTTCTAAGAGTGAAGAGAGACCTCTGTAGAAAGTGTATTGACTATCCTCATTTTTTTTCTGATCTTCCTGTGCCCCCTCTATTCAGCAGATGAGCCAGCTAGAATTGCAACAGGCAGCTTTGGAGGGGCTGGCCCTGCCACACGACCTTGCAATGCAGGCAGCAAACTTTTACCAACCTGGTTTTGGCAAGCCACAAGTGGACAGAACCAGAGATGGATTCAGAAACAGGTAAGTTACTAACTAATCCTACCCTTGTGGGGATCTGCAAATTAGTTTCTACAGATAAACAAGTTAGTTATCCACAGTAAAACTACACCGATATATTTGCACAGTGTATGGTGAGAATTCCATCTCTAAGTGTGCAGTCGAGGAAGCAGTATGATTAAATTCTGCAGGGGCATAGGCTTTTCATTCTACATAATTTTATTTATATTCTTGATTTAAAGGATTCATTTTTACAAATGTAGCTAGCTAGCATAGCTCCTTATTTGTTGTTACAAGATGATGAAAAGTAAAACTCCACCTAGCTTCCTCCCCTACAGATTCCTTGTTTAGTTACCAAACTGTCCTTTGATGCAGATTTGCTATTTGTTGATCAAAGCTATTAACAAGTGAACACTAACTTCACTCTCCTCCTCTTCCTTCCTATAGATGCAGCAAGTAGTAAAATGAATCCTAAATTAGAGGAAAGGGGTGACACTACTGTTCTTTTTGTAAAATAAAACAGAAAACTGTGCTAAACAAATGTATAGCTTATTACAAGACAAACTCCTTTGTTAGCTACCCAGAAGCTCCCTATGTGCCCTGTCCCAGTAATACCTCTTCCCTCCCTCAGATGCATCCAACCTTTAAAAGTAAATATCAAAAAAATAAAAATATTAAAATATCAAAAAAAAAAAAAAAAGTAAACATCCAGGTGCTTGGCTGGCTCGGTCAAAACGTGTGAACTCTTGGGCACCTGGTGGCTTAGTGGTTGAGCATCTGCCTTTAGCTCAGGTCATGATCCTGAGGTCCTGGGATGGAGTCCTGCGTCAGGCTCCCTGCCTGGAGCCTGCTTCTCCCTCTGCCTGTGTCTCTGCCTCTCTCTGTGTGTCTCTCATGAATAAATGAATAAAATCTTAAAAACAAACAAAAAAAAAGCATGTGAACTCTTGATCATGGGGTTGTAAGTTCAGGCCCTGTGTTGGGTATACGGATTACTAAAAAAAAAAAAAAAATTTAAGTAAATACCACCTTCATTTTTTCAGTTTTATCGCCAAAATGTTTATCCCTGAACATTAAGTCCTTCCCATTCTGTATACCTGGTAATTAAGAAGTACTTAGTTTTGATAGGACTCTTAAAACTGTCATATCAGTGTCTCATTGTCTTGCTCCAGCTGGTTTTATGTGCTGACACTTTCAGAAAACATTGAAACCAGTAAGTACCCTGTATCGTTGCATAAATATATTCTATATATAGTAGTTCTCAGCCTAAACAGAGAGCTCAGGTCTGGTCTGCTGAGTCCCTCACTGGATTTCTCTCTGTAGCATAATATAGTTTAAGAATTGACTTGATTTATTGACTTTTTTTTAAAGATATTATTTATTTATTCATGAGAGATAACGAGGGGGGGAGGCAGGCAGACACACAGGCAGAGGGAGAAACAGGCGCTATGTAGGGAGCCCAATGCGGCACTCGATCCCAGGACTCCGGGATCATGTCCTGAGGCAAATGCAGAGACTCAACGGCTGAGCCACCCAGGTGGTTCCCAATGGAGCCATGCCTTAGCCACCCAATCAATTAATTGATTTTCAAAGCACTTTTGATATCCAGAATTTTATTTGCTTTTGGCATTAATCCTGTGAGGTACATGGTATAAATAACAGCATTTTATCGATATAGAAACTTAGATTTTTTTTTTTAAATGCGAACTCCTCAAAACGAATAAGTAGACCTAAGTCGGTGTCAGCAGAACTTTCATGCTGTTTCATGAATGTCTCATTCATCAAATGTCAGCCTCTTGGGCCCTCCCTAAACACCCATGCACACTTGTATCCCCCTGAACCAGACCTACCTTTCTCCTTGTCTTTTTTTTTTTTTTTTTAATTAACACCTTCTGGGTTACTATTTATTTTTGTCTTTCTGCCCATAGTAACCCCTCTATCCTGCAACCAAAAAAATGAGGCCAGAGATTTTTTTTGTGTTTTGTTTATTGCTGTATGCCTTGCACTTTCGCCTAGTATCTAGCACATAGTAGGTGCTCAAGTATGTTCATCCGAAGGAATAAATACTAGGTTGTGCAGAACCACCAGACTTGAGGATTTCCTCCAGATCTCTCAGTACTGCTGACCTGTTTCTCCCTCACTTTTCTCCTTAGATTCTCAGTGTGGCAGCAGTGGGGCTTACCTGGACAGGCTGGAAAGAAGCCATGGGTTTAGGATTTTCATCTGTTTATGATTTAGGAACTCCCAGAATCACTGACTAAGGCTTTGGCCCTCGTGGTACAAGGTCCGACAGCTAAAATGCAGCAAAACTCTCATTAGCCAGTGAGCTCCTATAATTCTTCTCTCAGCCTTTTTACATCTTCATCAATTGTTTCCTGTTTTCTCCAAGTGAAGGGAGAATGAGTAAAATGGGGAAAAAAGGAAAGTCTGTTCTTTTAAGCTTAACTTGGGAGGCCTGGTATCAACCTTGTGTGTGGACCAGGAGTGATGGGCAATGCTGCATATGACTGGGTCTTGGAATAGCTGAAACTCTTGACTCTTGGTCCTCTAATTTGAAACAGTGTCTTACATAGCATCAGTTCAGTGCCAGGCCCTGTGCTCGTCAGTATTGCTGCCTACTCTCTGGAGCGCAGCCTTGCCCACAGAATGAAGGCTCTTAGCCTGCCCCACCGGCACAATCTACAAATAAACCATATACCAGCCCTGGATAACCCTACGTTCCCAAGGCCTTGTACCTGATCCTTCTACCGGAGTCCTCATTCTCCACCTTGAGCTTTCTCATTGGTCACACTCAATTTAATGCAGCTCCTTCCCAGAGAAGCTTTCCCAGAGTCCCTTCGGGAGGAGTATCGTGTCACTCCTATACCTCATTTTCCCATTCCACCTTCTTGTTAATCTTATGTGTACATGCCTTAGTTTGCCCTGGCTTAGTGTCTCTCCACTAGACAAGAGTTCCTGCAAGGCCCAGAACCATGTTTAAGGTTTTGTCTTCCCTCAGAAATTACCATGTGGTTTTGCATATATTAGGCACTTAATAAATGCTTGGGAAATTGAAATGGATGAGGGAAATGGGATATTAAAGTCCCAGGCTGGGATGCCTGGGTGGCTCAGTGGTTGAGCCTCTGCCTTCAGCTCAAGGCCTGATCCCGGAGTGCCAGGATCGAGTCCCACATCGGGATCCCTGCATGGAGCCTGCTTCTCCCTCTGCCTGTGTCTCTGCCTGCCTCTCTCTCTCTCTCTCTATCTCTTATGAATAAAATAAATAAAATCTAAAAAATAAAGTCCTAGGCTGCTCTTGAGTATTCTAGTCTTTGGTTTTAGGATTTGGAGTTTGAGCAACTCAGAGCTCATACTGATACTTGGTTTGTTCACAGGCAACAGCGAGTGACCAAGTCACCAGCACCCGTGCACCGAGGGAATTCCTCTTCCCCTGCCCCTGCTGCCTCCATCACAAGCATGGTCAGTGACCTTTGCTTCTGTGAATGACTTCAGGCTTCTCCATTTGCTTGTGCCTGTGTCTTATCACTGTGTACCCCAAAATGTCCATAAGTGCCTTCCATAGGAATAACTGACCTAATAAAACCTGCTTATTTATTAGATCTTCCCCTTTCAGGATACATTCTAACTCTTAAGGATTCTTGTGAAGCCCCTACATTGGGGAAAGTATGTTTCACCAGATAGAGGAATATGGGTTACAACTTACAAGGTGATATAATGTGTTTAAACAAATGAACAATTGGAGTAGAGAGTGTAGAGGATGATAGGAGTGAAACATAGGATGTGAGCTAGATGGGGTGAACTGGTTGGATCATGCAGAATCCAGTGAAACATGGTACGGACTTCACAGATTCAGATCTGTGATATGAATTAAAGCTAGGACAAAAAAAAAAAGCTAGGACAAAGGAGTTTGCTTATTTGTGGTGATAAATCTAGTTTTACAACTGATGCATATTAGCTGTTTTTGTTTTGTTTTGAAGTTTTATCCCCCAGAAACCTGTATCATCTAGTCAAAGCTGATAGACCAGAGGAAAATCTGTTACTCTGCTTCAGGACCCCAAGTGGATCTTTGCACCAAGTACTTTGAAGACAGGATCTGAAGGGCTTCTTGTTCATAATTCATGCCCTGTCTCATGCCATCAGTTATTTAGGGTTAGTGAGAAAGTCACATGCACAATAAAATCATCAAAGTAAAAATGAGCAGTGAAGAGTTGGGAACAAATGACCCCAAATGGTGAATCCTAGGGGCTGAGGAGAATATTTAGATAATTGAATTTTCTGGTAGCCAAGGTAAGATGGGATACATTAAGAGTAAGAGAAATTTGGGTTCTGTAGTTGTTCTGAACTGTCCTTTCCCAGCAGGCAGACTCTTGCTCTAGGGTATACTTCTGGCCATGTTCCTCCCTGTTCTCAGACTAATCCCGGGCTGGGGAAATGACTGAAGCAGAGACTGCATAGGTAGGCCCCTATCACCACAGACATAGATGGGTAGGTTGAAGTTCTGTGCTTTAACTACCTTTGTGCTGGAGCTAAAGGTCTTGATGAAAATGCGATGTGAGCAAGGGATGACACACTTGGGGCACCATCTATTTGGCCCACCCTGTTTCTTTTCCTCCAGCAGCTAGGCCCCAGAACATTGGAGTTGGTCTCTGCCACATGTAGCCAATAAGGGGATTCTTCACCTTGTTAAGTAGTTTAACCAGTTAAGCCTGGCTTTAGGAAATGCATTTAGAGAACATGCTAATACTGTTTTTCTCTGCAGCTTTCTCCTTCCTTCACCCCTACCTCAGTGATTCGTAAGATGTATGAGAGCAAAGAAAAAAGCAAGGAGGAGCCGGCATCTGGAAAAGCAGCTCTTGGTGACAGTAAAGAAGACACTCAGAAGGCTAGTGAAGGTACTGCAGAGCCGTTGAGGGTGTGCTGCCTAAGAAAGTATGTGACAGCATGGGCTTAAGTGTTAACCAGCTGACCTGATTCTCTGCAAATCCCTATGCAAAGCTCCTCCCTTCCTGCTTTGGACCACAGTTCAGTGTCTGACCGTGAGAAGCATTACAGCAGCTCATAATTTCTTTTTTTTTTTTATTAAATTTTTATTTATTTATGATAGTCACAGAGAGAGAGAGAGGCAGAGACACAGGCAGAGGGAGAAGCAGGCTCCGTGCACCGGGAGCCCAATGTGAGACTCGATCCCGGGTCTCCAGGATCACGCCCTGGGCCAAAGGCAGGCGCCAAACCGCTGCGCCACCCAGGGATCCCCAGCAGCTCATAATTTCTTAGCCACTTGAAATTCTGACCAATCTAATAGTGGTATGAGTGCTAGTATGAGGAAGAGTGAGTTTTAGTTTATAGTTTAGAATCTATATTGGGGCTTCTTTTTGTTAAGATTATTCATGAGAGACAGAGGGGCGGAGACATAGGCAGAGGGAGAAGCAGGCTCCCTGTGGGGAACTTGATGTGGGACTCCATCCCAGGACCCCAGGATCACAACCTGAGCCGAAGGCAGATGCCAACCATGAGCCACCCAGATGTCCCTATTGGGGCTTCAAAGTTAAATTATTAGTACAATTATTTGGCAAATTAATGTGGTACAACCAGTTTTACTTCTGAAACATTCTCTCTAGTCTATGGAGACTGTCGAACAAAATCTGTACAATGGGTGAAGCATAAAGTGTGGAGAGCCTTTTGGAAGTATATAGAAAAGGGCGCCTGGGTGGCTCAGTCAGTTAAGTATCCAACTCCTGATTTCAGCTTAGGTCATGCTCAGCTCAAGAAGCCTGCTTGAGATTCTCCTTCTCCCTGTGCCCCCCGCCCTCCCGCTTGTATGGTGGCATTGGATGCACTCTGTCTCCCCTCTCTCACGAAATAAATTTTTTATTTTTTTATTTTTATTTTTTTTTAAGGAAGTATATAGAAAACCATGAACGAGGTTTTTAAGAATTGCAGTTGGGACTATCAAGGATGTGAAATAGGTTCTAGTAAGTTAGGTTTACACATGTCTGTAATACTGGTCTGAGAGCTTTTTGCTGTGAGAAAGCTGGAAAAAGGAAATCGTATTGGTCCCACTAAAAGGAGTTCACATTCCTTCACTAGACTGTTATTTCTGTTGTAATGGATTTGTATAATTTTATACTTTTATTTGATCTTTCCCTTAGGTTTAAAAAGCAGGTTAATCCCAGGCATTGACCAGGGACTACTAGCTCCCACACAGATCTGAACCACAACCATATGGGCAGGCAGAGCAAGGTGCCTAAATTAGACCACCAGGCCTTAAGCCAGGCTCACTTGCCCATAGCTATTCCTGGGTCGAGAAGATTTTAAGAAAAATAAACTTTGTTCCAGCAATGTATTTGGAGACTAGAAATCTTAGGGTCTAGTTCCAGCTCTGTCCCTAACTACCCCTGTGACCTTAACTAGGCCTGTTCATAACACATATGGTGGTTCCTATGATAAAATTCTCTAAATTTGCTGAGGGGATCAAATAAGGATTATAAACTTTTTAAGAAATGAGACTTGCTAGATCACTGGGAAGAACATGTTTGAGAGAAGTTTGCCAATACCAAAATATTCTCTGTCTGGGTCCTTACAGAGAATCTGCTGTCATCTAACTCTGTGCCCAGCGCTGATCGTGACTCTTCTCCTACTACAAATCCCAAACTTTCAACGTTGCAGCGGTCTTCGTGTTCTACCCCACTGTCTCAAACCAACCGTTACACCAAAGAACAAGATTATCGACCTAAAGCAACTGGGAGAAAAACCCCCACCTTGGCATCCCCAGTTCCAGGAACACCTTTTCTCCGACCTGTCCACCAAGTTCCCCTTGTCCCCCATGTCCCAATCGTTCGGCCTACTCACCAGCTTCACCCAGGGTTGGTCCAGAGGATGCTGGCCCAGGGAGTACATCCACAGCATCTTCCAAGTTTGCTCCAGGCTGGTGAGTTTCTCACCTAGCAGGACAGCAGTTGCCAGAACTGATGATGTACTATACTGTAAGAGGTTTTTTATTCCTCAAAAAAGTGTTGCTAGAATTTTCTAACTGATGGGCAGTGGGTCGAATCCAAACTGTCCCTTTAAAGGTGAAGAACCTAGTATAAGCATTGTCAATTAAACTTTGTAAATCAACAAAGGTTAAAAATTTCCAGATTACCTCTCACCAGTTTTTTTTTTTTTTTCCATGCCCAACAGGTGTGCTTCCTCCTGGAATCGACCTGACTCCTTTACAGGGAATATCTGGCCCAATCCTGAGTCAACCCTTTTACCCTTTACCTACGGCTAGTCACCCTCTCCTAAACCCTCGCCCTGGGACACCTCTGCATCTGGCAATGATGCAGCAGCAACTACAGCGCTCAGGTAGGTTCAGAAATGGGCCAGGGGAGCTGGGGGTGGCCTGAATAGGCTTAAAGCTTTTGGACCAATTTCTGGTGGAAACACAATTAATTCTTTAATTTATCCTGACAAAATTGGGTAAGGGGATAGCCAGAGAATTGGATGAAGTAAACCAACCTCTATGGGATTTGGAATTTCTCTCCCTATAAAGACAGTGGGAGAGCTGACTATGCTCTGGCATATTTTTGCCGTCTGCCTCTTAGAGAAGGCTGAGAATCCTGACAGGTTTAGCATAGAGACTGTCCAGAGTAGATGCCCTCTCACTATCTGTTAGTACTTCTGTGATGTGGCTGCTTGTCGTGGGAAGGAATGGTCATGTCATTTAGGGTGGCTTCTCAATACAGATGGTTTTTGAATAGCTTTGGTTTCCAAGGTACTGTATTCCGGCATTTTGTAAAGGAGTTAAACCCTAGAATAAACCCTCCAGTAAAGAATTTTGTTTGGAATTTTATGGATAAGATTTGAAATGAGGCAAGGCCTCATTTCACAGAACTACTTTCCCCCACATGCTCTGAATGATAACCTTCTTATCCCCATAGTTCTTCATCCTCCAGGCTCTGGTTCCCCGGCAGCAGCTGTCAGCGTTCAGACAACCCCTCAGAATGTGCCCACCAGGTCAGGCCTGCCCCACGTGCACTCCCAGCTGGAACATCGCCCCAGCCAGAGGAGCAGCTCCCCAGTAGGCCTCGCTAAATGGTTTGGCTCAGATGTGCTACAGCAACCCCTGCCCTCCATGCCTGCCAAAGTCATCAGTGTAGATGAATTGGAGTACCGTCAATGAACAGGGCAGGCAGGCTCACCTATGCCTGGACCTATGGTGGCACCCTGATTAGGACTCTGCTTCTTCATCTCGGGTTGGTTTACGGACTTTCACTTTGGAGGACTCTGCAAAACTATTTAGGGAAGCCCAGGCACCTGGTGTGGTCTGCACTGACAGAGGAATGGAGCCTACATGGTCTGAATCCAGGATGCAATGTTGCTATCAATCCTGGAAATAGTCTTTTTTTTGTAAGATATGTGAATGAAGTGTTGGTGTCTTCACCAAAAGGTGGCACCTAAGGGTTCTGAGGAAATAAATGTATAGACCCTATGTACAGACTTGTGTATAAACAACTTTTGTATATACATATAGGATAGCTTTTTTGAACTTATACAGCTGTACATAAAAGTAGCTGATACTAGTTAAGCCTGTGTCAACAATTTTTTTTTCCACTTGTACATTTGGGACTTTTTCTTTTGGTTGATTAAAGTTGCATATGCTAAGTGTGTGAATGAACTTAATGGCTTGTGTTTATTTCTTGCTGAATTCATTCCTTCTCATTTACAACCAGCTGACCTGTGAGGTTCAGTAGTGAAATGATCTGAAGCTTTAATTTTTCTTTGAAACTCAGAACTGAACTCTTGATCTCATTTAGAAGGAAGCAACACGGGCTGCCTTTTTTGAGCCTTATCGACCCAAATGGCTACTAAGCTGGACCTACCCTACAGGAAGCCTTGTGGTTAACACCAGATTATAATGTGTACTAGCATAGATTAAAACCACCTAGTAAAATAAATAAATAAATAAATAAAACCACCTAGTAAAAACAATTGATTGGGTAATCATGTGTATGGTAGTCTCTCCCAAACAAATCCACATTTACTGGGGTAAAAGTGAATAGTCTGTTGGCATCCTGTTCTCCAGCTCGAAGCTCCCTCTAAAGAAAAAACAGGACCTGAGAGTTCTCATTCAACCCATTAATGTCTTTCATATCAAACTGCCCTCAAGACTGGTATGTTAGTGGATTCCTTGTGTTTTGTATCTTTCCTCAGCTCAGTTATTTTCATTCCTCTTAAGTACATATGCACAGCATTAGAGAAGAGGCTTCTACCAGAATACTATATGTATGTATGATCTTTAGTCTCCTTTCCTGACTGGAGTTTTTTCAGTCCTACTCTAAGGTAATAAATTTTTCTCAAACTCAGTTTGCCCTAGTTCTCAACACTTGTCCACCAAAGCTACTCTGATTCATACTAGAGGATCAAAGAATGAGGTGGTTCTCACAGGTGAAGGCCAAGGTAGTTGGATTTTGACTACAAGGGTAAAAAAAACAGCCTGAGTTTTCAGTGTTAGGTGTGTTACTTATAAACCTGGAGCTGCCCACCCTGACTTAGTACTTCCAGGAACATAAGAAACTAGGTTGCCTTTCAGCAGAACCTGGCTTTGAGGATTGAGCAGGAGGTCTCTTACTGATACTTTATCAGTCCTCCCACTCCCCAGGCACTCAGTGGGATTCCTTAGCTTCAGAAATAAAGCCTATGTTTAGAATTCTTGCAAATGCTTTGTTTCCACAGGTAGAAGCTAAAAAGCAGTCTCAAGTAACAATGTGAGAACACACACCTGAATCCAGTTCCACCTCTCCTTTCACTTCCTCTTTGTGTTGAACCAAAAGTTGTGTTTGGTGGGAAGAATTGGGTTGGAGCTTCCCAGTAAGGGCTTCTTTTCAGGCTAAAAACTGACGGGACCAAAATGCACAATGTAGGCACCAAGCGATGGGCAAAGCTATTTGCCAGTGGTTGGGGAGACAGAGCCAGAAAGAAGGGAATGTTGCTAACACTAGCACAGCAGAAGGCAGATAGATTTTAAACCTATTTGGTGCAGGGGAGGGAGTGGAAGCAAAAGAGGAAGCTAATGCAATCTTCCAGGAGCTAAGAGCCTGATAAAAGGGTCAGGGAAGGAGAAAATGATATATTGGCTAAGAGGAGTACATGGAGCAACTTTGGGAAGTCTAACAGTCAAGAGAGGAGTTTGGAAGCAATCAGGTCTAGGAGAATGTGCAACACAGAGGTCAAGAGAATCGGGAATAAAAGATACAGCACAGGGAATATAGGAAATGGTACTGTATGGTGATAGCTACACTTGTGAGCATGTGTAGACTTGCTGAATCACTACTGTATACCTGAAGGTAATGTAACATTGTGCATCAACTATAATTTAAAAAAGCTAAGGATGTAGAAGGCCACCTCAAAGTACAACAGAGGAACACCACAAAGAACCTCATGGAAGACCTACTTTTAAGGAGGGAGGCCGGGTAGGAGGAGGGAAAAACTGCCTCTCAAAAGAAGCAGCTGAGCAGTCAGCTCACTTTGGAAGTCAGTGTACCGGTGAGAAGTGGGGGGAAAAATTGGCTAGTACACGCATCCCTTCTTTCAGGAGGCAGCAGAGCTCTGTAAAGATACTTGGTAGCTAAGATAGAAGGGTAGCCAGGTCCACTGGCCCTTCTTTGTAAATGAAGGAAATGAGCACAAAATCCAGGAATGAAGATAACTTATAGGAGTAAACTCTGATTCTTAATTCTCTTTACCAACAGTTGATTCAAGAATAGGCTTGTGACCCAATTTAGGCCATGACACAAGGACAATTTGGGCAGTTTCTGGCAAATACCTTCCCAAAAAGATAAGAAATAGTCCTATTATCTTCTGGATGCTGGGTGTAAAGCCTGGGACTGCAGCAGACATTCTGTGATTGTGAGAGGAGCCAGGTGTTCAGCAAAGCCAACGAACTGCAGTGGACAGAGTCAACTGAAGAAAAAATTTGGATCTTCAATGGGATTTCAGCTGCCATAAGCCCATCTGAGCTCCAGACAGCTTACATGAGAGACCAGGTTTCCTTCTACTTCAGCTGGTCATGTTAGTTTGCTGTTAAACAAAATTAAAAGTGTTGTAACTAATGACACAGGACAGGGAGTCTGTTAAGCTATGCTAAAAAAAGACCAGGAAAGGGGCACATGGTGGCTCAGCTGGTAGAGTAGGCAGCTCTCGACCTCAGGGTCATGAGCTCAAGCCCTACATTGGATATAGAGGTTGCTTAAGTAAACTTTTTTTTTTTTTAAGATTTTATTTATTCATAGAGACAGAGAGAGAGAGAGAGAGAGAGGCAGAGACACAGGCAGAGGGAGAAGCAGGCATCATACAAAGAGCCTGACGAGGGACTCGATCCAGGGCCTCCAGGATCACGCCCCGGGCTGCAGGCGGCGCTAAACCGCTGCACCACCGGGGCTGCCCGAGGTTGCTTAAGTAAACTTTAAAACAAATTCAGAAAAATTAAAAAATTAAAAAATTAAAAAAATTTTTAAAATAAATAAAACAAACTCAGGAAAGAAATGGTTCAAGGAACTATAGTCTTAAGAGTTCATAAAGAGAAAGCCTTAATTGTAGGACTGCCCCTCCTTAGTAGTCCTATCCCAGACACTATTCCTCTCCCAGAACTCTCAAGTTTGAGCCCAAAAAGGAAAGAGTTAAAAGGTAGGGTAATGCTCTCTTCAAGTATCAGGGGGCCACTGACAAAGGGAGAGGATGCTGAATGATGGAAGCAAGGCCTATTCAAAGCACATCCTGAGGTCCTTGATGAACTAGATTTCAATAACCTCCTCTACCCAACACCCTAGCAGTGCTAAATTCTTGCTCAATGATGTGAATTTGAGCATGAGGATTTCCCCGAAACCTAGAATTTGCTCTGGCTGGAGAGCAAGCCTTGCTGGAAATCCCATAGCTCAGAAAGCCAATGTTTTTCTAAGAGCTTGGGTAGGCTCTAGATTATGGCCTCTCTGATGAATGCACCAGTGATACAAGGTCTATATCCTGCAAAGTGATGGGGATACTAGGCTTAACTCCTTGGTGGAGATAGTGCTAATAAACCCAAGCTCCAGGAAGACGATCAGAAAAACAATTGTTACTAAGGTAGCATGAATAACAAGTACTGGAAAAGGCTGAGTATGTGGATAATCCCACAGTCCCATCCCTCACAACCTGCTAGAAGTGCTAGCTCACTTGATCTAAAAATCAAACTCTGTCTTGCTGCACATCTGTTTCCGTTCCTGATTTTCTAAGGGACTACCCTTCTCTATTGTCCCTGTAATCCACACTGAAATTATCTCACTTCTTTTTCACTCAAGAGCAAGTCAATCAATTACCAAGTTTAGACTTCTCTGTACATACATGACTACACCTTCCCTCTGCCATTATTCTCACTAACCCAGTCTACTGCACAAAGATTGCTTTATCAATTTCCCAGTATTGGGGTGACTCCTTTATATTCCTGTTCCCAGCCCAAAACATCTCATTATGTCCTTAGTACCCTCCTAAACAGTCTTGACACCACCTTTCCTTCTAACATCACACCTCCATACGTACACATGTTTACACACAAACCTGCTCTGTTCAGATAAAGGAAAAGGACCAGAGATAAGAGCCAACATTCACTAAGTATTTACATGCCAGATACTGTGCTAAGGATTTTACAAGTACCCTCTCCCTTGATACTAACAAACTCCACTCTAAAAGGGAAGTGCCAGGGACGCCTGGATGGCTCAGCGTTTGAGCGTCTGCCTTCGGCTCAGGGCATGATCCTGGAGTCACGCGATCGAATCCCACATGGGGCTCCCTACATGGAGCCTGCTTCTCCCTCTGCCTGTGTCTCTGCCTCTGTGTCTCTCATGAATAAATCTTAAAAAAAAAAAAAAAAAAAAGTAAAACATTTAAAAATAAATAAAAGGTAAGTGCATTATCTCGTTACAGGAGAAAACGAACTGTTTAGAGGTTGTGTAATTTATGCAGGGTTTCACAGCTAATTATAAGTGGCCACACATTTCAAACTTTTGATGTGTATGGCCAGAGTACTTTACAACTGCCACACAACACTATCTCCCATATGGGCTAGCCTTGCAGGGAATATTCAGTTAATTTACATCATGTCCTTCCTCTTTCCAGTATCACCTGTGAAAGACCACTTGAGAAGAGTGAAAGCCACATTCAGTTAGAAGAGTTTCCCAGGACTAAACATCAACTGAGATATTGCAGTCACATTTTAATCCATTTCACATCTAAGACCAGTCTCCCAAGTAACCCCTTCTGCAGCTACCTCACTGTATATACCCATCCTCATTCAGTCCATCCCCAAACAAATTCTGACAATGACACATGAGCTGCACATAGCTGGCTGGCCTACCAGGTCCTTTATGCAGTTGAATTTATAAGGGGACACCAAGATAAGACAAGTAAAGTTCCAGTTTGAGGGCCTCCATCTCCCTCCCCTGAATCCTGATCCACTGGCTGCCAAAGCCGGAAGGGGTTTGGGATAGGGTGCTTGGTCACGGGAAAAGCTGCTATGGTTGGCCCAGCAGATGGGCAGAAGGTTTCACTTCTTCACAATCTGAATGACATCCTCGTCCTCCAACGTATGGTCTTTACCCACTTTTTGAGGATTATGTTTCACAGACAGACCCCAAACCAAAGCGCTGTATGGAAGGGAGAAAAAAAAAAAAAAAGTCAGTGTAAATAATCACCTAGCTTCTACTCTATCTACCTGGGTGCCACCTTTCTGCGTAGATTTAGCATTCCAGCTCTTAAGCACCATAGGCTTGCAACATCCCCTTTCCCCAGTCAAGGACCACATTCAAAGCCCAAAGGCATTAGCTTCCCCTGCAGTACAGCACAATGGAGCCTTCAGATGCAAAGTGGCAAACACTTTCGGAAGTTGTGCGGTTCCTCTTGTTCCAGAACCAATTTAGCAAAATCAGAGAAAAAAACACAAATGAGAAATGTGACTAGTTTAAAATTAAAAGAAGAAAGCATGGGTTTGTTATAGAAAAATACTCAAATAATTCAGATTGGAAATTGATTCTTACAATATCAGTTATAGACTATTATAAATACCAGTTTTTATTGGGTCTACTAAAACCATCAATGGGTACTAATAAATATAGGGCCCTCCTCCTCAGTCATGCTAGGAAAATTCTCCCTCCCAAGATACCCTAACTGGTATGTTCTCCTGATTTTTTAGCATTTATGAATTTTTATCAATAGGCCTCCAATACTAAAAATACGTTGGGCTAGTGATGGAAATTGGTTAACAGGATACTGAGATCTGTCTCACAGAGGCTAAGAACTATATACCAAAGGAAAGAAAATGACAGCCACGTTGTTATTATATTGCCTTTGCAACAAAACATCTTTAGAAACCTATGTTCTGGGGCATGTAGGTGGCACAGTCCGATTCATGGTTTCGGCTCAGGTAGTGATCTCAGGGCTGTGGGACAGAGCCCCACATAGAACTCTGCACCCCTCTACCCTCACACTCTCTTTTTAAAATAAATAAGTGAATCTCAAAAAATAGTGATGAAAATCTACGTTCAAAAAAAAAAAAAAAAACACTGAACACTTCACTTTGCCAAAAAAGATAAAACAGCATTTTACTAACAGCATTAATAAAACACACATAAAATTTTTCAATGCATTAACAAGATAAATGCACGTGACCATTTTATAATATTGAACTAGGAAACTAGTTGTTTTGTTTTGTTTTTAAAGATTTTATTTATTCATAATACACACAGAGAGGCAGAGACACAGGAAGAGGGAGAAGCAGGCACCATGCAGGGAGCCTGACATGGGACTCGATCCCGGGACTCCAGGATAACACCCTGGACTGAAGGCGGCGCTAAACCACTGAGCCACCCAGGCTGCCCAGAAAACTAGTTTTTAACAATCATATTTAACGCCTGCTTTAACATCAGTGCCTTCCATTTTATTGCTGGCAATGTAAAAAGGTTCAGCCCTTTTTGGAGAGCAATGCAGCAAAACATATCAAAGGCCTTATTATCATGAATCTCAGATTAAAGAAATTAAAAAGGAAAAGTTTTTGTGTGAAGTCAAGAAAACTATGTAAAGTAGCAACAAATAGGAAAAAAAAGTGATTACATGATGTGACTCTTTTAACACAGAAAATACATAATGATCAAAGGATGTGCATGTATTCAAGGACACAAATGGAATGCAACAAGGACAAGTGTCATAATTAGTAGGCCTGAAGCTAAATGTTTTTGTTTTTTTTTTTAAGATTTTATTTATTCATGAGAGACAGAGAGAGAGAGAGAGAGAGAGAGAGAAGCAGAAACACAGGCAGAGGGAGAAGCAGGTTCCATGCAGGGAGCCCGACGTGGCACTCGATCCTGGGTCTCCAGGATCACACGTTGGGCCGAAAGCAGCGCTGAACCACCGAGCCACCCAGGCTGCCCGCTACATGTTTTTCTATTAAGATAGTTAAAGTGCTATTTCTTCCATAATGGGGAAAAAAACAAAAAAACAAAATAAAACAAAAACAGTGACCAAATAAAATTCTAACTGCTTTGATATGTCTCTTCTCCAAAACATTTTCCTCCCTTCTCATTTAATTCCCTCATTAACTTACAACTCTAGAGGCGTCAGTGTTCTGCCACCATGGAAGGCAAGAGCTATACAGAAACCTTTAAGGTGGGCAGCCCTGGTGGCTCAGCGGTTTAGTGCTGCCTTCAGCCCAGGGCGTGATCCTGGAAACCCAGGATCGAGTCCCACATCGGGCTCCCTGCATGGAGCCTGCTTCTCCCTCTGCCTGTGTCTCTGCCTCTCTCTCTCTGTCTCATGAATAAATAAAATCTTAAAAAAAAGAAACCTTTAAGGTTTGAAAAAGGAAAATATTTAACTTTACAAGACTCTCCTTCACTGATTCAAGTATATGCCAAAACTTAACAGTCTGAGGATAGTGGAAATTAGCACCTGCACTTAGAAGTTATTTTCGATGAAAGGAATGTGAAGTTTAATAAAGGTCTTCACTCTCGGTATTCTCAGGATCAGAAACAAGTATTTTTTTTTTTAAGTTTTTATCTTACTTCCAGTTACTTCAGTGTTGTATTAGTTCCAGCGTACAATACAGTGATTCAACATGCTTCACCCAGTGCTCATCACAAGGGCACTCCTTAATCCCCATCACCTATCCCACCCATCCCAACTATCTCCCCTCTGGCAACCATCAGTTCCTTCTCCATAATTAAGAGTATTTCTTGTTTTCTCCTTTTTCCCCTTGTGCTCATTTGTTTCTTAAATTCCACATATAAGTGAAATCATATGTTTTTTTTTCTGACTTACTTCACTTAGCATAATACTCTCTAGCTCCATCCATGTCATTGCAAATGACAAGATTTTATTCTCTTTCATGGCTGATATTCTATTGTATGTATATACACATCATCTTCTCCATCCATTCATCAATTGATGGGCAAAAGATTGTTCTTGATTACTATAGTTATGTGAGCTGATAATGTTAGAAGAGTGGTGAGGGATATAAAGAAATTCTTTGCACTATTTTTTCAACTTTTCTGTAAATCTAAACTTAGCTCAGGGGTGCCTAAAGTAGCTCAGTTGGTTGGGAATCTGACTCTTGCTTTTGGTTCAGGTCATGGTCTCAAGGTCATGAGATCAAACCCTCTGTCAGGCTCTGTGCTCGGTAAGGAATCCGCTTGAGATTCTCTGTCCCTCTCCCTACCCATGTGTGTACAAGCACACTTCTCTCTCAAATAAATCTTTAAAAAATGAAATAGGGCAGCCCCGGTGGCACAGTGGTTTGGCGCTGCCTGCAGTCCGGGGCGTGATCCTAGAGACCTGGGATAGAGTCCCACGTGGGGCTCCCTGCATGGAGCCTGCTTCTCCCTCTGCTGTGTCTCTACCTCTCTCTCTCTCTGTCTCTCATGAATAAATAAAAGCTTTAAATAAAAATAAAAAATAAAAATAAAAAATGAAATAAAATTAGCTCAATTAGCTCAAAATAAGATGTTATAAATTTCTTTCAGCCTGTAACAGCAATGAAAGTATATGTAGGAGATTTAGGGGCATTTACCCATGCTTAAGGTCCACAGGGGGTCTCAGCACCCACAGGAGGCCAGTATGATGCTGGCAAGAAGAATTGACGTTTGTGTTTGCCAAGAGGGAAACTAATTAACAAGAGAAAATCAGAGCCGTGTACTGTCAGCCATCCTGACCTGACAAGGCTTCTAAAGCTCTTCTTGCTCCAATTTAGCATGGTTTTAGGATTGAAGAGGCACTTGAGTGGCTCAGGGTTGAGCACCTGCCTTTGGCTTAGTCATGATCCTGGAGGCCGGGGATTGAGTCTCCCCAAAGGGAGCCTGCTTTTCCCTCTGCCCATGTCTCAAATGAATGAATGAATAAATAGGAAGACACTGCAGAATTCTAGCCAGGCAAGCATTTTAGCAACCCCCTGATGCCATTTTCTTAATGCTACCCTAAGAATTGCTAGTTTGTGGAATCAGTAGCCCACAGGGAAGAGAAGGCACTACATGCCCATGATACTTACTATTTAAATTCTTTGATAAGATTTTTATGAATCTTCATGCAGAAATCCTCCACTGTAGTCCTGGAATAAGGCAGCACCACTGGAGATGTATAATCAGGCAACTGGCCTTTGGGTTTGGTGTAACTAGAACAAAGAGGGAGCAGAGGTTTCCTACTTCTTGGAATGCTTAATGTACTGAATGCAAATCAACCCTCCATCACCCCTGAGAAGATCAGACACAGATAACCTCCAATTAAGGAAGAAGGCCCTCAATATGGCGCCTAGCAGATATTTATTTATTTATATCTCCAAAATGAGACAAACTGTGTTAATGAGCTCCAGATAGTATCATTTTAGGACACTTTGTTTTAATTCCTACAACCATATGACCTTTCCACGAAGACTTACATCCTCACTAGTTTCAGATAGTCCCAGATCTTTTCCAATAGGTCATCAAAATTCCAGCGGTGATGGGCAGAAATGGGTACACAGTGAGGCACCTTATAGATGATATCCAATTCCTCAATGGAGATCTGATCAATCTTATTCAACACATAGATACAAGGGATATAAACTCTACAGAAATAGAAGAAAAATAGGACATTAGTCTGGAGCTGTTGAAAAGACTGTCAGTGCGATTATGAGCATCTCCAAGCCCAGAACGCCAAATCAGAGACTCATAAAAAGCATCATAAAAAGCAGATCAACCCCTCAACCCTGCCCCCAAAAGGCTTCCTACCAAAATAAAGTACAATGTCCAAAAAGTGAACTATGAGTTGAGATGTAACAAAACTCAAACCCTGTCTGAGCCATGCAGGTAATTATTGAGATGCATCATAAGAACACAAGTTTTGGAATCACACAAAAACCTACTCCCAGCTCTGTTACTTCCTAGATCTAAATCCCTTGGGCAAGTCTCAGAGTCAATTTCCCACAAAGTTGTTTTATGAATTGTAAATGTATTTTTAATAATATATTCAATTTTTAAAATAAAAAATGTAACATCTAACAATGTCACAATCCTAATGTCCATATCAATACGGCAGCTGAGATTACTATTAATTTATAGCAAGTCACAACTTTTCAGGCTTCAATTGCCTCACTTATACAATGCCTAACTCAAAGAATTGGCTTTTGTTTTCAAATGAGAATCGAATAAATGCATCCAATAAACAGGAAAGCAATTAAAAAATATGCTCATGGGACACCTGGGTGGCTCAGCGGTTGGGCGCCTGCCTTCGGCTCAGGTCGTGATCCCAGGATCCAGGATGGAGTCCCACATCAGACTCCCTGCCAGGAGGCTGCTTCTCCCTCTGCCTATGTCTCTGCCTCTCTCTCTCAGTCTGTGTGTCTCATAAATAAATAAATAAGCTTTTAAAAAAAATATTATGCTCAAATGCCAGGAAAAACTTTAATAGTGGCTTAAATTATTATTTAATTTAAAATACTAATACTAGTTTTTCATGGTACTTTAGCTGCCTTTGGCTATCTTTAGGTTTATATCTTTAGGTTACCCTTAGAACATATACAGCCAAGCATGCTCTGAATTCTATAGGTACCCTATAGAATTTCTCAGATGGATTCTGGGAGAGCAGATTGAGAACTACTCTCTTCACCATCTTATGACACAGCTTAGGTAGGGGACAGACTAATTCACAAAAAGTAATAGAAATGGGGAATTTGGGTAGCCCCGGTGGCGCAGCGGTTTAGCGCCGCCTGCAGCCCAGGGCGTGATCCTGGAGACCCTAGATCGAGTCCCACGTCGGGCTCTCCGCGTGGAGCCTGCTTCTCCCTCTGCCTGTATCTCTGCCTCTCTCTCTCTCTGTGTCTCTATGAATAAATAAATAAAATCTTTAAAAAAAAAAAGAAATGGGTAATTTAGGGATGCCTGGGTGGCTCAGTGGTTGGGCGTCTGCCTTTGGCCCAGGGTGTGATCCTGGAGTCCTGGGATCGAGTCCCACATGGGGCTCCCTGCCTGGAGCCTGCTTCTCCTTCTCTGTGTCTCCCATGAATAGATGAAAGGAAAGGGAAAGGGAAGGAAAAAGGAAAGGGAAGGAAAGGGAAGGGGAAAGGGGAAGGGGAAAGGGAAGGGGAAAGGGAAGGGGAAAGGGAAGGGGAAAGGGAAGGAAAGGAAAAGAAAAAGGAAAAAGGAAAAAGGAAAAGGAAAAAGGAAAGGAAAAAAGAGAAAAAAAAGAAAAGAAAAGAAAAGAAAAGAAAAGAAAAGAAAAGAAAAGAGAAGAGGAATTCGACCATCGTAATCAAATTTCAGAGCAAAGAAGGATGCCAGAAATTAAAACCAAACCTCCAATTTACAGCTAACAAAACCAAGGCCCACTATTATGAGATAGTAGCAGACCTAGAGTTAGAATCAATGTCTTACAGATTCATAATCCAATGTTGTTTCCACTATAAGGCTTCAAATTCAAATTCAGACACCAGATCATACACTTGGTCAGTACCTGTTTCCTTCCACCACATCGATGAGGTCGTCTGCTGTGGCATCACTACGCAGCGTCACATCAGCATTGTGAATTTTGTATTCAGCCAGAATGCTCTTCACAGTCTCAGCATCCAGCTCACTCTGAGGGCACTGAATGTGCAGAGAAGACAGTAACTGGTCACAGAGCAAAAAAATCTCCCAGGAGTATTTATCATTATACCTGGATAATCCTAAGATATAAAAATTCATTTCTAAAGTCTGTTATTCCGGATGAGAGTAATTGACTTTTATTAGAAAATACTTCAAAACTATTAATCTTTCCAAACTCGAATGAAGATGCTAGGGACTGAATCACTCCTACCCAAATTCATATGCTGACCTCCTAAATCCCAGGTATCTCAGAATGTGACTGTGAGGGTTAAAGATAGAGTCTTTAAAGAAGTAACTACGTTAAAATGAAATCAGTCATATGGATAAGCCCTAATTCAAGTGGCACTAATGTCCATACAAGAAAGGGAGACTAGGATATAGACCCACAGAGGGGAAAACCATGTGAAGGCACAGGAAGATGATAGCTATCTACAAACCAAGTAGAGAACTCAAAGAAACCAATCCTGCTCATATCTTGATCTCAGACATCTAGTGCCTCCAGAATTAAAATAAAATAAGTAGGGGATCCCTGGATGGCTCAGCAGTTTAGCGCCTGCCTTCAGCGCGGGGCATGATCCTGGAGTTCCGAGATCAAGTCCTTCATCAGGATCCCTGCACGGAGCCTGCTTC
The DNA here is from genome assembly GCF_053574225.1 of Canis aureus. Taxonomy (NCBI): domain Eukaryota; kingdom Metazoa; phylum Chordata; class Mammalia; order Carnivora; family Canidae; genus Canis; species Canis aureus. The sequence continues at coordinate 27,907,825 of NC_135637.1, read as the reverse complement.
TCCCTCTGCCTGTGTCTCTGCCTCTCTCTCTCTCTCTGTCTCTCATGAATAAATAAATAAAATCTTTAAAAAAAAAAAAAAAGTATCTATTGTTTAAGCCACCCAATCTATAGTACTTTACTATGGCAGCCTTAGCAAATAAATACAGAAATATTAAACATTAAATGTTCAAATTTAAACATTATGAAAGGATAATGAGAAAGATCTCCTCAGCAGGACAGTTTAACTCTGTGCTAGTCATATCATCTGGATTTCTAGAATGTTAAATGTTACAGGAAATTCTCAATCTTCAATTATATGACTTAGAAGCAAGCAGCACTGGACAGAGTTGATCACTCCTCCAATCTTGGAAACTAAGTAAAGAAACTGGTTTTCCTGATTTTCTTTCTTCTTTGTCTAAAAAGTCTTATTTGCTGATTCTTCCCATCTCCCAACCTCTAATCACTGAAGGGAACATAAAGCGAAATCCTTGAACCTACTTTCTATTTATACTCATTTCCTAGTTATCTCAGATAAGCTCATGGCTCCAGAGTTACTAAACACCAAATGTATACCTCTCCAAGCCTAGATAATTCCTCATATACCTACTGGGTGTCTGACTAGCATCTCAAACTGAACATCCTAATCTTCCCCTCCTCTCCAACCCCATCCTACTCAAAGTCTTACCATTTTAGTAATGGGAGTCTATTTTTCTAGCTCAGGAAAAAAAAACTTATAGTCATCTCTCTCACAACTCATATCCAATCCACAAGTAATTCCTACCCAGCTACTCTCAAAATCTTTTGATAAATCAACCATTTATCTCCCCCATTGTTACAACTCTGCTCTGAAAACTATCACTTCCTGACTGGATTGCTGAAATAACCCCCCCCCCCTTTTTTTTTTTTTAATAACCTCTTAAATGGCTTCTCTGCTTTGGTTTCTTCTGTTCTTAACCCAATTCAATCTTTTCTCATCTCAACAAACTAGACTGATTCCACCAAAACCTAAATCAAATCCTGCTCACTCCATAAATTGGAACCCAACCAAGAGTTATCCATTTTTTGCAAAGTAAAAGCATGTATGGTCCTATGCTATGACTTCATCTCTTACCACTCTCCTACTTGCTCACTATGCTATTCCCCAAACATGCAAAAGCATGCTGTACCTCTCAGGGCTTTACACTTGGATGTTTCCTCTACATGGAATGTTCTTCCCCAAGACAGTCCTTTTGTTCACTCCCTCATGTCACCTCAGTGAAGACTTCTCTAATCAACTCTCCCACCAACACTCTTTTCCCTGTTTTTGTCCTTAGATTTATCATCTAATATATTGTATTAACTCATTAGTTTTGTTCACTACTTTTCCACATAGAATGTATGGACAGAGACTTTTGTCTATTTTGCTCTCTCTTCTAACCTACTCCCTTACCAAACAAGAGCCTAAAAGAATGCTTGGCACATGATAGGCACTCTATAAATCTGTGTTATGTTAAATAAATGAAAACACAAGATATTAGCAGCCATCTACTTCATGAAGGCTGGTCCCATACCACATCAAATAACCCAAAAGAAGAAATGAAATTAAGGCTGAGATTAATTCTTTTCCTACTCTGTCAGTCACTACAAGGTCATTTCGTTACCTCAGTTAGTGCTGGCAGAAGCCAGGTGATTTCCAAAGTTCAACATCCCTATACCTCAATCTACTCTCTACCCCAGTACCTTCAGAAGCCTGGCCCATATCCCCTCCACTTACAGTGGCCGTGAGATTAATGCCTCCTTTATCCTTCTTCTTAAAGCCAATGTTGGGGGGTTTGCTGTTCAAACGAATGCCAAAGCCTTCCAGCTCATTTTCAATTATCTTTTTATGTCCCAAGGGTTTCAGGACATCCAGAACAATAAGGATCAAGTTACATGTTCGGGCCACTGAAGAATGGAAAAAATAATTTATACAAAGCACAGCTCAATACAGATTTTACTAAGCCAAATACTCAAAAGCTGGGGAGAGGGAGGCAGTCGAATTCCATTAAGACAAAGGATTTTTTTAATAAATACACAGACACACATCAAGTTAAGGTTACCAAATTCTATGCCAGAAGTCAATATACAACGTGTGCCTTGTTTTCCACTGGTGTAACTAGAAGATATGTTAACTTCTAGATAGACTAGCAGAAAAACAAGTCAGAATGAGGGCAAAAACCAGGCAATAACTTAAATCCCTGAAAAAGTCAGATTTAAAATAATAAAAATTCTAAAAACGTAAGACTATCTGTTTGGCATATTTTTCGTCAACTTTACTGTCAGCATTATCACGTATATATACAAATATATCTTATCAGTGTAATTTACAAAAAACAAATAGTGTCCGTGTTAAATACAGTTTAATGACAAACATAGGGCAGCCCGGGTGGCTCCGCAGTTTAGTGCCGCCTTCGGCCCAGGGCCTGATCCTGGATCCCCAGGATCGAGTCCCATGTCGGGCTCCCTGCATGGAGTCTGCTTGTGTCTCTGCCTCTCTCTCTCTCTGTGTCTCTCATGAATAAATAAATACAATCTTAAAAAAAAAAACATATATTATATATCTGTATAAATACCACAGACAAGCAATATGCAGAACATTTCCATCACCTCTGAAATCAATCTTCCCCTTGATTCCAATTCATCCACTGATCTGCTTTCTGTCAACATAGGTTAGTTTATATTTTTAAAAATATTAACTAATTAAAATGAAATAAAATTTGAAATTCACTTCCTCAATTGCCCTAGGCACATTTAAAGCACTCAATAACTACACATGTCTATGGGCTACCATACTGGAGAGCACAGATTCAGACCATTTTTTCTATTGGACAGTGCTCATCTAGAAAGCAACCAATCCAGATTAAAGCAAGAAAAGAGGGCAGCCCGGGTGGCTCAGTGGTTCAGTGCTACCTTCAGCCCAGGGCGTGATCCTGGGGATCCAGGATTGAATCTTACATCAGGCTCCCTGCATGGAGCCTACTCCTCCCTCTGCCTGTGTCTCTGCCTCTCTCTCTCTCTGTCTCTTGTGAATAAATAAAATCTTTAAAAAATATAAAATAAAGCAAGAAAAGAGGGCACAGGAGGATACTGCCAGGGTTGTGGGGAAAGAATGAAATCAGTAAGATTGTATTTGAAGCTATTATTTAACTATCTAGAAAAACACTGACTGATGGGCATTTGATCTCTTAGAACATTTGAAAAATACAGGGATCCTTGGGTAGCTCAGCAGTTTAGTGCCTGTCTTTGACCCAGGGCATGATCCTGGGGTCCCGGGATCGAGTCCCATATCGGGTTCCCCACACGGAACCTGCTTCTCCCTCTGCCTGTGTCTCTGCCTCTCTGTGTGTCTCTCATTAATAAATAAATAAAATCTTTTTTTTTTTAAGATTTTATTTATTTATTCATGATAGCCACACAGAGAGAGACAGAGAGGCAGAGACACAGGCAGAGGGAGAAGCAGGCTCCATGCAGGGAGCCCAACGTGGGACTCGATCCCGGGTCTCCAGGATCGCGCCCCGGGCCAAAGGCAGGCGCCAAACCGCTGTGCCACCCAGGGATCCCTAAATAAATAAAATCTTAAAAAAAAAAAAAAGAACATTTGAAAAATATTAGCAAACACATACAGTAAAAAAAAAAAAAAAAAGAAACCACTACATGAAAAACAAATTTCAAAAACAGATTTTAAGAGAAAAGAAACCAAGTCATAATATTCCACCTATCTTAGCACTGAACAAAAGTTACATATTTGATACATAATAATGTAAACTGTAACTGATAAGTTAACTAAAAATTTTGATATAATTTGTTTGAAAGAAAGGAACAGGGGGGTGGGTAGCACCTAGTTGGCTCAGTGGAGCATGTGACTCTTATCTAGGGATTTTAAGTGAGAGCCTCATGTTGGGTGTAGAGATTACTTAAAATGAAATTAAAAAAAAAAATGGGTAAAAAGGTATAGAGTATAAGAGAGCTAATTCTCCACCATAACATGAAACCAATAGATGACATCTAAAATTAATCGTGAGATAGCAATATAAGCACAATATTTGAAAATCTGAAGGTAAATAACAAAAGGAACAGCTGAAAAGTTAATAATAGTTGCCAATGGGGAATGACAGTGGAAGTGAGGAAAGGTAGAGTAGTGGACTGTTGCCAATTTATGATTAGCCTTTTATAATATTTTACTTTAAATAACCACAACCAGTGCGACAATGGACTAAAGCACTTCACTTCTCCTTTTCTTAGTGTTTCTCCTCAAATGGAGATCTGGACTGTTATTTTCTGAGGTCCCTTCAAGTTCTGACATTCTATTCCAGTAAGAAGTCAAGTAAAACTATGCCCTTCACTGTGATAAAATCTCTAAGTCCAAGGTCTAAGTCCAGGGTCTTTAGTCTCCAACTAAAGAAATAGTACTCAATAAAGGGATAATATCCCAGGCTGGTAGCCTTGGACAACTCACCTGCAATGACTTGACGGCCTCTACCTTTCCCATCCTTGGCACCCTCAATGATACCTGGAAGATCCAGGAGCTGCAAAATTAAGGACAGGGTAAGGAGAGAAGGAAAAAAGAAGCCACAAATCTGAACAGGTGAAACAGAATGATTTTTCAAGTATCCAAAGTATAAAAGATCCAAATCCAACCTCCTGATAACTTGAATATTACTTTTACTATGTATTTCAATGTTAGGTTTTTTATATACCTTTTTATATTTTACCTAGTTTAAAATACCTAACAACTCTGAGATATCAGCGGAGGTTCACAGAGGTTAACTGATTTGCCCAAAATCACAGTCCTAATAAATCAAGTAAGATTATAACTCACATTCTGAGGGCCAAACCCATTATTCTGCATTAATCTCTTCTAGGGGTGCCTGCGTGGTTCAGTCAGTTAGGTGTCCAATTCTTGATTTTGGCTCGGGTCATTATCTCAGGATTGTGAGATTGGGCCCCATGCTGGGTTCCACACTCAACGTGGAGCCTACTTAAGATTGTTGCTCTCCCTCACCACTATTTGTTGCTCCTCTCCACTATTCTAAATAAATACACATACATACCTACCTTCTAATAGTCCCTTTTATTTTTTTCAGGTTGAGCCTCCATACCAATTCCTTAATGTAGGTAATGGATCTTGATAGTCACAAAATACACATTAAGGGCTTTTGCAAACCCTCCAAATCCCTCAATTCACAAAAGTTTCTGCAGCCATTCCAGGTGAGCATATAATAATCACCTGTAAAACCATTAACAATTCATCCATCCCTACAAATTCTAACTTAAAAGGACAAAGTAGGGTTCATATATTGATCTGTACTTCACAAGGCTCCATGGCTGACTCTGATGTGTGTCCTCAGTTGAAAAATGACTGCTTAATTGCCCAGATAATGCAGTAAAGGTAAAACTTCACAGAAAACTTCATAGAAGTCATAGTGTATGTACATAACAATGTGAACATAAAAACCAACTTCATAGCACACAATTCAAATGCACATCTCAGCAAAATTACAAACTATTAGAGGCGACTGACAACAATTGAGAACATATATAAAATCTGAAAATACCAAGGGTCCACTATATGGCCAATCTTGAATTATCCACATGAATGAACCAGGAACAGAGTGGCAGCTTATCAAAACATCATTTAAAATTAGCCTTAGGGGGATCCCTGGGTGGCGCAGCGGTTTGGCGCCTGCCTTTGGCCTAGGGCGCGATCCTGGAGACCCAGGATCGATTCCCACATCGGGCTCCCGGTGCATGGAGCCTGCTTCTCCCTCTGCCTGTGTCTCTGCCTCTCCTTCTCTCTCTGTGACTATCATAAATAAATAAAAATTAAAAAATATATATTTAAAAAAAAAAAAAAATTAGCCTTAGGGATGCCTGGGTGGCTCAGCAGTAGAGCATCTGCCTTCAGCCCAGGGTGTAATCCTAGAGTTCCGGGACGAGTCCCACGTCAGGCTCCCTGCATGGAGCCTGCTTCTCTCTCTGCCTTGTCTCTGCCTCTCTCTCTCTCTCTCTCTCTCTCTGTCTCTCTCATGAATAAATAAGTAAAATCTTTTTTAAAAATTAATAAAATAAAATAAAATTAGCCTTAGCTTGGGATGCCTGGGTGGCTCAGCCGTTGAGCATTTGCCTTCAGCTCAGAGCGTGATCCCAGGATCCAGGATCAATTTCCACATCAGGCTTCTTGCAGGGAGCCTGCTTCTCCCTCTGCCTGTGTCTCTGCCTCTGTGTCTTTCATGAATAAAGAAAACCTTTCTAATTAGTCTTAGCTTTAAGTCTATCTGACATTATACAAACATACTTCCCACTAAATAAACCACAATGAGGGTACCTGGCTGGTTCTCAATCTCTGAGTCTTGAGTCTGGGCCCCACATCAGGTGTAGAGATTACTTACAATGAATAAATTTTAAAAATAATTAAATAAATAAACACAATGAAAAAGAACTAATTCAGGAGGCACTTAGTCAACTTTTCCTTTCAAAAGCCTACTCAAAGTTCCTCCCTCTTCTTCACTACATAATAATGTTATATCCTCTAAGACTAATACACCAAACTGAGCTACCCTTTTATAATTTATGTTGAATACATCAGTCCTGTCTTGGAAACGTTAGTTACACTGATTTACACATAATGCATACATGGAAAGTAATGAACACACCAGATCTTGATTTCTAATCACTATTTTCTAATAAAAGAAATTGGAGGGGGATCCCTGGGTAGCTCAGCAGTTTAGCACCTGCCTTCTACCCAGGGAGTGATCCTGGAGACCTGGGATCAAGTCCCACGTCGGGCTCCCTGTAGGAAACCTGCTTCTCCCTCTGCCTCTCTCTCTCTCTCTCGGTCTCTCATGAATAAATAAAATCTTTAAAAAAAAAACAACTTAGAGCTCCTTTAGAAGTGGTTGACCTCAGGGCCAGAGTAGGGAAAAACCTAAGATTAGCATGGAACATCATGTCATGCCAACAAATAAGAAAACACTCACAAAGATGAGGGCTTATGGAAAGAACATGGGAACCAACCTGAAGGAATTCCTAATTGTCAAAGCTGGAACAAAACAATAAAATAATGGCAATACTGGATTATAACCCATAAAATAAATATCCACAAACCCACACTGGTACATATTATCGAATAAATAGGTAAATTAATAACATGTAGTAACATGTAGTAAGAAAGAGAAAAAGAATCACCATTTGTCAAGAAGCAGAATAACTGCTGCAGATAGGATCCACAGATGAATGCTAAAATGAGTGGGCAAGTTTGAGAGATAGGATTTATATCTTCTCAAAGTACCTCCCCAAGGTATTTAACTACGAAAAGAAAGATGAAAATTTAAAAAAAAGAAAGAAAGATAGTAGCTTTACAGTAGAGAAATCCTGCTGATACCACCCTAACCAACCAATGAAGGTCAACATCACCAATTAAGACATACAACGTCATGAATTCTCTAAGATACACTGAGGATACAGCATCATTTCGTGTCTTCTTGACAAAAATACATAATACCTCAGTCTAATTGTGAGAAAACATCTGACAAACCCAAACTGAGGGATATTCTACAAAACAATTAATCAATACTCTAAGCATCAAAGTCTTAAAGGATAAGACTGAGTATCTATTACAGATGGCAAGAGAATAAAGAAAAAGAACAAATGCAACGTGGGATGATCCCAGATAAAATCTTGGAAAAGGACATTGGTGGGAAAATTGGTAATATCTGAATAAGGGAGCAGCCCCGGTGGCGCAGCGGTTTAGTGCCACCTGCAGCCCAGGGTGTGATCCTGGAGACCCGGGATCGAATCCCACGTCGGGCTTCCTGCATGGAGCCTGCTTCTCCCTCTGCCTGTATCTCTGTCTCTCTCTCACTCTCTCTGAATAAATAAATAAATCTTAAAAAAATACATATATATATATCTGAATAAGGTCTGTAGTTTAGTGATGACTGCCTCAATCTTAATCTATTCCTGATACTACCTCTGTGATCATGTAGGATGTTCACGGCTCCTGCATGGAGTCTGCTTCTCCCTCTGCCTGTGTCTCTGCCTCTGTCTCTGTCTCTCTCATGAATAAATAAAATCTTTAAAAAAAAAAAAAAGAGGGGATCCCTGGGTGGCGCAGTGGTTTAGCGCCTGCCTTTGGCCCAGGGTGCGGTCCTGGAGACCCGGGATCGAGTCCCACGTCGGGCTCCCGGTGCATGGAGCCTGCTTCTCCCTCTGCCTATATCTCTGCCTCTCTCTCTCTCTGTGTGTGTGACTATCAATAAAAATAAATAAATAATTTAAAAAAAAAAAAAAAAAAGAAAGAAAGAAAAAGAAAAAGCCAACCAAAAGCGAATACATTTATATTTACACATGGTCTCATTTATGTAAAATTCAACATATAAACTAATCTTAGTAATAAAACATAAATAAGTAATTGCTTGGAGATGAAGGAAACCAGGAGGGAAGGGGCATGAAGAAACTTTTGGGGATGGTGTGTTCATGATCTTAATTATGATGATGTTTTCACCAGTATATAGCTATGTCAAAACTTACCAAACTGTATACTTTATCTGCAGTTTATTGTATGTGAATTATACCTCAATAAAGATGTCTGAAAAAACAAAAAGTTCATCATCAGTTGTTCCTAGAAATTAAGTCTAGAGTCTAATAGCTCTTCAACTCTCCCAAAGATTCTAGAATCTATTTCTAACACTTAGTAAATTCCATTCTGCTACACATGTATCTGCTATATATATAAAACTGCTGAGAAAAAAAAATATATATATATATATATATCATCAGCAAAAGGCTTTAGTGTATGTTAAGCCTCGTTAATGTTATCAAGAACTCAAAAAGGAAAATCCATCTGGATAATCTAAAACTCTTAAACCTAGAACATGGCTATAAAAGACCATATTTCTCCTAGTGTAAGAAAAAACAGCACAGGTTTTCTAACTACTGCAACTGAAAACGGGAAAATTTATTGAAGCCTCTACAAAAGTAAAAACAACCTAAATTTAGCTTTTCTTGACAGGGAAAGATTTTTTAACGTTACATGGAACTATTTAAACATAGCAACTAAATTCCAGAGAGTGTCAGGCACATTCAGGGTGCTATAGCTGTAGACATGGCAACTAAATTTCATTCAATAAAATAACCCGTGCTTTATGCATCTAAATGTCATATTAGATCCAAAAGATAAATATTTCTTTAAATCGTGAAACTGTAGATTTTAAGAATTCAATGTTAAACTAACTCAAACTAAATGCCTTTAGAGATTAAAGCAGTTAAGTTAAATGTGCAATTATTTATATAGGAAAACACAAATCCTAGGGACTCAAGCAAGGTGAAAATAAGCCCCATAAATATTTTTGAAGCTGAATATCCACCTTGCAGGCTAATCTCTACTTGTGTGAAAAATCAGTTTTCTTTAGAACATCCCCAATACGTGGTGATTCAGTCACTACTTAAACACTTCCAGACACAGTAATTCATTACCTCAAGAGGTACCGTTCCATTTTTAGGCACATCCTTCATAACAAAAAACCAGAAATCTCCCTCCATATTAATTCTTACTAAATGGTTCTAATTTTGTATACCTCTCCCTCCATTTCACAGATGAGTGCTCTGCCACAAAACAGCTATTTAAAGAACATTCAAGAGTGGTCATCTTCACCCTGCTATGTACACCTTAACTTAGTTTCTGGAGAAAGTCAGAAGGGGAGGAAAGAGTGCAGAGGCAGAAAAGAAAGCATCATGCAAAAAAGGGGGGGGAACCCCTAAAAGGTCAGGAGACACTGAAATGAATGCTTTAGGAGAAAGACAAGAAAAGAGAGGGTTAAGTAGCTCCCATTCTGATATACTTCAAAGCCCTGAAAGAGGTATCAACAGCATCTCATCAGGAAAGAAGTTATTCTCGGAGCTGCCAAAACTGTGATTATCACCAAGACGCTAAAACCAGACGGCATCAAGCAGTGGTCCAGATATATATGCCTAAGCATCCTCACTCTAGTTATATACATTTTGGACACAGGAGTACCTGAAAGGCCCATGCCCCAACAGTCTCTGCATAGGCAGGAAAAAAAACAAACACTGAAAATACCACCAGGACACTGGTCCTTTCCTACTTCAGATTAATGAAAAAGCATGAATGCACCTCACAACTCTGTGTAGTTCGGCAAGAGGGAAAACAGATGCTTACACTAATAGTTCTCAAAGAACAAGCCAAGGTACTCTGGGCACCACAGAGAACTTAAGGGTGCCATGAGATATCCTAAATTTTCAAGAGAAACAGATATTCTTGGGGCACCTGGGTGGCTCAGTGGTTGCGTGTCTGCCTTTGCCTCAGGTCCTGATCCCAGGGTCCTGGGATAGACTCCCACATCAGGTTTCCCGCAGGGAGCCTGCTTCTCTCATGGCCTATGTCTCCGCCTTTCTCTCAGTGTCTCTCATGAATAAATAAAATCTTTAAAAAAAAAGAAAAGAAAAGAAAAGAAAAAAGAAAAAAGAAAAAAGAAAAGAAAAGAAAAGAAAAGAAAAGAAAAGAAAAGAAACAGCAATTCTTGATAGATGTCAGACAATGAAAGAACTACTAGCTCCACACAGCTCACAATTTTTTTTTAAAGATTTTATTTATTTATTCATTCATGAGAGACACACAGAGAGAGAGAGAGGCAGAGACACAGGCAGAGGGAGAAGCAGGCTCCATGCAGGGAGCCCGATGTGGGACTCGATCCCCGGTCTCCAGGATCATGCCCTGGGCTGAAGGCGGTGCTAAACCACTGAGCCATCCGGGCTGCCCTAGCTCACAATTTCAACATTACATCCTATTACATTGCTTTCAATTATGTCATATCCAAATGTCTGGGAAGTTAGATTTTTTACCAGTTGCTATAATAAAAAGCGCCACACAAAAACCAATGTGACATACGTAGTGGTTTCCAATCTGTTTCCAAGGTTTGAGAACTGATATGGTTTCCAACAGTGCACACATCCCATTGGTAAATAACTATGGTTGTAAGGACATAAATATTTAAGTTGTTTGGACCTAATGATGGAATCATTCAGTATTTCTTTTGGCCTAATAAAAAAATTACCAGGACAAGAAGAGGTGTTAGGAAATAATTCCTGAGACACTAGGGTGATTTGAAACGAGAAGGTCTGGGAACTTCCAGCCTAAGTTCAAATGCCATGGAACTCAGAATCTTGCTTTCTTAGCTGTGCAGCCAACAAGAGTATGACCTATTAAAGCTTGCATACACCTTCTTTCATACCCAAAGGGACTCTTCACTTGGGAGCCCTAAACCCACTACCTATCTACGAACAACTTCTCTAAACACCAATTTCATTAGGCCTCACAGACAAGAATTATCTTCTAAAAAGGAACTTATCGGGCAGCCTGGGTGGCTCAGCAGTTTAGCGCCGCCTTCGGCCCAGGGTGCGATCCTGGAGACCTGGGATCGAGTCCTGCATCAGGCTTCCTGCATGGAGCCTGCTTCTCCCTCGGCCTGTATCTGTGCCTCTCTCTCTGTGTGTCTCTCATGAATAAATAAATAAAATCTTTTAAAAAGTAAAATAAAATAAAAAGGAACTTATCAAAAAGTAAAAAAATGAAAGATAAAAAGGATCTTACCACGTTATTAAAAAGGTTCTGATGAAAAATAAATAAGTAAAAATAAAAAGGTTCTGACGGTTCCTGGCTACATAGAAGATAAAATTCAACTTCCTTACCAGGCACACAAGGCCCTTCATAATTCAGCTCCAACCTACTCTTCTTGATTCGGTTTCTATCACTCCTATCTACACTACAGCGTGCACCACAGCAAGCTATTTACCACTATGGCTACCTGAAACTGCCCTTTACCTTCTCTAGCTGATGAAATTCTACTTGAACTTCAAGACCCATCTGCACTGCCATTTTCTACATGAAGCTTTTCTAGTGTTACCAGACGTTTCCCCAATATCCTTAGGTGAAAAAGCGGTCCCTTCTTTCTCTGTGTTTTAACAAGCACTATCCCATTGTATTATTGTCTTTATATACTGCTCTATCTCCCTTGCTAGGCAGGAGGGGCCTCACAGATCAAAGATCAGGCCTGGCATACAGAACGCTTCCAATAAGTGCTTTTTAAATGAATAAAACAATGGATTTCTTCCCTTCTGTGGCCTGCAGGCCTGACTCACCTGGATCTTGGCACCTTTGTATCTGATGACACCGGGCACAGTGGTCAGAGTAGTGAACTCATAGGCTGCCACCTCAGAATATACCCCTGCCAGGTTACTAAGCAGTGTTGACTTCCCCACTGATGGAAAACCCACAAACCCAATTCGAGCATCACCTGTCTTGGCCACATCAAAACCTAAAACATCAATAAATATCAAAAAGAAGAGGAAAGTTATCTCTTGAAGTGTTGAGATTCATGAAATTCCTTTCACATTCTGGTAGTCTACCCATCTAGGATATATTTCTCAAACTTTCTACAGGTTACCTCTACAGAGGTTAAGTACACAAAATAGCAATTAACATTGTTCAATGGAATTTTTTTTTTTAATTTTTATTTATGATAGTCACACAGAGAGAGAGAGAGAGGGGCAGAGACACAGGCAGAGGGAGAAGCAGGATCCATGCACCAGGAGCCCGACGTGGGATTCGATCCCGGGTCTTCAGGATCGCGCCCTGGGCCAAAGGCAGGTGCCAAACCGCTGCGCCACCCAGGGATCCCGGAATATTTATTTAGAAACTTTCTTCCTCTACTTACACTGTCATACACCTTTCCAGTACGCACAGAATTTAAGACTCAAAGATTATATAATAACTGATCTAAAAAAATGGGTGGTCCACCTGGGTGGCTCAGTCAGTTAAGCTGCCAGGTGACTTTATTTTGGCTCAGCTCATGATCTTAGGTTTAAGAGTCTGAGCTCAATATCAGCCTCTGTGCTTGTCCTTGTCCCTAACCCCCCTTTTTTTTGTATGTGTACACACTCTCTCAAATAAATATTTTAAAAATGAGTTTCTTCCTAATTGGAATATAAGAAACAAAAGCAAAAAGAGAAAAAAAAAATCAGACTCTTAAACACAGAGAACAAACAGATGGTCACTAGAAGAGAGGTGAGTGGGGAGACAGGTGAACTGGTGAAGGAGATTAAGAGCACTTGTGATGAGCATTGGGTAATGTATAGAATCCTTGAATCACTGGGTGCCTGAGTGGCTCAGTCAATTGAGTGTCTGCCTTCAGTTCAGGTCATGATCCTGCAGTCCCAGGATTGAACCCTACTCTGCATTCAGTGAGGAGTCTGCTTCTCCCTCTCCCTCTGGCCCTCCCTACTCGCGCTTTCTCAAATAAATAAAATCTTTAAAAAAAAAAAAAAAAGTGAAAGTGTTGAATCACTATATTGTGCACTATACTGTATACCTGTAAGTAATACAACACTATGTTAAATCAATGCTAGAATTAAAAACAAATTTAAGTAAAAAATAAAAGCTTTTAAAAGATTAAATAAGAGAAAAATGGGTTTCTTTTTTGTCTTACAAACTCTGTGGGAGGGATGTCTAGGTGGCTCAGCAGTGGAGCGCCTGCTTTCGGTTCAGGCCCTGGTCTCAGAGTCTGGGATCGAGTCCCGCATTGGGATCCTTGCAGGGGGCCTACTTCTCTATATCTCTGCCTCTCGTGAATAAATAAATTTAAAAATCTTTTAAAAAAAACAAAAAAAAAAAACTGTGTGACTGACCGGGTTTTTGTTTTGTTTTTGTTTTTTTAAATAATGGCCTCAAACAACGTCAAAGCCAAATTCGTGGCCCTCCTCTAGGAATACAGTATTTATGTATTGCTGTAAACCAATGAAAACCTATTTTGGATCACCATGGGATATACACAAGGGTGCCTGGCTGGCTCAGTTGGAGGAGCACGTAAATCTCAATCTTAGGATCTTGAGTTCGTGATCCACGTTGTGTGTAAAAAACATAAACTTAAAAAAAAAAAATACAGTATAAAACCCTAGTTCATCCCTTAGACAACATTCATTGGCCTTTGAAACCAGCAGAATTAAACACACTCAAGAATTTAGGATTAGAAAATACACATCTACACTTTTCTATATGACAGCTTAAAGTTCTTTTTAAACCATACACCTGTATTATTTTGAAAGAAATTACATCAAAAAAACACACCAACATTGAAGAAAAACACAAACCTTCTCCTGGCCCACCACCACCACCACCTTTTGGGGTAATGAGTTCTCTACGAAGCTTAGCAAGACGAGCCTTAAGCAGCCCTAGGTGGTGTGCTGTGGCCTTGTTCTTTTGAGTCCGAGCCATCTGCAAGGGAGGAATCACAGTTATAAATCAGAAGCAGTTCTTACAGGGTAAAATATCCAGAATGAATGCTCTCCCAACTGTGAATGATTTTTTTTCTAGATCCTATCTGAGGTCAATATACCCATTTTAGTCAGAGTTGGAGTCAAAATTCACCCTCTTCATCACCCAGCCCATTCCCCTCATTACAAAGAGGTCAACTGAGGCCCAAAGTAGAAGGGACAGACCAACCAAGGTCACTGAAATTAACATCCACAAATCAGAGTGAAACTCGGCTGCGGAGTCCTTCTCTACCGCTTGTACGTGGTATGCTCCATCTGACAAGGTCACCACTCTCCAGATTTTAAAGAACTGAGAGCTTCAGACAACAGAAGCACAGCTGGTTCAGGTGGAATCAACAGGCTACCGCAGATGTTATCCCAGATCCATTCCTAGGAGCAATACTCTGGGAAACGCGGTCTACCGAGTAGAGAGATTGGGGAAAGGGGGACGGGTTCTGGGAGATGATGAAAGATACTGGGGTGCGAGAGCGGGTCAGGGCTGGAGGAGGGAGGAGGTGGGGGGGCTGTGCTGCTCACAGAAAAGAAGACTGAGAAGAGCGATATTCGGACAGGAGCCGAACACTAGAACGGGGCACTGACCAAGCAGCAGGGGTGTGGAACGCGGGCCCCGGCTGAGGGGAGTCGGGGGGCTCGGCGCCCGGCTGAGGGGAGTAGGAGAACGCAGGCCCGGTCCTGACGCGGCTGAACAAAATACGGGCAAGAGCAACGCTACCTAAGAAAGAACACTCCGAGGGAGAGTGAAGCGCCAGCTGTGCCCATTACCTCGGCTTCGATCTCCGCGATCTTCGCTAAGGTGCTGCTCATGATGGCGAGTCCCTGGGAGGTCGCTGGGGAGCGTAGCGGCCTCCGCACAGATGACCACCCCTCACACAAACGCCGGCGGACCTGCCCAGGCCAGCAGGCGCTACCGCAGCGCGCAAGCGCGGGACTTCCTACGTCTCGCGAGAGAGTTCAAGGCGCAGCTCACCGCGAGACGTACGGCTTGGAGTGATCTCTTCCCCCCTCAGCCAACCCCGCCCCGTCCCGCGAGCCAGCGCGGTGTCATAGAGCCCGCGGGAGCGGGGGCCAGAGAGGCCGCCCGGGTCTGTACCTCCCCGAGCGCGCGGAGGGTCGCGCGCCGCTCGGCCCCGCCCCGCCGGACCTGCGCCCACGCACTGCTCGGCGCCCGGCGCCCGGCGCCCGGCTCGTGGTGTGCGAGGAGCGGTTTCTGGTTACTGCCGGCTGCACCCGCAGCCTCCGACCCGGGGCGTGGGCGCGGGGCGGGAGCGGAAAGCGCTCTCAGGCGATCCACTCGGCTCCGCCGGCAGCGAGGGGTCCTGAGCCCCCCCCTTCTGACACCCGGGGAGACCCCCCGGCGGACTCCTCGGCCTCCTGGATTGAAGAGAGACCGATCTTCAGCCTGTCTGGCCCTCTTGAAAAAAGAAAATGCACCCTTTCGGTCACTCAAAGCTATATTTAGGGGTCTGTTTTGTTAATCCCCAGCCCTGAGTACAGTGCGTGGCACATGGTGAGCCTGCAGTAAGTGCGTGATTGATTAGATAATTGCCCGAGAACCAGTGCTTGCAACATAGCTTGTAATACTGAAAAATTTGAAGCTGTGTTAAGGCTCATCAGTAGGGAAATGGATAAATAAATGGCACCTGTGTGCTGTAAAAAAAAAAAGTATTGCAGTCGTTAAAGCAGATCTGTGTGGTCTGACTGGAAGGATGTCAGGACATACTGCTTACAAAAGAATAAATGCACCTACGTTGTGATCCCACTTAATGTATTTCTTAAATGAGTTGTTTAGGGATCCCTGGGTGGCGCAGCGGTTTGGCGCCTGCCTTTGGCCCAGGGCGCGATCCTGGAGACCCAGGATTGAATCCCACGTCAGGCTCCCGGTGCATGGAGCCTGCTTCTCTCTCTCTCTCTCTCTCTCTCTCTGTGTGACTATCATAAGTAAATAAAAAATTTTTTAAAATGAGTTGTTTATATACGTGTACACGTATGAAAATGCATTGTTTAAAGGTCTGAATTAAAGCATACAGTCTCAGGCTCTCAACAGTGGGGTGGAATGCAAGGAAAGAGGGAAAAAGACTTTTCACTTGTTATTCTACATACCTGTGTCTTCTAAATTACTTAAAAGATGAATGTTATCTATGTATTACTTGTGTAATAATAAAATTTAAAATTTCAAAAGAATCCTCCTCCCCAAGTGTCTTGTGAAGAGGAAGCCGGGATATTCAGGAGCTATGTGCTGCTTTTGAAAGCGGCTTCCTGTGGGATCAATGAATTCTTGTTGATAGATTGATTGATCCACTGGGAGTCCGCAGGCTAGGTTTAACCCACAGGGCTGGCCTCCACTCAGCCCTGGGAGGGAAGTTTATTTATTTAAATTTGTAAGTAAGAACAATTCCAACTTGCCAGAAACAGAAAAAGAGGTTTTATCAGGCGTAAGGGAGGGAATGGGGAAAGGAAAGCTTTTCCAGAAGGTCCCTAAAGGACCCAGGAGTTTCATTCTTCTTTTCTTTAACCTCAGCGTTTTCATAAATAAATTAAGGGGTGATGAGGTTATTAGATCCTGTACCATCGGTAATGGAGGAGGGAAGAAGAGGAGAGGAAGTCCAGCTGGAATGGGGAATGATGATAGATCAATCTTAAAAGACAGATGAAATCAAATCAGCAGGCCTTTCCTAACTCGAAGTACTTAGGAATTAATTGGGTGACAGTGTCAAGGGCATCACTGCTCAGTGAGTAGGTTTCCCTTAGCAAATCTGTCGGAGGAGGCCTGCAGCTGAGTTAACTTCTTTGCTCAATGACACCCAGGACCCACCTCAGGGGTCCCAAGCTGTGCCAAAGGTTAATATCTCCCCCAAGTTTCTGGGTGACCATCTTATTCATCCCAGTCAGAATTTTTACTGAGCTCTGACTGCTACCTGGCACTGTATCAGGGCCAAGAACAGAGCAGAGTGAATCAGACACTGTCTCTGCACTTAAGAAATATCTAGGTTAGGAGGCCAAGGCCAGGCCTTAAAGCTCAGCTCCTAAGAGCCATAGCTAGCCCAGGAGCACTTGATACCAACTGCAACAGAGGATCTATTTTGCTGTATGGCTAAACCACTAGTGCTTTGGCACTGCATTTCTTTAAAAAAAAGAAAAGAAAAAGCTTTTTTTTTTTTTTTAATGAAACAGAAGACACAAAAAAAGCTTCATCTCTTTCCAGGACACTCCAACCAATCTGAAATAATTGCATTTCTTCAAATGTACAGAGGTGTTCTCTGGCCCTTGTTTTTTCTGCTCAGACTCCTATTTTCCCACCCTTTTCTTCTTCACCCACCCACGGGTAGCTAACTCATCCTCAACCTTATAATCTTCTGAGACTTTTACATCATTGAGAAACATCCTTAGTCTGTCTCTAGGTTCTCCAGTCACAGATTTTCCCTCCATCAGAGTGCACTCTGCTTGTTTGCTTGTCTGATTCTCCGCTAACCCATGACCCCATGAGGGAGAATCAATATATATATCTCCAGTACCAGCGTGGAGGCAGCTATACCAAGCTCTTGAAACATACTTATTAAATAAATGGGAATAAAAACAAGGAGACCGGAAAAAAATGTTAAGACGCAGAAGAGGTATTTAAATTGCTTTTTTTTTATCCTCCTAAATGAGCATTTATACTTTATTACAGACACCATGGTAATTAAGATCTAAACACCTGGTTCTTGTTCATGGAGTGAGAAAGTTACACGATTACACATGAAAAATCCATGTTACCACTTTTCCAAGCCTAGCTTCTAAACAGATGAAAATTCCCAGGATGCTGCAGCAGTAGTGAGTTCTAGGAAGCCCTTGATGAAGGATGGTTATTCATATTATTAGTGAGTGATAAATGTTTTGCTTTTAGAGCACTTTTCCGGAGAATGTGCTCATTTAGGGCATGATGGGATGTTTGGGTGGTTCAGCGGTTGAGCGGCTGCCTTTGGCTCAGGGCCTGATCCCAGGATGCAGGATCGAGTCCCGCATGGGGCTCCCAGCATGGAGCCTGCTTCTCCTCCCTCTGCCTCTCCCTCTCTCTCTCTCTCTCTCTCTCTCTCTCTCTCATGAATAAACAAATAAAACCTTTTTTAAAACATTTTAAAAAGGGCAGCCCCCATGGCCCAGCGGTTTGGCGCCACCTTCAGCCCAGGGTATAATCCTGGAGACCTGGGATCAAGTCCCTCATCAAGCCCCCTGAATGGAGCCTGCTTCTCCCTCTGCCTGTGTCTCTGCCTCTCTCTCTCTCTTTCTGTGTCTCTCATGAATAAATAAATAAAATATTAAAAAAATAAATTAAAATAATAATAAAAAAGAATATCATTTAGGGCATGATGACAATTTTCTACATTTTGTTTCTTAGATGCAAATTATTAAAATACAAAAAAGTTGGGGTGCCTGGGTGGCTCAGTGGTTGAGCGTCTACCTTCAGCTCAGGGCATGGCCCTGGAGTGCTGGGATTGAGTCCCACATCAGGTTCCCCTCGAGCAGCCTGCTTCTCCCTCTGCCTATGTCTCTGCCTCTCTCTCTGTGTCTCACATAAACAAATAAATAAAATCTTTAAAAATAAAATATTAAAAAGTCTTTTTTTTATGATAGTCACACAGAGAGAGAGAGAGAGAGAGAGAGAGAGAGGCAGAGACACAGGCAGAGGAAGAGGCAGGCTCCATGCACCGGGAGCCCAACGTGGGATTTGATCCTGGGTCTCCAGGATCGCGCCCTGGGCCAAAGGCAGGCGCTAAACCACTGTGCCACCCAGGGATCCCTAAAAAGTCTTAAATAAATCACACTCTGCTTTTTTTTGCCAAGTGGGTGATTCTTTGACCCATATAGTACGTTCTGGTCATTTAAGTTCAATATGTATTATGTGCCAGGGACTGTGCTAGGCACTGGTGATACAAAGACAAGATACTTTTTTTTTCCTTCTAGAAAGAGTAGAGGGGAGAAGTAAAGGTATGTAAATACTCAAACCTCAGGAATACAAGGCCCAGTGAAGGAGGTGTCAGAAGAGATATAAACAAGGAACCTTGTAGGGTTCAAAGGAAGAAGTGCCATATCTGGTTTGGGTCAGAAAAGGGCTCTGAAAGAGAGGAGCCTGGGAAGATAGAAATGGAGATAGTAGAAAGGAAACATTCCAGATAGATGAATAAGGGCAGAGTCAAGGGAGGCACCATACACATCTAGATTCTCCATAAATGCTTGATGAGATTGTATATGCTGACCCAAAACAGAAAGTTATTAATTTTTCTTTTTTGAGAAAGAGTGGAGTGTGGGAGGAGGGGCAGAGGGAGAGGGAGAATCTTAAGCAGACTCCTCACTCAGCTTGGAGCCGGACACGGGGCTTAATCGTACAACCCTGAGATCATGACCTGAGCCAGAGTCACTTAAGTGACTTAAGTGACTGAGCCACCCATATACCCCAGAAAATTATTCTTGAACATCAGCACACATCCTCTTCACCTGAGATTATCAATATGGTCACACAGGCATATATTTTTTTAGTAAAAAACAAAATACTATTTTACCAAAAAAATTCACTTTTCTTCCATAGCCACCTTTTGAAAAAGCTGTAAAAATGTTGAAAAACGTAATTGATCTTAAATATGCTCAAAATAGATTAAATGAACTAAAGATAAAAACCGTGGACTACAAAAAACAAGCAAAAAACCCAGACTACACATGTCAATCTAGTATAGCAAAATGGAGGCATTGAGAGTGAGAAAGAATAGAGAAATAAATATGTCCTAAAGGCTTAGTCATTATTTAATTGTAGTATGTTAATAAAGAAATACACATTGGTTAGCAATGGGAAGGTAACAATGGTAGAATTCAAAAGCATTATAGAGCTTCTAAAATAACAGGGAAAAAGGGGGTGCCTGGTGGACTCAGTCAGAAGAGCATGAGATTTTGATCTCAGGGTCATGAGTTTGAGCCCCACTTTGGGTGCAGAGATTACTAAAATAACAGGGATATAAGGAAATGGGATTAAGGCAGCAAAAGTAAGGAAAAGGATAAAGAGGGAATAATAATGTAGAATAAATAGTAAGCATAAAATAGAATGAAAGGAATAATATCCAAAATATCTGTTATGCGATAAACTGTCGAATTCCCCTTTCAAACGGATATTGTCAAATTGGCTTTTCTTAAATCTAGCTGGATTTTATTTTTAAGTAATCTCTACACTCAATATGGTATATGTATATATATATATATATATACACATAACCCATCTAAACAATGTGACAAAGAAAGGTTAAAAATTTAAAAATAAACAAATGGGAGTGCTTAGCTGGCTAAGCCGTAGAGCATGTGACTCTTGATCTCGGGGTCGTAAGTTCAAGACCCATGTTGCATGTAGAGATTACTTTTAAAAATGAATGAACAGGGTGCCTGGATGGCTCAGTCGGTTAAGAATCTGCTTTCAGTTCAGGTCATGATCCCCAGGTCCTGGGATGGAGCCCCACTTCCACCTCCCTGGTTCTCTCTCTCTTGCTCCCCCTGCTTGTGCTCTCTCTCTCTCTCTCTCTCTCTGTCAAATAAATAAAATCTTTTTTAAAAATGAATTAATGGGGGATCCCTCGGTGGTGCAGCGGTTTGGCGCCTGCCTTTGGCCCAGGGCACGATCCTGGAGACCCGGGATCGAATCCCACATCGGGCTCCCGGTGCATGGAGCCTGCTTCTCCCTCTGCCTATGTCTCTGCCTCTCTCTCTCTCTCTGTGACTATCATAAATAAATAAAAATTTAAAAAAAATAAAAAAATAAAATAAATAAAAATGAATTAATGAATGAAAATTGATACATACATGGTCAAGTATATGCCAAATAAATGCAAACAAAAAACAAATAGCATTATTCATAATAGGTAAAAAGTGAAAATCAGTTAAATGTGTATCAACTGAAGGATGGAATATTATTCAACAATGAAAAAGGAAGGAAGTATGATACATGCTATAATATGCATAAACCTTAAAAATATTATGCTGAATGAAAAAAGCCAACCATAAGAGATCACATATGATAAGACTCCACTTATATGAAATGTTCAGAAGAGACTAATCTATAAAGACAGAAAGTAGACTAGTGGCTGCCTAACAGTTTGGTGGGTGAGTGCTGGGGGGAATGACTGCTAAGGGGTATAAGGTTTATTTTTGAGGCAATGACAATGTTATAAACTTGACTGTGTTGATAACTGCATAACCTTGTAAATACACTAAAAGCTAATGTAGTAAAAAAAAAAAAAAAAAAAGGCAAGAATGTTTTAAAAAATCTTTCAAATACTCCAAAAAGTAGAGATTACACAGGCTGCATTCTCTGAACAAAATCCAGTAAATATCAGCAGCAAAGGCAGCAGGAAAATGTAACCACTTGGAAAATAAGAAACACTTCCCTAAAGTAAAAACAAAAAAGTAAATTTTCAAATCATCTATAATCTTACGAATAAAACACTTCAAACCAGGAACTCCTGGGTAGCTTGGTCACTTAAGCATCCGATTCTTGGTTTCAGCTCCAGTCACCATCTCAGAGTAATGGAATTGAGTCCCACATCAAGCACCTCCTAGGGCTCTAGGCTCAGGCTCAGTGTGGGGTCTGCTTGTCCCTCTCCCTCTGCTCCTCCCCCTACTCTCTCCACAACCTAAAATAAATAAATAAATAAATAAATAAATAAATAAATAAATAAATAAATAACTCTTAAAAACAAAACAACAACAAAACACTTCATATGAAACAGGAATGTTGGCACCCCAGGTGGCTCAGCGGTTTAGCGGTGCCTTTGGCCCAGGGCATGATCCTGGGGACCCAGGATCCAGTCCCACGTCGGGCTCCCTGCATGGAGCCGTTTCCCCTCTGGCTGTGTCTCTGCCTCTCTCTCTCTCATAAATAAATAAATAAATAAATAAATAAATAAATAAATAAATAAATAAAATAAATCTTAAAAAGAAAATGAAACAGGAATGCTGCTAAATCTGTAGTCAGAGGAAATTGTATAGTCTTAAAGGTTTGTATTGTTTAAAAAAAGATAAATGAATTAAATATTCAAAATTTAAAATAGTATAAGAACCAGGGAACCCTGGGTGGTGCAGCGGTTTAGCGCCTGCCTTTGGCCCAGGGCGCGATCCTGGAGACCGGGGATCGAATCCCACGTCGGGCTCCCGGTGCATGGAGCCTGCTTCTCCCTCTGCCTGTGTCTCTGCCTCTCTCTCTCTCTCTGTGTGACTATCATAAATAAATAAAAATTAAAAAAAAAAAAAAGAACCATGTAACTCAAGGTGCCTGGGTGGCTCAGTGGTTGGGCATCTGACTGGCTCAGGTCGTGGTCCCAGGGTCCTGGGATTGAGTCCTGCATCAGGCTACCCACAGGGAGCCTACTTCTCCCTCTTCCTGTGTCTCTGCCTCTCTCTGTGTGTCTCAGGAAGAGACAAATAGAATCTTGGAGGGAAAAAAAGCATGTAAACCAAAATAAGAGAAAAGGAAAATTCAAAAAGAATTAAAATCTAAAATCTAAATTTAAATCTAAAAAAAACAATTTGTCAAAAATAGTTTAAAAGATTTCAAGGGATCAATAAAATAGAAGGGAAAAATATGTTGGCAGGACTAAATAAAGGGTAGAGTATAGAAAAAATGATAAACAGCAATCATGAATAAGAAAGGAAATATAACCACCAACAACACTAATTAAAAGAGGTTGTATGGGATCCCTGGGTGGCGCAGCGGTTTGGCGCCTGCCTTTGGCCCAGGGCGTGATCCTGGAGACCCGGGATCGAATCCCACGTCGGGCTCCCGGTGCATGGAGCCTGCTTCTCCCTCTGCCTGTGTCTCTGCCTCTCTTTCTCTCACTGTGTGCCTATCATAAATAAATAAAAAAAATAATAATAAAATAAAAAAAAATAAAAGAGGTTGTATGTGTAACTCACTGCCAAATAATTAGAAAATCTAGAGGAAATAACAACTTCCTGGTAAACAAAAAACAAAAAAACCCCACCCAACCTGTAATTACTCCAAGAAGAGAAAGAAGGCCTAAGTAAACTAATGATAAAAGAGACTAGAGGGATGCCTGGGTGGCTCAACTGTTGGGTGCCTGCCTTCGGCTCAGGTCATGATCCTGGAGTCCAGGATCAAGTCCTGCATCAAGCTCCCTGCAAGGAGCCTGCTTTTCCCTCTACCTATGTCTCTGCCTCTCTCTCTCAGTCTGTGTCTCTCATGAATAAATAAATAAATATTTTTTAAAAAAGGAGGGGAGAGAGAGACTAGAAAGGTAATTATCAATTATCTAAGAAGGCATCAGGTACAGATGGTTTCACAATGGAGATATTGCCAATTTTATTTATTTATTAAGATTTTATTTAAAAAAAAAAAGATTTTATTTATTTATTTGACATACAGAGAGAGAGCACAAGCAGAAGAAGGGCAGAGGGAGAGGGATAAGCAGGCTTCCTGCTGAGAAAGGAGCCTGACTCAGGACTCCATCCTAGGATCCTGGGATTATGGCCTGAGCTAAAGGCAAACACTTAACTGACTGAGCCAGCCCGGAAGCCTGAAATGTCTTCGATTTTTTTTTGTAAGATTTTATTTATTTATTCATGTCAGACACAGAGAGAGAGGCAGAGACACAGGCAAAGGGAGAAGCAGGCTCCATGCAGGGAGCCCGACGTCAGACTCAATCCCAGGACTCCAGGATCACACCCTGGGCAGAAGGCAGACTGCTCAACCACTGAGCCACCCAGGCGTCCCGATGTCTGTCTTTGATTTTATTTATTTATTTTTAATATTTTTAAAAAGATTTTATTTATTTATTCATGAGAGACACAGAGAGAGGGAGAGACACAGCCAGACTCCATGCAGGGAGCCCAATATGGGACTCGAACCCGGTTCTCCAGGACCTTGCCCTGGGCTGAAGGCAGCGCTAAATCACTGAGCCACCCGGGCTGCCCCTTGACGTCTTTGATTTTAAATAACAAGAGGAAACTTGAGGTGGTGGATATGTTCACTATCATTTCTTCATTGTGGCGATGGTCCATGGGTATGTGCATAAATCAAAATTCATCTTGTGCACTTTAAATATGTACAATGTATTATATGTCAATGATACCTCCTAAAAGATGTTTATGAAAAGACAAAGAAAGTGGGACTTCCACTTCTAGTGTTGATGAGCTAATCCTCTAATCCTAAACAACTATAAAACTGGAGATGATTGTTTTCAGGCATTGGAAAACAGGAAGCAAACACTATGGTTTTTGAGAAAAGAGCAATAGACTAGATGAGTTCCATGTTTGTCCTGGCTTTCTGCCTGGGGACAATTTCCCAACTACAGTGAATCCCAAGCAAAGAATGGTCTTCCTGAGTTTAAGAGGCAGAAATCAGTATTTGGGGGTGCTGAAGCAGGAGGAATTTTCAGGTCAGGATACAGAAAAGCAGAGAATAAACACAACAGGGGGTGGGAAGACCCAAAGACTACATCAGAATTCTTGAGTCTTTGGCCAAAGAAGGCTGAGCTGTGGGCTGTGTATGTAGAGTGAGACTCAGTGAGGCTTAGCAGAGAACAACTGCTCACTCAGGGGAGAGAGCTGATCAGAGATAGCAGAGTTTGCTCAATGTTGGAACATGTTAGAATTTAAGCCCAACCAGAGTAGACATCCTAAACATTTTGGGCATTCAGTTGAGCCCCCAAAAGGCCATGTTATAGGAGTAAGGACTATGTCCTAGAGTAAGGGCCATGCCCTAGGACCAAAGACAAAAACCTAGGACTGAAGACAAAAACCAAGAGACAGTAGCAAACAAAACTTAAAACCAAACCTGATAAGTAAGAGAGACTCCACCGGTAATTTAACTACCTACCAGAACAAAACTCAAAACCCTTGAAAAGAATGCAATAAAATCCAGATTCCCTAGATGTGTCATTCATGCCTACCATACAATAAAAAATTATTACATATGCAAAGATAAAGGAAAATGAGATAAGCAATCAGAAAGTCAGTGGAAAAAAAAAAGGAAAAAAAAAAAAAAAAGAAAGTCAGTGGAAAAAGACCCCCAAAAGGACCTACATGTTGGAATTAGAAAAGGATTTAACACAACTATAATAAACATGTTCAATGATTTAAAGGAAAAAAATAAATATAATGAGGTAACCACTCAGCAGAGAAATGGAAAATATAAAAAATGAGATCTATAGAGCAAGTAAATAAAATATCTGAAATGAAAAAGTCACCATGTATAATTAACAAAAGATGAAGAAGTGCAGAGTAAAGCTTCAATAAGCTTGAAGGATCAAAACAAATTATCTAAATTGAAAAACAAAGGGAAAAAAGTTGAGAAAAAAAAGAAGAGAGTCTTAGTGTCCCATAGGGCAATATCAAACTGTAACTTATCTGTAATAAGAGCCCAAAAGTAAAGGAGAGATAAAGGGGTAGAAAAACCATTGGAAGAATTAAGAGCCCAAATTTAGCAGAAAACATCACCCTACAGATCCAAGAAGCCCAGCAAACTTCAAGTAGGGTATATACAAACACACTCTTAGGAACACAATATTCAAAGCTCTGAAACTACAAATAAAGAGAAAAATCTAAGCAGTAGCCAGAGGGGTAAAGACACATTTACATAGAGGTAGAAAATAATAAATATGACAATTCACTTCTCATCAAAGACAAAAACAAATGCCAGAAGATAACACAAGATCTTTAAAATGCTGAAATAGGGGGACACCTGGCTGGCTCAGCCAGGAGAGTATGCGGGTCTTGATCTTGAGGTTGTGAGTTCGAGCCCCACGCTGGGTTGAGAGAGAGCTTTAAAAAAAATAGATAAAAATGGTGAAATAAGAAAGTGTCAATCCAGGAATGCCTTAGTGGCCCAGCGTTTTGGCGCCTGCCTTTTGGTCCAGGGCGTGATCCTGGAGTCCTGGGATCGAGTCCCACATCGGGCTCCCTGCATGGAGCCTGCTTCTCCCTCTGCCTGTTTCTGCCTCTCTTTCTCCCTCTGGGTCTCTCATGAATAGATAAATAAAATCTTTAAAAAAAAAAAAAAAAAGAGAGAGAGAGAGGGATCCCTGGGTGGCGCAGCGGTTTAGCGCCTGCCTTTGGCCCAGGGCCCGATCCTGGAGACCCAGGATCGAATCCCACATCGGGCTCCCGGTGCATGGAGCCTGCTTCTCCCTCTGCCTGTGTCTCTGCCTCTCTCTCTCTCTCTCTCTCTCTCTCTCTATCATAAATAAATAAAAAATTTTAAAAAATAAAAAATAAATAAAAAAAAGAGAGAGTGAAATAAAGATGTGTTCAGATAAACAAAAGTTAAAGATAGTCCATTGCCAAACATAAGAAATACTAAAGGAAATTCTCCAGGCTAAATAGAAATGATACCAGATAAAACTCAGATCTGCAATAAGGAATAAAGAGCACTGGAAATGATAAATATGTAGATAAATATTTTAAAAACTATCTTCTCTATTGTAGGTTAACACTATATCTCAGTGAAACTGGAAAATTTGTCTTTTATGTTTTCTTTTCTTTTTATTTTTTATTCTAAGTAGGCTCCACATTCAACATGGGGCTTGAACTCAGGACCCCAAGATCAAGAGTCATTTGCTCTACCGACTAAGCCAGCCAGGAGCCCCTGTTTTCTTATTTTCTTTAAAAGATAGTTGTTTAGAATGTGTAGTTGAGCGTCTGCCTTTTGCTCAGGTTGTGATCCTGGAGTCCTGGGATCGAGTCCCTCATTGGGCTCCCCACGGGGAACTTGCTTCTCCTCCCTGTCTCTACCTCTCTATATGTGTCTCTCATGAATGAATAAATAAAGTAAAATAAAAACTTATATAGACACTCCATCAACAAGGAAAGGGAACATAAATCTCCAGTACTTAGGTGTGGGCTCTACATGATGACTCTTCTAAAGAGTACAGTGTGTATGGGGGCTGGGGGTGGGCAGAGAGTTCCTTGGCAGAGAACCCTGACAAACACTGTCCTAGCCAGGTGATCAAGGTCAATATCAAAATAATCAGTGGTAAGTCATGTAGATAATACGTGCCCTTGATATGATGTGATGAAAATGGCACTTTACCTCTACAGTCTTCCTGCCCCAAACCAATAACTTCCTGCCCCAAATCAATAACCAATAACCAATAGTCTGATTATGAGGGAAACATCAAAGAGATTCCAATAGAGGGACATTCTACAAAATACCTGATAAGTACTCCTCCAAAACTGTCAAGGTTATCAAAAACATGGCAAGTCTGAAAAACTGTCACAGCTAAGAGGAGCCTAAGGAGACTTCACAGTTAAACATAATATATCCTGGATAGGATCTAGGATAGTAGGTTAAAAACCAAGGAAATCTTAAGTAAACTATGGACCTTTGTTAACATATCAATATTGCTCATCAACTATAATAAATGTACCATCCTAATGTAAGATGTTAATAATAGGGGAAACTGGGTGTGTAGTTTATGGGACCTCTCTCTATACTACCATCTCCTCAGATTTTCTGTAAACTGGTACAGCCAATGATCCCAGCCAACAAACACAGGAAAAGATGCTCAGTATTGCTAATCATCAAGGAAATGCAAATCAAAGCCACACTGAGGTATCTATCACCTTACCTCTGTCAGAATGGCTAAAATAAAAAACACAAGAAACAACAAGTGTTGGTGAGGATGCAGAGAAAAAGGAACCCTCGTGCACTGTTGGTGGGAATGAAAACTGGTACAGCCAATGTGGAAAATAGTAAGGAGATTCCACAAAAAAAATAAAAATAGAATTACCAGGGCACCTGGGTGGCTCAGTCTGTTGAGCATAGACTCTTGGTTTCAGCTCAGGTCCTGGTCTCAGGGTCATGGGATCAAGCCCAGTGTCGGGCTGCATGCTCATCGAGGAGTCTGCTTGAGAGTCTCCCTCTCTCCCTCCTCCCCTCCACCTGCTCGTGCACACTTGTGCTCTCTCTCTCAAATAAAGAAATAAATATTTTTAAAAACTAGAATTTAAAAATAAATAAATAAATAATAAAAAAATAAAAAATAGAATTACCATATGATCCAGTAATTTCACTACTTGCTATTTACTCAAAGAAAACAAAAACACTAGGTTGAGAGGATATATGCACCCCTACATTCATTGCAGCATTATTTACAATAGCCAAGACATGGAAGCAACCCAAGTGTCCATTCCACCCATGGATGAATGGGTAAAGATGATGTGGTGTGTGTTTGTGTGTGTGTGTGTGTGTGTGTGTGTGTGATGGAATATTACTCAGCCATAAAAAAGAATGAGAGTTTGCCATTTGCATGGATGGACCTCAAGGGTATAAATCTAAAGGAAATGTAAAACACCTACAACCGCACCATCCACTATCATAGTTTTTGTATGTTTTCTTATAGACCTTCTTTCAATGCACATGTATGTAGTAGCTCAGATTTAATTTTTTTCTTATTACAAAAGTAATAAATGTTCAGTACAGAAACTTTAGAAAACACAGATACCCAAAAAGAAGATGAAGATCACATGTAGCCTGCAGCCTGCACAAAATTGGAGATCATTCTTCTTTTTTTGGAACTTTTATTTTTAATCAAAGTATAGTTTACATACAATATTATATTCACTTCAGGTATACAACACAGTAATTCAACGATTCCATACATTAAGAAGTGTAATTACCGGGGATCCCTGGGTGGCACAGCGGTTTGGTGCCTGCCTTTGGCCCAGGGCGCGATTCTGGAGACCCGGGATCGAATCCCACATCGGGCTCCCAGTGCATGGAGCCTGCTTCTCCCTCTGCCTGTGTCTCTGCCTCTCTCTCTCTCTGTGACTATCATAAATAAATAAAAATTAAAAAAAAAAAAAAAAGAAGTGTAATTACCTTCTGTCACCATATAAAGTTATCACAGTATTATTGACTATGCTCCCGATACTGTGCTTTTCTTCCCCATGACTTATTTATTTTGTAATTGGAAGTTTATGCCTCTTAATTCCCTTTACCTATTTCACCTATCCCCCTACTGCCTTCCCTCTGGAAACCACCAGGGGATCATTTTTTCATAACCAGTTTCCTACCCCTATTTCTTTGAACTCAATATTATGTCATGAACATTTTTTCTCTTCATTAACAGTTTTTGGCTCATTAGAATCCCTGTGCAGAAATGCTTCTGGAGTTAAACTCTCATTCAAGCAGATATTAACTGAGCACCTGCTCTGTGCTATAACCAGAAACCAACCCAACATATTACCTGGGCTGGTAGAGTTTCCACTCTGGTAGAGGAGGTAGAAAAAAACAAACACACAAATCATTAAATAACCACAATTTGGAGAACATGTTCTGAAGAAACTAAAGAGGGTGTAGTGATAAAAACAATGTGGAGGGCAGGATTTTTTGGATAGTCCAGGGAAGCTTTTGTAAGGACATGACAGTTGAACTGAGACCCGAAACCAAGAGGAGGCAGGGGTAGGCTTTGGAGCTAGCAGAGGAATAATCTTCTAGGTTTATCCAGAAGCTGATGAAGTAAAGATATTTAATCCAAGTTCCTGCCCAAACAAGCAGCATTTCTAGAGCCAGAATGTGACTCCTAACTCTCCACCCAAAGCTTTGACTGTGGCCCATGTAGTGTGTGGATTCCACTGTGCTGAGGAGGGGACAGCCAAGGCTGGCATCATGGGTGTGCAACCTGTGCAGTCCCACAGGGCTCCTCATGTAGAAAGGCCTTGAGCTTGGGATGTAATGCCCTGCTGTCACCATCTTGAAATTCTTTTCAACTCACATTTTTTAAAAAAGATTTTATTTATTCATCTGACAGAGAGAGAGAGCAAGCACAAGCAGGAGGAGCCACAGAGGGAGAGGGAGAAATAGGCTCCTCTCTGAGCAGAGAGCTTGAGGTGAGGCTCAATCCCTGGACCCCAGGATCATGACCTGAGCCGAAGGCAGACACTTAACAGACTGAGCCACTCCGGCGCCCCAGAAATTCTTAATAATTTTATCTTTGAAATGGCATTTTGTTTTTTATTTTTAATTTTTTTTAAATTTTTTTAAATTTTTATTTATTTATAATAGTCACACACACAGAGAGAGAGAGAGGCAGAGACATAGGCAGAGGGAGAAGCAGGCTCCATGCACCGGGAGCCCGATGTGGGATTCGATCCTGGGTCTCCAGGATCATGCCCTGGGCCAAAGGCTGGCGCCAAACCACTGCGCCACCCAGGGATCCCTGAAATGGCATTTTGTAAGTTAAATCACATGGGAAGATGGAGCAAAGGAGATAAGTACAATACCCATGCTCTTATATCTGACTATATATACTTATATATCAAGAATGGTCATAGCATTCTTGATGTCCCATGAGCACAGAATTCCAGTGGACCCCCCAACAGCATGGGAATTCAGCAAGACCAAAGCAAGTACAAGGTAGATGGGGTGCTCAAAGACTGAGTAAGTGGGGGCACAGCCCTGAGAAGACATGCCCTTCAGTTGAATCAGAACTTGTTTGAACACAGAAAGAAGTCACTAATGCTCCTAGAAACACGAATGACTGGGACACCAGGGTGGCTCAGTTGATTAAGCATCTACCTTTTAGCTCAGGTCATGATCTTGGAGTCCTGGGATCAAGCCCTGTTTTGGGCTCCCTGCTCAGTGGGAAGCCTGCTTCTCTCTTTGCCCCTCCCCCATTGTTCCTGCACACACTCTCTTAAAATCTTAAAACAACAACAACAAAAAGAACATGAATGACCAAAGAACTCTATCATATTCTTTTTTACACATGTGCCTTATCCGTATTAGCTAACTACTTATACTGATAATGCCAGAATAAAAGGGAGAGATAGACAACTCATAGTTGCTTTTCCTTTCAATCTTTCCCCACTCATTGGTGAACTGACAGTATTGGTAGAATGTACATGTATCGAGAAGTGAAATAAAACAGTTGAGTTTGGGGCAGGTAGGTGGCTCAGTGGTTGAGCGTCCGCCTTCTGCTCAGGTCATGATCTCGGGGTCCCAGGATCAAGTTCCACATCGGGCTCCTGAGAGGGAGCCTGCTTCTCCCTCTGCCTAGGTCTCCCTCTGTGTGTGTCTCTCGTGAATAAATGAATAAAAATCTTAAGAAAAAAAAAGTTGAGTTTGTTTTGTGCAGCATTTCCACTACTGCAGCTAGAGCAAAATACAAATGCATTGCAAGTTACGTCAATTGTGTAAATCTGGTGATTCCACACATGAGTTAAATTCTCATATTTTTTGTGTTTGAAACCGGCACCACATGCCATAAAACATGAGTGGTTAAATTCATGCTAATAACTTAAAATTTTATTTTTTTTCCTGAGAAGGATGTTAATAGCAAATAAATAGGAAACAACAAGTGGAGAGACATTGCAAAAGAAAGGAAAAGTCTATACGTGTTCTTACTTTGTGTGTGTGTGTGTGTTATTACTTTTAACAGCACCTTTCTCTGCTTTTTGTACAAAGGGACCCACGTTTTAATTTTGCATAGGATCCCACAAATTATATAGCCAGCCCTGGGGGCAGCTGAGATCCAAGAAATCCTAGGATCTCTGCCATTGAGTGAGATGCTCAAGGTAAAAGAAAAAGCCCAGCTGAGGCAGCAGCACCATTTATCTGGCTTGAGTACAAGATGAGATTAGCAGCAATCTGTGCCTAGACATGTTAAAAGCGAATATGTAGAGAGTCTCTCCGTTTGCTGCATGGGATGCTACCCGATTCATAAGAAAACAAAAAAAAGCTGATATGCAACTTTTTTTTTTTTTTTAAACCTGCCTTTGTCTATCTTACTCTGAGTTTTTAAAATTTGTTTCAAGGGTATCCCTGGGTGGCGCAGCGGTTTAGCACTGCCTTTGGCCCAGGGCGTGATCCTGGGGTCCTGGGATTGAGTCCCACGTCAGGCTCCCTGCATGGAGCCTGCTTCTCCCTCTGCCTCTGCCTCTCTCTCTCTCTCTCTCTCTCTCTGTGTGTGTGTGTGTGTGTCTCACATGAATAAATATTTTAAAAATAATAAAAATAAAAATTTGTTTTGAAAATGTTCACAGAAACAGCAGCTCTGTGTAGTTAATTCAGACAACATCTGATGAAGCAATACGTGAAAATTTCCTTTTGCTGCTCACTGGAATTTCCACTCCTCCCAGAAGAATCAGCAGCTAATCTGTGGTTCTGTGCCCTCTTCCAGACAGATGGTGGCCGAGGCTCAGAGAGAGGGCATGAGCCATCCACAGTGACCCAGCTAATACACAGAAGAGTCAGGACTTACATCCAGAGAGCTCTGCCTACCGTATTGTGTGTGTTCTCCTCATGCTTTCTTTCAGCCGAACCATTCATACCACAACAAGCCAACTCAGACACCGGAGAGCATCACGAGTGTGTCTGGCCCAGATTCCACTCCATAATGACGGGCCTCCACGGCTGCTTGGGAAATCCCAAACGGATATTAATTTCACCACTGTCAATGGCCTTCATGATATTTTTGTTTTAAAAAATGATGATTCGGAGTAAGGAGATCAAGTACATTATTAGTTCCTGTGATCTTGACTCTCAGATGAATTCATGCAATTTAGTGCCTCCTAATGCAGTCAGATGGAAGTTCCAAAGCAGCTGTGTCGGAAATAACAGATTTCTAAATGAGCTTGACTGATATAAACACAATAATGGGGGCAGAGGGAGGAATCTACTGAGCAGAGATGATATTTGATGGTCTTTGGATGGTCAGGGCCTGGCACAGTGCCTAGCTTAAGGTAGGCGCTCAATATGTTGGCCAAATTGAATTAGTTGCTGTGCACAAAGGTTTCTAATGCCAGTGTCCTTGAAATGAAAAGACGCCCTAGTTTTTCTGGGGCTTCAAGAGAAGATAATGAAGCGAGCGCCTCATTTATGAAGATGCTTTCAGGCTTAGCAGCGCAACATGAAGTAATTGCAGCAGGAAGAACCAGCATCTTGTGAGGTATCTGACCAGATCATTACAATCCACATTTTCTGAGAACTGCCCTCTCCGTATGTGGGGGCCAGGGCAGCCATTTGGTAGGACAAGACCCCTCCCTTTCTCCGAGCCACAGGCTGGCACCAGGGTGGATAAGGGATCTG
Organism: Canis aureus; assembly: GCF_053574225.1. Taxonomy (NCBI): domain Eukaryota; kingdom Metazoa; phylum Chordata; class Mammalia; order Carnivora; family Canidae; genus Canis; species Canis aureus. The sequence continues at coordinate 27,874,423 of NC_135637.1, read as the reverse complement.
AGTTGGACTCATCCAGTTCTCTCTCCAAGGGCTTCAGCAATGAGCTCAGCAATTCTAGTCAGTTTCTAGTGTGGCTGGGATGAGGAACATAACAAAATTTGAAAAAATTTTGTAAAACCAATCTGTAGAGGGCAAGGATGCTCAAGGGAAAGAAGAAACAAGAGCTGGCTCCTGGCAGCTCTGTTTGTAGAATCCTGCCTTTGACCACACCTGACTGGACCCATGTGACAGCAGATCCAAGTCTGGCCAGTTAGTCTTTCTCCTAGGAATTTAGTAAGAGGTCCAGGCTTTCTGTTTGCTAGAACTACACATGTGACTCCAAGGAGCTGATGGGGGTGGCACACATGTTCTATTCCCCATTGAGACCAGAGAAGCAGAGAAACTGGTCGACAGCCTGAGAAAAGCATGTTGGAGATAAATGATGGAGAGAAAGAACAACCTCGATCCCCAGAGTGCTCTTGTCCCTCCTTCTGGAACTCTGGCATTCCTATTTTGTTCTAGAAAACACCCTGGTGTCTTTCAAATAGAGTCCTTTTTCATTTACCAAGTTTGAATTGACTTTGTTACCTGCACCCAAGAGAGCTCTAACAGATTGTCAGGATTCCTGACTCCTTCCTCTGTCTCTCTCTAGGCCTCTGAGACCCCATTACTTTTGGGATCCGTAAGATTTGACAGTGCCCTTCCAGTAAGTTCATATTCTGTTCACTTAAGCTAGTTGAAATAGGTCTTTGCTGTTTTTTCCAAAAGAGCTTTGACCAAAACACATTTGCATCAACAAAGGTATCGACATATGCTCACTTGTTTGTGAAAGTTAACACTGGACAAAACTCCCCTGGCCCTATTACAAGATGTGACTTCATGTCTGTTTTTACCAGCCTCTCTGCCCCTTGCACAATCGTTAGATGCCACATGTGCACGGCTAAGAGAATGCAGGAAGTGACTGGGGGGTTTCCCTTAAGAAAGCAAAGAATAGGACTTGGGATGATCTGGGTTTCCGTTGTGGCTATGCATCTTAGCTTTAGGCTTTGGGCAAGCCCTCGGCCCCTTTCCAATCTTGGTCTCTGCACCTGTAAAATGGGGATACCAGTCCTCACCTTACTGATCACCGGAGTTGTTGGGTGATCACAGAGTATAAGAGACTCAATGATGTAAAGAAGTTATTTTATGACTACAAAGTGAATACATGGTTATGTATAAAATTCTGAAAATAAAGAAAACATGAAAAGGGAAGTAGAGGGAGGCCTGTGTGGCTCAGCGGTTGAGCATCTGCCTTTGGCTCAGGGCATGATCCCGGGGATCCGGGATCGAGTCCTGCATCAGGCTTCCCGGGAGGAGCCTGCTTCTCCCTCTGCCTATGTCTCTGCCTCTCTCTCTCTCTCTCTCTGTCTCTCAGTCTGTGTCTCTCATGAATAAATAAATAAAATCTTTTTTTTTTTTTTAAGGAAACAGAAAAAAACTATAATTCTGTCTCTGATTAAAAGCCATAAGTTAGGTCTTTTTTTGCCTGGCAAAATTAGAATCCTACTGTTTTTCAGGAAGGGGTAACCAACTCTTTCAACTCAGCAACAATTTGCAAATATTTTCCCCAATCTGTCCATTTCATTTTTAATGGCTACATAGGATTTCCTCCCAGAGCTGAATCTTATTTTCACAACCATTCTTCCTTCATTGCAAGACCCTATTCTGGACACTGGGGAAACTTAATGGTGGGAAAGCTCAAAACCACTGGGATAGAGGCTAGAAATCAAAAAGGATTTCACTGCAATTGAATTTTGAATGTTTGTGAATATGTTACCTATTCAAATGAATAGATCGGTGAATGCCTTCAGAGAGGTGGTGAAATTTGAACAGACTATTGAAAAATTACAAGGATTTTTTTTTTTTTTTTTTTTAAGAGACAAATGTGGAGCAGGCCGGGTGGCTCAGTGATTTATCACCACCTTCGGCCCAGGGTGTGATCTCGGAGTCCCGGGATCGAGTCCCACGTCGGGCTCCCTGCATGGAGCCTGCTTCTCCCTCTGCCTGTGTCTCTGCCTCTCTCTCTCTCTGTGTCCCGCATGAATAAATAAATAAAATATTTTTAAAAAAAGAGAAAAATGTAGGGAAAGGGGAATTCATGTAGGAATTCGAGCAAGGCAAGGATGTAGAAGTGAGAAACAAGTGCATTATGGAACAGATTTCTTTTTTTTTTTTTTTTTTTTGGAACAGATTTCTTTACCTTAAAAAAGGCTAACATCAGAATCCGGCGAGTGACAAAGGCAGGATTTGAACCTGGGTCTGGGGGATGCCTGGGTGGCTCAGCGGTTGAGCATCTGCCTTCAGCTCAGGTCCTGATCCTGCAATTTGGGATCGAATCTTGCATCAGGCTCCTTGCGGGGAGCCTGCTCCTCCCTTTGCCTGTGTCTCTGCCTCTCTCTTTCTCTGTGTCTCTCATGAATAAATAAATAAAATATATATAAAAAAAAAAAAAGGGATCCCTGGGTGGCGCAGCGGTTTGGCGCCTGCCTTTGGCCCAGGGCGCGATCCTGGAGACCCGGGATCGAATCCCACGTCGGGCTCCCGGTGCATGGAGCCTGCTTCTCCCTCTGCCTGTGTCTCTGCCTCTCTCTCTCTCTCTCACTGTGTGCCTATCATAAATAAAAAAAAATAAATAAAAAAAAAAAAGAATGAACCTGGGTCTGTCTGACTCCTCTAAGTACTCACTAGTGACCACTGTCCCTTCTTCAGGGATCTGGGCCTTTCTGGATTTGGGGCAGATTCCTTCCCACTCTGGGTCTGTGAAATGCTGTCATCGAACTAGATGATACCTACCACTCAGTCCAGGCTTACTCCCTGTGAATCCAAGTTCTGACTTACAATTTGTCTGTCACCCTGGATCTGATAGATTAGATGAGTCTTCCAAGGCTGGGGGACTCTGCCAGGGTTTCTAGGAATTTGTAAGAAAGATCTCAGTTTCTGTGAGGCTACCAGGGACTTATTAGAAGGCCCAGGTCCCGTCTCAGAGCGCTTCTATCTATGGTGGGGGTACAGCCTGCAGACTCAGAGCACTTGACCTCGCAGCCCAAGGTCAGCCACTACATACTATCGGCAGAGAAAGACCCACCCAGGAATCCCGAGAACAATTTCCAGGCACATAAAATGGCAAACTGTGAATGAGTGGACTCTGAGAAGAGCCATCCAGGGATGATAAATTGGGGGCTGGAAAACTACTTTGGCCAAGAGGCCTGTTTCATTTGGCTAGCACAATGTTTATTGAAAAGCTTGGACCAGTTACCAAACATTTAAAAACAAGAGGTTTTCAAATTTCTAGATTTTCATGAGAAACAGGAAGACCTGACGACAATGGGCCTACATCCCCATAGTTGGCTGGACTCTGGCTGCCTCTTTCTGCAGTATCCTCCTCAGCCCTGGAACCCCCAGTGGGTCCACACACTTCACCAGGTTACCTAGGGGTCTCGGGGGGATGGGAGTTTGACCAGCATGTTCTACAAGGTTGCAAACTGAACCCTAGAGAGAAGGGACTTAGCTGGGGTCGCAAAGACTGGAGACCCCAGCTGGTTTTCAGGGTACAATTCCCAGTTCTGTGTATCTTTTGGAGAACAAGCCATGGACCAGAGAACCAGGAGTCCTCAGGCCTGAGGTGAAGGTTGAAAGCCTTGCCAGGATAGAATGGAACAGCAGTTCCCCAGCTGTAACTCGCCACCCCAACCCCTTCACCTTCTCACCCCCACCCCAGCCAGGTTTGGGAATCTCCTGGTATTGGAATGTGCTACATTCTCCTTCAGAATAATCTAGAAAAGAAGTACCCTGGGCCCTTATTCTTTCCCATTCAGAATGTGTCAGTGGCGTCCTGTAGGAGGCTTGCCTGCTCCCCTAGACTGAGTTTTATCATCCCTGAGTTGAGTTTTCTTTTTTTTTTTTTTTTAATTTTTTTTTATTTATTTATGATAGGCACACAGTGAGAGAGAGAGAGGCAGAGACACAGGCAGAGGGAGAAGCAGGCTCCATGCACCGGGAGCCCGATGTGGGATTCGATCCCGGGTCTCCAGGATCGCGCCCTGGGCCAAAGGCAGGCGCCAAACCGCTGCGCCACCCAGGGATCCCTTTTTTTTTTTTTTTTTTTTTTTTTTTTTTTTTTTCTGAGTTGAGTTTTCATCCTGCGCTTCCCTCATCAATTCTCTCATCCCAATTCAATTCAACATTTAACATTGAATTGAAAACAATAAAAAAAAAACAATAACAACAAAATAGCTAGCATTTGCATATGACTTTACAACGGGGCATAATAACATTCTCACTAATTCCCCATAAGGACCCCCTAGGTTCTGGGAAGTAAAGTAAATTTCCCTCAAATCCCACGACTGGGAGTGGGTTCAGACCTCTGTCTGACAAGAAGCTGACATCAGCTGATTTTCTGTACTACAGTTGCTATATACAGATTTTCAGAACCAAGTGAGACCTGAAGTCCTGAGGATGTGGATTTACTCCATCACCTTGGCTTTCCAGGTTCTCCACGTGAATCTTGAAGTGTCAGGTCTGCACAGATCAGGGCTGGGGAGTCATCCCAGGAAGGAACCTCAAAGGGCTTTACAATGTTTTTGTAAACGTAAACTATGAATCGCAAACTTCTGCTTGTATCTCCACCTATCCTTACCCCAGCATGGGATTGAGGTTGATGACCATTAACCAGTTTGGACTGACACCCCAAATTCTTTTTTTAAAAGATGTTATTTATTTATTCATGAGAGGTACATAGAGAGAGGCAGACACAGGCAGAGGGAGAAGCAGGCTCCATGTAGGGAGCCGATGTGGGACTCGATCCCTGGGGTCGAGTCCCAAGCCGAAGGCAGATGCCCAACCTCTGAACCACCCGGGCATCCCTGACACCCCAAATTCTTGAGCCAGAGTGGACCCCAGGGACTAGCCTGCCTTCCCACAGTGTGGTTGAGCCACACAAATCCAACCGGAAGGAGCTGCTGGTTGAATCACACGGCACCTCGAATCTTCAGCTAAAACCTTAACTCAGTCCAAGCACCAACACCTTCATTCATGCAACTGGCCCCCACTCTTGGACATTTAGAGGGTTTCACATTTTCATTGGTAGAAACAGTGCTCCAGCGAACACTCTTGAACCTACATTGTGAAGCACAGCTGTGCTTGTTTCATCAGATGCCTACAAGTGAAATTGTTGGGTCCAAGGGTAAGTGTATTTCTTAGGCTTTTTTTTTTTAAAGATATTTTACTTATTTATTCATAGAGACAGAGAGAGAGAGAGAGAGAGAGAGAGAGAAGCAGGCATCATGCAGAGAGCCCGACGTGGGACTAGATCCAGGGTCTCCAGGATCACACCCTGGGCTGCAGGCAGTGCTAAACCACTGCGCCACCAGGGCTGCCCTTCTTAGGCTTTTAAAAGATGTCTCCAGGGATCCCTGGGTGGCGCAGCGGTTTAGTGCCTGCCTTTGGCCCAGGGCGCGATCCTGGAGACCCAGGATCAAATCCCACATCGGGCTCCCGGTGCATGGAGCCTGCTTCTCCCTCTGCCTGTGTCTCTGCCTCTCTCTGTGTGTGACTATCATAAATAAATAAAAAATAAATAAATAAAACATGTCTCCAGACCACTTTTCAGAAAGTTGCCCCTTCCCAGCAGTGGGATATGAGGACCCTGCGTCCTTCTAGGCCATTGCCAGCCAGAGTAGCAGGGCGCACAATATTTAATAACTTGATAGCCAAAAATGATTTTTCATGTGTTCATTCAACAAATATTTATGAGAACCGTGCACTGCGCTGAGCAACCGAGATGCCACAGGGTCAAGCCAGTAGGAGACTTGCCTTTGGAAATTCTGTCCAGTGGGAGAGAACACAACTTAGCAGGTAATTATTACCCTAAGGAGCAGTGGCATCCGTGTTGGGGAAGCTCAGGGTGCTGCTGGAAACTTAACAGGACTTAGTAGGAGGGTGTCTGGGGCGGCCTCTTTGAGGAAGCCGCCTTTAAGCAGAAACCAATTAGTTGGAAATAGAATTTAGGTTTTGTAGGCTGTTTGTATTTCCTCTTTTGTGAGTTGCCTGCTGGTGTTCTTTGCACTTTTTTTTTTTTCCTTTAGGGCATTTAAAAATATTTTGCTTATTTATTTGAGAGAGAAAGAGAGAGAGAGGATGAATGGGGGGGGGGTGGGCAGAGGGAGAGGGAGGAGAGTCCCCCCTGCATAGAAAGCTGCACTTGGGGCTTGATCCCAGGACCCTGAGACCATGATCTGAGCTGAAGGCAGATGCTTAACTGAATGAACCACCCAGGTGCTCCTGGAGCATTCTTTTTTTTTTTTAAGAAATTTTATTTTATTTTATTTTCAAAGATTTATTTATTTATTCATGAGAGACACTCAGAGGGAGAGAGGCAGAGACACACGCAGAGGGAGAAGCAGGCTCCACGTAGGGAGCCCGATGTGGGACTCGATCCGGATTCCGGGATCAGGCCCTGAGGTGAAGGCAGACGCTCAACTGCTGAGCCACCCAGGCATCCCTTAAAAGAAATTTTAAATTGAGGTAAAATGCACATATAAAAGTCACCATTGTAACCATTTTAAAGTGTACAAGTCAGTGACATTTAAGTTCATTCACAATTTTCAAAGTTAATTTATTTTGAAAAATGCCTAAAAAAGGAGTAAAACAAATATCTTGATTTTGTAAATCCATCTTTAAGAATTCTGTTGACTTTTAGGGTAGTAACTCTTTCTCTGTGATATATATTGTTTTCTTCAGCTGGCCATTTGCCTTTCCTGTGTGTGTGTGTGCGTGTGCTCTGTAGTTTATCACCAGCCATGTTTTCCTGCCCTGTGTCACAAGCAGCACCTAAACTGTCCTTTAGGAACAGAAAGGAAAATCTTCATAAATTTGAGTATAGAAAATGTAGAAGTGCACCTGAGGAATTTTTCCTTTCTTGTTCCTGGTTAACTAAAAAAGAGTTAAGGTCCTGCTGGTGACACAGAGACAGGAAATACTGCTGATGATAAACTGTGGCCCACAAGAGCACTGTCACCCCCGAAGACCACAGCACAGAGGGCCCTAGATAACCCTGGTGGGGGCAGGGGGTAGGAGTTTCTGTGCCTGTGCCTCTTACAGGATCTTTGGTGAGGCTCAAAGACAACAGCAAGAACAGAGTAGGGAGATGAATTGCAATTGCACACTCCTTCTAGTGACAAAGGAAACCCAATTGTCAAGAGAAAGAAAAGAGGCCCAGGGTTCAGTGGAAAGAGCCTGGCTGTTGGAGTCAGGAGTCAGGGAGGCCCGTACCCCTTGCTGGTGCAGGCTTGGATGAACCACCTAGCTTCCCAGCTACCTCTAAAAAGGGGGCATTCTACCCTCAGAGGAAGGCTGGTGGGACTAAATACATTCACCCAGTGCTACACCATCAGCAAGAGGCAGAGCTAGAATTTGAACCCATGTCTGTTTGGCTCTCAACCCAGAGCTCTGCTCCTGCACAAGGCACTATGATTGTACCATGGGTTATCTTGTCACTATTGCTATTAGAGAGCTAGAGAGCCGAGCATTGAAGAGAGTCAACGACGAAGGAGGTGGGTTAGCCTAGTGCCTTCTAAGCAAGCCCAATGAAGGCAAGTTGGGGGGTGCCTGACTGGCCCAGTTAGAAGAGTGTGGGGCTTTTGATGTCAGGGTTGTGATTTCGAGTCTCACATTGGGTGTAGAGATCACTAAAAAAAAATTAGAAACTTAAAAAAATAAAGGTGAGTCGGGTGGTTTCTTGCTATCCTTCAGATACGACGGGGCCTCTCTCCTGTGCTTTACTCTATCATCTCCTCCCCTTGGGTCCCTGGCTCATGGCCAACCATTCAACAAAGCCTGGCAGCAGGGGTTCATGGGGGAAGGTCCCAGAAGCAAACCAAGGTCCAGGGGCCTCTCTGTTTCATGCATGCTTTCTGCCATCCCCTCCCTTCCTTACCTGGCTAGTCCTCAGTCTCTTCAACTGCAAAATGAGAATCCTAGAGTAGGCACCTCAGAAGGGCGTTTTGAGAATTATAGAGGGTAAACTAGGTAATGAACCTTACTCAGTACCACAGCTGACACAGTTAGCACTCAACAAGTGGTTTCTGTGACTATCAACACCCTGTCCCTGCCCTCAGGGAACTTCAAAACATTTCTTCCCAATGGGAAGAAAACATATTATTGTAAGACAAGATTATAAAGCAATATCTAAAATAGGACCCAGTTATATTTTTAAAAACCTAAAAATACTATATATATGTAGAAAGGGGAAAAGATGAAAAGGAAATGTTGACAGTGCTTAACTCTCTCTCTCTCTTTTTTAAGATTTTATTTATTCATGAGAGACACACAGAGAGAGGCAGAGATACAGGCAGAGGGAGAAGCAGGCTCCTCATAAGAAGCTCCATGTGGGACTCAATCCCAGGACCGGGATCACACCCTGAGCCAAAGGCAGACACTCAGCTACTGAGCCACTCAAGCGTCCTGACAGTGCTTAACTCTTGAGTGGTAAAATTACAGGAGATCCTTATTTTTCCTTGTGTTTTCATATCTTTTCTACATTTTTCTGCAATGCACATGTCATTTGCAATCAGAAAAAAAAAAAAAAAAAGCTTTAGGAGAGCTGAGAGGAGCTATCACTTGGATCTGAGCTTGTGAGGAGGATGCCCCAGGGGAAGTGGGATTTGAGCAGGGCTTGAAAAGAAAAAGGAGAATTTGAAGAACTGGGGATGGGAGCCAGAAAAAGTCTTTATTTCTTTGTTTTGTCTGTTTCCTCCCCTAGGCTGTGGGCTCCTGGGGGCATCGTCCACAGTCTGGCTTGTTCACTGCTGTATCTTTAGCATCTAAAACAAAGAACCCCCCAAACCTGGTGCTTAGTAGGTGCTCAATAAATACGGATCTAGTGAGTGAATAACCTTGACAGCTCCACTTAGCCTGGGAAACAAGGATACTCTTAGTTCCCTGTCCAGCTGGTGCACTGCCAAAACCGAGGTGCATGGTTTCCATGGCAACAGGAGAGGGGCTGCGGCCAGCAGCAGGAGGCAGATGCAGGGATTGTGAGCTCTGCATCTTTTCAAGGTGCGCCCATGGCAGTGGGCGCTTTCAACAAATACTGAGGGAAGGGAAGGAGCTTCCTAAATACGGTTAACTCAGTTCTTCACTGTACAGGTTTATCAAATATATCAATGAGTCAGTCCTCAGGCTGGTAGTTTGGGTCTTTGAAGGAAGGTGGGAGGTTCTTAGTGGGTGGAAGGCTAGGGACTCAGGAAAGACTGGTTCTAGGCTGGACCCTGCTGTGTGACCTTGGACAGGTTACTTAACCTCTCTGAGCCTCATGTTCCTTTATAAAATGGGAGATTTGATGAACTCTAGAACTATTTATATAAAAAAAAGATGTGTGTGGTAAGAATGTAAAATGGTACAATAGCCCTGGAACACAGTTTGGTTTCTCAAAAAGTTAAACACAGAATTATCATATGGCCCAGCACTTCCATTGGTAGGTAAATATCCAAGAGAATTGAAAACTGGTACTAAAAAAAATACTTGTACACAAATGTTCATAGCAATACTATTCACAATAGCTGAAAGACTACCAATGGATGAATGGATAAAGATGGTATATCCATATAATGGAATTCAGCCATTAAAAATTATGAAGCACCGAGTTGTCCTATGACATGGATGAATCTCAAAAACAGGGATCCCTGGGTGGCTCAGTGGTTAAGCATTTGCCTTTGGCTCAGGGCACGATCCCGCAGTCCCGGGATCGATTCCCACATCAGGCTCCCTGCATGGAGCCTGCTTCTCCCTCTGCCTGTGTCTCTGCCTCTCTCTCGCTGTGTCTCTCATGAATAAATAAATAAATTTAAAAAAAAAAAGAATCTCAAAAACATTATGCTAAGTGAAAGAAGCCTGACTCAAAAGGTCAAATATTGTGATTCCGTTTATATTAAATATCTACAACAGGTAAATCCAGAGACATAATGGTTGACAGGGGCACCGTGGTGGTTGACAGGGGCCGGAAGTGGGGAAGGACTGCCTAATGGAACAGAATTTTCTTTTCTTTTTTTTTAATATTTTATTTATTTATTCATGAGAGACACACACACACACACACACAGAGGCAGAGACACAGGCAGAGGGAGAAGCAGGCTCCATGCAGAGAGCCTAAAGTGGGACTCGATCCCAGGTCTCCAGGATCAGGCCCTGGGCCGAAGGCGGCACTAAACCGCTGAGCCACCCGGGATGCCCTGAATTTTCTTTTGGAGTAATGAAAATGTTTTGGAACTCGATAGAGGAGTTGTTGTACAACATTGTGAATGTAATACGTGCTACTGAATTACATACTCTAAAATGGTAGATTTTCATAAAGTGAATTTCACCTCAATTATGAAAAAAAATAAGAAAAAAAAAGAAAAGAAAAGAAAAGAAAAGAAAAGAAAAGAAAAGAAAAGAAAAGAAAAGAAAGAAAAGGGATGTGTGTGTCCTGTAAGCACACCTGAAATTACAGGATGGAATCTTGGGAGCCTAAGAGATGAGCAAAATTGAAGGATGAGTGTGAAATGAATTTGAGAGATCATCACAGCAGCCCCATTGCCACCCCCAAACAATTATACTGCCAAGATGACATGCAGCTGGGGCCAGAACTGAGCTTCAGACCCGTCTCTAGCCACTTCTCCATGGTGGGATCCCGGGCCACTCACTCAAGCTCCCTGAGCCTCAGGCTTCCTATCTGCAGAATGGAGCTGATGCATCTTCTGTTATCTTCACTGCACTGTGGGGGAAGGTCCTGAGAGCACTCTGTGAATCCATCTTCCTCGGGTGAACCCTCTGGTATGAAGTCAATCACAGGACAGTGTCTCCTAAAAGAAGCCTGGTGCAATGAGAGCCAGTTCCTGGTTCATCGGGTAGGTACTGGTATGGAGAGAGCACACTCAGGTTAACTGGTTGGATTTGTGTGGCCCCGGGGTCACTCATCTTCCTGTTTGTTCAGCGGTAGAATGTGAGTGTTTACATCTACCTTAGAGAGAGGAGGAGTGTATACCATAAGCACTCAATAATCAGGTCCCTTTCCGCTTTATGGCTGCTCCCTGCGGCCCTCCCCTCTCGATCACAAATATTGGCGGTGCCTGGGATCCGCCCACGGATCTCTGAGCTGTGGCTCGGAGAGGATAAGGCACCAGCCTGAGGTGACACCACGAGTCCGGGCTGAGAACGCAGATCGCCTGGCTCCCGATAAAGGGAACTTCCCTCAAGTCCCTCCGTTCCTGTATTCTCTCCCAACAGACACTGGGCACCTACTACGCCCTAGGAAGGGCGCAGGTGCGTAAGGAGAGAGACCCACCAGCACAGAACGAAGCGCCCCCTGAATCCTCATCACTTCGTGAGACAGGTGCTGCGGTCCCGAGTGCACGTATTAGGGAACGGGCTCTGTTGAACAGAGGCTTCAGAACAGCCGGGAGCCACCAGAACACACAACCGGGGAGCTGAGGTCTCGAATTCGAACTCGGGTCCGCCCCGGCGCCCCGCCCGGAAGCCGCCCACTGCGCGCGTGGCTCGGGGCGGCCGAGGCGCGCGGCGCCGGGAATCCCGAGCGGAGTTGGAAGCCGGGCCCGTTCATTTGCATGCTAATACCCAGAATGCTTTTCCCCGCACACCGCTTCTCTTAATGGAAGCGCTCAGTTTGGAACCGTGGAAAGTTTGGAGCACATACTTTGCTCCCTCTTCGCAACTGTGGGAACTTCCTCCCCGCGCACGCGGTGCCCGCAGCCCCGGGCTCCGAGCCGGCTGGTGGCGGCCGCCAGCACTTCCCCGGCAGGCGGACCTCGGCATCCACCCCGCGCGCGGCAGCATCCCCAGGCCCGCCGGGGACAAAGCGCCCTGGCCTGCCGGCGGGGCCCCGGCTGGAGCGCTCGGCGACTCTCTGGGTTGCGGGCGCTGGGGATGCTCCCGGCCTCGGGACGCTTTACGGCGCTCCCCGGGCCCGCCAGTACCCCCGGCTGTCTGGGGGCTGCCGGGGCGCGCGGAGCCCCCCCGTTCCTGTCCACCGCCCTTGCCTCCGTGTGGTCGCTTCCCCGAGCCAGTGACTTCCCGCTCCCCGGGGCACAAAGCTCAACGTGTGGCGGTCTGGGAGAAGGGCTGGACGGTGGCCTCCTCTCCGCAGCTCTCCCGGGCACGCAGCCCCCTCGGTTCGGCCCGTGAGAGGGGTGCAGCAGCAGCAGCTCCGGAGGCTCGGCCTGCCCCCGGCCAGGACCCCGGGCCCTCGCTGGCGCTGCGAGCGGGAAGGCGGTCGCAGGCGACTTCTGGGGATTTGGCGCATCAAAGTGGGGCTCCGAAGGGTAACCGACGCCCGCTCGACTTACGGGTGCACACCACAGGCTGGGGGGCCCGGGTCTGCACCCCTCGGCCCCTCACCCCTCCCTCCCGTCCGCTCGCCGCCACTCTCGGCGGGGAGGGAGGGACAGCGGGAGCTGGTTTGCTGGCTAGGCGCTTCGTTTGCATTGGTCCGGGGGGGCTGAGACTGCAGCCCCCGGCCCCGAGGGCGGGGTGGGGAGGCGGGGGCCGGACGGGGGCTCAGTCTGCGCCAGCATTGGCGGAGCTGGGGAATGGGGAGGGGGGGGCAGGAAGCGGGGGGAGCGGAGCTGCGGGGGGGGTGTATAAATAGGGAAGGGGGGACGTGCATCCTCGGCTGGGTGAGGGGGGGGCGCTCGGCACAAAGAAAGTGGAAAGTTTGCAGCGCGGGGCGGCCCGGACCAGGGATCCGGGTGCGCACGTGCAGGGCCGGGGGCGCCGGGGGCCCCCCACGCCGAGCTCGCCGTTTCTTTTTTTTTTCCTTGCAAGCGAGAGGGGGGGGTGTTGTTGGTATCGCCCCCTCCTTCTCCTCCCCCCAGGGGTGAAAGTGCAAGAGGAAGTGCAGCCGCTGCCATCTTTCCTCCGCTCCGAACACACGGAGGCCGGGGCCGCAGCGCCGCCGCTCCGCCGCCGCCTTCGCCCGGCCCCGGGAAGGGCCCACCCAGCCGCCGCCACTGCCCGCTCGCTCCAGCGTTCGCCGTCGCCACCGCCCGCCAGGCTCCGGGACCAGGCCCGCGCTGCCGCCCCCGTGCGCGCCCCGCCGCCGCCGCCTTCGCCTTTTGTTTCCTCCGCTCCGGCGCCCCCGCCCCGGCTCGCGCTTTGCAGGGGACGCAGCGCGCGCCCCCAGCGGGCCCGGGAAAGCCGCGGCGCGCGCGCGCACGCCTGCGCGGCAGACCCCTCCGCCTCCTCCCCGCGCGCGCGCGCCCCTTTTGGCTGCGCGCCGGCGCCGCCTGGCGGGCGGGAGGGGAGGTGGCAGGCGCGATTGCGGGAGGGGCGCACCTCTTTGCTCGCGTACCCCCCGGAGGTAGACCTAGAAGGGGAGGCGGGCAGGCGGCGAGGGGAGAGGAGCGCTCGGTCCAGCAGGGGTGGGGGCAGCTATGTGGGAGGTGGTGCGCCCTGCGGTCTAGACAGTCCGATCCGGGCAGGGGGCGTGTGCGCTCGGCGCACCTGCGAGACTACAGAGCCCCGGGCCGGCACGTGTGGGGAGTGTAGATCCGTCCGCTGCGCCCGGCTTCTCGCTGCCTAGGGGAAGGGAGGGGGGCGGGCGAGCGCCGCGGCCCGGTTTGTGGGGAGGGGGCGGCGGCCATGGAGCGGGTGAACGACGCTTCCTGCGGCCCATCGGGCTGCTACACCTACCAGGTGAGCAGGCACAGCACCGAGATGCTGCACAACCTGAACCAGCAGCGCAAAAACGGCGGGCGCTTCTGCGACGTGCTCCTGCGGGTGGGCGACGAGAGCTTCCCCGCGCACCGCGCCGTGCTGGCCGCCTGCAGCGAGTACTTTGAGTCGGTGTTCAGCGCCCAGTTGGGCGACGGCGGAGCTGCTGACGGGGGTCCCGCTGACGTGGGGGGCGCAGCGGCGGCCCCAGGCGGCGGGGCTGGGGGCAGCCGGGAGCTGGAGATGCACACCATAAGCTCCAAGGTGTTCGGGGACATCCTGGACTTCGCGTACACTTCCCGCATCGTGGTTCGCCTGGAGAGCTTCCCCGAGCTCATGACGGCTGCCAAGTTCCTACTGATGAGGTCGGTCATTGAGATCTGCCAGGAAGTCATCAAACAGTCTAATGTGCAGATCCTGGTGCCCCCTGCCCGGGCAGACATCATGCTCTTTCGTCCCCCTGGGACCTCGGACTTGGGCTTCCCTTTGGACATGACCAACGGGGCAGCCTTGGCAGCCAACAGCAATGGCATCGCAGGCAGCATGCAGCCCGAGGAGGAGGCAGCCCGGGCTGCTGGTGCAGCCATTGCGAGCCAAGCCTCCCTGCCTGTGTTACCCGGGGTGGACCGCTTGCCCATGGTGGCCGGACCCCTGTCCCCCCAACTGCTGACTTCCCCGTTCCCCAATGTGGCATCCAGTGCCCCTCCCCTGACTGGCAAGCGAGGCCGGGGCCGCCCACGGAAGGCCAACCTGCTGGACTCAATGTTCGGGTCCCCAGGGGGCCTGAGGGAGGCGGGCATCCTTCCATGTGGCCTGTGTGGGAAGGTGTTCACTGATGCCAACCGGCTCCGGCAGCATGAGGCCCAGCATGGTGTCACCAGCCTCCAGCTGGGCTATATCGACCTTCCTCCACCCAGGCTGGGTGAGAATGGGCTCCCCATCTCTGAGGACCCCGACGGCCCCCGAAAGAGGAGCCGGACCAGGAAGCAGGTGGCATGTGAGATCTGCGGCAAGATCTTCCGTGACGTGTACCATCTCAATCGGCACAAGCTTTCCCACTCGGGAGAGAAGCCCTATTCTTGCCCGGTGTGTGGGCTGCGGTTCAAGAGAAAAGATCGCATGTCCTACCATGTGCGGTCCCACGATGGGTCGGTGGGCAAGCCCTACATCTGCCAGAGCTGTGGGAAAGGCTTCTCCAGGTGAGGAATAGTGCCCCCTACCCCGTGACCTGTTCTCTTCCTGGCTCATGGGACAGTTTCTTGCTGAGATTTGGGAGGAGTGGGATTTGTGGGGGTCACTCGATCCTCTAGGGCCACATCAGGTTTGGGGAGAGTATTTTGGCCCCAGTTGTGTGGCCAAGAGCTGCTTTCTCTTCCTGCAGGGAAGTTCTCTGGCACTAGGCGTGCCCTACTGTCTGTCTTCCTTTGGGCCTTTTGGGAAGGGGCTGGATTCCTCAGGCCACAGCCACCGGGCCTCACCATTCTTCTCCCTGGGCTCCCTTTGTGTTTCTGGCACCAGGCGTGGGGCCCCCTCTGGGGACTGGAGGCTTTTCCTCCAGCGACTTTCCCTGCTTGAATGGCTGCCCAGGGAGGGAGTGAAACAAGTGCATCTGGGACTCCTTATACTCCATGCTACTAAATCCCCCCCTCCCCAGGCACCAGCCGTCCTGGGTAGGCAGACTCAAGCTTCGGCCTTCACACCCTCCTGGGATCATGGAGCACAGAGTTCTGCACCGAGTCTCTTAGCACCAAAATCTTTGACCTATTGTGACCTGGTGATTCTAGAGCCTAACTGAACCCAGTGATGCCCTTTATGCTTTCAGGACAGAGAGGGTGCGTTTTTAGAGTCACTTTTTAGCGAGCCTGATAGGGAACTGAAGACTTGTCTGGGAGCAGAGGGTTATTTTGCTTTTCCTTGTAAGATAATATTCAGAATAAAAGGCTGGTTTTAACTTGCCTGGATACCGAGAAGCGTGTGTGTCTGTGAACCTACGGATGGAGAACTCCCTTGGAGGGGCCCCAGCCAGGAACCAGTCTTACCGGTCAGGCAGCCCCTGCCCACCTGCTCCACGGGCATCTGGTTTACCAGCCCAGCTGGGGACTTAAGGCTCTATCCCGTGGCCTCTGGGGACTGAATTCCATCCGGGTGGCATTCATTGGCTGCCCTGGTGGGAGAGGCTGGGGGAGGGGAACACTGAGTTTCTAAGGGGCTTTAGTCTGGACAATGAATCACACATACCCCCTTCCAGAAAGGCTGCAGTGCAGCCTTGTCTCATTCTAAAGCCACCTCCCCTGGTCCCAGAAATCATTTGAGCTTCTGGGGGTGGGGGTTGGGGCAAGGTCAGAGACAAACACTCCCCTTCCCCCTCTAGAGAAAAGCAGGGCAGAGAGGCCTGGGCCTGTGGAGCTGGGTGGTGACTTTGTCTTTGTTGGGATGGGATGGGGAAGAGGGAGTCCTCTCCATGGGGAGGTGGGGGGGGCGGTATGTGTGTGTGTGTAGGTAGGTAGGGGTCGGGGGTCTGGCCAGGTTTGTGGCCCCATTTATAAGGTCTTGTTTTAAAGTGTCTCGTGGTTCTCTTTTCCAGGCCTGATCACTTGAATGGACATATCAAGCAGGTGCACACTTCTGAGCGGCCTCACAAGTGTCAGGTAGGGGTCGGGGCCGGGACAAGATGGGCTGAAAGAGAATGCTGCTGTTCTCCCAGCCCAGCCACAAGCCAGCTGATGTGTGTGCTGGGCCGCTAACTGACCACCACTGCTGTGCACACCTCCCCCTCTGTCCCTCCAGCCTCCGTATGCTTTCCTCCTTTGTTCTTCCCCCCTGGCCCCCTCCCCCCCACCGCTGATGTCCCCTCCTTCCTGGTTGCTGGGTCCTGGTTCCCACCCTGTCTCTGTCTTCGCTCTTTTGCTTGGCTTTCCTCTCCTGGCATTTGCCAGCTCCTTGGACGGTGGGCCACGTTGCACAAGTGTCGTCCTGGGGTCACTGGCTCCCCATTGGGCCTGGCTTCTGGTTCCCAGCAGTTTGCAGGAGCCACTGCGGAGAAGGAAGGGTTTGTAAAGAGCTCCTGGTGGTCCAGCTAACAGCTCTTTCCCTTGTCAGCCAGGCAGGCTGACTTTCTGGGGTCCCCTGAGTTCAGGGCATGAGGGGTGGCAGTGGGAACGACAGCAAAGGAGGACAAGAGTGAATGGTCTCGTTCTTTGAGCACTGGCACCTGTTTAACCCATCTGAGCCATGTGTGCAAGCAGCCAGGGCTTCTGAGGACTGGAGAGGAAGGTGGTTTCCTCTCCTGGTGAGCTCTTTGTGTAGCAGGGAAGGCTGGGCAAAAGTCTCACCCTTGGTGTGTCTGTTTCAACAGTATCTGGGGGCCCTCTGGTACCCAGGAAATTGAATTTCCTCTCCTGGCCACTGAGCATTCCTGTGTGGAACACCTGTATCTTCTCCTTGGCTATCTTCCCTCCCCTGCCACGTTCCCGCCATCTGAGGGGGAGAGAGTCGGGGGGTGCTTGTTATAGCTTCTGGTAGAGTAACGTGTTTCTCTTATCCTGTTGGTGGCAAGGAGGGAGGGGTTCAGGGAGACCTGCAGGGAGGAACAGACGTGCTGTAGGTAGGGCAGCGAGCCCCCAGGGCTCAGGTGTGGAGCTGTTCACAGCCAGCCAGGCCAGGTGGCCTCCCCTGAGGACGTTGACCTAGGGTGGGCATGCTGGGATCTGTCTGTGCCTTGCTGCCTTCTCTCTGTCTCTGAGTCTCTCATCACAGAGCACATTGTGACTCTCCCAGGTAGTGTGCTGAGCAGCCTGGCAGAGTAGGAGGAGCCCAGAGGGCAGTGGGGGCGAGCCCGGTGGCCGAGGGGGGTAACCTGCACTCTCTGCCCTTTTTCCAGGTGTGGGTTGGGAGCAGCAGCGGCCTGCCGCCCCTGGAATCTCTTCCTAGCGACCTGCCATCATGGGACTTTGCCCAGCCTGCTTTGTGGAGGTCGTCCCATTCGGTTCCTGACACCGCCTTTTCCCTTTCTCTAAAAAAATCATTCCCAGCCCTCGAAAACCTGGGCCCAGCACACTCCAGCAGCGCTCTCTTCTGCCCAGCCCCGCCGGGATATCTGAGGCAGGGCTGGACTGCCTCAGAGGGCAGCCGGGCCTTTACCCAGTGGCCTGTAGGCTAGCCGGCGCCTCCCCAGAGAGGGTTTTCTGTGGAGGGGAACGGGAATGGCGGTTGCTCTGAGACCCCTGCTTTTGGGAGAGGCCAGCAAAATGGTTCCTGCCCACCATGCCCAGCTCCTTCCTGTGTGATTTGTAGTCTTTCCCAGCTCAGGGACCCCAGGGGTAGTAAGGAGCTCCTTTCTGGGTCCCCCCACAGGCTGTAGGTTTCTTTCTGGGTTCTCTTGCTTTTTTCTCCCCCTTTAACAGTTGGCACCCCTAGGTATCTGTCCTTGCCTGGGTGATTTTAGGGGTTGGTGCTTTCCCAAGAACTAAGTCATGGGCTTACGTGCTTCTCCCTCCCTTAGCATCACCTCCCGTAAGGTGTGGGCTTTGGCTATCCCCCCTCCCTCCTCTAAGGATGAGTCCCCCTCCAGAGGAGATTGGGTCAACCTGTGCCGCCCTTGTCCCTTCCCACTCAGACAGGTCCTGCTTTTATTTCTGGCTAGTGAGTTAGACTTTTGTGTTTTTGAGGTTTATTAGCAGGTCTGCTCAGGAACTAGACTAACCAGTAGCTTTATATTGGATCACCCCAGTATATTGTTTTGGGGGCTGATAAAGCAGGTGTAGACCCCACCTTAGATCCCAGTGATATGCCCTTTAGCCCCCCGCCCCCAGCCTCCACGGGGGTAACAGGAGTGATGATAAAAGTTTTCATTCTAACATTTGAGGCTTTGTGTGTTTTGTCTTTGATCTCTGTCATAACACTGACATCATTGTCCCTTGGTGTACGTAACGAGCCCACTCCTGCCCTGCTCCTCCAACACTTACAGACCTGCAGCCCCTACCTCCAGCCCCATTAGCCAGAACTCCCCTAAGGATGAGCCAGCAGGTGCAGACATGCTGGGCTGTCTGGGCTGGCTGGCCAGTGTGCCTTGGCTTGGTTAAACAACAGGGGCATGAGTTTTGCATGGTGTGTATTCTGAAAGCATCAGAGGTGAAGAGATAGCTCTCTGGGCGTAAGAGCTGGGCCCGAGCTATACCTCTCCACCCCTCCTAATACCACAGATGACAGAAGGGGCCAGTTACAGACACTGGTGCCCCAGCTTGAGTGAAAAGACCATCTGAGTGTCGGGGCATGAAGCCTCAGGCTTGGCAGTGACACACACATCTCCCCAGGGCTTGGCCTGAGTGCCCCTCACTGGCTCAGATGTCTCAGGCACTGCTAGCCTAATAACTACAGTGGGGCTGGGCCATCTCCCCCACATGGAGTTCAGCCTGAAGCCAAGAGACTAGAGCAACTCAAGACCTCTCCTGTTACTTGTAGTGGCCTCACTTCTCAGGGGCTAGTTGGGATGGTTTGGGCTGGGGTAGCTCATTAGAGAAGGGATGAATTGGGAACAAGGGAGCTGACACCCCCAAGAAGAAAGGGACCAGCGAGGCCAATGGCCTTGGGCCTCCATGTATTGCCTTTACTCTTCCAGGGCTATAAAAAAGACTGCTTAAGACCATACCCCATCCCCCCACAAAGGCCACCAAAGGTTGGCTGTGCACTAGTGGCCCTGATACCATTTGGGCACCATTCTTGAGTTGCTTAACCCTGGGGAGGAAAAGCTTTAGGAATTCTGGGATGGGGAGAAACTGTTAGGGGAGTGAAGGGAGCATGGCTGGGACTCAGTATTGAATGGGGAAGACCAGAGGAGACCCAAGCTCAGGGTGGCTGGGCTGGGACCTGGCAGATGTGCTCCTAACAACAACAGGCTGTCTGTGCACAGGGCCGAGGGGGAAGTGGTGGCCATTCCAAACATCAGTGGTGATCAGAGCATGCTATGCTGGCCCACTCTTTTCCCATCAGGGTCGCACTGTCTTCTCTCTGTCTCCAGGATGAGAAGCACCTTTCTCCCGAGTTGCCCCAGTATATAGATTTTAGATATCCCCTTCTTTGAGATCTCTCTTTTGGCCACTCTTCTGTATTGTGTGACCAAGCTCTTTATGTTCTGTGTTGTCTAAACTTCTGACAGGCCTAGACTCAGACTTACACTTTGACAATTCCCCACCAAAACTCGAGGGACTGTAGCCATGAAGGGTTACTTCTGGCACAGAGAAGCCAACTCCAGCTTGGCTTTGTAATATAGTGAAAGTTTTTGTTGTGTTTGTGGGGGATTTTTCCCCAGCAGCAGATTTACATTCCTAATTATGTTTGCTCAGGGTAAAGTTAGCTTTCATTCCTTCAGAGATAATCAATGGAAGAGGGGGTGGGGGAAGTCGGCTTGGTCTGAGATTTTAATTTTGCCTAGCTAATCCCTCAAATGGATAATCCACTTGTGGATAATTGAAGTTTGGCTGTCCATTATCTTTAGGTAGCACAGTATGACAGGCAGTGCTTTAAAGGACAGACCCCAAAGGAGGTTGGCAGGAGAAACAAGGCATCACTTTCACATCCTTCTAGTGGCGCCTCTCCCAGGGACCACAGAAATTGGAATTCTGAATGTGTGCTTTCACATTTTCTTCCACCTGGTCCATGTTTGGTTCCTTTGAGATCTTAGGCATTGACCACACTGCCTCTCATTGTTGGAGGGCTGGTCCTCAGGTCACTGGTTGGCAAAGCTGGCAAATTATCCCCAGATAATTGTCAGGTGTACCCCTCTCTCCCGAGGGTGTTTTTGGCACCCTTGCTCTGGTTTACAGGCAGGTGGGCTGGGTGGAAGATGGAATCCCCCACACACACTTTTGCCGGTGATTGGGTCCAGAAGTCTGACTGAGGAGGGGCCCACCTGTGCCCAAGACCCAAGTGCCTATGATGTTTCCTAAGTCACCTGTGTTCGAGTTTCTCTGCACAAATGCTGTCACCTCTCCCTTTCTGGGGAGTCCTGGCCACCCTGCACTGTGTTAGAAAGTATAAGTACCCTTCCCTCACCAGAAGCTATCCCTGCTGAGTCTGGAAATGGGCAGAGCACAGGCACAGGGGCTGCTGGTTCATATTCCAGTCATCTTGTATCCCCTCTGGGCCTCTGTCTGCCTGGCTATAAAGTGGGTAAGGGACAAATACCTCAGGGAAGCTGGGAGGGGAAGCAGGGTACTGGCCAGCAGCTGAGTCATGTACTTCAGGCAAATCATTCTCCAAACTCAGTTTCCTCATTTGTCAAATGAATAAACTCAATGTGTAAAACAGATAAAGGCAGTATTTCATTAGCATAAGGTGTTCTGTTCAGATATGCAGCTATTTCTTAAGAGACGATGACTGAGAGCCAGAGAGCCTGTCCTGATGCACACAGACATTGGGGACTGGAGTAGGAACAGCAGCATCTTTGGCCTCCACAGTATCGCATACACTGGTTTCTCACTTTGAGCACGTACAGTAAGGAGATAAACATTTGTACGTGGTAATGGCGTTCAGACATTTACCTCGAGGTCTCAGGATCTCAGGAAGTGCTTCTGTTAGACAGCAGGAGCAGCTCCATTCTAGTGACCTAATGGGGTGGTGGGTCTTCAGTGGGTTAACATTCGTTCTGAAGGTGAATGTTGCTTTCTCTTGGGAGTTCTAAAATAGTTAAACACACACACATACACACATAGAACAATGAATCAAACTTAACGTGAAACTCTGAAACATCTCCATGGAATCCAAATAGTTTTTAAACTCTCCAGACTGAACTCCCTCAAGGACTTCCCTGACATTCTGTGACCTCCAAGGCTGGAGTACCTGAGCAAACCTCCAGATGAGGAAGGACTGTTGTGGGGAGGTCAGGGACTGAGACTGAGTCAAGTAAGCCCTCAGGTATAGGAAATGCCTGAGGACCTGGGGCTGCCTCCCAGGGCTCTGGTGCTGACCCACAGCTCCTGAGTAATCTGCTCCTGGGATCTGGCTAGGATTTGGTGCTCATACCACAGCTTTCTATGGCCACACTCTTTGAGAGTGAGAACCAGCGTGCCTCAGAGGGCTTCTGTGTGGATGGATTGCATGGGATCAGTGTCTCTGAAAGGCTAACCATGGTGCCTGCCTGGCATAGAATGCATATTAGATCAATGTGGGGTGGTATCATTCTTGTTATTACCATCACTTCCCCAGCTTGACATCATAAATGCTTCTGAATCATGTGGCCTTCTTTCTCTCTGTTAATTCTCACGTTAGCAGAATTGCTAACGTGCTATCATTTTATGGGCTGCTTTCTCAATACAAACTCACAAGAATATTACAAGGAGTAATCTCTGTGCTTTGTCCTGCCTTCGCTTTCATTCCCCTGTGGCCAAGACTAACGTCACTTTTGAATAAAGTGGATAAATTGAATTCTTTTTATAAAGCAAGTAGGGAAAATCCAGGATGGAGAACAGGAAGACTGGTCTGTTCATATGCCAATTTACTTCTGTAAGTTCAGTTATAGTCCGTCCAACTAAAGTCAGTTCTTCATGTTTAAGAATGAGTGAATGCCTCATCTTTATTTTGTAAAGGAGTGTGAAACGTAGTGTACCATGTTCTGGGCATGTTGTAGTAACCACTTGGAACCAAGAATTCCAACTCAAGTGTCTCATGAGGGGGCATCATGGGAAATAAGAGCAACTTACTTGCCATTCCGGGGAGAAAGTGTGGGCAGCACGTAAAGCTCTCTTTATACAGGGATTCCATGTGTTGGTCCAAAACATTTTTTGTTTCCTGGTGTGCTTGGTGGGGAGTCGGGAGTGGAATGCCAGTTTTCACCTCATTCTGTTTTCCTTTCTGCCCTCAGACCTGCAATGCTTCTTTCGCCACTCGAGACCGGCTGCGCTCCCACCTGGCTTGTCATGAAGATAAGGTGCCCTGCCAGGTGTGTGGGAAGTACTTGCGGGCAGCGTACATGGCAGACCACCTGAAGAAGCACAGTGAGGGGCCCAGCAACTTCTGCAGCATCTGTAACCGAGGTAATCTCCTTGCTATTTCCTCACTTCCAGGGGATGGGCCTGAGCTTGCATGGGAGGCCAGGGGTGTCTTGATCACCTTGCCTCAGACTCCACTCCTTGCACGGCTGGCCCTCCCTTCCCACTGAACAATAAACACCTTCATTGCCCAGCTAGCTACACCTCTTCCTTTCCATACTTGGAATGCTTGGAATAGGAGTTCCCAAGAGATCAGCAAATGGGAACAGAAGGAGAGTACTGTTTCCAAACCTGGGCTCATAACATGTGCTGTGTGGATGGCAGGATGGATATATTCTGTAGACACCACGGAACTCCTGAGGTTGGCAGGAGAGGCATTAGGCACTGAAAAGTAGGAAAAAGGCGGTCCTGCTTGAGAGCTTTTGCTGGCTGATTCACTGGCATGTGAACTTCAACAACCAAGGAAGGAGGTTGAGTCTGGAGATGGACAAGGGGCAGAAAGTTTCTAACGAACGGTCAGAAAAGAGCCCAAACCCAGGTAGACTGTGGTCTTGATGAGACAGGAAGGTGGAAGGTGCTCTGAGCAGGACAGTGCGCTTGAGGCTGAGGTTGGCCTAGGTGGGGTCTGGCTCTGTGGCCTCAGTGCTGTCGTGATGAAGTTAGGCCTGCCCCTGAGCTTCTGCCAAGGCTTGTTGGTGGTTGGAGGGCTAAGGTTTGTGTTGTGCAAGCACAGTGTCAGTGGAGGAGGCCTGCGCCGTATCTGTGCTGAAGGAGGTCGGGGCAGCTGTCTGTGGTGGGTGTGAAGATGCTTCTGCACGGTGCGCTTGCTTTGGCCAGGTGGGGACGTTGCTGGGAAGTCCTTTCTTCTGAGACAGTGTTGTCCCAGTGCCTCTGGAAGTCTTGGGTATGGCTTAGTGGATTGAGGACTGAGGTGGTTAGGGGATCCAGTGTTTAGTCCACACCCCTCCTACCTGGCCCTACTCTGTTACCTTGAGCTCTCCCTTTCCCTTTCTAAGCCTCGGTTTCTTCGTCACTTAAGAGGGGTTAAGAACACCCCACCTTGCCCACCGCATAGGGTGGTTGTGATGATCCCAGGAGACAAGGTAGGTCAAAGTTCTCTGAACTCCCCGCAAGAAGCTACCCACTTGGGAAGTCCTGGCCTTACGCTTTGTAACCATGTTAGGAAAGACACAGCTGGCTGACACTCTGGTATGGACCAGGCACAACACCCTTGCAGTCCTTGGCTGGAGTCTCTGGGTGCCTGTGCTGCCTCCACATGCCCTGAGGTCACTGGTAGAGAAAGACTGCTGAGTAGCTGAGTGTTCTTCATGCCCTGGAGCTGGGTCCCTCTCTGGGATTGCACACCTGGAGTTTGCCATGAAGGCCACGGATATTGATGTTTGTACCACCAGGAAACCTGCTGTGATAGCAGGGGAGGCGGTAATAAAAACTGATTAAGCTTCCGTCCTATTTTCTGACATGTCAGTCGAACCCTTTCTGGCAGGAGCTTCCCCTGAATAGTGAGCAGTGGGGTTGTGTGTGCAGGGAGTTATCAGGCTGTGGCTGACCATCTTGACCGTGGCTGCCCCAGCTCTAAAAAAGATGGTTTCTTATCTGGTTTCATCCTAACCTGGCTTCCTGACAGCACCCCTCTCTCCCCTGGCTCCTCACAAATAACTAAACCTGCAATGTGCAGTCAGCAGGTGCTTGATAAAGTTTTCAAGCCTAAGTTCTCCATCTGAGAACTGAGGTCAGAGACCAGAGGCAGGAAACCAGTGAGAGTGGAGAAGGATGTTAATGATGAAACTCAGAGCTTAGCTCAGATTGCAGAGTGGGGCAAGAACTGGACGGGAGGCCCAGGGCCAGAGCCCCCGGGGGCCCAGCTCAGGAGGAAAGAAGAGCTGAGAGCAGCAGGGAACAGCAGGGAAAGTCGACCCAGTTAGGAGACAGCTGATGTGGCAAACCCAACAACTGTTGTATGTCGAGACTTGGGCAGCAGCCACTGGCCATGTGACCGGTCTGGGGGAACCAGAAGAGTCAAACCAGAGCCCACCTTTTCTCAGTAAAGCCAAGACTATATCTGGATTATAGGCTAAACACCTTTGAGTCCTAGAATCAGAATGGGAAATCCCATTCCTTCAAGAAGACAAAAGAGGGCTCTGGTCCAGCCCTCCCTAGGCATACAGAAGGAAAGAAAACAATTTTGATCTTTATCAGAAGAGAAGGATCAGGCTTCTACCTCAAGACTCATTTGTTGGGCAGAAATAGGAGGAGATGACTCCTGAGGAAAAAAAAAGAAAAAGAAAAAGGAGGAAGAGGAAGGTAGTTTGTCCAGGAAAAGGATAAGGATACCAAAGACATCAAGACCCTGGAGTCAGAAAGCAGAAAACTGAATCATCCTTCATCCTGCCCACCCCCAAGGCTTTGATACAGGAAGAGGTGCACAAATAAATGAATGTACACTTATCTTCAGAAGGGTTCAAGCAAAGGCTGATGTCAGCCAGATGGTCAGATGGTTGAGGTTGGATCAGGTGCCCTTTCAACCCCCTTCAATCCCAACAGTTCTCAAGCATTCGACTTAACTGCTTATAGATCTGCCAGTCTGCCATGCAAATGACTCTTGCCCATGAAGAATGAGAAGAACAGAGGCAGCCTGGCTGCTCTAGCCCCACATTTGAGACAGATGACTTTGTCTTTGTCTTAGAGACATACCAATACCAGGATGTGGGTCATACCATCTGTAGAAGAAGATAACTTGTAGTGGAAGGAGTTAACGATGGCTAGAAAGGCTTGTTTCCCTATTTGCAAATCAAGGAAATGAGTTGAGTTGAATGGTGGAAAGGAGAGAAGGACCTGGTAAATCACCATGATTTTCCTCCTTCCTTTGTAAATTTCTGTAGCAGGGTCTTTGTATATGCACACATACTTGTATGAGAAAGAGGGATGGATAGCTTATTGGAAATCTGCCTTTGACAGAATGACAATTCAACATTTGAACTCCAACATCATTGGTTAAAGGTAGAAGCCTTCTCTCTGGTCAGAGGTGAGCATACAAGTTGTCACCA
This sequence comes from Canis aureus, assembly GCF_053574225.1. Classification (NCBI taxonomy): domain Eukaryota; kingdom Metazoa; phylum Chordata; class Mammalia; order Carnivora; family Canidae; genus Canis; species Canis aureus. Next base: position 27,848,652 of record NC_135637.1, on the reverse strand, counting down.
GTGCCAGTCATGAACACAGACAGCCTGCCATTCCCCTGGACTGAGCTAATACAAACCTACTTAGTGTCTCCCTCCAGCACAGCTCTGTTGGGCAAGACCCAATCAGAGTTGGACAAGAAGAAAGCAGTCCCTGACCCCTGTGTGGACGTAAAACTTGCAAAAGGAGATTTGCTTCTGGAGTGCAAATTCCAGCATACTAAGCAAGAAAATGCAGTGGAGGATCCGTACTTATAAATTTGGTTATAAATTCTTCATCTCTGGAGTGCAAGGGAGGGTGGTTTGTTGGTTGTAGTGAAGTCACAAGTGTGCTCACTGCCTTCATCCTTCTGGTGCCTGGATCAAGCTGCATCTTTGGTTCTTGGTTAATCAGGGGTGAATGCGTAGGTGAGTTCAGAATTCCGGCTACATATTTCTGGCTTCAAAGATGTGTTCTTCTCAGAAACTCGACTTCTGTTTTATCCCAACACTTGGCTGCTGAGTTGCTCTGTGTTTAAGTTCTGGGCTTTAAGTGGCAGCTGTGGATCTACTCCTACCACCCTGCCATGTGGTTTTGCTATAGATAGTACAGTCTGCAGCTGGGGTAAAGTCAAGAGGACCTAGCCATGTGTTTTTCAGGAAAACACAGCAGATTTTCATTGAGCGTCTGCTGTATTCCCCTAGTATAGCTCTTTCCACAAGGAGTAAATATGATTCTTGGTGCTCCTTTCCTCCTTTCCCATCCCTTTTCATCTCAGTGGACCTGCTCTGGTACACCGTGGAGAGGGCTTCACACCACTGTAGAGGCTCTACAGGGACTATAAAACAAACGAAAATCCCTTTTTTTTAAAAAAAGTATTTATTCATAAGAGACAGAGAGAGAGAGAGAGAGAGGCAGAGACACAGAGGGAGAAGTAGGCTTCCTGCAAGGAGCCCGATGTGGGACTCAATCCCAGATCCTGGGATCACGCCCTGAGCTGAAGGCAGATGCTTAACCACCAAGCCACCCAGGTGTCCCAGAAAATCCCCTTTAAAGTGGAGTTCTGGTGTCATTCGAAAGTCCTGATATCTTATGCTGGTTGCCAGGGGCCACAGCACCAATCCCAGGGGCAGGGCTAAGGTCCTCTTTCCTGTTAGTCTTATATCCTCATTCCCGACAACAGCCCTCCCTCTTAGGAATGTTTATATGGGACCCTTTTTTTTTTTTCTTAAGATTTTTATTTACTCATGAGAGACACAGAGAGGCAGAGACACAGGAAGAGAGAGAAGCAGTCTCCATGCAGGGAGCCCGATGTGGGACTCGATCCTGGGTCCCCGGCATCACGCTCTGGGCCAAAGGCAGGTGCCAAACCGCTGAGCCACCCAGGCACCCCTATATGGGACCCTCTTAAGCCAGTCTGTCCCCTGTGATTGACCCCAGACAGTCTACTGAGTCACAGCACAGGACAGGTCACTCTACTAGGCAGAGTAGGACACCAGTAACTGGACCAGCCGGTCTGTAAAGTAGCTGTATTAGGAAAGAAAGGACAATTCACTTAGTCCTTCTTTCCTCCAAAACTATCAACTGCTATCATCAGAGGAGTATTTGTTAAATAAGCTTTCCACAGTTTAGCTCCTGTCTGCTAGTGGCTTCCATTCTAACCCACCAATATGGCAGAGAAACACAGAAGTGTAAACGGTGATAATGAACGTACTGCTGAAATCTAAGGGATTTCCCCAGGGCCAGGGCCCATTGAAGAGTTTGCTCAGTGCTTAAGGACCACATAGTGGCACATGTCCTGGGGTTGGACTCCATGCTCTGCCATATATATAGTAGCTGCACATGTGCCTGCAAGTTACTTAACCTTACCAACCCTCTTATTTCTTCATCTATGAAACAAGTATACTAATAATTCCCAGCTCATAGGGTGGCTGGGGGAATTCTACAGAATAATGCACATGGTGTGCTGGGCGCTGGCATACCATTATCTCTTGCTGAAAGTGAACCTTTATTACTGTTCCAGCAGTATTTGAAAGGCCATGCCAAATCATATTTTTTAAAACAAGTCTTGTGCAGACATTACACAGTACTCTGCAGCCTCTGACCTATTAAAAGTGGATCCCACTGTTATCCTAGAACTGTAATTTTAGAGGGGGAATAAAAAGCACTTGAGAATGTGTCAACCACATCTGGAGTAGATTAAAGGGCACTAGCACTCCAAGTGGACCTTATGCTAAAACGCTTTAGTTCCTGCTGAAGGCATGTTTTGATCCTTGACCATGGTGCAGTTGGAGGACACAACTTCCTGCAAAACCCAAGTCAGTATCCTTTGACTGGCCTACCTGGTTTCATGTCTTCAGACTTGGCAGCTGGTGTGGAAATGGGCCCAAGATCTGTTCTTCCCAGCCTGAGATACTGCATGGGTCAAACTGACCGGAGCTTCTGGGTTGGGCTGCTGCAGTTTCAAGATGGCTGGATTGCCCCTCCTCCAAAATAAAGACAAGGATGATCTCTGTTTCTTCCTTAAGTGAAACTGATGGATGCTCCAAAACCAAACCAAAAAGATGACTGTGAATAAGAGCTGACTGAGCCCCTTTTACATGATGTGCTATTTCTGTTGTTCCTCAGAAGGTCTGAAGAGTTATTAAATCCAGTTATTCTAAAAGTGAGAAAATTAGCAAAATAGAACATGTCCTGCTAGGTAGAAGAAGGGAGACTCCTGGAGCCATTCCTTTGGGATTTCATCTTGCCTCCATCTGGTTTGTTGTGCATTTACCTTTACAAGTGTTAAGCAGGCATTCTGTTGGTTGGAGTCTTGTGGCTGCCCCTGAGCCTCATGACTTTTCTGACTACATTTCTAGCTGCGGTCTCTGCAGTTGACCTGGGGCTGTGGGACATCTCCAACCTCTCACTACTGAGGCATCAAGCAAGCCTAGAGGCATTTGGCCTCTAGCACTGGCAGGAGCAGGATCTCAGGTCATCCCTCCAGGCAGCTGGCCTGGGTCCTCCACCACAGCCTTGCAGAGTGGGCTCTGCAGAGAAGCCAATTCGAGGACAGTGCCACCTATCCTGAGCCAGGTGGCTCCTGTGGTTGCAGCCGTTTTTGAGCCAACAAGGGGGCCCCTTCTAGGTGCAGCTGACCTGGGAATGCTAGCCAGAGCGGCCAGAGGAGAGGCGTGGGGGAAGCAGAGAGGTATCTCTGTGCTGGCCGCGGGATCTCATCTCCTTTTGTCTTGTTTAGGTTTCTCCTCTGCCTCCTACTTAAAGGTCCATGTTAAAACCCACCACGGTGTTCCCCTTCCCCAGGTCTCCAGGCACCAGGAGCCCATCCCGAATGGGGGAGCAGCGTTCCACTGCGCCAGGACCTATGGCAACAAAGGCAAGCGACCCCTTGCTCTGCACTTTGCTTCTCTGCGCAGACTGTGTTGTGGGGGCGCTGGGCCGGGCGTGGGGAGGCGGGAAGGCTGCCGGCTTGCTGGCCGCCTCAAGGAGGCTTTGAGATCTGAGTGGCAGTGGCCTCCAGGACGAAAGTCACAGTGGGTATCTCACTCCAGGGCAGTGAGTGAGGCTTTAGGGCACTGCCAAGATCCAGCCCCCGCCTCCTCTTCCCTAGCCCTCCTCCCTTGCTCCTGGCCAGCCCTCACTGTCTGGAGCCCTGCAGGGATGCCCCGGGCCCAAGGCTGGAAGAGGAGCCCTGCATGATGAGTCACTCTGGGCCTGTCCATTGCCTGTGGCCCTTTAAGGATTGTGTGGAGCTGCGCTGAATGCTTTATTTTCCTTCGACCCTGTGGACAAGGGGGAGCCGAGGGCTGGCTTCCCCCTCTATAGGGGTGACTGGTTGCTGTGAGCGGCCCTTTCTGGAGGGCCTCTGGCTGCGTTTGTGAGATGCATGGCAATAAATGAGCTACGTGACTGCCTCTGACTTGGAGTTGGTCTGCGGAGAGTTCCCTAGGCCCCACCTTCACTTGTTGATTCAGGTTGTTCTGTGGTATTTGAAGTTGTTGCCTTGGGGATGATGCCAGGGGCTTGGCAGATGGCAGAAATGGCAGAGATGGCATGCTCCACGCTCCCATCACAGAGCTCCCTTCCCGGCATGGCTCTCTGAATCCAGGCAGGAAGCTGCTGATTGGTGGAGGACTGCAGTGTGGGCAGGGCAAGGCAGAGCGATTAGGATTGTCTCGAGGCCCAGCTTGTCCTGAGCCCTGTGTGGGGACAGTTAGCTGACTAAGTTGTTCAAAGTTGCTTTTTAATCTCTATGCTTTGGCCGCTCGGCCCTGGATGGGTTTCGGCAGAAAGAAGGCGGTTAGGACAGGGCTTGTGTTCTTGCAGCATTGGGAAAAGGATTGGTTTCTGTTTCAGCCGTCAGTGGGCTCCGCGGGTTGAGGACCTCTCGGCTCTGGTTCTGCCTTGCTAGAGTGCAGCTAGTCTGGTGTGGAGGTGAGGCCATTGATGTACCTGCTCAGCATCCTCAGAACAGCCGTCTTACCCCCAGGGGCAGCCAACAAAGTGCCTAGGAGCTGGGGGTCCTTGAGTTGTTCTGGATGGAAGCAGCGGAGGCCCCCTCTCCATACCCTCTTCTTGAAGCAGGCTGAGATGGTGGTGAGCGATACACGTGCACCTGCATGAAGAGTCCGCGGCGAGGGAGGCTGGCAGCCCCAGGGCCCTGCTGTCTCACCCCGTAGGCACACCAGGCTCCCAGACTGAGCAGCTGAACCTCCGTAGGTTCTGCCAGGGTGGTGGCTGGCCATCCGCTGCCCTCCACAGGCCTGTGAGCTGGCCCTTCCCGACCCCTCCAGGAGGAGGCATCTCCAAAGCCTGGCCTCATCTTTCCTATGTGTTTTGTTTTTTCCTAGAAGGCCAGAAATGCTCACATCAGGATCCGATTGAGAGCTCCGACTCCTATGGTGACCTCTCGGACGCCAGTGACCTGAAGACACCCGAGAAGCAGAGCACCAATGGCTCCTTCTCCTGTGACATGGCAGTCCCCAAAAACAAAATGGAGTCTGACGGGGAGAAGAAGTACCCTTGCCCTGAATGCGGGAGCTTCTTCCGCTCTAAGTCCTACTTGAACAAACACATCCAGAAGGTGCATGTCCGGGCCCTTGGGGGCCCTCTGGGGGACCTGGGTCCTGCCCTCGGCTCACCTTTCTCTCCCCAGCAGAACATGTCTCTTCTCGAGTCGTTTGGGTTTCAGATTGTCCAGTCGGCGTTTGCATCATCTTTAGTAGATCCTGAGGTTGACCAGCAGCCCATGGGGCCTGAGGGGAAGTGAGGCAGATGCTGTGTCCCCACGGAAATGGCCACTGGGGACTGCTGAGAAATGCTGTGAATGCGGAGGGAAGTTATGTCTTTGGGTTCTGTAGCTGAGAGATTTTTATTCGTTTTTAACTCCCCGTTCTCCCCACCTGTCACCCCACCCACTCCCTTTCCACCACCCATCCCCTCAGTGGTCTTTAGAAATAGATTCTCATCTGATACCCTGCAGGAATATCTGCAAGACCTGGTATGGGATAAGGGCAGAAAACACTACATAGGCCTCCAAGGCAACACCAGTCTCGGTTTCTCTAATGGGCGGAAGCTGGAGTTCCTGGTGCTCAATTCTTAGTGACCCCAATCCCAAACCCACACCTGACGGCATTCTGGGACTTCAGTGATTTGGGTCCCTTCCCCCTTCTCATATCCCTCAAGAGAAACCACATTAGGGTCGCCACCCACTTACACAATGCTGATGCCCAACTGTTTTTGAAGGAAGCTGGAAGCCTACAGCATCCCATGGACCATGGGGTGAGTGTCCTCCGAGAGCCCCTGAGCTTGACCCTTGACCTGGAGGGCCCCAGACCTTTCTGAGCCCTACCTGGAGGTAGTATTTTGCTACTAGGACAAGCTCAGCTATTGAGGACACACCACCCCAAATTCCAGTTCGTACGTGATTTTAACCATTCAACTTGCTGTTGGGTTTTAATTCTCTAATTATTATTATTATTGTTATTATTTTTTAGGACCAGTTGTAGTGAATTGCTACTGAAAGCTATCCCAGGTGATACAGAGCTCTTTGTAAACCGCAGTCACACGTTAGGGTTAGTATTAAACTTTGTTTAGATGTATCATAATTAACTTGGCTAGTTGATTGTTTGAGGTCTATGGAAGAAATAGTTTTATGCAAAATTTTAAAAATGCCAGTCTGGTCAGGGAGGTATAGGGGGTTTCAGTGTTGTTGGTAGCCAGGAAGGAAGGAGAGCTGGCAGGTGGGGACCTTGTGTACCTCGGCTGTGTCACATGTGAGCAGGCCCAGGTTGACCTGGTGATGTGAATTGATCTGATCAGACTGTATTAAAAACGTTAGTACATTACTGTATCTGCTCCCCTGAGTCCAGTTTTTCAGCCTTGGGTGGGGGGCCCTTTGGGACCCAGAGGGTGGGCATCTGGGGTGGGGGTGGGATCCCAGGAGACCTCTCTTCCTCCTCATTGTACCCACTGCACTGGGACTGATAGGTGCACGTTCCCACTGAGGATTCAGCTGCTGGCATTCACCCATTTGTTCAACAAATATTGACTCCTGTCTCTACTGCTGCGTGCCAGCCCCAGCCTCAGACACCCTTGGTGAGCAGGACATCCTCATGAAGCTTATTAGGAAAGAGACAGTTAACAAGTAAGCAGATTTAACCATGAGTTCAGGTAACAAAACATCCAGGGAGAAAAACTGGGCAAGGTGGTGATAGTGATGGAGGGTAGGTAGGGTAGTCCAGGATGGTGAAGGGCAAGGAGTGGGGCTCTGGGAGAGAAGACCTAGAGTTAGGACCCAGCATAGCAACCAGCTAAGACCCAAGGAGGCACATGGGTAGGGAGAAAATTCTCATGGCTGAGGGGCTCTAAGAAGCTCAGCAACGTGAACCCCCCAAACCCCATGTTACGTACAGGGTTAAGTAAAAGGTTGTTGCGTGCTTTGTCGTAAATGTATGAAGGAAAGGCGGGAAGAGGACAGCAAACAAGGGGCAAGAAATGAGCACAGTGAGGAATTTAATGGGAGCAAAAATTGCAGCGAGAGAGGGCTAGCCAACTTAAAGCAGCCCAGTCCTCTTGAGAAGCCTCTAGGAAGAGGCAGACCCCTAGACTAATAGAAATAGTATTTAACCTCCAAAGAAGTAGGAAAAAGTGATAAAAGAGAAAAATCAACATAGACCAGGAGAAATAAACAAAGCATGAAATGACTGAGACCCACATTAGTATCATTAATTACATTGTTCTGGTTTAAGGCAAAGACTCAGCTGGATTTTTTAAAACACCTCTAAGCCATCTACATGAAATCTTGGGTAAGTTGCTGGTTTCTGTGGAGTGTGTGGGATGGAGGCTCGGGCCATTTAGTATCAGTGTCAGAGGAAAGGGTGATGCTAAAATGCTGAGGCCTTGTGACCACCACAAGATCTGCCACCTGGTGGCACTCGTCAGGCGTTAAAGCAGAGAACCAGGCCTTAAACTGAAGTCATTATCAGTCCTGTCCCCCTCACAGCCCCTCATCATGTCCATGGACAGGTAGGGACCACAGTTAGGAAGTAGTACCTGTGTGTGGCAGGAGGGGAACAACAAAGTAAGCAGGCTGCTTCTTCCAAAGCACTACTCACCTAAGGCCTGAGCAGCAAGAGGAGGCCCCCTGTCTGCCCCCTACCCACCAACTAATGTATTTCCTTTATCCACCTGTGCCCATCAGACCACAGGGAAGAAAGCTGCATAGAACATTGCCATAGTCAAGGTAACAAAACTTGGAAGAAGGGTAAAGAGCCTGAGCTTTGGCTGTCCAACTCCATCATCTGCTCACTGTCAACCCTGGGCAAATCTCTGAGCCTCAGTTTCCTCCTCAGTAAAACAGGCTTGAAGCTTAAAGGAGACCATTGTGAGCTAACAGTTTCTGTGCCTAATTCTCAGCACAACCTGTGAAGTTGGTCCCATTACCAACTTCTGCAGATGAAACAGACTCAGAGATATAGGGACACCCCACCCCTATAGGTGCCTCCAGGTCACCTAGTGTCAGAACCAGGATACAAACTCAGACTCTAGAACCTTTATTCCCAAGCTCCAGTGAGAGTCCTTTACATACATGTAAATCCCTACTACCATGCTTGGCATAGTGCAGGCCCTTACCTTGCCATGTCCCTAGGTCAAGGATTTGCACAGTGGAGTAGAAAAAAGCCATGGAGGAAGTCAGGGTCAGTGGCAGAAGGAGTGCCCCTTTGTGGGTAAGTACTCTTCATGCTTGGGTGACTCCTGGGTTGCCTTGCACCCCACTCCAAGTCATTTGCTCCAGGCAGAGCTGTCACACCAGGAACCTATCCAGCCACTACCTGATGACCTAGGCATAGACTGGGCACAGGTTTCACTTCCCTACAGCAATGAGCACCCACCTCTGCCCCAAGCAGAGATGAGGGAAGCCCCATGGCACCAAGGATACCCTGCCATAGGGGGCTATGGAGAAATGGGACCACTGATAGGTAAAAGTGGGTGGGACTTGGGGACCTGGCAGGTCTGGGGCTGTAGCCAGTCTCAGGATATACTTTGTGAGATACTTTTTACAATTCTGGCAATTCTCCAAGCCTTGGCATCCTTACCTATAAAGTGGGGATGACAGGACTGACTTAGAAGGATTCTGGTGAGGATTAATAACATACCAAGTACTGGGCAAAAAGCTCCCCATGAGTGAGAATGAATGTCTGCCCCTTCCCTGGCTCCTTCTGTTCCTGCTCTCTTCTGCGTTTGTCCCTCTAGATCCTTGGGGGACCCCCCAAACCTACTGCACAGCAACTTGCCTCCTCTGTATTTCCTTGGCTCCCATCTCACATTTCCTACTTAGTATGCCCCAAGCACAAGGCCCCACTTGTGCTTTCCTTTTCCATGTATCAGGCCTTTATTTATGCCAACCTTCAAATCACATCCAGTTTTGGACAATAATAACCTTAATAATAATGACATATATTGTATTTACTAACACAAGTGCCATTTGCCCTCTAAACAGTCCACCTAGGGATCCCTGGGTGGCTCAGCGGTTTAGCATCTGCCTTTGGCCAGGGCATGATCCTGGAGTCCTGGGATCAAGACCCACATCGGGCTCCCTGCATGGAGCCTGCTTCTCCCTCTGCCTGTGTCTCTGCCTCTCTCTCTCTGTGTCTTTCATGAATAAATAAAAATCTTAAAAAAAATAAAAATAAACAGTTCACATAGACTAAATTCAGTGTACCCTTACAACTGCCTAAGGAGGTAGGCACTATTTTTACAGTTAAGCAACTTGCCCCAAACACACAGCTTTAAGTGGCATGCTGAGGATCTGAACCTAGGCCCAGAGTGTTTCTTCATCGTTGCCCTCCACTTGGGAATGCCATGGCTTGACCCCAACCAGCTTGGGGGCTCCCACTCAGCCTCTTCCATTCTCCATGCACACCATTCAATCCCAGCGCCAGACCTTTACCCATGGAACACCTGCCACCTGGAAAGCTCTTTCTGTGCATCTCTGGGCATCTGAATCTTAGCCTTTTCTCAGCCTTTGTTGCCACTGCTCTTCTGGGTCATCACCACTGCCCTGGTTCACAGTGGTCTCCAGCTGGGTGCAAATCCCATCACTACCACTTTCCAACTGGGTAGCCCTTTGGCAGGTATGTCTCTTTTTCATTGTATGGAAAAGGAAAATAGTACCCATTCACAAGGTTGCTGTGAGGATTACAGGGACTGGTATCTATGAACATATTAAGAAACACCCCAAAAGCTCCCATTTAGTTTACCTGGAGTATCTCCTTCACCAGACTATACCCTCATAAGAATGAACATAGGCAAACTTTTTCTGTAAAGAGCCAAAGGGTAAACATTTTTAGCTTTGTGGGACATAAAGTCTCTGTCACAGCTACTCAACTCTGTCATTGTGTGAGAGCAGTCAGGCACAGACAATACATAAACGGATGTGCATGGCTGTGTTCCAATAAAAGTTCACTGATGGACACTGAAATTTGAATTTCATATAACTTTTACATTTTTCAAAATATTCTTTTGACTTTTCCCCCAACCATTTAAAAATGTAAAAACCATTTATAGCTCACAGGCTGTACAAAAACAGGTGGCAGGCTGGACTTGGCCCAAGACTAGAGTTTGCTGACCATGGCCCAAGGCTATTTCTCCAGGCCTTCACCTGATTTCAAATCTTGGATTTCACCCTGACTGGGGTCCCAGCCTATCATGGGCTAACAGTTCCTGTGAGTTAAGCTACTCTGACACCCAGAGCTTGTGATTTCTTGGTCTGCTGATCAATCCATCGATCCATGCAGAGTGTAATTCCACATCCCCCAACCAAGGTCATTCCAAGAACTCGAGCCCACGCACAGAAGGGCCTAATGTGCTCAGAACAAGAACTGCCAGCCCAGGTCACCTATCCAGTTTTCTGGTTCTTTTGTTTTCATTTAGGTCTCCTTTGGGGGTAGAAGTAGAGGAGGAAGGACAGGAGAAGAGGGTAGGCAGGGAGCTGGCAAAAGGAAGGAGTTGGAGGAAATGCTGAATGAATTCTGTTACTGCCTTCAGTTCTTCCTTGGGGCTTATTTATATGTGCTTTCTGGCTTTTCTGAAAGGTCTGGACTCTAAAGCACCAGGGATGAAGCACCAGGCTGCTAGCTTGAGCAGTGAATTCAGAATTTCACAGTTCTCTTGAGTGCCCCTTGCAGGAGGAAATGCCATAGTCATGTCCCCTCTTATATTTAAAGGACGGTAGTCAGCACTCTCCCTGAAGTTACCTAAAACCTGCCCTCTCTCACCAGCATCTTTAAAATCTGTCCTGGGCCTTGGAGAAAACAGGCTGCTGGGGTTTCTTCCAATTTACATAATCATGCCTGGCCACTGAATGCCTGGCAGCAGAGCCTCCGGAATTCTAGTCCTTACATACTCCTCCTCTCCCCACTCTTGTGACCACCTCTGCCCCTCCTCTGAATCTCTCCAAGAGTATAGGGTGCCTTTAGACCCTGTGAAGCAGTTCTCACTGAGGTGGAGAGGTGGAGGGCAGAGCACTAAATGTCTGGATTTGCATCTCTTGCTAAACTGCTGTGAAGGGAAATGCCAAATATTTATCTAAGAGAAGAAATCTATCCTAACAAAACACATTTCCTTTGATGACAGGGCAGCGTGGAGGTAGGTGCCTCTGAATAAAGCTTCTTTGTATCACTATGGATGGGTACAACAGGAAAATAACTTATTTTTGCTTCAGGGAAATTCTGCTGTCCTCTGTAAATCTGGTGCCCTACCCTGGGGCCAGTCCATACTAGGCATAGGTCAAAGCCTGTGGCAATCACTGCGTGATTATTCACATCTCCCTCCCTCCTTCAAGGGCATTCTCTTCTGATTTTCTCCTCTTCTGAGTCAAAATCTGTGCCTTGAGCCTGCTGAATGTTTTGGCACCCATGGTAAGGAGCACAAACTCCATGAGTGGCAGAGCTTGTGTTCAATTTTTTTTTTTTTGGATGATTATAAACTATTTGCTAATTCATGTAGTTTCCTCTGCCTATAATAAAGTCTTTATCTTTTGCCTGTCTGAGGAATTTTTATTCAAAAAGCTCAGCTCAGATAGCCCCTCATCTATACAGCTTTCTCTGTTTCCTCCAGAAGAGAGTTTTCATTTATTATATCACTACTATATGCCATGCTCTGTGCAAGAGGCCTTACATATGGCAACAGCTCTATGGTATAAGTTATTTTATTCTCATTGAGGGCCAGAGAGATCAAGTAATGCCAATGTCACATAGCTATGAAGTTGGCAGAGCCAACTGGAATCCTGAGCTGCTCAGACTGGAGCCCAGGGCTCCATTACTGTGTCTCCCTCTGTGGCATCTCCCTGTTCTGCACATATTTTTACTTTTGCATCATGTTTTTATGAATCTATCTCCCCATATGAGACCAGGTTCCTTTGCAAATGGGATTCATGCAAAGATAATTCATTTCTGTCATTTTTGTATTCTCAATACCTAGAATAGTGCTTGGCGCTGAGCAACCACTAATTCATTCAACAGATATTCTGAGTGGCTACTGTGTGCTAAGAAAAACTGAATTCCTGTTCTCAAGGAGCCTAAGCATACAGAGTAGTACAGGCCATGCATGGGACATACACATAAACAGATGTCTGGACTACAAGAGAGAATGTAACATGAGAAGTGAGGGGAAATAAATGTTCTGATGATTTGGAGAAGGATAAAGTGCCAGCCAGGCCTGAGAAGATACCACTAGAGTAGGACCCTGCAACACCCTTAGGACTTGATGATGTAGGATGGATGGGGGAGGAGCAAGGGGGTTCAGAGAAGGAAGGACATGGGCAGATACCAGCCTTGAAGTATCTGAAGTCCAGATACCAGTTGACAGACGATCAAAGTGACAAATCCCTTCACGCCAGTGAGGGAGAAGAGGACCATTTCAGACTGTGTAGGAGCTGCTGGGAAAAGTCAGCCAACCGTCAGATTGAGAAGAAGAACAGATTGAGAAGAAGAAGGTCAGGGCAGACTGTGCTCTAGTGTGGGGGCCAGTGTGGGTGACTGAACAAAGACAATTTCCTAGGGGAATTCTGCAAATATTCTTTCATTATAACAAGAACTACTGCTATTTATTGAGGACATAGTTCTGATTCTTGTGATCATGACACATGCACTTGTCTCCATTTCACAAGAAGAAAACCAAAGCTCATAAATCCAGCACAGAGAAAAAAAAAAAGGCCCGAGATTTAGAATCAGAAGATTTTAGTTCCAAGGCTCACCCTTACTTTTCTATGCCAATGGCAGAAATTTTCTGGAAAATTATGAGAATTTATCAAACGTCTAAAAATATTTATATCTTTTAAGCCAATAATTCTACTTTTTGGGAGATATCTAACAAAGTAACTCTCAACAGCTTAATGCATAAAGATGTATATAAATTGTGGAAGCAGCCTAAATGGTTGGTTAGTAAATAGTCATTTGAGGGATCCCTGGGTGGCGCAGCGGTTTAGCGCCTGCCTAAACATTTTGATATAAACATATGGCAACAGCTCCTGGGATCCCTGGGTGGCTCAGCGGTTTAGCGCCGCCTTCAGTCCAGGGCATGATCCTGGAGACCCAGGATCGAGTCCCGCATCGGGCTCCCTGCATGGAGCCTGCTTCTCCCTACTCCTGTGTCTCTACCTCTCTCTCTCTCTCTGTCTCTCTCTCATGAATAAATAAATTAAAAAAAAAAGAAAAAGAAATGGGTACCTCCACTTAGAGATCAAATAAGTATTTCACTTAATAGGTAGAAATAGAATTGGTGAATTTCGTCCCCCCTCCCACCTGCTCTTCTCCCACTCTTCCGCATCTCAGTTCAAGAGCAACTCCATTCTTTCAGTGATGCAAGCCAAACCCTTTGCAGATGGCCGTGGCCCTCTCCTCCTCTCACACCCTACCCACATCCAATCCATCAGCAGACCTTGCTGATTATACTTTTAAACCAAATCTACAGGTCAATAGCTTCTTCTTTTTTCCAAGATACCTCACCTATCTCTGACAACTATCTTTCAATTGGTTTTCCTTCTCTACCCTTGCTTCCCTGTGATCTTCTCAACACTGCAGCCAGAGTAAGCCTTATCAAACCTAAGTTGGTTCACATTACTTTTGATTCTAAACCCCTCAGTGGCATTTCATCTTACTCAAAGCAAAACCAAAAGCCCTTGTCAAGGTGTACAACGCCCCCATATGATCTGGCCACTGGTTTCTTCTTTGACCTTGCTCCTACCACTCTATCCTTCACTCACCAAGCTCCAGCCACTCCATCATTTTATTGTTCCTCTCACAAGCCAACCATTCTCCTGCCTCAGGGCCTTTGCCCTCTCTGGTTCTTCTGCCATGAATTATTTTTATCCAGATGATCACAGGACTTGCCCCCTCACCTCAACAGAGTTGTTTTCCCTGGTCACCAAGTTTAAAACAACACACTCTTGCCCTATCCCTCTTTCCTGCTTTTCTCCTTTCTTAACATTTAGCACCCCTGACATGTTATATATTTACCTGGTTATGGTCTGCCTTCTCCCACTAAAATGCAGGGCTTTGCCCACTGCTACATCCCCATCCCAACACTCAGCAAAGAAATGGATTCCTTCCAAACATTTCTTTATCATGACCATTTCATAGATATACCTGCCCAAATCCATTGGCAATTTTCATGCCCTTGGGTTCTTCTGAATTGGGTTCCCTTCCTTGTGTATGTGAGAAAACCACATGCTTCCTTCTAGGTCCTGAAGGGTAACAAAAGCCTATTTCCATGTTCAACTTTAAGTGTAATTACCCTGACCCTTGGGGTTTGGGGTTGGAGAGGAGAAGAGGGGATTTGCCCTTAGTGTCTGACCATCTTGAACTCTTCTTCTGATGTCTGTAGCTGGCTGGAGTCTGGCAAGAGGCATTCTCTCACAGCTCACTTTCTGGGAAGCTACACTGTGGTAAAGACAAATATGTGTAAATAACCAAAATGTCATCTAGGAAGCAGGCAGGTGTGGGGCATTTATTATATTTACAGAGGGTGGAGGGAGGAGGTGCTAGCAGAGCATATACCCAGAGTTCCACAGATATGTTACTGGTCTTTCTAGTTGGGAGATGGGGTCACATAAGACCATGAACTCTAGGGACACTCCCATCTATATTCACCACCCCACTTGGGACAACTTTCACAGGAGGCCAAAATAAAACTGTGTAGCTACTCAGCCTGTGTGGTGACCATGTCTCACCTCAAAGTGCTTTGTCTTAAGGGGAAAAGGAGCACATCTCTATTCTCAACGTAGAGGCTGATCCCTACACAAGGACCAGCTTATTTATTGGCCCATATAGTCATGATACTCAAGTTCTTCAGGTGCTAGCAGGCTCTAACTCTGCTCTGACCTTAGCTGGCACTGGGCTACCTTCCCGGTCCCTTATACAGAAAGCTGCACTTCCCTGAACTGTTTTCAGTAAGTTTCTCTCTTCCTCCTCAGACCTGCCTGGACTGGCTAGGGCACTCCACAACAATGTTCTATTTTCCCTTGGCAGAACCTGGCTCTGGCTCCAATCATTGGCCACCAGAGGTACCTGTATGCAACTACCCAGGAGAGACCAGCAGGGGGAGCCAGGAAAATTCAGATTCCTCAGCTAGACAAAAAGGGTCATGGATAAAAGCTACTTCTCAAGAGGTTCAGGTAACTTTCTCATTTAAGATACACAGAATCAAGTGCACTGTTAAAATAGCTGATTGTGAGGTTCAGGTGAGTGGAAAGCCAAATGGGATTCATCCATTCAGTCATCAACAACTATTTATTAAGCACCTACTACTACATGCCAGGCTAGGCATTGCCTATAGAGTATTTAATGACAAAGACTGCTGAAGTCCCTAACCTCATACATTAAAGTTAGTAAACTAGGAGAACAGGTAAGTGGAGGTCTAGGTACTTGGATCAAAGTGAAGATGCTTGACAGGTTCATAGGACTCTGGGAGTGGGAGAGACAAAATAACTGGTTTGAGACCAGGAAACTCCTGTAAGGGATCCCTGGGTGGCACAGTGGTTTAGCGTCTGCCTTTGGCCCAGGGCGCGATCCTGGAGACCCAGCATGGTGCATGGAGCATGCTTCTCCTTCTGCCTATGTCTCTGCCTCTCTCTCTCTCTCTCTGTGTGTGACTATCATAAATAAATAAATAATTAAAAAAAAAAAAAGGAAACTCCTGTAATTCTACCAATGCAAAAAACTGCCAGAGAAAGAATGTCAGGCCCAATACAACTGCTAAAAGCAATATAAATGACAGCATACATCTCAGTATCTAAGGGAAATGGCTTCAACAAGTAGAAAGTGAAACCCTGATCAATATACTTACTTTGTTTCAAAATAATTCAGTGGGGAGAAGGAGTAAATGGGAGTAGAGATAAAACAAGATGGGCCATATGTTGATGATTCTACAAGCTGAGTGGCAGGTACTTGCTAATCATTATTCTCTTTATTTTTGCATATCTTTGAAAATTCCTATAGGAAAAGTTCATATATATCAATAACTTGATCAATAACCACTATAGTCAGGGCACCTGGGTGGCTCAGTGGTTGAGCGTCTGCCTTTGGCTCAGGGAGCCTGCTTTTCCCTCTACCTATGTCTCTGCCTCTCTCTCTCCCTGTGTCTCTCATGAATAAATAAATAAAATCTTAAAAAAAAAAAAACCCACTACAGTCAAGTTTCATAGAAGACACCCTATTTGTTATGGGGGAAAACTGAACATCTCCACTCATCCAAAATTCCTAAAGAGTTCACTGAGGCTGTAGACATTTTCTCTCCTGTCCCCCTTTCTCTCATAGATCTATTGCCAGAGCCCATATCTTGATCCTTCAAAGAATGGCACAGTGAATGCAAGTTATTCACTGAGGCTCCTTACCTGTGTAATATGCCAAAGTGGGGAAGAAGAAACTCAGCCTCCCTTGGGGAAAATACTGGAAAGTAAATTCTGTCCTCCATTGCCCAA
This sequence comes from Canis aureus, assembly GCF_053574225.1. NCBI lineage: Eukaryota > Metazoa > Chordata > Mammalia > Carnivora > Canidae > Canis > Canis aureus. Next base: position 27,832,213 of record NC_135637.1, on the reverse strand, counting down.
TAAGGAAGGAATATGTGGTAATGATGATGAGAAGGAGATCAATGGGATTGGGATAGATTCTGCTCCCAGTAGCAGCATAAGGTCACTGGACATCCTTGAACAAATCCCACGATCTCTGGAAGCTCCTCCTTTCTAAAGACAGGGATATATTACATATGAAAATAGCACTTGTAAATGCTTGTTTGGGCAGCACGAGAAGAGTTCAAAAGACAGGTTCTTTCCCATATGTTTCATCGTATAACATTTCAGGAATGGTTATTTATTTATTTATCTTTAAAATATTTTATTTATTTATTCATCAGAGACACACACAGAGAGAGAGGCAGAGACACAGGCAGAGGGAGAAGCAGGCTCCATGCAGGGAGCCTGACGTGGGACTCGATCCCCAGTCTCCAGGATCACGCCCTGGGCCGAAGGCGGTGCTAAACTGCTAAGCCACCTGGGCTGCCCAGGAATGGTTATTTACAAATAAGCATATAGCAGATGGTAAGGTTGATGCCACCCTTGACCTCTGGAGAGCTCTGGTTCAAGAAAGAGGTTTCTTAGCAAGCCTTCTACCCCCAGAAACTCAACTCACAACTGGCAGGAAGTACTGGGTCTGAGCTGAGGCAGATGGGAGTAGTCCGAGTTTCTATGAGGATGACCTAAAAACAGCAGCCAACGTTCTCTGACATCAAGGGGGTAGGGCTTGATAGCTAATGAGTCTGGGTCCAGAAGAAACAGTGCAAACAAGGCTATCTAGAAAAGTTAAAAGCAACCCAGAAAACAGGGTGAAATAAGAGCTTAACAAAAATAGCACAGCGCAGCAAGGCAATAAAACAAACACTTCATAATTATTTTAAATGACAAGGGTACTAATTATACAAATGATCCACAAAGAAGTACATATTCCAAAAATAGTTAAACGGAAATACCGATCACAATACACAAATGTACTCAGAAACACGCTTGCCATAATAAAAGTAGAGAATTCAAAGCTACGGTAATCAAAACAACATGGTATCAGCATAAAGATTATATATGTGTATATCAATGGAACAGATTTGAGAGTCCAGAAATAAATTCATACATCTAAGGACAATTGGCTTTCCACCAGGTACCAAGACCTGGGGAAAGACCGTCTTTCAACAAATGGTGCTGGGAGAGCTGGATAGACATATGCAAAATATGACACCAAAAGTACAAACAACCAAAGAAAAAGATAAAGTAGATTTCATAAAAATTAAAAACTGTTATGCACCAAAGGACTATTAAGAAAGTGAAAGCAGGGGTGCTTGGCTGGCTCAGTTGATGGATAGAGCTTGGGACTCTTAATCTTAGGATTATGAATTTGAGTCCCACATTGGGTGTAGAGATTACTTAAAAATAAAATCTTTTGGGGATCCCTGGGTGGCTCAGTGGTTTAGCGCCTGCCTTCGGCCCAGGATGTGATCCTGGAGACCCGGGATTGAGTCCCACGTTGGGCTCCCTGCATGGAGCCTGCTTCTCCCTCTGCCTGTCTCTGCCTCTCTCTCTCTCTCTCTCTCTCTCTGTGTCTCCCATGAATAAATAAATAAAGTCTTTTTTTTTAAAAAAAAAAAAAGAGGGAGATGCCTGGGTGGCTCAGTAGGTTGAGTGTCCAACTTTTGGTTTTGGTTTAGGTCCTGATCTTGGGATTGTGGGATCAAGCCCCATGTTGGCTCCACGTTCAGCATAGAGTCTGTTTGAGACTCTCTCTCTCCTTCTCTCTCTAAAGTAAATAAATAGGGCAGCCCTGGTGGCTCAGCGGTTTAGTGCTGCCTGGAGACCTGGGATCAAGTCCCACATCGGGCTCCCTGCATGGAGCCTGCTTCTCTCTCTCCTCTCTGTGTATTCTCATGAATAAATAAATAAAATATTTAAAAAAATAAAGTAAATAAATAAAAAATATATTTTTAAAAAGATAGTGAAAACATTGGGACACCTGGCTGGCTCAGTCAGTGGAGCATGTGACTCTTGATCTCAGGGTTGTGAATTCAAGTCCCATGTTGAATATTCAGATTACTTAAAAATAAACAAACAAACCTAAAAGAGGTGCCTGGGTGGCTCAATTGGTTGAGTGTCCAGTTCTTGATTTTGGTTCAGGTCATGATCTTAAGGTCTTGGGATTGAGCCTAGTGGGAGCTCCTCACTCAGTGAGGAGTCTACTTGAGATTCTCTCTCCCTCTTCCTTTGCCCCTCCCCCTGCTCACACACACACTCTTGCTCTCAAATAAATAAATAAATCTTTACATAAATTTTTTTTTTATAAATTTTTTTTGAAAAGTGAAAGCATAACCCACAGATTAGGAGAAAATATATCATCTATTTGATAAAAAATCTATCTAGAATATATTAAGAAGTCTTACAACACCACAACAAAAAAGACAACCCAATTTAAAAAAGGGCAAACAGGAATGCCTGGGTGGCTCAGTGATTGAGCATCTGCCTTCAGCTCAGGGTGTGATTCCTGGTCCGGGGTTTGAGGAGCCTACTTCTCCTTCTGTCTATGTCTCTGCCTCTGTGTGTGTGTGTGTCTCATGAATAAATAAATAAAATCTTTTTTAAAGATGGGCAAAGGATTGTAATAAACATTTCTTCAATGAAGATAAATGGCTAACAAGCACATGGACACTCAACATCTTGTTATTAGTTACTAGGAAAACACAAATCAAAACCACGATAAGATACCATTTTACCCTATTAGGATGACAATAATAAAATAAGGGATGTGAGTGGGAATAACAAGCTTTAGCAAGGATATGGAGAAATTCTAACACTCACACACTGCTAGTGAGAATGTAAAAGTGCAGTCACTATGGACTGGTAGTTCCTCAAAAAGTTAAACACAGAATCACCCAACAATTCCACTCCTGGGTATATACCCCAAAGAATTTAAGACAAGTGTCAAACAAGAACCTGTATGTGAATGTCCATAGCAACATTTTTCATAATAGCCAAATGTGGAAAAAGCCACCAACTGATGAATGGATAAACAAAATGTGGAATACCCATAAAAGGGATATTATTCAGCCATAGAAAGGAATGAAATATTGACATATTTTACAACACAGATGAATCTCAAACACTACTTCTAGTAAAAGAAGCCAGACACAAAAGATCAAATGTATGATTCCATTGATATGAAATGTCCAGGGGCACCAGGTTGCACTTCTGTGCAAATCCAGGTTCTCCCTGTCAGTACAGTGAGACAGTTTGTAACACAGGGTATGGGATCAGACTGCCTAGGTACATATCCTGGCTCTTCCACTTACCTTTTGCTTTAGGCAAGTTACTTCTCTATAATTGTTTCTTCATTTATAAAATAAGGATAATAATTGTGCCTGCACTGAGGGTTTTTATGACAAATAGTGTGTATACATATACATATGTGTGTGTGTGTATATACATATGTATATGTATATACACACACACACACTTATGGGAAATCTGGGTGGGCGGCTCAGGTGGTTAAGCATCTGTCTTCAGCTCAGGTCATGTTCTCAGGGTCCTAGGATTAAGCTCCACATTGGGCTCCCTGCTCAGTGGGAAGCCTGTGTCTCCATTTCCCTCTGCCTGCTGTTCCCTCTGCTTGTGTTCTCTCTGTCAAATAAATAAGTAAAATAAAAAAAAAGAAAGAAAAGAAAAATTAAAAATAAATAAAATCTTAAAAGACATTTAAAATAGTATCTGGCATGTACTAAGTGCTCAATAAATGTTAGCTATGATGCTTTTATTTCTGTCCATATTGACCTACTGTTGGTAAACATTGGATGGCTGGATAAAATGTACATCATTCTAGGCAGAGATTGCTGGATTATCCAATTCACTGGCAAGTGAGGATTACAGTCTTTTAGGAATCCAGAGAGGAGATGTTAAAACTCTAACAAGTAAAAGTACTAATGAGATAATACTTGGACCTTTTTAAGACTCCTTGAACTGACAATGGCTATAAAACAGAGGAAACCAAATATTTCAACTCCATTTCCAGATAATTTAGACTTGCTTAAACTATCTAGCATAACAGGAGCAAAATCAGAGGTTCAGTGAGACTCTAGCTTCTAATCCTAGATGGTGGTAGTAACAACAACAACATTAATAATAATAGCAAAAGTTCTTAATATGTGTGAGGTACTCTACTAAATGCTTTAAATATATTAACAATTTAATGTTTATTGGAGCAGATTTCCCTACTATATCCAAGAGAGCAGAAGTTCAGAGCAAAAAGCATGTTTCTGGGCTGATGGCAGAAATATTCTAAGAATAGGAGGCTTTCTTATCAATCTGATGACTTATGAAGGTGACAAAAGGTTAGGCCACTCAGTGTTGGAGAGTACAAGATCCTAGAAAGTGGAAATGCTCTACCACTGCCTGGGTAGTAACAGCCTGGCTGCAACTGGGCAGAATTTCTATTTCTAATGTCAGGATAATAAGGAAGTTGCTGCCAATACTGCATAGGACAGAAGACACTTAGCAGTGATGGCTGACTTCCAACTGAGCCATTAAGGTAAATGTAAAAGAAAGCTCCAGGTAGAAATATCATTAGGAACTCAGAGAACACACTGAGTGTTTGAAGCTGGTACTTAACCTTCTATTATTGGACTCAGGGTCTTGCCATGCTGGGGCCAATCTGAGTCCACTTATGACACCCCCTTATGCCTTATATAATACTGCTCATTTCTGTTATCTGGGCTTTGCAAAGGCAATTGGGGCAACAATCTCTTACGGGTGGGCCTTAGAGTACTAAGATGTTGATTTCTCCTGTCTTTGCATTTCCTTCCAGCCACAATCATTCTATGATCTTCTATGGGATTCCTTTTTTCTTTTAATTTTATTTATTTATTCATGAGAGACAGAGAGGCAGAGACGCAGGTAGAGGGAGAAGCAGGCTCCATGCAGGGAGCCTGATGTGGGACTCGATCCTAGGTCTCCAGAATCACGCCCTGGACTGAAGGTGGCGCTAAACTGCTGAGCCACCCAGGCTGCCCCTATGGGATTCCTTTTCTCTTCTCTCCATTTCACTGTAACAGAGTCTGAAGAATATATAATATTTATTAGTATTCCCTGACATACAAATCCTTTAAAGGATATTTCTTAAGAGGAGATGGGATGGAGCCAACCGTGAGAAAAGATAAATAGAGAAAGTTTTGAAGAGAATAGTTCACATGACAGCCTAGTGAGAATGACACCCAGGAGAGAACTGAGATAGATGATAAAAGGAAAAGCAGTGCCTGACACAGAGGATACTCAAGAGCTGTTTGGGGACTGAAAGAATAAACAGTAGCAGGAGAATAAAATATCAGGATTCTAAAGGTGGAACAGACATTTCCCAGCTACCTTGATTCCCAGACTCAGCATATATTTAATAGATAAACATCTGATTTACACATTTATGTAAATTCAAATGCTAACTACAACCCTGAATGGTAAAGTAATTCATGGAAAACACCCTAGTCCAGGACTTGGCACACCTAAAATACACAGATGAACATTTTTTTTTTTTTTTTTACATTTTGAAGACAGAGCAAAGATTAGGTCAAAAGCATTGCCTTCCTAAAATTAACCCATAGATCCTATGCCACATGACTGCCTAGACTAGGCCTAGTATTCGGCCAAGATTAATTGCTCCAATTCCAAACTCAGGACTTTTCTTTTCCTGCTCCCTTTCCCTGACAGCTTAGAACTCCTAAGCAACTGTTTTGTTTTTTTAAAGATTTTATTTATTTATTCATGAGAGACACAGAGAGAGAGAGAAAGAGAGGCAGAGACACAGGCAGAGGGAGAAGCAGGCTCCATGCAAGGAGCCCGACACGGGACCCAATCCCGAGACTCCAAGATCACACCTGCAGGATAAAATCTATACTCAGAAACCTCCATAACTTGGTCAGTAAGTATTCAGCTCTTCAGCTGCATGTTTTTTGGTCTCATTTTAATCACCACCCTGAATTCCCCACTAGTCATAGTGATAGCCTACATTTCTAGGCTTCTGCACATTGTCTGACCTGCCAAGAACACTAATTCCTACCCCATTCAGATTTTACTTTTTCTGATAAGCCTTTCCTAACCTCCTAAATGTAGGTCATAAGCCCCTCCTGTGAGTTCTCACAGCCCCCAGTACTAATCTCTGCTGTAGCATTTATTTCACTGTTGTTTTGCCTACTAGTATCTGCTCTATCACAAAATTAGGAGCTTCTTGAGAAAAAGGACCTTGTAGAGTTCACTGTTATATCCTCGATACTCAGTTTAGTGCCTGCTAGGTATGCAGTGGATGTTTAATAATCACTGAATCAATATGCCTTTATAGTCTGTATCATACTCTTTAACACTACTTATAAATGCTGTTTAATGTTTTTATTTTCCTGTGTTAGCCTGATCTTTATAACCAGATTTTAAGTTTCTGGAAGATAGAAATATACTAGTACTTAAAAAAAAAAAAAAGATATATACTAGTACTTTGAAGTTAGAGGTTACTGACACAGCTAATATTTATTCAGGACTGAATATCAACAATCCAATGGTATAGGTACTATTTTTTCTCTCTCTCAACCTCCACCTGAGGAAATTGAATCATAGAGAATTTAGTAGCTTCCCTAAGATGACATAGCTAATAAGAAGCAGAGCTGGGATTTGAATGCTGACATTGGTATCTGTACTCTTAATCATGATAATAACAGGCTATGGAAATTTAGAATTACGGATGCTAATTTATCCAAAACTATACTGTAGTGCTGAGACTGGAACTCAGGTCTTTCTAAAGCCTACACTTTTTTTTTTTTTAAAGATTTTATGTATTTATTCATGAGAGACAGAGAGAGAGAGGCAGAGACACAGGCAGAGGGAGAAGCAGGCTCCATGCAGGGAGCACCCATCTGGGACTCGATCTCAGGACTCCAGGATGACGACCTGGGCTGAAGGCAGGTGCTAAACCACTGAGCCACCCAGGGATCCCCTAAAGCCTACATTCTTAATTATTTGACATACTGCTTCTCTTGCTTTAAATGTCAGCACTAAAGCTCATATTGGGTGTTGATAATTTTAAAAGCTGCAGCTCCAGTTTACTGAGATTGAAGAATATTACATTCCTTTCCAAAAGTGGCATCACTGTAGTTTACTGGGTTAATTTACCTTAAATATTAACAGCCTAGTCTTATTAGCCAATTAAGTTTATAGTCTCTAGTGTTATCCCTGCAATACCAAATACTGTGTTTTCCTCAATGTAAAAACCCATGTTTTCTAAGACTGACCTCTAAGTAAAAAGCTACTCTCATTCAGAAATTTACTCTTCCTTTTATTTCTCAAAACCAGCTATGAGATATTCCCAAATTCTCTGCTTTTGTGGCTCCTCAGTTTTTCAGTGTAGAATGTCTTGTTTCTGAAAGTAACCTATTATCCACAAACTCTCTTGGCTGTTTTATTGTTTATCCTTAAAAAATTACTATTCTCTGTAGGCTTATTAGACTCTTTGTCTTTATGTGGTACTCTGCTTTTCCTCTTTATCTCAAACATTTATTAAACACTTAACTGTGTATCAAAATGCAAATAACCTAACTCATTGAAGGCCATACTTTCAAAGAAAATGTCCTTGGGGCTTAGATATTGGAATATGATTTCCTTAACAAGCTTCATAAAGTCATCCTCTGCTCAGTTTACAATTATACACCCAAATATCTTTCAGCGAAATCTCAGTAGCTACTTCTACGGTGCATTATATGGAGAGAATAGCTGGAGCCAACTCATTGGATTTTTTTTTTTTTTTCATTGGATCTTATTCCAAAGATTTTTACCAACATTTAGCCCTCTTTGGCTGACAAAAAAGATTAAGTGGTTTTTTTTGTTTGTTTGTTTGTTTTGTTTTTTGTTTTTTTTAATTCATGAGAGACACAGAAACATAGGTAGAGGGAGTAGTAGGCTACCCGCAGGAAGCTGGATGCAGGACTCAATCCCAGGACTCCAGGGATCATTACCTGAGCCAAAGGCAGATGCTCAACCACTGAACCACCCAGGTGCAAGGTTCTTAAATTTGTTTTATTTATTTATTTATTTATTTATTTATTTATATTTATTTATTTATTCATGAAGACACAGGCAGAGGGAGAAGCAGGCTCCATACAGGGAGCCTGACAAGGGACTTGATCCCAGGTCGCCAAGATCACCGCCCTGGGCTGAAGGTTGCGCTAAACCTCTTAGCCACCGGGCTGCCTGGTTCTTGTTTTTTTGTTGTTGTTGTTGTTCTTAAGTTTTGTAACAGCTTCCTCATTAGAACTCTTCCACTAACATCCCCTATTATCAAAATGAACTGCCCATCTTTCTTGGAAAATGCTCTGGAAGTTATTTCCTGAGTTAACAGTATGGCTTTGTCTCTCTGGATCAGTAATTATTTAACATAAAACTGAGAGTCAAACATCCCTGAAATATTTAGTAAAATATAAGTACTCTACCTCACAACGTTTTCCTCAGGGATATATGCAATCCAAAATGAGTATTTGGGGATCCCTGGGTGGCGCAGCGGTTTGGCGCCTGCCTTTGGCCCAGGGTGCAATCCTGGAGACCCAGGATCGTATCCCACATCGGGCTCCCGGTGCATGGAGCCTGCTTCTCCCTCTGCCTATGTCTCTGCCTCTCTCTCTCTGTGACTATCATAAATAAATAAAAAAACTTAAAACAAAACAAAATGAGTATTTGAATAGTGCTGTATCATATTATTATTGCAGTAATATTTCCAAAATAAATATGGAGTTTGGAGTAACTATAAGCCATAAAATATGGCCATATTGCTCCAATACATGAAGCAAAGTTCAAAACGAGATCATAAGACTAAAACATCATCAATGATGATAAAAGGCACATCTCTGAACTAAATCTGATTTCCTTGAGGAAGGAAGATACTGAACCTACTATAATAGAGAATATGCCTTTGAAGGACTGAGGAACAAGCCTGTCATTCCAGAAAAAATCAAATCACGCAGATAAATGTCTTACAGGCGAGAAAAAAGCAGAAATGACTAAGCTGAAAAAAATCTCCTCTAGCCTGTCTTACATCTTTTACAGGTAGTGCTGTTCCTGATAAGACATATGGCACAAAATATGGTTTCTTTCTATACTAAAGGTGTGTAAATTACAGAAGATAGCAGTTTTCTGAATAGAAAACTTAGATAACAGCAACAGGTAATGAGGTTTGGAATTCTGAGGAAGAAATATCGGCACCCCTACCTGGGTGCAGTAGATAATCTAAAATGGTACAAGTGCTGGCCTGTGTATGTAGCCTGTCTCTGTTATAATCAGAGGGGAAAGTATTATAATCTGGGAGAAGTAGCCCTTCAGAGTCTGAGGAGCATTTCATCAGACAATAACTGAACACTCACTGCATACAAAGGCAATAGATTAGATGCTTAGGAATCCATCCAAAAGAACCCCCTGCTACTCTGAAATTAAAAGCTGCATTCTCATTTTCTCAAGCTTATATATTTTATGTAATGAAACAAAATGTACATCGTATTTTTCTTGTAGTGGTGTAAGTCCGCAAGAAAAAGTGTGCAAAGAACCCTTCCCCTTTGGCCTTCTGCCTATAGAAATATCCACCTGATTCCCTGAAAATGTTAGCTTTCTTTAGCAAGTGAAATACACCCTATTATTCTCTCCTTGACCCTGTTTTACTGTTTTTCACGACACTTAAGACCACCTGACACTTTACATATTTATCATTTATCTTTCCCAATCAAAATATAAGCTCTCATAAGGGCAGAGATTTCAAGTATTTTGTTCACAGATACATTCTCAGTATCTGGAACTATATCTAGTATGTGGTAAGTTCTCAAAAAATTATAAAATTAATAAAAGTGTTTTAAAAGGCCCCCTTAATGCTGTGTTACAATTATTAAATTGTAAAATTTTGGCATATCTGTGTATATGTATGTGAATAAATTTACAGATTCTGTGTGATTACCAGCATAGGCCAAGTCAGGGGTCAGAAGATCAGAAGCTTGTGTGGGCAGACAGGAGTATGGTTGCAAAAACAAAGCAACATGTCTTATTAAATGGACTGAAGGACTCAAACACAGTCAGCAAACTTCTGTAAAAAGTAAACTAAATTTCTGTCCTTTCCATGTCTGAAATCTGACTAGTAAATGCAAATTTACTTCAGATTGGTTGGATTGACATTAGCTTTCTTCCTTGATAAAGCTTCTGAAACCTATTTAGTGAAGTTTTTTTTTCTTCTCCCTAAATTACTGCCTAAAGATACAAGCCCTCAGATCGAAACAGTCTTCCATTTCTATTTTGAGATTTGCTTGAGTCACAAGGTAATCTTGGAGAATCACTCTGCTCTGTCTCTCCATTTACTGAGGCTGCCTGGGAACTCAAACTGTCAGCCAAACAGGAAGAGGACCCTTCTGCCTAACTCCAAAAGGCCTAAGTCATATGAATGTGGTGAGGTTTAATGATGGCTATAAATCACTGCGATGGATTTCCCACAGGGTGGAGGAAAGAAAGCAAACATTTGACTTAACTTCCTCTATATGAATTCAGGGCTGGTAGAAAGACTAGACTATTAAATATAGCAAGCAAATGTCCCAATGTTTGCTAACATGTGTTTTCAACTAAAGAGACCCCTTCCGTATTCCTACTATATATGACACCTCCAAAACCCAAATATAAACAAAGTAAAGTGACTGATCTGATCCTGGCACAGGATCAGATTATTATACTTTTATTATTATACTTTTTTTTTTAAAGTCAGTGTTCATAAAAATGTATAAACCATAAAGGCCCCTTTTTTTCCAAAATGAATATAAAGTGTTCCTTCCACCTGGATACTCTTATTTGAGCCCACTATGAAGTCTTGAGTTCCTCCTGCTTCTGTAGTAGGTCCTAAATTGTTCTGCCTTTGTGACTTTAATTTCAAACCCTCCCCACAATAATGCCTCTTGACAGAGTTACTCTTTCTATACTCACACAAATGGAAACAGAAGAGATGAAAAGCCCCGGGGATGCAGTCAGTGTAGATCTCAAACTGATCCTCTGCTAAGCACAACCTGAACTCTGCCTCTTTCTTCTGTGGGCAGAGTTCCTCTCTTGGCTTAGTGATCTTGCTTGGCATACGAGGCTTAGGACCCAGGGGGCGCCTTTCAGCGGAAAAAACACCTCGCTGCAGCAAGCTAGCTGGGAAGCTCCCAATTCTAAAGAGACGCTGTTTACCAGAAGAGCATAACAAGGGCAGGTCTGACTGCAAGCCTGGGACTGGGAGGCAGAGCCGACGCCAAGGGGAACCCAGTTGGACACTGGTTGGTCAATCACCTGCAAGATGAAGGAGGTGAGGATGCTCTTGGCCTGGGTGCAAACATTCCTCATCAGCAACATGCTCCTAGCAGAAGCCTATGGATCTGGAGGTGAGATTACAATCTTTCCTTCCTGCAGCAACTTAAATGAAGTAGAACGGGTAAAGCTCTCTATTTCCCAAGCATAGCCAGACTTGACAGCAAAATGACAGGAAATGAAGCTTTGTTGCTGGTTTCTCTTGTTCCATGAAGGCTTTTTCTCTCTCCTTCTTTCTCCTTTCCCTGTCAGGGGCTTGCAGCTCCATATTTGTCATTAACGAAAGCAAGTAGCTACTTTCCTTTTCCTTGCCTGTGGCTCATGAGTGGACGGAATTTGGGGTTCATCTCCCCTACTCCCTAAGTCCTGTTCTTTTCAGGGGTTTTGCTTGGTGTGGTTGGCAGCACAGGCCCTCGTCCCCCAGGCTCTCCTGCTGAGGGGAGTGGGAATTTGGAATCCCATCCAAGCAGTGGATGAGGCAGGTTCCCTCCGGTTGAGGCTCTCTTTTGCCTGACTGAATCCAGGCTTTTGTAGAATTCTCTTGGGGAGGAGTGTTGCCAGTGCAAGTGTGGCCATATCCGTGAAAGGAATACCCCAGTTTATGCAACATGGAATTACAACACAGGGATGAATTTCAGGTCTGGCCGCCCACCGACCCAAAACTCCCAACATCTCCAAAAACGGACCCGAACCCAAGTCTCCCCTGCACGCTCCTCCAAAGTGGCCATAAGTTCCAGAGTAACAACCCTGTGCACTTGTGCAGCGCCTGCCGGCTTACAAAAATAAAAGCTAACATTCTCTGAGCGCTGAGTGAGGGCCGGACACCAAAGGGGCTTTGGACGCGCTGTTCCTTCTCTGCGCTTTCTCTTCCTTCTCTTTCCGGCCTCACAACAACCCTTCAAGGCAGCTCGGGTTTTCCACATGAGGTCAGGGAGGCCCAGCCGGGCCCAGGGTCGCCCAGGCGGGGCAGGTCCGACTCCTCTGCCGGCCGCTCAGGGTCTGGGGGTTGCGGGGGCTCCTCTTCCTCACAGGTTGCTTCTGGGACAACGGCCACCTGTACCGGGCGGACCAGCCCTCCCCAGCACCGGGCCTGCGCTGCCTCAACTGGCTGGAGGCGCAGAGCCGCCTGGCGTCTGCCTCCGCGGCGGGTGAGTGTCGGCCCCGGGCGGCGGGCGGCGCGCGGCGGGCGGCGGCCGCGGCCTGGGCCCTGGCCCCGTCCCATGGCGCCTTCTCTCCCCTCCCAGACGCCGGCAACCACAGCTTCTGCCGGAACCCGGACCGGGACCCACGCGGGCCCTGGTGCTACGTCAGCGGCGAGGCCGGCGCTCCCGAGAAGCGGCCTTGCGAGGACCTGCGCTGCTCAGGTACGGGCCGGGACTCCGAGGAGCCCGGAACCCCCCAGACCCTCACACCCCGGGCGGCCTGGGAGCGGCCGTTCCACCCGCCGCGCACGTGCGTCCGCGCGTCGCCGGCCAGCCCCGCCCCGCCCCCGCGCCGTCCGATTGGCCAGGGCTGTCTCCAGGCCGCGGGGCGCGAAGCCCATTGGCCGCCGCCGCTTCTCCGAGTGAGCTCATCCTCCGCGAGCGCCTTGTAAACAACCGTGGGAGGCGAGGCCCTGCCCCTTGGCCGCGCGCTCCCGGCCTGGTGCGCAGCCGCCGGCGGCTCACGGGACCTGACTCCCAGCCCCACGCCCTTAGCGACTCCCTCGCCGCCGAGCGGCCGTCTGTGGAGCGGCTCTGCCCTGTGTTAGGCGCTCTGCATACGGCGCCCCTGGACAGAGACCGAGTCGGGGTCTGAGCCGCAGAGAAGTTCAGCGACATTTTGAAAGCGATGGCAGGGTCCAGACTTAAATCTAGGTTTCTTAGACTCCAGAGCCATGGCTAGTTGCTCTCGAGGCAGCGAGGCCGTTCTCTAAAATTAGATTAAATCGAATGTGTAGCGCATGTAACATAGGGACTGGCAAATAGTGTGGATTCAGGAATTGTTTCCAAGCGCGGAGGGGGACCCCTTGGAGAAGAGGGCAACTGAGCGGACCTTGGGAGATGGCAAGGGTTTGAGCAGATGACGTGGGAGGCAGGAGGGGCTCGTTCTCCTGTCCTTCCTCTACCTTTGCCGTGTTCCAACTGTGGCGTGGCCCCCTCAGACCTGGCCTTGTCCCTGGGGTGTGTGGGGATTGTAAGGTGAACCCATTCCCCCTTCCCTCCTCCCCCAACACTCCAGGCCAGTTCCAGCTGCGGAACTCACTCAGGCTACTCTAATGAGACATATTTTACACTTCACCTCCAGAGACCACTTCCCTATCCCCTCCAGCCTCCACAGCAGACACTGAGGAGGCGTCTGAAGTGCCAAGTGGAGATGAGGTGCAGCTGTTCCCTCCTGCCAATGCCCTGCCCGCCCGGAGTGAGGCAGCAGCCGTGCAGCCAGTGATTGGGATCAGCCAACGGGTTCGGGTCAACTCCAAAGAGAAAAAAGACCTGGGAACCCTGGGTATGATTGCCCCACCCCATCCTTGTGCGAACCATCAATAAATATTTTCCCATTGTCTGGGGTGAGGCTAATGGGATCTTGTGTCCTGTCCTTGGTAGGCTATGTGCTGGGCATTACCATGATGGTGATCATCATTGCCATCGGAGCTGGCATCGTCTTGGGCTATACCTATAAGAGGTAAGTAGCTTCTCTTCTGGGCTAAAAGGAGGGGAGGAAGGTACATAAAGTTGAATCAGACTTCTTTGTGGCATACATACCCAAAAAAGGAAGTCAAGTATTGAAAGAGGAAAACTAGCTTAAGATGTACAGACTTGGTTCTAGTCTTTATCAGGTGACCTTGGACAAACTCTTTCCTTTGGTGCCTTTACTCCTCACCCAAAAGCCTTGTGAGGTAGGAGTTCTTGTTTCCCACTTTACAGATGAGGAAACTTTCATCAGAGAGGTGAAGTGACTTGCCCAAGGTCACAGTACCTGGGAGAGTGCCTAGGTTCAAAGCCAGCTCTTTTGATATCTTTTTTTTTTTAAGATTTTATTTATTTATTCATGAGAGACATACAGAGTCAGAGACCTAGGCAGAGGGAGAAGCAGGCTCCATGCAGGGAGCCTGCTTGGGACTCGATCCTGGGACTCTGGAATCACGCACTGGGCTGAAGGCAGACGCTCAACCGCTGAGCTACACAGGAGTCCCTGTTTTGATATCAAATTCTCTGCTGTCTAATACAACATGCCTGGTATGGAAGTGAGTGGCACTGTAGGAATCAGGCTGGACACTCATTGCAGGGTTCCAGAAATTGAATTCTTTCTGTGAGTTATAAAATTCTACTAGAAGGGTGCCTGGATGGTTCAGCTGGTTAAGCGTCCAACTTGATTTCAGCTCAGGTCATGATCTCAGGGTTGTGAGATTGAGCCCCACATCAAGATCTGTGCTGGGCATGGGGCCTGCTTAAGATTCTCTCCCTCTCTCTCCACCCCTCCCTTCCCCCTGTAAAAAAATACATAATAAAATCCTACTAGAAAAGGTTCCTAGCCACTCCTTTTGCAGTTGGGGCTTGAATTCCCTGGGCTATAAGCAGTGGGATCTCCTTTAGAATAGGAGGGAAAAATGAGTTGGAGGACATAGAACCTGTTTGCTACTCATCACCACTATGAGGAAGCCAAAGAGGCTCCTGGGAAACTCAGAGATTTGACCTGTGGCTGGGACAATAGGAGGAGGAGTGCTCACTTTGAGAGGCCCCCTGAAGTATCATGTGGAAAAGGCTCTCAAAGTCCATGATGGGTACCTGATAATAAGCCCCAAATTGCATTCATTTTTACAGCATTGGCTGGTTCTGGAAAAATTATTTTCCATTCCGGCCAGTATCAGGGAACTTGACTTCTAGCCCTGAGTACTTGTGATATTTCTCTTCTATGATCTGAGAAGGCTTTCTGAAAGGGATGCGATATGGTGGCCTGCATTTCCCAGTGGTAAGGGCTGTGTCTGAGCTCACAGCCCTGGTGGGTCACCCAGCATTAAATAAACCTAGGGTATCCTTAGAGACAATGTAGTCAGCCTCATTTTACAGATGAAAAGTGTTGGCTAAGAATAACAACAATAACTGCAAAAGTGAACATTTACCATATGCCAGACCCTGCTTCCAGCAATTTACATGCTTTAATTCAGTTCTCACAATCACCCTTATAAGGTAAAGGCTGTTATTAGCTCTAGTTTATTTACTTATAAAGATTTTATTTATTTTATTTTATTTTATTTTATTTTATTTTATTATTATTTTATTTTATTTTATTTTATTTACTTATAAAGATTTTACTTACTTATTTGAGAGATAGAGAACATCCCCTCCCTGCCCCCTGTGAGGGGGAATGCGGCAGAGGGAGACCAAGAGGGAGAAGCACTTCCTGCCGAGCAGGGAGTCCAATGTTGTGGGGCCCAATCCCGGATCCTGAGATCACTACCCGAGCTAGACTGAGCCACCCAGGCCCCCTATCCTTAGTTTATACAATAGGAAACTGAGAAAAGAGAGGATATATACTTTGCTTGAGGTCATACACCTAGCATTTGGTAGAGCCACGTCTTACTCTTGCCATGAACTAGCTATCTGTGTGATTTTGGGCAAGTTGTTCCTATTTCCTACTGCAGAGCTTAGCTCAGTGTGTAGCACACAGTAAGTGGTCAGTAAATGACAGCTGTTTTTTCTTTTCTGTAAAATGTGAGTCCTGTACTAGCACTCTCTGAGCCCTTGTTCCTTCTCTGTTTTTCTATGATTCAGGAAGCAGAGGTTCAGAGAGAGCCAAGTATTGACCTAAGAGGGTCTGCTGACTTCCATTCCGTGAGGCTATTGCCCCAGTGGGATGGTTAACATGGCAGGTCCAGGGACACTTGCTTGTTCATTTCAGTGAATTAGAGGAAATGATATGGTAACCCTGGCCTACAATCCACAATCAGACCCAAACCTCTTGGCTGAGTTGAGACCTTGAAATATTTCCTCCTTACTCAGCCACTGGATAGCAGTTGACTCCTCTCCGATCTTGTGACAATTTCCACACCTTCAGGTGCTTGAACTGACTAAACATTCTTAATTCTGAGCTTAGTTCTTGTGCCCAATAAGGAATCCAGGCCTTTTTTCTTCTAAATTTGCTTCTCTGGGCTGTCGTAGGACTGCCCTGAGGCCTTGAATTTACTGTCCTGTAAGCTTAGGGCAAGGCACCAAGTCACCAGACTCCCCGTCACTAACCACCGGACCACCCCTTTCCTCAGCAAAAGTGCTCTGAGAACAGACTATAACAGGAAACCGCATGTGGGCTAGAGGCAAGCTCTCAGTTCTCATCTCTCTCTGTCAGAGAACAGAGTGTCCTGGAAAGAGCTGTTGAATGTAGGTTCTGCTATTCCTCTGCACTTTGTTTTCTTGATTGTTGAATGGGGATATGTCCTCTCCCCCACTCCGTACATCCATACTCACCCACCCAAGATTATCATAAGTATTAGATGTAAGCAGTAGAACACCAATTAGGTTAGATAATCATAGTAGCAGTGAAAATTAATTGCATGCTTTTTAAATAAATACAGCCCTACTGAATGCTCTTCCCTGATGATTTGGCCCAAGCCTCATGACCACACTTGACAAGATTCATTTTTTACACCATTTTACAGTGAGATGCTGAGATCTAAAAGAGTTAAGTGCCGTGTCCAAGCTACACAGCCAGTAAGATGTGTCTAAGGATTACCAATATCTCCCAAAAGCCCAGCGAGGCTCAGCAGCTCATGAAAATTTGCTTGAATTGCAAAGGACGGTAGGAAAAATGGAAACTTTCAAAATAAAACAGCTGAGTCTAGAAATCAAAAGAACCAGGAATGTAGTTCTCCAACTGCTGCCCGTTCTAGGTGTGACACCAGACAAGTATTTTACCTTCCCTCGTTTCCTCATCTGTAAAAAGGGTAAAGTCAGATTAGAAGTAATGATCCTCTTAGTTCTAGTATTTCCTTAAAAAAAAAAAAAGGGCAGTATTAACTGCTGGTGGCAGTAGACGGTACTGGGTTCAGATCCCAGCTCTGCTATTTGTTTAAATAAATGGTTTAACCTGTCTGCATCTGCCTTCCCATCTCTAAAACAGAGATCCTAATAGATACCATGTAGGTTTGTTGTGAGAATGAAATTAGCGTAGTTGGGTATAGGGTTTGTGTTCATAGCCTTAGTTGCCTTGGGGACCTTTCGTGAGCAGGAGTATGGCACAGCACTACTTCCAACTGGGAAAATAGTGAAAGAATAATTGGAAGAAACCTGTGTTGCCTGAAGGAAGTCTGGAGTGTTTTCAGCACCTCAAAGAGGATGTCAGAGGCAGGCAGCAGCCATTCACACCTGCTGTCTCTGGCCAGCCCAGATCCCCATCATGGCTCTGGAGCAGTCATGGATAGAATTACTGCAACACTTGAACTCTGCAAAGGACCATGAGGCTAATGGGATTGGGCTTTTCCCTGCCTGGAAAGGGCAAGCAGGAACCAAGCTTCCTCTCAGGGGAGTAAGGGCCGCAGGTGGGTGTGGGTGAGGGCTCAGCTTGTCGGGTCTTTGTCATGGTTGTCTAGGCTACGAGGTTCGGCCAGCCAGTCTGAAGCTCCCTGTCTCTGCCCAAAGTGCAGTGCCTGTGCTATTCAGAGGGAGCGTTTATTTTCTGATAAAAAGGCAAGGGAAAAACTGTAAGTCAACACTACTCTACCCCCGTAGGAGAGGAGCTGAGTCAGTGAATAAGCCTTTTGTTCTTTTTTGGCTGCCAGACAACAGCCTGGCCACCCCCTACCCCCAAAGGCAGTAAGAAGGGGCTGAGCTGCTTGATGGTCAATGCAGCAGGCCTGGTGGCCTCTCTCAGATCTTAAAAGGAATTGGGGACAGCCTCTGCATCTCCAGCACTCCTAGGCACCATTAACAGGAGGCCCGTGGGGTTGGGTGTGTTTTGAAGCTTCTAAATGGATGAGACCATAATCCAGATGAATCTCAGCACCTCTTTCCTTTACCCTTGGCTATTCTTCCAGTCCTATTCTTTTTTTTTTTTTCTTTAAAGACTTTATTTATGAGAGAGAGAGAGAGGCGGAGACACAGGTAGAGGGAGAAACCGGCTCCATGCAGGGAGCTCGATGCAGGACTCGATCCCAGGACCCCAGGATCACACCCTGGGCTGAAGGCAGGCCCTAAACCGCTGAGCCACCCAGGGATCCCTCTTCCAGTCCTATTCTGCTCCATTAATATGAATTGATTTCTTTCCCCTAAAGACTTCTGATGCAGCCTGACAATTATCAATAGCTGGCCACAGCCAGATGCTTGGTAAAGAAGGTAGCTGATGAAAGCAGGACAACTCCCAATGCCTCAGTTTCTTCATCTATAAGATGTGGATTATACTATCTTACAAAATTGGTGGTGAAGTGGCACATATATAAAGTGTGTTATATCCAGTAGGTGCATAGGTAGCTCTTTTCATCCTAGATAATGGGAAGGTCATTTCCTGGCACCTTAGTGGGTACTCAGGATGTAAGAGTTCTCACTTTCCCTCCTCAGCCCCTTAGATTTTGAAATTCAGGCCTTAAAAAAAAAAAAAAAAAAAAAAAAAAATGAAATTCAGGCCTTGGCAAAGGACACTTGCATATTCCACCTCTTTCATTAACTGCCTTTTGGCCTTCTGCTGCCTTGGGGCTCCCTTAGTAAAATTAAATCCAGATTGTCAAAGTTTTTCCCTACATGGGCAACCTTGAAGGATCTGGCTTTTTGTTTTATTATGGAAGGAAGTGTTTCCTTATGTGGTGGCAGCTGAAACTGATGAGCAGTGCCCACGGGCAAAATAAATCTTAGGCTGAGTGGGGATACACTTGGTCCAGACAACCATCTTCCCATGTCCCTCCATTTCCTCTTGGGATGCTCTGGGAGTTCTTCTGCTGTAGGAGGTGGTGGTGTCCAGTACAGGGGCTAATGATAAGGATGGGGCGAGTGCCTCAGGCTTGCACATGCAAAAACTCAGTCACCCAGGGTGACTCAAGGAGATGAGCTCACAACTTTGCCTTTTGTGACCTTACAATGAAAAACAGGGAATCAGTACATCTCATGTGAGGAATTTTACAGTATGTCAGGGGCCCTGGAGGTTATCAAGCCCAAGTCCTTGTTTTACAAATGATAAAATTAAGGTCCAGAGAGGAGTTGCTGGAGGTCACATAAACAATAATTGCCTTGGTTGGTCAGTAGGAGTTTCCTTGGGAAACCAGATTAAGATAACATTGCTTGGTGAGTCAAGTCATATTCAGGGCAAAATCATAATAACCTCCTCTATGAGTTTTACAGCAGTTCCACTGTTTTCAACATGCATTCACATTCATTATCCTATTTTGAGGCAGATATTATCCCCATTTCACAGATGAGGAAACCAAGGCTCAGCAAGGCTAAATGTTTTGCGAGGTGTCACACAGCCAAGGCTAAGCTGGTACTAAAATGCAAGAGAACTGGTTGATTTAAAGGCAGTTCTGAGGCACCTCTGCAGACTTCAGCCCCTCCAGGCCCTGCTTTTTTCTCAATATCCTTCAGTCTCTAGAAACTTGTCATTGTACCTCATATGATGGATGTGTAATCTACCTGATCTCAGCTATCTCCTTGCTGTCTGAAGTAGGCCTGTGTTATTTCACCAAGTTATTAATCATATGCCTGTTTCAAGGCCTCTTTGGCACAGGCTCCTTCTAGGAGGATTTCCTCTGACAATTGAGCCCATGTGTTTAGTTGTGATTTCAGAGTAAGCTGATCTGGGTCCTCCTGGGTGTTGGTTCTGGTGTGCAGTGTGCTAGGCATTCACCAAACCCTTTGGCCTGCAATGGGCATGGTCCAGGCCAGTGGGAAGGACCCTACATGTGCACCAGAAGACTAGGTTTGAGTCCCTATGCCACCATTTCATTGGGGTGACCCTGGTCAGGTCAACTTCTCTGATTATTATCTGGAGTCCAACAAACTTGGATTTGAACCCATTATGTTAATGGAGAGTTCCTTCACCTCACTGGGCTATTTCTTCATCTGTAAAATGAATGATAAGACCTAATTCCTAGGATTCAGCCAAGAATGAGGTAAGATAATGTACACAAAGTCCTTAGCATGGAGTGAATACTCCATTTGAGTAAAATGGGGCAACACCATGGCCTGCTTGAGTCACTGAGCACCATGAGAATTCAAAGGTGTGAACATGGTCACTGAGCACCATGAGAATTCAAAGGTGTGTGTGAACATGGAGGGATCTGATGGTCACTGTCTCATTGTTTCCCATTGACCTGAGCAGCCCCCAGCCCCTTTTGCCCCCCTGCATGGGCTGGGGACAATCCTTGTTTCCAGCCAGGGCTCATACCTTCCAAGGACTGTATTATAAGACAACTGCCTTAGGTCAGCTTTCTGCACGACTTTATGGGATAGGACTGAGATGGTTCTCTGGGTCTCCTGAAGCCCTTGGCTGAAAGAACAAACCATATCTTGCTTTAAGAGTCTCTCCTCTACGCTATCTTCATTGAGCCTGTCTGCAGCTGTGTTGAGGTTCATGCTACTACACCAATTTTACAGATGAGGAAGCAGAGACTAGAAGTACAGGAGCTTCTTGTTAAGATAACCTGGCAGAATGGAAATCTTGTGTATCAGCCACCGATTCACTGTGACCATGGTTAGCCCTTACCCCTGCCTGGGTACAGCAAAGCTATTTATTTATTTTATTTTATTTTATTTTATTTTATTTTATTTTATTTTATTTATTTTATTTTATTTTATTTTATTTTATTATATTTTATTTTATTTTATTTATTTTATTTTATTTTATATTTTATTTTATTTTATATTTTATTTTATTATTTTATTTTATTTTATTTTATTTTATTTTATTTATTTTATTTTATTTTATTAAGATTTTATTTATTTATGAGAGACACAGAGAGAGGCAGGCTCCCTGCAGGGAGCCCAACATGGGAGTCTCCAGGATCACGCCCTGGGCTGAAGGCCAGCGCCAAACCACTGAGCCACCCAGGGATCCCCCAGCAAAGCTATTTAATGAGCAAAGCCACGCGGGTGGCATTCACAGCCTGAATGCTTCCTTCTTTTCCTGCCAGGGGGAAGGACCTGAAAGAGCAGCATGACCAGCAAGTGTGTGAGAGGGAGATGCAACGAATTACCCTACCCTTGTCTGCTTTCACCAACCCCACCTGTGAGATCATGGATGAGAAGACTATTGTGGTCCACACCAACCAGACTCCAGTGGACCTTCAGGAGGGCAGCGCTCCCCTCATGGGCCAGGCAGGCACGCCTGGGGCCTGAGCTGCCACTAATGGGCAGTAGCCCATGCAGACACTGGTGCAGGACAGCCTACCCTCCTACAGCTGGGAGGATCTATAGTTTTTGTTGTGGTTAAAACCCTCCCTTGACTTTTTATTTTTTTATTTTTTTTAATTTTTTTTTGGTGAATTCTAAAACAGAAGCAGAGGTTGTGCTAAGGGTAAGGCTGGGTAGGATCCTACCAGTGCTCCTCCTCCATCCTTGGAGCAGGATTTTGCCTGTGGATGGAGTTAGCGGTGGCCTCCACAGCAGTGCTGCTGACCAGGGCTTCCAAACATTGCTTATGCCCCAGAACTGAATCAGGGACAGACAGGGAGCTCCCCAAGGCTCCTCTATGCTTTATTATCTAAGATGGCCTCAGTCTCCACCCTCCTGTCTGTTCTCTGTGGGCTTGAGTGGCGCATACTGTTATCCATAGTTCAGGTCAAGTAGGTCAAGAGTCAGGATTTAAAAATTATATTTAGTTTTTAAAATAGTTGGGATGGAACTCCCTACTGACCTCTGAGAACCAGAAACGAGTTTGTACAGAAGTCAAAACTGTGGGTTGAAAATGGGATCTAGGCTGGGGGCTCCTGGGGGTGCTCCAGCTTTGCTGGCAGTGATGTGCCTTGATAACCATGGGCTGGGCCTGGGCCCAGGCCCAGGGACTCTTCCTGTTTCAAAAGGAAAGGAAGAATTGCACTGAACATTCCACTTGGGAAGAGGGTAGAGAAGGATCCACGGCTGCTTTAGGCCACAGGACCTGAGGGGACCTGGGGTACCCTAGACAGTTTCTGTTCAGGGTGGACAATGACCTCTTTTCATTTTGCAGGGGTAAGACAAGAGCCAATTAACCTATGGGAATTACACTGTGGGTCCTTGTGAGCTGCTTCTGAGAGGGTAACCCAGAAACTAAGCTCAGAGGCAAGGTAGTAAAGTACGTCAGGACTTGCCCCGGCAGTGGCTTGAGTTTGCAGGTGGCTCTGTAGCCTCCAGGCTAGTGCATTCCTGGGGATAGTAGGGCTAGGGTCACAACCCCTAACTTGTAAAACAATCAGAACCATTGGGAGGGACCTTAGGGTTCCTCAAGCCTTTTGGACACAGGACCCTCTGGGAGCCCATAGGGGTAAAGTGATGCCTAAGGTCATAGAGCAAGCTACTGGCATGGCCAAGAGGAGAATAACATTTCTCCACAGCACTGTGCTGCACTGAGCCAGTGGGTCAGCAGGGCCTCCAAGCCCTGATGTCACACTTGGAGGCCTTAGTAGTGCTCCCTATCCAGAGCTTCCTTCCCAAAGCCTTTCCACTGCCCCACATGGGGGGGAGGGGTCAGTAGGGCCCATTCTCTTCAGCAGACTATTCCTGGGAGTGGTTTGCTGAGGGGACCTAGGGTTCAAGGGTCCCTTGGTGTTAGTTGATACCGAAGAAAAGAACAGTACATTACTGGTTTCTACTTTTCTATAAAAGCATTTCTCTGTGTACATGTTTTATATACCTCATTCTGATACCTGCATATAAAGTGCAGGAAATTGCTCTGCATTTGACTTGTATAAATTTAAAAAAAACACAAAAAAACAAAAAATTGTATTGTCAAGTTTTTACGGGGTGCCAGGACACTCCTCCCATAAGTTGGTTAGCTTTGGTTACCTTGTCCACACCTGTGTTTTCATTAACCCTGGCCCTGTAACTGATGCGGGTAACTGCTGTGTTCTGGCATCACTAGGAATCATTCAGGTGGAAGTTGTAGGAAAGATGGGTATGCTGGCTTCCCCGTAGGTGATTCAGTCACTGCAAATCTTCTCCCCCCTCAGCATTCTTCTGGAGGTGGAAGTAGTTAAAATGAACATCCAGGGAGCCCTTTGCAGGGGCTGGAGATAGAAGTGATGGGTGGTGGTGCTGTAGCAGCCAAAGGGAAGGATAGGTGTGCAGAGGGGAATGGGTCCTTGAGCTGCAGGAAGCAGCTCTAGGTAGAGGAAGGTCCCTGTGGGGTGACTCCTAGGACTGGAGAAGAAGCTACCAATAGGAAATTGTTGGACTTTCAGTGTGAGATTTCAGCAGCAGGTTCTCTGCTTCTAGGAACACCCAGGGTGACCTCTGCCCATGCCCAGGCATTGCTGTATAGTTCTAGAAACAAGGGGCACCATATATTATCAGTTTTGCCAGGAACCAGATTCTGTCCTTAACTGAACTTCCCAAATTCTGGGAGAAATCACCTTTGGGTATATGGATTTATACTGTACCCAGGATCCCACTAGCCAGATCTCATCCTGCCCAATGTGCCACATCTCCCATGTGTAGAAAGCAAGGACAAGTCTTCTCTCAAATACTTGAAGAAAAACACAAGGGGTGAAGGTGACTTGCATTTATTTCTTCCCTTTATGACTGTGGAACCAGGCCCTGCAGGGAGGATATCCAGGCATTCAGAGGGTGTAAGTGTATGGCTCCAAAGGAAGCACTTGGCCTGCAGGTCAGAATCAGACCTGCTTCAAGGACTGGGTTGCCTCAGGTGGGATGTGTTTGTTCTCTGGAGCAGATTGGTGTCTACATAAGAAGAGGGGATTAGAGTTGGGGGGGGGGAGGCGCAGGGGCTTAAAAAGTCCTCTGCTGTGGGGAGTCATGGAGCAGGGGCCTGAAAGTGACCAGCAGACCTCCCACGTGTATCCTGCTGAGCCAGGCTCCAATTCACTTTTTCACTCTCAGTAACATCACTCACTTATGTTAACTGTTTAATTTATTTGGTCTGCTCAATGGCCCACAGTGGGCCCACCACTCCCATGCTTGCTGGGGACAGCTGAGGCACAACCAGCCACAAAATGCTGACTTAGAGCTGCTGGGAGCCAGGGCTCAACCCTACAGCAAGCTTGCACACTCCACACGTAAGTATGGTCTATATAGCAGGTAAACTCTGTCCAGAGAGGACATCTAATCCCACAATTTATCAGGCCTATGTACAGTATTTCACATATCACCCAACAGAGCAACAAAACAGTATTAACATCAACCACTCTCCTGGATCACTCCCCGCCACTGCCTCCCCCCACCCCCACCCCACAACCACCACACATCGCAGTAATATCCCAAACCCATTCCCAATTTGTTAAATATGGTGCAAGCTCACAGACACATAGGAGGAGGCAAATTTTGTTGTGTTGAATGTCCCTGGCCTTCTCGGAAGCCAAGGTGGAGCATGCCTCCAGGGCTTTTCATTGCCCATAACTGTCAAGAAGCTGAAGCCAGGAGCTAGTGAGCTGGGCCAACCAACAAGGGAAATAGAAGCCAGAAAGCCCAGCTCAGGGAGTGGTCTTTCCCAGCATCCCAGTTCCGGGACTCTGCCACCACCTCGTTGCTGCCTAGACCAGGTATGGTGAAGGGTGAGCAATGGCTGCCACAAGGGAAGGGCCAAGAGACTGCTGAGATTCCCATTTCCCTGACTCATATGTTGGGCCTGGGGCAAGCCACACAATCCTCCAGAACCCATCTAGCACTAAGTTTAAATGCCTCGGGCTCCTGAGGTGCCCACCAAGGTATGAATGACAGCAGCCAGGATATGGGCTTTATAGAAGGCAGGACACCTTTCTTTCCAGGCCCCAGCCTCATGCTGCACTTGTGGGTGAGTGCTTGTTGCAGGTAGAGAGGCCCAGGAACTCTCAGCGAGCCTCTAGCAGTACAGTTTGAGAACATGAGGTGGAAGATCCCCCTCACAGTGATGTGGCCCCTAGGCCTGGGAGATGAACAAACTAGCCCTTCCGCTGACTCCTGGTCAGTTCCACCACAAATTCAGGGACTCTTCAAAACCTGCCCCCTCACAGGGGAAGGGGGACACAGTGGAAGGGGGTGTGTAGCACCACTGTCATTTCACATCCTTGGATAGCCACTTGGCCACCATTCTCTTGTCTACACTCCCACCTGAAGTCCTCCTGTACCTAGCTAGACCGGAGACTTCAGAGCCCACAGGCAGGTTCACCCTGGAATCCTGCCCAGCAGGTCCAGGTCATGCTGATTAGTGTAAGGAAGAACCTTCCAGAATCCCAATGCCAAGGGGTTCCCAAGTGGTCATGAGTAACAGATTCTTCCTGGATCATGGGCCAGGCTTTCTTTTTTTTCCTTTTTTTTCTTTCTTCACAGCTTTCAGGCGAGTGTTGGATCTACAGACAGTAACCAGGCCCCCAAACCTGTGATGTGTTTCCCTGGTGCTGCACCCGCTCGCCTCCTGGGGAGGTAGTAAAGATGGCTTGTTCTGTTCTAAACAAGCTGCCAATCCACAGGAAGCCCGGACGGTCCTGCCCACAGCAGGGACAGGGCGCAGAGGGGGCAATGGTGGATGCAGAACGCCCCCCTGCAGGGGGCTGGGCCAAGGCTAGGGGGGTGAGTCCCGGGTCAGGCCGTACTGCAAGCTCACAGTGTGGTCCAGCTCCTCCAGCTCTGCAGGCAGCGGGATGCCCAGCTCCCCCAGGTACAGGGAGAGAGCCTCAAAGGAGTCCTCCAGTTTTGAGAATGCAGGTCTAGAAAGAAAAGGGGTAAGTTGGAGGCAGGTGAGATAAGGGCAGGGCCACTGGATGCTATGCAAGGTACCCAGGCCTGCAGCTCAACCACTTCCTAGTTGTGTGACCTTGGGCAAGCCCCTTAACCTCGTGCCTCTGCAGGAAATGGGGATGATATGTTATAGCTACTGTGTGGGGTTGCTGTGAAGACAGCACTGTGAGAAGGCTGACCTTGTTCAAGGGGGTAGCTTAAAAAAAAAAAAAAAAAAAAAAGAGTCCAGGGAGAAAAAAGCTTGTCTCATGTCTTGGAGAAAATGCAATTATCAAAGGTGCAATTGGACTAAGTGCCTTTTAAAGATTCTTTCTAGTCCTCAGACTGTTTCCACATCAATGGATCTGCTCAGGAAGAGACATTTCATGGACTCAGCAGCTCTTCCCAAGGGGAAAACAAACAGCGGGCTCCCAGTGCTGTGGAAACAGCTTAGCTGTCCTGGAACCCTAAGCCAGCTCTGGCTTACTCCTCTGCCTCCTCCATGTTTTTGTTTAACCATCTTGCCACCTTCTTGGCAAGGCCCACTGTCACCACCATATTTAAAATTACAACTTGCACCCTACACATCCTCTTTCCTTAGCTCTGCTCTTTTTTCCATAAACATTTCTCACTTCCTAATATTCAATGAAGGGCATTCTATCTATTGTTTATCATCTATCCTTGTTAGAATGTGAGTTCCAGGAGGGCAGGCACCTTTGCTTTGCTCACCCATATGCTCAGGACAGGGTTGAGCACATGGCAGGCACTCAGTCTTTTTTGAGTGAATTAAACACAGACATTTAGAATGACTAGGAAGGGATATTAGCAAACAAATACTGTGTAGCTTCATATTTTCTCCTCATGCTCTTACTCTGGTGTTATTGCAGTCCTTTGGTTCATGAAGGAACGAAATGCAGAGCCTCCCACCAGCAAATCCCATTAAGTGGACCTTTGGAAACCATTTTAAAATAAAGGCTGTGTGCCAACTGGTTATCTTGAAAGGATAGAGTAGGAGAGTAAGTAGTGCTCGGGGGCACGATGGTTAGATGGTCATAGAAAATGTGCACTTTCTGTGCTATATATTTTAGTCATATTTGAAAATTTTTAAAAAAGATTTTATTTATTTATTCATGAGAGACAGAGAGAGAGCCAGAGCCAGAGCCAGAGACACAGGTAGAGAGAGAAGCAAGCTCCACGCAGGGAGCCCGGTGTGGGACTTGATCCCGGGACTCCAGAATCATGCCCTGGGCCAAAGGCAAGTGCTAAACCATGGAGCCACCCAGTGATCCCCCATATTTGAATTTTTAAAAAGATTTATTTACTTAAGTAATCTCTACACCCAACCTGGGGTTCAAATTCACAACCCTGAGATCAAGAGGGTTCCACCAACTGAGCCAGCCAGGTGCTCTTTAAATTTGTTTAAAAGAAACAAGATTTTTAAGAGAAGAAAATAGATTCTAGTTTTCTAATGCACAAACTTGGAAAGAAGTGGGGTAATGTTGCTAAAGAAAACCATAACCTGAGATGAATAATGGTCATTTAATTTTTTTTCTTTAAAGGAGATAATTAGCTAAATGCATAAAGATGTTCACTATAGTAATACCTATTATAAGAAGAAACTGAAAAAACCTATCTACATTATGTATATCATAATATATTCGGACAGTCTCTTAATTGAATTTCAGATAGTTAACAAAAATGATAAACAAGACTGGGGATAATAACAAGGAAAATGCAGGGCAAAATACAAAACTTTCCTTTATTGAAATTATAACTATATAAAAAAATGTATGTGTTTGGACATAGATGAACATGAAAAACACTTATTCTGTTCGAATGGCATAGGTTTGGGTGACTTTTCTCCTGTTACAATTTCTCTTTATGGCTGTGTCTGTGTTATAGCCGGGTCACTCATGGCTATGCCCTGTCCCCCAACCACCCTACCTGGCATGTCAGAGTTGTTAGGGTGGATTCAGTGGATGAGAGCTGCATCGTTGAACTCAAAGCTTTTGCCAGCCCTGTACCTGGGAGAAGGGGGCAGGATACCAACCTGCTCTCAGGCTCCAGTTTGCAGCAGATGGCGGCCAGGGGAAAGAAGGCGGGGGGGCAGTCTGTAGGGACAAACTTCTCCCAGAAAAGCTTCACGTTGAGGCCAAAGTCCAGTGTTCGGGGCAGGCAGTCAGGATCTGCATATACCTGCCCAATGATCTGCAGATGAGAAGATGGTCAGGAGTGGACTATGGTGGGTGCAGCCACAGAGGAGTGGGATACTGGTGTATGGATAGGAAGGATGGGCAGAAGAGGGAGGTAAAAATCAAAGTTAAAGAGCTGTACTCCTCTAAGTCCAAATCACACTAATCCAGACTGGTCTTTCAACTGAGAGTCTGGTTATTGAGGAGGGTTTGGAAGAGGCTTCACTGCAGCAGAAGCATGATGTTCCAAATCTGGAGAGACAGCTCCACACATTCCACCCTGCCCTGCCATGTCCCCTTGTTTCTCTGTACCCTGCCAGAGTTCAGGCTCTGTGAAGTGAGATCCTGGGTCTGATTCATGTCTGAAACCTTCTAGTGCCAGCCTATTGCTTTGCAGACAGTAAATGCTCCACTGATTTCTATCAAAGAAAATAATTAAAAAAAAAAAACAAAAAACACCTCCCCTCTATTCCAACTGTCCTTTGTCTCTCCTCTACCACTCACCATTTTGTAGGAACTACAGAAGACTTTGAACATACGTGTTTGGCTGAATGCTTCCAGACACACTGAGCTAAGATCCTAAGGCAAAGATCTTTCTTTCTAAGACTCACTCTAATCCACCCCACAGTGCTCAGCACTGTGCTAGACAGACTGGCACTTGTTGCAGTGGCTACTTCCACTTGTGGGGCTAAAGGCCACTACTAAGGACCTTGGGAAGAGGGACCAGAGGGAAAGGTTGCATCTGACCCAAAAGCTACACAGAAAACAGTAAGGACACTCTCATCTGCCCCTTATTGGCTGTGGGACTAAGAACAAGCTGCTGCCCCTTCCTGAACCTCAGTTTCCCCACCTGAAAAAAACCAGCCTGTTCCTTTTCACGGGACCGATGAGACTCAAATGTGTCAACAAATATGTAATAAACTGCACAATCCTATACCATTCATGTTGATTTTATGGTGAACTACTATGATTCACTATGGTGAATCATTAGGAGAAGCAGTCCCCATTCTGAGGCAGGACAGAGCTACTAGACCAATGCCTCAGGCCTGGCCTCTGTGCTCGCTGGAGCTCACCTCGCAAAGAACGATCCCAAAAGAGAAGACATCCACCGTCTCATCGTAGCTCTTTCCTTGGGGAACACAGAGAGTAGGCTGTTAGGTTTGGTCTCTTATCTACTCTGTGCCGAGCCTGGGGCCAAACCAGGCCACAGGCAAGAACCAGAGCTAGAATAGGCTCCACAGAGATGCCATAAAGGCTGTCCAAGGACAGACACCCCCTGAACATCATCCTTCCTCAGCCCTGTGTGGGCTATTTAGAAGATCTTGTGAAACACACTGCCCAAAATGAAACTGCATGGGACAAAGAGAACTGGATCAGGGTTCACCTGGACTTTGTCATTAGGTAGTTGTATGTTCCTGGGCAAACCAATGAACTCTGGGCCTCAGACTCCAAAAAAAAAAAAAAAAAAAAAAAAAGGGTTGAATCAGGCCATTTCTGAGGCTTCACAACCCTGTGCATTTCAAGAATCCCAGTCAGGGCCTTCTAGGTGGCACAGTGATTGAGCGTCTACCTTTTTTTTTTTTTTTTTTAAGATTTTATTTATTTATTCGAGAGGGGTGGAGCAGGCAGAGACACAGGCAGAGGGAGAAGCAGGCTCCATGCAGGGAGTGTGAGTGACGTGGGACTCGATCCCAGGTCCCCAGAATCACACTCTGGGCCGAAAGCAGCCCTAAACCACTAAGCCACCTGGGCTGCCCAGAGCATCTACCTTTGGCTCAGGTCGTGATACCAGGGTCCTAGGATCGAGTCCCACATCAGGCTCCTTGCAGGGAGCCTGCTTCTCCCTCTGCCTATGTCTCTGCCATCTCTCATGAATAAATAAAATCTTAGAAAAAAAAAAAAAAGAATTCCAGTCAGTATCTCAGGCTGATTTGACCATTATCCACAAGGGGGCACCATACTTCAGTTCTCAGCAGTGTGAAAGGAAAGGCTAAATCTCCAGCAATAAATAGCTTGAGCTCTCAACTACCCTTGGCGGCATAAAAGCCAGTCAGATCTCACCCTAGGCCCAGGAGCTCAGAGAGGAGTTTATGTGGTCCAGTCTGGCAAGGGATAAAAATCGTCTAGCCATCAGCTGTGGGTACCTGGCCTAACAATTCACAGGCCTCCCCTGGAACACCCAAGACTGCTGCAAGGAGTGGCCCCCAACTCCCCTCTGGGGACATGTCCCCTCCATTATCTAGTGTCAGGACTCACCGTTCAGCATCTCAGGGGCCATCCAGTAGGGGTTTCCCACCACTGTATAGCGCTTCTTGCGGTCATTCTTACGCAAGGTGCGTTTCTTGCTGGTGGCTTTTTCCGTTGGGGGCTTTTTCCTCTCCTCAACTATGAGCCTTGACAGCCCAAAGTCTGCCACCACCACAGTCTTGTCCTGGTAGGACAAGGGCCAGGTCAGGACTTGGTGAGGACATTCCCAAGAGAAGTCATTGAGGAGGGGAGAAAAGGTACATAGCAAAGGTGCATCACAGCTAAAGCTCTCTCTGGCAGACGAGGCTTGGTTATTTGTTTTCTAACAGTCTGGTATCTGCACTGTAAATTCTCCAGATCTGTGGGTGTCCACAGCAGAGCTCTTGGAGCCTGGACGGGTAAGGCTCTGGGACCTGGAGAATGGATCTCAAAAGCAGGAAAAGGGATTCCTTGTTTTTTAAACCCATTCTGCCTTGTTTCCCAAAAAATTTAAGGCATGGCTAGAATCAGTTTAAGACAGAAAAAGATAAGGTGGAGGTCATCAGTGGAGGGAGTTGGTGGGGGGGGGAGGGAGATAAGCTCTTCAAATAGCTATAGGGTAGTCATGTGGAAAAGGGTTAAGGTTATTTAGTATGGGCCTGAAGAGAAGAGCCAGGGCCAGTTAGTGGACATCCACAGAGCTACATTGCAAGTTAACAGGAGAAATGACATGCTAACAACCAAAGCCAATGGGTGGTGGGAAAAATGCTGGTCCCAAACTGTACATACATAAGGCTCTGTGGCCACTGTACATACCTGAGGCTCTGTGGCCTCAGAGTGAGGCTTCAAGGTACCACAGTTGTAGAATAGGGTCTGTAGTGAGCTGTATTACAGAACTATCATGTGGTGAAACCAGGAAAAACAACAGGGCTCTATATACAGCTAAGGAACTTCGGAAGCTCCCTCTAACCAAAGGATTTCAAAGGCTGCTAACTGAGAGGATGTGTCATTGTGTCTGGATGTGTCTGCGAGCCCTCAGAAGACAGAATAGAGCATCAGGTGCAGCATAAAGGGCAAGATGGGAACCCTAGGTGACACCTAAGGTCTAAAGCACAAGGGAACAGTCAATCTCCTTTGTGACAAGGCAAGAGGCTTGGCCCCAGGGAGACCCAGAGTGGTGGGACATACCAGCTTGATAAGGCAGTTGTGTGAGTTCAGATCCCGGTGGATGATGCACATGGAGTGCAAATAGGCCTGGAACAGAAGTACAAGCTGAGGCCAATGACCAGTAATTTAAGCAGATGCAGACTCGAGCTGAGGGCCTACTCTTCTCCCAGACCATCCCTACTCAGTTTCACAACCCAACCTAGACCCTAGGGCAAGGGCCTCCTGCTGACACTTCCTTGTCCCAACACCAAAAGAAAGCCAAAGGCTGCCTGGGTTTCCCCTCTCTCCCTGCTACCACTTCCTGACCATCCTTTGTTCATTGACCCCCAACCCAGTGGCTGCTCTAGACCCTCACTGCTCCCTCCCAAAGTCCCCAACTCTTACAGGCCCTGGCCCTTGCCTGCCCCCAGCCACTCTACCCATTTTACATAGATCCAGGCCACCTGAAGTGAGCACCCTTAGATGCACTGCTCCTAGCCCCTCACTGCTGCCATCCCACCTCAATCTCTGGCTTCCACCACCCTGGATCCTTCCTGTCTGAGATAGGGGGAGAAGTGACCTCCTGCTGGCCAGCTGGTTCTGTATTCCTGATATTCTCCTTCTCTGAGACTTAGCACCCTCCTTGCTCTTCCCTGTGTATACTTTAACTTCTTCCTCCCCAGTGTTTTCATACAAGTCTCTGTTTGCTATCCAGAGCCTCCCCCACCTCTCCCGGGCCTCCACTCCTGGCTCTTCTCACTCTCTGCAGCCACTTCCTTTTCTTTCTCTCTTCCCTTCCCCAGGATATGTGGAAGGATCTACCTGTCCCCTTCCCTCTAGTCCCTTGCAGTCCTGCTTCCATCCCCTAGGCTCTTGGCTCTGCTCACATCCAGGGAGCTCTTCCTGAATGCTATAGCTCTTGTGACCTGCCTGTTCTTTCTCCAAAGGCTGCCCACACCTCTCCCTTGCTACCTGTTCCTGAAACTTTTGTGTGCCCACATTTTCCTTCCAGCCTCCTCAAAGCCACCTTCTCTATACATGCTGATCCCCACTAACTGCACACCAGCCTCAGCCAACACTAGCTCTTCCCAAACCTGTTTTCCCAACATCACTGCCTCCACAAACATCTGGTAAATGGCACCACCATTCTTCTAGGTACCTCAAACCACCCCAACTCCTCGTCCCCCTACCTCTGCTCCCTTGCTGCCAACCAGTCTCTCCACATCCTGCCTCCCAGTCTCCCATCCCTACTGCCATACCTTAAATTTGGAAATGTGAAATGTTTCACTAGCCCCTTCAGTCATCTCCCTGCCTTTAGTTCTCCTAAGTCTACCAACCTACTGACCACACAGGACTCACCTTCAAGAAACAGAGGTCTGCTCACAAACTTACTTGCTTAAATATCAAAATTTTACACGGGCCTTTTTGGCTTCCTAAATAAAATCCAGACTCCTTAGTCTGAAACATAGGGACCTTAATGTACCCCTAGACTAACATAGTCTTCACGGACCCCACATGAAGAGCAGTGATTAAAGTCTCAGGCTTGGGGTCAGACTGACTAGCCCTTGCTCTGTCCTTTCCTAGCACAGCTTTTCATCTGGAAACCGAGGTTGTCACGAGGAATGCACATACACCTGTTAGTCCCTCAGCTCAGTGCCTGGCATATAGAAAGCATTCAACAACTGTCATTGGTATCACTATTGTAATTGGTCTCATTCTTTCCCAGGTGAAAGAGACTATTTTCCCCCTCTCTCCTCCCAGTCTTTGCTGCAGTCATCACCTCAACCTTGGGGCGTCTCTGCCAGAGAACTTTTATCCATTCTGACCTACCCTTCAGGTTCAACTAGAACACATTTCCCCCTTCCCTGATTTCATAGGCAATGAGGTTCTCTACTTACTCCAAGCTCCCTCAACAGCTGGACACTGCTAGTTTGCCTTACCCATGCCCTGTCTGCCTTTGAAGATTTAGAGCTCTTTGAGAATAGGTTGTGAGCTAAGAAAAGGCAACTGGGGCAATTTCACAGGCATAGAGACGAGCTCAATAAATAGTTGCTGACTGACTCAGCCCATACAAGCTCCCCAGGATGGGGTCTTTGCCTTCCAGTGCCTGCCTGAAATCCCTGTACCTATCCTGATTCCTTATCACCACCTTGCCACCATTCCTACTGCTGGCAGGGTTGTTGGCAGAACTCACCATTCCAGAGGCGATGCCTTTGGCAAATCTGACCTTCTGCTGCCAGGGAAACGGGTCCTATGGGGTGGGGAAATGCTCATCAGAGACTGGGGGCCCTGTCCCGTTTGGGATTCAGGCCCCACCCAGGGAACCACCTGTCCCGGTCCTGCTCAGCATGACCCTTTGTAGGCAAAGTAGCGAGGGCAGTATGCTTACCACACTGCGCAGGAAGTCCTTCAGTGTGCCCCCCTCGATGTACTCTGTCAACAGGTTCAGCTTCTTGTCCTTGTAAAGCACACCAATGAACTTGAGCACATTGGGGTGGTCCAGGCTGCGCATCACCTTCACCTAGGGGTGGTAGAGGCCAAGGAGAGTAGATGGTTACTTCCCACTATGTCTTCCTTACCCCTTCCCTCCAGGGAGTCAGTCTGACAAGTGCTACCTGCATCTCCTACCTCTAATCTTATGTAAAGGGGTAGAACACTTCTACATGGATAGGGATGCCTCACAGCCCTCACCCTTGAGATCCTGCCATTCTAGGAATTGTACAGGGGGTAGCTGGAGTGGGAGGGTCCATGAGCAAAACAAAGGCCCAGAGAACTGGCAGGCCTGCCCAGAACTCCAGGCTCCTTTAGCAGGGTGTTCAGGTGGTGAGTATAACACCCAGTTGTCCTAAATTGGTCTGTTTTCATGTCCATCACTCCCACTAGCTGTAAGCTCCTCTGAACCACATCCTATTTGTTACTGTATCCCTTGTATCCAGATCATGTTGTCTTTAGTAAATGTTCATTGAACAGATAATTATGCATTCCTCTAGTGCTCTTTTCTGCTCAGCTTTTTAAAAAGTGTTTCTAAAATAAGTTTCCTCCTGAAACTGTTATTTAGTAACATCTCTCTTCCAACAGTGATACCAAACTCCTAACTCCCACAACTCCACCTTCTTACCTCAGTCAGAAAAGTCTTCTGTGTTTCCTCATCACACCGAATTAACTCCTTCATGACCATCACTTTGCCCGTGGCTTTGTGTGTTACCTAATTACAAGGAGGGAAATTATTACTGGTGTGGAATTCTGGGGGACTATATGAAAATATATACAACTGGCCATCTCATCTCCTGGAAGACACACTGAGCCAGATCAGACTGACAGAGTTCACATGTAGAAGATACAGCACGAGGCAGCAGGGGCCTCAGAGGGGAGCATGCCCTCTTCCTTGGAGAGCTGGGCATGCATACAGGGAAGGCGAGAATGCAGAAAAATAAAGTGTAGGAGGCAGGAGGGGACACTGCCAAGCCAAGCAGGGGCTCTGGTCATCTGACATAGGAGTGAGTCCCTTGGGTAAACAGAAGTCTGAGGACAGGAGGGTTAGTGCCACAGACATGCACCAGGGAACTGGATGGGTCAGGGTGAGCTCTCAAGTCCCAATGCCCTGAAAGCTGAGACACATGGCTTACCTGACCCCCCCTCCCAGCTCTCAGCAGAGGAGGAGAAGAGAAAGAGAGAGAGGTTAGTCCCCAAGATGGTTCCATCAGGGAGGCAGGAGCCACTCCCCTGTGTGCTCCCTGCAATATGCCCAGCACTGAGGCCTCCAGGCACCTAAATACACCTGCTGACTGGAGGTGGCAGGGCCATGGGCACAACTCATCCCAAACTAAGTCTCCAGGTTCACCAAGCTCACTGTGACAGCAACGCTACCCTTAGGTGGCCTGGGAGGGCAGGAGTGTAGCCCTCACACCATCACCTGTAGCCAGGAAGGGGGCCTGGTGTCCTGTAGGGTGTGGAGTGAGATCATGTGATAAGAACTCCCCGAAAGAAGGTGAGAGAGGGGTTGGGGGCAGAGGAGCAGAGCGACTGATGCCTGTGCTCACCTTTATGGCCTGCCCAAAGAAGCCCTTCCCCAGGACCTCCCCGTGGATCAGGTCACATGGCCGGAAAATCTGCTGTGAGTTGCTGCTGGAACAGCGGAGGGATTCTGAGCGGCTGATGTCACGGCTAAAGAGTAGGGGCTCCTTTGGGGAGCTGGGGCCAGGGGACTTGGAGATGCTGTTACTGCGCCTGAAGATGAGGAAAGAAGAGGGTAGGGCTAAGGTAGTCCTCAGAGACCTGCCAGTAAAACCCTGGAGGTAGAAATCTCAAGGCCACCTGACCACCCTACCCATCCCAAGGTCTATAGTTCAGGTGCTATGATGAGAGGAGGGAATTCTTACATCAGACAGATGTGCCATTTTGGGGCTGCAAACATCAGTAGTTTAAGTATCATAAAACAACATTCAAAGCAGGAACCCTGGGTACTCAGCTGGAATGACTGACTAGACTCAATTAGCTTATAGTGTTCAATACATGATAGCACCATAAGATGGTAATCTGTCACTTTCCATGTCTGCTTGAGCTGAAGTGCTAAATGGGTTAGAGTGATAGCCTACCATCATCCAAAAAAAAGACCAAATGGGGGGCAGCCCTGGTGGCTCAGCTATTTAGCCCCACCTTCAGCCCGGGGTGTGATCCTAGAGACCTGGGATCGTGTCCCATATTGGGCTCCCTGCATGGAGCCTGCTTCTCCCTCTGCCTGTGTCTCTGTGTCTCTGCCTCTCTCTCTCTCTCTGTGTATATGTGTGTGTGTGTGTGTGTGTGTGTGTGTGTATGTGTGTGTCTGTCATGAATAAATAAATAAAATCTTAAAAAAAAAAAAAAAAAAAAAAGACCAAATGGGATTCTGGCTATTTTGCTCATCTTTGTACCTGTCTATATTTCCCAAATTTTAAAATAATAAGCATGCATGATTTTTAGAACAATAAAGCCAGTGTGTTTACATTTTTTAAAGCAGCCAGTAATAGTAATGGTTGATAACTATTACCAACTTCCTGAAGAAGGGACAAGAAGGCTGAAGTCCACAGCACTGCAGGTGAACTGCAACCCTGCAAACTTCTCTCCAGCACATTCGATTTCACTTGGACTACCAGAAAGGACCGCCCACAGACTTCTTAGTCCTTGCTCTTTTGCTTTGCCTCCCACCATGTCCACAGAAGCACACAAGGTGAGCTGCCTGCTTTCTTGCATAATGGACTTTCAAATGTCTAAGCAGCTCTCTGGCCACCCCCATGTTCAGGCCTTCTCTGCCCTCGGGCACCCTAACTCTACCAGCACACTTGTGCCAAGGCCAAGAGGCAGCAAGAAGTTCATGCCCAGCAACCTGTGCGGGGAGCCTTGCTTCCAACAGATGCCAGGTATCTGAAACAGGCCCTGATTCAGTCTGTTTGATCAGGAGGGTGGACAGAGAACTTGACTCCTAGTGATACTAACAACTCACTTAGTGCTGATCTTTTGCTGGCACTGTGTTACTTTGCATCCCTTTCCACACTGAATCCTTACATGGTGAGACATGCTACATTTGGTGAGACAGCTACAATTATCTTACAATCCCACTTCATAGATGCAGAAACAGGAGCTCAGATGATATGATTTGTGAAGGGAGGAAGCTCAGCTCAAAGGCACGGTATGGGTGTGTTTGTCTAGAGAGCCACTGTTCCAGACTCCTGTTATTTCAGTCTCCCTACTTGGTACTTGAATCCAGGGGGACTGCTCCCTCCCCATCAACCTGGACAACTCTGAGGTTTTGACTGCTGGTCCCTCAAATCTAAAACAGCTTGCATTAATCTCTTCCTTTATAGTTTTCAGTGTTCTTATTTATACTTATTAATCCTCTCTGTGCCCCTACTCTGGCCTCTGAGCCCCACATCTCCCTTTGCTGGTCCTTTAGGGGCTAACACTGCTGCTCCCTGTCCAGCTCAGGAGTTCAGTGGGCAGGGCCTGACTCTCTGGTTTCTAAGGAAACCTGGCAGGCAGCTGGGTCAGATCACACACAGGCCCTGGCTATGAACTGTGATTCCTATGGGGGAAGCTGGGTCAGCACAATCTTAATGGCCTGTCCCTGCCCAGCGGTTCCCCGCTGGCCTCCCAAAGCCCGCTCAGCCTCATCTGGGGGATAGGCATGGTCAGCATGATCAGGATAGGAGGCAGCACCTCAGGGAGCGTCTCCTTAATGTCCCTTCCAGATTTTCCTTGGTGTCCAGGGTGCTGAGGCTATGGGAGTGTCCGGCATTCTGCATGTGGGGAGAGAGCCGTGCATCCAGCCGCAGCTGATCCAGGCGCTGGGAGACAGGATCGTGTTCAATCAAGAGCTGAAGCGTCTGGCTTGTCTGGCTAATCGCATCCTCCACCTGTAGCCAAGAGCAGTGTAAAGTTGGCTCCTACAGGCTGTCCCAACCCAGGCCACCCACCATCAGCCCAGATGACCCAAGCAGTGTATGGCCAATGTTCAACTTGGCTACTGGTGGCCTCCAGCTGCCAGCGGCCCCACAGTGCCCTCTCCCTGGCATCCTGTCAGATATCCCATTTGTCAGGCCATCCCTGCTGCCCTGGGAATATGCCAGGCTGACACAGGAGGTCACCAGTGATCATAGGTTCAGTGGCAAGACAAAGAGATACACTGGGGGTGGAGAAAGGCAAAGGCCATAGACTGATGCCTCAGAGGGCCTGTTCCATGTTCCACCCCCACAAAACAAACTGGACACACACTGTACCTCTTCCACTCGGAGTGTGCGGACAGGGGTCCCATTGATCTCTAGGATGCGGTCCCCAGGGTGGATGGCATTGCGGTTGTTGGGACTGATGTGCAACCGGTTGACCCTAGGCCAGACAAGAGTTGAGGCAGGAAGAAGACATCTTAAAAATGTACCTGACCAATTTCACTTGTGCAGGCAGGCTCGCCATATCCCAGGCTCCTACTGGCCCAGCTCCCAAGACCCAGACCACTCACTGGGGAAATGCAACGCCCTTTACAGGGTGCCTTGTCTCAGTGAAGGGCACCCTCACTCACATAATGGCCTAACCCAGAGACTTGGATGGCATCTTCCCTATCTGGAGTTCTCTCACTGCCTCCCAACCCTCACTATCTTCAAAAATCCTGCCTTCATTTCATTACCATAGTTACCAACATCTTTCACCTGGATCTTTCAATAGCCTCCTAAATGGTCTCTATACACTACCAAACTTACTCCCTTCCCATTCGATGCCCATGCCAGCAATCCTTCTAGAACTAACCTGGTTGCATCACTTTGTTGCTTATCCTTCAAAAGACCTGCTGAGTCTTCATAATCCAGGCCCTACATGACTTAATAGCCCCTTTCTGGCTATTCCCAACCACCCAATCTACACCAGACACAACCACAGACTCCCACCTCTGCACTGAACACAATTCCCTCCCCTTTTTATCTAATGAAGTTTTAGTGCAGATCTCCCCTCTTGCCGACTTCCCCAACTCTAGTAACTCTCTCACCTAGACTGCAAGCACCTAGTGCTCAGCACACAGTAAGTGTATAATCACTATTTACAGGGTTGGTAGCCACAGGTGCCTCATTAATGCTATTAGACAAACACAGACTCTTTCCCCATTTGGTCTTTGGCCTGGACCTAGGATGAAGTCTTAACTTCTTTCTCTTCCTTCCTCCATTCATTTACTCAACCAACAAAACAGTAATCAATGAACATGTACTACATGCCAGGCACTGTTCTAGGTCCTGGGCATCCAATACTGAATAAGACTAAGTTTCAGAAGAAACTAATCAGGAGGACAGATGATAAATGAATATACATAATCAAGCCAGATAATTTCAAAGAATAAGAATGATCTGAAACTTGGCACATGAAAGGTGAGCAACTCTGGCATTAAGTATCTGGTGAAACACCTTAGGCAAAGGGAGAGTAAGTGCTAAGGCCCAAGTGGGTTATAGCATAGTGAGCTCCAGGAGGAAGATATGAAATGGAGGTGAAGGGAGCTCTGCAGCCCCTGTGGCCCATCTATGGACTCTGTAACCGCTCCTACTCTAGAGGTTCTCAAAATACTCACTCTTTTACTTGCACAGTGGTGGCATAGTTGGAGCAGGCGCTTTCCACGGACACCGAGAAGCCCCGTCTGCCCTCGGCGGTGGCTGGCATGGAGATGTGTGTCACAGAATATGGCAGCTGGTCCTGCACAGACTCTGTGGAGAGCCTCTCAAACATGGGGGCCAGCACCACCTCATTATGGCACTTTCCGCTGGAAAGAGGAACATAAAAGGGGCTAAGATCCTGGAGCCACACCTGAAAGCCTCCAGGAACCACTGCACCACGTGGCTTCAAGCAATAGTACCCCCATTCCCACTATTACCGCCCTTGCCATGATTCCAGTTGGCCGCTCAGAATGAGGAGCCCAGGGTCTCTGGGGTAGGCTGGGAGTGTGGGTGTGATTGCCAGGGTTCTCTTTGCTCTGCTTCTGACTCATAATGAGAACCAAATGCCCATCCCCTCTTTGGGCCTTAGCCTGACTGCTTTATTAATGGAGGCAATTGGACTGAGTGAAGTCAAGGGGCTTTTGCCTTTAGTTTTCTGGGATCCTTCTCTGAGAGCACTTCCCAAATTCTCTGGGAGGATTGCAGGCAGAGTGTCGTTATTCTCATAGCAGGTAAGGACAGAGGGCAGAGATGTTAATTTTCTTGCTTACAGATTACATATGTGATTCTAGACATTGCTGTGATAGGAGTCCAGTGCTCTGATACCCTTGTACTGCTTCTGTTCAACTTGCACTGCCACCTGGTTCTCTCTCTTGGCCACTCTTGTAGAGGAGGATGGACACCACCTTACCAGTAGAGGGTGGTGTGCTGCACCAGGGCATATGCATCCCCATCCTCAATGATCACCTTGCAGCTCATACAGGCAAAGCACTCTGGGTGGTACTTGAACTCCCCGGCCACCTGTGAAGAGGTGGGGGAAAAGGTAGACAGATGACAGACAGAGGAAGTGAGTCGTCACTGTTGCTGGAGGGCAGGGGTGGATGAATGACCTCTAATCTAGGATCTACAGGTCCTAGTCACAATCCACCTTTGCACTCCCTGCCCTAGAGCTTCCAGAGGATCAGATAGAGGTTTCCCTGTCATTTCTGAGATTACAAAAAACTGTTTTGGTCTTAGCCATGATAACAAGTTCCCAGAAGTCATCATCCTCACCAGAAAGGCACATTTCCTCTAACACAAGGTTGGCAAATCTGTAACTAGGCTTAAAGCCCTTTTCTGGAACAGGGAGGAGAGGTGGAACCTCTAACAACCCATTCCAACTCATTCCGATTCTCTGCACCCAATTGTGGTGTATCTTCCCATCACCTATAATGTGCTCCCTTGAGCCATTCATCCCATTGTATTGGAGATCCTCCCTGCCCATCCACTCACCCACTCCCAATATTGGATTGTTAAGTTTTTACAGGAAAAATCTTACCTGGCATTTGATTGGTACTCAACAAATATCTGTTAAATGATTGAAGAAATAAAAGGGAAGGCCTTGGCTGATGGAAGACTAGAAGATGAAAGGCCATGGGGAACCAGAGTGGACTCTGATGGCCAAGAGGGACTCACTCACTCACCATGACGGGCCCTGTCATCATCAGAGAACACCCATGGCAGAACTCCCCAAATTTCCCCCAGTAGTCCTTGTGGCAGTAAAGCTTCCCATCCTTCTCATAGTACCAGTTCGTGAGGGAATCCTGGCATTCTGAACACCTGAAAAGCAAGACAAGAAATTCTTCTGGATCCTTGGAACCAGGCTACACAGGCCATTTCTAGCTCCCAGGTTTAACAACAAAATGGACAGATCTCTCTTTGATCCAAAGCCAGGATGGGGGAAAGTACAGTTTACTGCTCTTCTCTCAAAGGAAAGTCAATTCAGAGTGGAGATCCCAGAAACAAGTTCTATATTGCCTGCCTCACTTAGCACACTAGTGGTTTTTTTTTTTTTTTTTTTTTTTTTAATATTTTTGGGTCTTGAAGCCCTTAGAGAATCTAAAGAGTCAAGAACCCTCTTAGAAAAAGACACATACGAGGAAAATGTGCATATTATTTAGGTATGGTATGTGTGTGTGTCAAAGACTGAACCCTGGTTATGGCCCCAGTTAAGAAATCTCTGGTCTAGACAAGTATCTTGATGAACCAAAGCTCAATCATCTCTGTTCTTCAAATACCCATCGCCAACACCACTGCTGATGTAACAATTTTGTTAAAAAAAATTATGTTAAGGGTCGCCTGGGTGGCTCAGCGG
Organism: Canis aureus; assembly: GCF_053574225.1. NCBI lineage: Eukaryota > Metazoa > Chordata > Mammalia > Carnivora > Canidae > Canis > Canis aureus. Next base: position 27,790,245 of record NC_135637.1, on the reverse strand, counting down.
TTCAGGGTCTGCCTTCAGCCCAGGGAGTGATCCTGGAGACCCGAGATGGAATCCCACATCAGGCTCCCTTCATGGAGCCTGCTTCTCTGCCTGAGTCTCTGCCTCTCTCATGAATAAATAAAATCTTAAAAAAAATTACGTTGTGTTAAGAAACAATCAAGCAAATCCAGAATGTGGGTCATTCAGTAAGACTACTGGTCTTGATTCTTCCAAAAAGTTAATGTCATAAGGGGAAAAAGGTACAGGGATTAAAAAAGCCTGGAGACACAGCAGCCAAATTTAACACCTAAAACTAGGATACAATTCTGGATTGAAAAACAAAACAGGGATGCCTGGATGGCTTATTGGCTGAGCATCTGCCTTCGGCTCAGGGCGTGGTCTCAGGGTCCCAGGGTAGAGTCCCGCGTCCGGCTCCCTGCATGGGGCCTGCCTCTCTCTCTCTCTCTGTGTCTCTCATGAATAAACAAATAAAATCTTAAAAAAAAAAAAAAAAAAAGAAAAAGAAAAAGAAAAACAAAACAGCCTTGAGTGACATTTTTGGAACTGAGGAAATTTGAGTTTGGGCTATACATTAGATTATATTGTGAAATTACTACCCATTTTTCTTAGGTACAACAATGATATTTTGGTTATATGGAAGAATTTTTAGAAGAAACAGTAAGGGTGAAGGTCAAGATATCTACAACCTACTTTTATACAGTTCAGCAAAAATAAAATACATTGTGTGTACATACTTGGAGAAAGTGACTTAAAGTCAACTAATCTAGGTTAAGCATACATGGGTATTCTTTGAACTATTCTTTCAATTCTATATATTTGAAAATTTTCAAACTAAAACGTGTGTGTGTGTGTGGGGGGGGGGCAAAATTCCATTAGCACTGTGCAAGATATACATGTTAGACCCACAGCTCCTTTCTCCTCCAGTTATCTGGTTGTAAAGCTCCACTCCTCCATCAGGTTGAATGTGTTCTCGGGCCAAGTCTACACAAGATAAGCTTCTCATTTCTGAGCCTCTCAGCACCCAGAGCTAAGGTCTTAAGAATCTTCCCAGTGAAGATTCTATTCTTGTTGTCAAGACTTTGTACCACCTACCTGGCCACATCCTTTCTCCTGAGAGGCAGGATGGAGTGGCCTTAGTGTGAATTCTGACCCTGCCAAGTTATGACATCTTGGGGAAGTTAACCTCACTTCTCTGACCCAGTTTTCTGATCTGTAAAATGGACTACTGTGAAAATGAAGCAGTATCAAACTATATGTATGTTTATGTAAAGGCTAAGTACACTAGGAACTCAGTGTTAACTGCTTTTAAAGATGATGCTAATGCTAGCTGCTCACATTATTTGCCACTTCCTCCACTAGCTGGATAGCTCTGGACAACTTTTCTCAGTCGCTTTTCCTCCTTGACAAAATGTGACTAATAGCATCCTGCTACAAAGAGCACTGTGAAGACTAAGTGAGCTAATGTATGAAGAAAGCCTTTTGCAAATTGTGAAGAACAAAGCAAGGTATTATTATAGTAGCTTGGTAGGCACTGCAGATATGAGATAGACATGCAAGTTTCCCTACTCCACTTTCCAAAAGCTTATAATGAATTGGGGAAGAGAAAGTCTAAACAAAACTTAACTATGAAAGGTGAGAGATCACAATGGGTGCTACTACTTCTGGGCACTGCAGGAGGTAGAGGAGGGAGACAGGAAGGAGTTGAAGCAGCTACAGAAAGCAATTGAGCTAGGGAGGTCTAGAGAAGCAGGACCCTGAGGATCTCTCTCTATGGAGTATCCAGTTCCCCCCTGGCTGTTCAACACTGATAGGTTCTGCCATCAGCCATTGTTATCCTATAGCATTTCTTCTTGTTCTTTGGATGATGAACTTCAGGGACTTAAGAGCTGAGTATGGCATGAAGAGTATGGACACGAAGTACCTAGAATGGTGCAAGAATTATGAATTATAGGAGATGGTGGGGAAGACCCTATTCTGGGCATGCAGCTCAAATTCCTCTCAACATAAAAGGCATAATGGATGAGCTCTGAATTGGGAAGAAAGAGGTCTGGTTCAAATTCTTGGGAGCTACATGCCCTCGGACAAGGCCCTTTCTCTCTCTGGGTATAGTTTCCATCTGTAAAATGAAGGAATTAGACCATACCCCAGATCCCCCTAATTCTGTGCATATCTGGGTCTTTCCCTAAATGATCCAAGGTTCAAATCTCAGAATCACCACTTACCACAACTGATCTTGGGCTGGCTGCTTCACTTCTCATTTGTGAAATGGAGACATCACTACCTACTTTCAGGGTAACAGTGAGGACATTAAATCCACTTCTGAATAAGTGTGAGGAGCTTAGCAAAGGGCCAGCACTAGAAGTGAGGGGCTTCCTTCTTGCCTCCTAGCTTCTGATTTGAAGCTCCCAGGTACCCGTCTTTCTCCACTAGATTGTGAGCTCCTTGAGGACAGGAGCAGTGTCCCATTTACTGTTGGTAGATTCAGCACCTAACAAAGGGCACAGGAGAGTAAGCCCTTTGCAGATGTTTCCAAACTAAAAATGGTGGGAGTGGCAAGAACCAGCAGTCCAGGTGGGACTGCGAACATTCTGTGGCTCAGTCACCAGGTCTTGCTCCTCTCCTGTCTGCAGTGGAGAAGAGCTTATGCATGTGTATTTGCACCCAAATGCAGGCCTGGGCCCTGTTACACCCTCTCAATGGTATGTGTGCTGCAGGGCACAGGAGTACCAGAACACGTCCTCCTTTCTACTGCCAATATCCTGCTTTTGTTTGTTGCAAGTAGCCCTGGCCAGGCCTAGGAGAGTGGGGAGACAAACGAGTGCAGACATGCAGGAGAGCCACACCAGGCTTCTGGGAAGAACACCTGCCTGGAGAACGACATTACCAGTGCACACATCTGTGTCAAGGAATGCCTTTGAAGGGTATGGCAAGCTACAGAGTCAAAGTCAGCTGTTACAGGTGTCTGAAGAAACAGCTGATCGGAGGGCTGGTTATGGGTCTCTAAGCTGTTTTGTCACAGAACACAATTGGTTCTCACTGGAGTGGGAGACTTAAGAGACTGAGTTTAGATATTAAGAAGTTACTGCTACCTGTTACTTGAATGCCAACCATATTCTAGGTGCTGTATGAGGTGCCTTACTTACATGATCTCTAATCTTGATCACATCCTGCAAGATGACAGGATTATCCCTGTTCTATAGACCAGAGACAGAAAAGCAGAGTTAAGTCACTTTTGTAAAGTCACCCAACACATACATGATGGAGCTGGAGTTATAACGTGTGTGTACTTGGCCATTTTCACTAGACCACGTCACCTGAGTAATGCAGCACATCCACTAAGCTGGTCCTCAGGATTTGCATCTGTGAAAATAAGGAGGCTGGAGCCCAAAGAGCTAAAGTCCCTTTGAGCTTCATAAGGTTTCTCCTTAGATCCAAGTACTGAATGTTAAATGGCACAATGATTCTCTTCCTTCCTTTAGCCCACAGCCTTGTGTTCCCTAGCAGTCTCTGCCTTTTTGAGAATCCAAAACACACTCTGGAAATTTAAGGTGCTACCCCCAAAAATCCCCCCTCAGATTCTTGGAGGCCACAGCAACAATATGTTTCTCCCAAAGCCAAGGCTTTTTTCCAGCTTTGTTTCTTAAGGTTTCAAGTGAAAGTCAAAATCTACCCTAGCTGCAGGCTGCCCAAGAGCATCCAGCTTAGAAGTAGTGGAGTTGGTGGCAGAGCCCTAAACCGAGGTCTGAGGCATCAGTTACCAACCTCTCCCAAGCAACCAGAGTGAACAAAGCTAAAACCCTCCAGCCAGAAGAGATCATGGAGAGCCCACATGCACTAAGAACAATATCCAAAATTCCTTTCTCAAAGCACTATAGAGGGCCTGGGTAGCCACAAAGTGAACTGAACCTTGATGGTTATTTCAGTGGGTAGCTCAGATCCAAACTAAGGACTTAAAAAAAAAATTATTTATTTTTAGAGAGATATAGTAAGAGAGCAAGTACGCAAGCAGAGGGGAGGCAGAGGAGGGACAGAAGGAGAAGGAGAGAGAAAATCTGAAGCAGATTCCCCACTGAGCATGGAGCCTGATCTGGAGCTCGATCCCAGGACCTTGAGATCATGACCTGAGCTGAAATCAGTAGTCAGATATTTAACTGACTGAGCCACCCAGACACCCCTAACAATTCCATTTTTAAGTAATCTCTATACCCAATGTGAGGCTTGAACCCACAACCCGAAGATCAAGAGTCACATGCTCCATAGATCAATCTAGCCAGGGACCCAAAACTTAGGACTTTTGAGTCAGCAAGGAACACACAGGTTAAAAAAAAAAAAAAAAAAAAAGATAATCAGGTTGAAATTCTTACAAATATCTCAAGACCTGGGTCCACATTCCTTCCTTGCTTGCCATTTACTATCTATGTCACCTCAAGCCAGTTATTTCATGACTCTGGGCCTTAGTCTACACATCTGTACGTTGGTGATGATAAAATCTCATGAGTTTATGAGAATTACTTACAAATATCTAGAATGATCCCAGGCTCACAGCAGGTGCCCAGTAAATGTTCATTTCCTTCCCTCCCTTTTTAAATTTGAGAACACCAAGGGCAAAAGCAGACAGGTTCCTTTTCCTCCCATGCCTAAGCAATATAGATCTGTATCTTGGCCCAGAACCAAACAGATTTCTGTGAGTAGAGAAGGTCCTAGAATGAATTATTTATCTAATCAATTAGAAACCAATTGATTGTGACGCCTGGGTTGCTCAGTGGTTGGGCATCTGCCTTTGGCTCAGGGCGTGATCCTGGGTCAGGGGATCCAGGGGATCGAGTCCTACATTGGGCTCCCTGTGAGGAGCCTGCTCCTCCCTCTATGTCTCTGCCTCTCTATATAGGTCTCTCATAAATAAGACCTAAAAAAAAAAAAAAAAAAAAAAGAGAAACCAATTGATTATTATCAATTCCTATCAATTGGGAAATAGTTACTGTGTATCTAGGATGTGCAAGACCAAACAGGCAAGGTGCTATGCTGGGAGAAGCCAAGTGAGACAAGACATGGGCCCGCCCTCACTCACATGCAAATTCTTCAGACCAAATGTTTACAGGTAAGTTTTCAACCTTAGGTAGTTGAAGTAGTCACTATTACAATGGATTTTCAAAGGTTAAAGAATAAGCCCTCCCATGTCCTGGTAAAGGCCTGGTTGGATGTTCATATTTAGTCTCTGGAATGAGCAGAAAGACTGTTGGGGAGAAGCTGCTTCCAGCCCCTTGCCTCTAAGCTCTGACTGGGCTAAAAAAAGGGGACATGGGCAGGTCTTTCTGCCACAGCCTGAGGGTACTGTGACCAGGCATGCCAACTCCTCTCTAGGAACAGAAGGGTGGATATAACAGGGGTCTAGAGATGCTGGCCCACCAGAGCCCAGTCTCCTGCCACTGAATTTTCATTATTATTCCTTTTTCCTGCAGACCCTGTAGATTGAAACAGGCTGTCAATAAGACTGTAATTATTATGGACTATGCTGTTACCCTGCTAAAGAAAAATTAACCTAACACATTATAAGCCTCTGATCAGCAAGAAAGCAAGAAGTGTTACCAAAGTGTGTTGATTCAGTTCCAACCAAAAGCCAAGAAACCTGTATATTCAAGTAATTTGTGCCATCATACAAAAGTTAAGGGATTAGGAAAAAATAGAGAAGAGCTTGTGTGTCTCTGAGGAGCCACAGGAGTTGCGAAGTTATAGGAATTACTCACCTGATCTGAGTCCTTCACTTTTCAGGTAAGAGAGTCCTAAAGGAACTAAGGCAGCTGCCAAATGTTACTGCTAAGCTGGGCAGAGTTAAGAATAATTTTTCCCTTAAATGTGGGTTGCTTTAGAATAAAAAGATGCACTTGTTTTCTTCAAGAGGCAATGTGTAAATCAAACCCATTAAATCTATGTTGGCGGGATCCCTGGGTGGCGCAGCGGTTTGGCGCCTGCCTTTGGCCCAGGGCGTGATCCTGGAGACCCGGGATCGAATCCCACATCAGGCTCCCGGTGCATGGAGCCTGCTTCTCCCTCTGCCTGTGTCTCTGCGCCTCTCTCTTTCTCTCTGTGACTATCGTAAATTAAAAAAAAAAAAAATTCTATGTTGGACAATAAGGGAAATTCTATAGAAGAAAAATTCTTTAAAGATGTCAGACAGGGATCCCTGGGTGGCGCAGTGGTTTGGCGCCTGCCTTTGGCCCAGGGCACGATCCTGGAGTCCCGGGATCGAATCCCACATCGGGCTCCCGGTGCATGGAGCCTGCTTCTCCCTCTGCCTGTGTCTCTGCCTCTCTCTCTCTCTCTGTGTGACTATCATAAATAAATAAAAATTAAAAAAAAAAAAAAAAAAAAAAAGATGTCAGACAAAAGTCACTCCTTAATTTACCTCTTCTGTAAATTCCAATTTGAGGCGTTTTCTTACTCGGGAGCACACCTATAATTGTGCCCCCCCCACTTGTGGCATTGGCGGAGAACTGTGCACTCTGTTGAGCGCAGTCTGTCAGGCAGGCAGGGGGTGTACAGGGTACAGAAATTACATTCTTCATTCCCCGCTCCCTCGTCCCTCCCTTGTGCATTGTCACGCCTGATCATGTCCCCGTGGAATTTGGTTGCGTCACTTTCCTGCAACCACAGCCCTAGAACTCCTGTGGACTTTGTACTCCCCCAGACACTTGGGGTCAAGGACTTAATTTGTTTCACAGAATCTGGCAAGAGTTGTGTTCAGAAGCCCAGAAAGTCCAACTCCTATGCTCTGCAGTGGAGGAAACTGAAGCCCAGGGAGGGGACTGGCACCTGGTCAGAGAGGAGCCCTTGAGGGATGCCCTGTAATAAGGGAGGGAGCTGATGGTGGGAGCAGTATTCTGACCAGTGACTGTGGTGTTTGATTAGACTGATACCTGGGAGAGCAGAAGGCCTGGGTGGTCCCTCCTGTGGGGTACAGAGCCCTGCACGCTGGCCATCTCTCCAAAAGTGGCTCCAGGAATGCGGCCTCTCATTTGGGGGAGGTGAGGGGGCTAAAATGAGTCAGTACCCCCGACTCCAGCTGGGCAAACAAGAACTAGGGTAGAGAGGGAAGTCAGGCTCCCCAGAGGCACGGAGACAGAGCAGGACAAAGAATAGGCAAACCTGGGGGGGGCACTGGTGGCATGACCCTCAAAAAGTCCAGGTTGAGGGGTACCTGGGTGGCTCAGTGATCTGGTAGTTCTGGGATCAAGCCCCACATCGGGCTCCCCATGGGAAGCCTGCTTCTCTGCCTATGTTTCTGCCTGTGTCTCTCATGAATAAATAAAATCTTAAAGAAAAAAAAAAAAAAAAGGCCAGGTTCAGAGTTCATTATCTGCTCTAGCTCCTGAGTTATATCCTGTCCCCAGAGATTAAGAGGGGCACAGCATTCCTGCTCCTAAGGGAACAACCCCTCCCCCAAGCTGCCTTTCCAGGATTAAGAGTAAGGGGGATTAATGAGGCCCTGGTCTAAACTAGTGGCTACTTCAAATACTCGATTCCACATGGCAAAATCTGCTCTTAAACTCAAGATCAATTCACACTGGCTCTTCAGAAAAGAAGCTCTGCCATCCCTTCAATGTGCTAGGCAAACTATGGGGGCCCTTTTATTGGACTCTCTCTGCTGGGAGAAGAAAGCAGAGACTGCCCTTGGAGGAGGTGTGAGCAGAGGAAGGTGCAGCCTCCTGAAGAATGAAAACAAACGCAGGAAGATGGGAAAGGCTGACCAGAGACCTCCTATGTTAATTCTGTTGAAAGTGGTTGCTTCCTTAAAATGGGGATACATACTGCCCGCAGGCTTTGAGAGAATCAAAGGGTAAAGTGCCCAGCAGGATGCCTGGAAGAGTCAGCACTGAGGACTAGTTCTCTTCTCCCTCCCCCAAATCCAAAGGCTTCCCACCACTCTACCAGGGTCCAGTAATTCCGTGAAACCACATGGTGTTCTGCTTTTCTGCTCAGAGCATGGCCACCTGACTAGTATCCTGGCAGCGAGGTCTGGGCATGAAGCTGGGTTGGGGAAGCCAAAAGGGAGAGGTCGACCAGGACCACTGGTAAGGGGGAGGCAGCCCTTGGAACAACAGGCTGCTCCCAAAGAATGAAAACAAGCCCCACCCTGGTCAGGAATGGCTCCATTCAGGAGGGACCCTGAGGGCCAGAAACCCCCTGGGGAGTTTCTGTTGGAGGTAGGGTGGGGCGGAGTGCAAAGAAAGGCAGGTCAGAAGTAGAAAGTTTCCACATCTCCCTCTGAGAAACCCCACAGAAAAAGGCCAGCAGAGGTCTCAGGCCTGGAGATCCGGACTGTGGGGGGCGGGGGCCGAGGGGGGCCGGTAGTGGTGGCCAGAAGCTCAGAACAGTCTAAAGCCAACTGCCCCACTCTCGGAAGCCCTGGCCAGGCCTTTCCCTAGCAACTGTACTCACCTGGGAGCTCAGAACCCCTTAATGCCAGAGGCAAATGTGCCTGCCCTTAATAGAAAAAACATTTATAGAGCACCTACTGTGTACCAGGTTGCCCACACCCAAGCCTTGCCAGCTTCTTCCATGCTGTTTGACAAAACCTGTCCATCCTGCTTGTTGGGACAAATTCCTGGCAGACAGCACGGCCTGCAGGTAAGACACGTGAAAGCTGGAAGAAAGCACCCTATTTGTGCTCTTCCCCCGGAAGCAGTAACACCAAGAACAGGCAGGGTCACTGGCATCTTTTGGAGGCTCTTTCAGGTATGCCTGGGAAGGAAGGAGAGCCGGAGTTCCCCTGGAACCTCCGTCTGGGCATATCCCTCACCTCACCATTCCTAGAACATGGTGGGAGGCTTCACCAGGCCTATTCTGCTTGGGAAGAGCTTCTGCCTGACAGAAAACGGTGGTCAAGGGACACGTGAAATCTGAGAAGCAGGTTCAGGGAGGCCTCTGCCCTCCCCTCAGGACCAGGGGCCATTAAAGGAGATGGAGAGGGGGACTCAGAGCCCAACTCACCGAAAGGGGTCTCTGGAGGTGAAGTAAGCCGGGATGGACAAGTAACTCCCCATCTTCTTCCCACACCAGATAAACAAGCTCAGCTGCAAACCCGTCTGGGAGTGCCTCAGGCTGGCTGCAGACGGCCACCATGACAGGCCCACGGCTCTCGGCACCTCTGGCTGTGGGCGGGCTGCCCAGGGCTCACCTCTCCCTCCGGAGAAGCCAGAGGGACGTGAGAACTCCGGGCCACTTGCCCCCCGGCAGATTCCTGCAGGGGGTCATGGCTGGGATGGCTCCTCCCCAGTTCTCGGAAGCTCCGGTGGATCCTCAGGACTCCGAGAGAACCACCTCTCTGCAGAGGCTACACAGACACACAGGGATTCCTGGGCTGGGGCCGGTGACTAGCTAAGAAAGAAGCGCTGCTGTCAAGTTAGCCTTCTTCTTCAGTCCCTCCCCTGATGAGGGAGGGAGGGAGGAAGAGGAGGGGCTCCTCGCGGAACCGAGGTGTGTGGTTGGAGCAGCTATTAGGAAATAGACCTTGCAGGCAAGGGGTGGAGCTGGGCTGGAGGGAGGCTGCAGGCTAGCGCCGCAGACAATAACCAGGACTGGCTGAGCGTCCATCCCTGAGCTCCGGGAAGGGCAGGGCAGAGAAAGAGAGAGAGCACATTTACCCCCAAGTGTCCCCAGCCTGAGGAGCTGCCCAAAGCATAGTTAATTCTGCTCGGAGGTGAAGGAAAGCACGGGATACCAACTCCAGGCCAAACCACGCCCCCCTGAAGGCGGTGGGGGGGGATGTCTCTTGGGCAGGGGAGGCAGGTCTAGAGACCCAGGTCCAGAGAACTGCCCTCTAGATGCTTTGAGCTGGCATCTACTGGGTCCTGGCACTAGGGTCCCCATTCATCCTTTCCCTCTGCCTGGCCTGGGGACAGCCCCCAGAACTAGCCGACGGGGGCTGCCACTCCATTTCTGGGCAGAGCTGTGCTGAGCAGGAGGAAACGAGGCCTAGAGGGTTAAGTGACACCTGAAGTTTCCCCATGTAACAAGCATTGTATAAGCACTCTCTTATTGCTCCAAGATGGGAATTATCTCCATAAACAAGGAAAGCAAGGTTCAGAGAGATTAGCTAACTAACCCAAGGCCAAAATACTAGTCAGTGGCAGGCCTGGGATTTAAATGTAGGCCCATGTGAGCCCAGAGCTCATTCTCTTTTAGGGGAAATATCTCCCTCAAAGCCTTTCTGCAAGTTGGAGACAGCACAAACCGGAGTCCAGGTCATCTATCACCTCTCTTTCATTGCCAGAACACCATCCATTGGCCTCAGGGGGCAGTGGTGCTTCTTCTGCTGTGGTCATGGCAACCAGGCTGAAAAATGGGGCATAATGGAGGACAAAGCTGGGAGTGCCTGTGCGGATGATGGGCCTAAGTATCTGGAGGGGCGGCCTGGCTGAAAAGCACCAGCTGAGGGGATGACCAAACCAGAGTCCACCATTAGGAAAGCCCCTTATCCCTCTGGCTGCAGGACTGTGAGGGGAGAAGCAAGGTTGCTGGATTGGGACACATCCAGACCCCTCTGTTGGACTTGAGCAGCTCTCTCCCACCAAGCACACATTCTTCTCTACTGAAGTCACCCTGTCACTGTGAAAGGAAAGTCTATGGCAAAGGTGGTGGCTGGGTTACAAGGGAACATTTTCCTATTCCTCTACTGATTGGGCACACAGGTAACAATGAATGTGATAAGAGAGATTGTGTTTGCACCCTGTTATAAGCTACCATTTATTAAACACTTTGTATGTTCCAGGCTCTGTGTTAACTGCTCTCCATCTGTTAATTATCTGACTTAAATTGCCAATATATGGGGTAGATGTTATCCCCATTTAACAGATAAGGAAACTGAGGTTTGGAAGGGTTTCGTCAATAACCTGAAGACAAACAGCTGGTAAGCAGTACAGCTGGGTTTCAAACCTAGTCAGTGTGATTGTAGATCAGGGGTTTCCATAAAGGGCCAAAGAACAAATATTTTAAGCTTTGCAGGCCTACACAAATATAGACTCTGTCACTGCAGTGCCAAAGTGGCCATATATAAAATGTAAACAAATCGATGTGGCTATTTTCCAATAAGCCTTTATTTATAGACAATGAAATTTGAATTTCATGTAACTTTCATGTGCAATGAAATATTCTTTTGCTTCCCCAACCCCAATCATTAAAAAATGTAAAAATCACAGGCCATACAAAAACAGGCAATGGAATATAGTTTGTCAACTGTTCTGCAGCCAAGGAACTCAACCACTCTGTCTACTGCCCTAATAGTGAAGACCAGCTTTTGGCACAATTGCAGAACTCAGCCACATCTATCTACTGGCACACAGATACCACACTCCAGCCCCAGAGGCAGCCAGCAGGGAGTAAGCACTGGACGGGCACTCACCCTGCACCAAGCACTGCTCATAGCACTCACACATACGAATGAATTTAACCCACACTAGTCAGTAGTGCTATGCTCTCTCCCTTTTCACAGAGGGAGGAATTGAAGTACAGAGTTTAAATTGCTTGTATGAGGTTACTCAGCTGTATAAGTGAGAGGTGAAGTCAGGATTCGAACCCAGGCTTTTTATACTGAGCTCCACCATCACTATGCTAGAGTTTGGTCTGGGCCTGGAGCCAGAATGTCTGGGTCTGAATGCGACAATGCACTGTGTGTAAGCCCTTGGCACAGAGTCTGGAACACATTAAGAGTTGATAAATGTTAGCTGCTAATATCATTAAGACTATTGTTACTACCACTATGAGCTAGCTATGTGGCCTTCAGCAAGTCACTGCCTCTGTCTGGGCCTTGGTTAAGTCTCTAAATAGCTTCCGGCTTCAACATTTGTCAACCCTATAAGGGTGCAGAGGGCTCCCTGTTTTCCTTGCATCTCAAGTTGAGTTTAAACCTCTTGAGCCAGCTCTGAGGTGATTGAGATCCCAACCTGAGGGCCACACAGGAGCCACAGAAGAGGTCAGGAAGGTTGGAAAAGGGAAACAACACACAGGATACTAAATGGCTCATCCAGCTGGAGAGCTGGGAGCTCTCTTTCTCCCAGCAATAGAGCCAACTGTTTCTCACCAAAAATCTATTATGTTCTCTTGTAATTCGATCAGGCAAGAAGGGGGCCCCAAATTAAGTCTGGAACTAGCAAATTATCTTCTAATTGCACCCTCTGATTTTCATCTGATGAACAGAGTGCAGATGGAAGAAAATGAAAGCCACAAAGAGACTGGGGCCAGGGAGCCCATGAGCATAACTCCTCTTGACATTTCACACAGCTCTGCTGTTCCAGCGGCGGCGGGCGCAGTGAGTCGGTGTCTAGGAATGTGAGCAGGAGGCTGCAGGCGTTCTCTATTCCCCCTCACTCAGCTTACAAAGGACTCAGTAGGTGGGTGGGTGTGTGGGGAACTAGTATGAGGGCTTCTCAATGCCATGAAAACGGCCTCCTCCTTAAAGAGGGGAGCAGCCTCTCTGCATGTCGTGAGCGGAAGCCCCTCCTAGGTGGAATCCATCTGACCTCCATAAATCCAGCCTTCAGGAGGAACCACTGAAGGACTGATCACCAGATGTGATAAGCTGCTGGCTGCTCAGACCCAAGCGTGTGGTTCCTCAAGGACAACTTCAAAGGGACTAAACCACCCAGAACTGGGAGGTGAAAGGTCACATTGGAGACTATACATCCCCCTCGTGTCCTTGGATACTGGCCCTGGACGGAAAGCTGCTCTTCTAGGTCCCTAGGGCAGCAGGCAGAGGATTCAGCAGTTATGGATGCCAGAGGCAACTGCAAGGATCCTTGGATTGGCAGTTACGGACAGGATAAAATGGCAGGAGAGGTACTAATCTCCTGCACATTTCACAAGTTGAAAACCTGATGAGGAGCCAAGCAAGCTGATTCTGAAGAATCAGCTGAGATGCAAGAGGTTGAAGGCAATAGCCTTCCAGGCTGGCAGCCCCAAGTGAGCACTCCAGTGAGTAGTCTATGAATCACCAGGACCTCTCCTCAGAAAGCAGCTCTGGTCAGAAAAATCTGAAGTCCAAGGAACTGTGTTCATGTGGGGCCCTCTATTGGCCAGGAGGACTCCAACCAAGAAAGGGAGCTCCCGGGGACTCCATAGTTTCTGAGCTTTGAAAGGTGAGCATTGCCACCTTCCTCTACTGACCATTTGTCCAGCCTCTGCTCCTCCTCTCTTTCAACATGACTGTAGCAGTCATCTTTCTAAAACAGGAGTCCTGGAAATTCCACCGATAGAAATTTTGCCCAGATGGGGTGCCTGGGTGGCTCAGTCTGTTAAGCGTCTGCCTTCAGCTCAAGTCTTGATCCAGGATCTTGGGATCCAGCCCCACAGCAGGCTCCCTTTTCCCTCTCTCTCTGCTGCTCCGCCTGTTTGTACTCTTTCTCTCAAATAAGTAAATAAAATCTTAAAAAAAAAAAAAAAAAAAGAAAAATTGCCCTGAGAAATATTCCTATAAATGAGCTTGGACATGGATCTAGTACTTTTTAATACTAAAAGATTAGGAACAGTCATGTATCCAATAATGAGTGGGCTAAATACAATTACACATGCTACTACAGAATATTATGCAGCTGTTAAAAATAATGAGGTAGGGCAGTCCCGGTGGCACAGTGGTTTAGCACCGCCTGCAGCCCGAGGTGTGATCCTGGAGATCCGGGATCGAGTCCCATGTCGGGCTCCTTGCTTGGAGCCTGCTTCTCCCTCTGCCTGTGTCTCTGCTTCTCTCTCTGTGTGTGTCTCTCATGAATAAATAAATAAAATCTTAAAAAAAAATAATGAGGTAGACTCCAGGTACTGAAACAGAAGTTGTCCTGAGTGAGATGTTACATAAAAAAATCCAAGTATCAGACACAGTGTATACTATAATCCCACTGTTTAAAAACTCTAGGTGCATAATCCTTAGAGATCATCTGGAAGACTCCACTGCTTGGTTGTTTCACCTTTCAAGTAGTGAGACATCTAGAGGCAGGGATAAAAATAGCATTCATTTTCTACCTTTTTTTTTTTTTTTTTTTTTTTTTTAGATTTTTTTATTTATTTACTCATGAGCGACAGAGAGAGAGAGAGAGGGGCAGTGACACTGGCAGAGACAGAAGCAGGTTCCATGCAGGGAGCCTGACGTGGGACTCGATCCTGGGTTTCCAAGATCACACCTTGGGCTGCAGGCGGCGCTAAACCCCTGTACCACAGGGGCTGCCCATTTTGAGACTGTTTCCATTTTTTTTTTTTTACACTTATGTGTGCTTTTTATTTTTATATTCATGAGAGACAAGAGAGACAGAGGTAGAGACATAGGCAGAGGGAGAAGCAGACTCCCTGTGGGGAGCCTGATGTGGTACTCGATCCCGGGATCCTGGGATCCTGACCTGAGCCAAAGGCAGATGTTCAACTACTGAGCCACCCAGATGGCCCAATAAATAAAATCTTAAATAAAAAAAAAAGGAGCCCCAAGTCCCACTTCCTCACATTTTCCCCCTAGTACCCCTGTCCAAAGGCAAAGCCTACCTGGTGTACTACACCTCAGACTCCTGGGGTTATTTCTCTCTCTTTCTTTCTCTTTCCTTTTCTTTCTCTTTCCTTTTCTTTCTCTTTTTCTTTTTCTTTCTTTCTTCCCTTCTTTCCTTCTTTCTTCTTCTTTCTTTCTTTCCAGATTTATTTATTTGGGGGGGGGGGTAAGGTGCACAGGAGAGCAGGGGGAGGGACAGAAGGAGAGGGAGGAAAGAAGCAGACTCCCCACTGATATGAGGCTCAATCCCACAACCCTGAGATCATGACCTAAACTGAAATCAAGAGTTGGCCACTTAACTGACTAAGCCACTTACTCTCCTGGGGCTATATATCCAGCTTCCCCATTAGGGTTAAGCTGGCTACCTCCTGCCCCATTCCACTTCTTGACCCAGCCACATAGGTTTTCCCAAGCCTTTGCCATCTTAGTTCCTCCTGTAATGTCTTCCATCTTCAGGCTGGTGGATGTCTCCTCCTTTTTCCAGGTCCAGTTCCAACAGAGCACTCCATCTCCTCCGGGAAGAGTTCCCTTCATGTGTCCCTAAGCACCACACACAGGAAGGGCTCTAAGCCAGTATCTGTCTAGTGCCAGATCAAACTACATGCGGCCCATAGCAGATTCACATTGCACCCAGAGATGCCCACTACATAAACATATGACTCAGGAACTCCCTTATGAGCAACTACAGTACTAGAGTGATGATGGTAACTAAGGTTTATAAAGCATTTTCAGTTTACAGAAAATGAAAATACTTCATCTAGTTTAATCCCTGCAACAACTTCACAAGGTATACCTATATAGCACAGACCGGGTAAGGGAAGTCAAGAGGTGTTAGGTGATTCATCCAAGGTTACTGCTGGGAAGTGCAAGACTGAGATTAAAAGCTGCCTTGCTGACCTCAAATCCCATGCCTTTTTCTCAGCGTGAGCCCTAGCAAGGTGTTTAGGAATCTCACCTCTCCAATACAGGGCCTCAAACTGCTGGGTGTGTTGAATTCCTGCACCTGATTTTTCTAGGTTTCCTGCTCACATTCTTACTGTCAGAACTTGCCAAATGCCTTGTGGAAATCAAGAGAGTGTCTCATGACTTCCAATCCAGTGAAAACATGAAGTCATGACTAATTCACTACCACTGAATCCTAGTGATGGGCTCTCTTCTAAGTGTTCACTGTCCATCTATTCTATCATCAGCAAAATTCCATAGAATTCACTAGAATTTGATCAAAAGAATTTGATCAAAAGTCAAAAGGATTATGAGTTTACTTTTTCCTTCTTTTTGAAAACTGAATCAGTTAGCTATTTCTGCCTTTATTTTGCTAATGGATCCCTGTTATATAGCAGGTGTGGATCAAATAATCAAAATACTTGGATACTGTCCCCATTCTCTGAAGTTTCTCAAAAGTTACTAATAGTGGTTCCACTACTATGCTACAAAGATTTTTCATTTTTTTTCTTTTTTCAGTATACTGGGACATAATTTTCCATCTAAAAACTAAACACATTTCATGTGATTGGGTATCCTTATGCATCTTGAGCTTCCCATCCTCCCTTCCTAGTTTTAAGTTCATGAGCTGTAAATCAAAGGATTGGACTAACTCTCTAAGGTTCTATCCAGATTTCCATGACACTTAAGATGGATGCCAAAGATTATCTTTTGCTGGGTGTTTGTTAATATGACACCACATTCCAGAAGTTGTGGACACTTGGTTCCCACTCTGCAAAACACTAAGTTCCATGAGTTAGGCACTGAGGTAGGCTTGCTCACATACGCTTTCATTTAATTCTTGAAACTTGGTGAGGTTGAGGTTGCCATCTCCTTTCTATGTATGAGGAAATAAGGTTCATAGAGAAGGCTGTGATTCAAGGTCACAGGTCTAGGAATTGGCAGAGCTGGGATTTAACCCAAATCTTTGGATTCCAGGTTCAAGCAGTAAAGTTGTCTCAAATAACTATTTTACACTTGCTATTTGATTTGCAACAGTATTTCTGAAATGTGGTAGAGAGAAGAGTGCATCAGACTCTCAGGGACAGTTTGCTGAAAATGAGATTCTGGGGCCTTAACTGAAGCCTACATAGTATGGATTGCTGAGACCGTGTCCAAGAATCTGTATTTTAAACAAGCCCCAGTATCTCTGATGCACACTGAATACTGAATCTACTACTTTATTCTTTCCTATGGGCTCTTCCACTTGATTTCATCCTTCTCTCACACTAACCTTTTTTTTTTTTTAAAGATTTTATTTATTTATTTATTTATTTATTTATTTATTTATTTATTCATTCATTCATTCATGAGAGACAGAGAGAGAGAGAGAGAGAGAGAGGCAGAGACGTAGGCGGAGGGAGAAGCACGCTCCATGCAGGGAGCCCAACACGGGACTCAATCTCAGGTCTCCAGGATTCCACCTGGGCCGAAGGTGGCGCTAAACTGCTGAGCCACCCGGTTGCCTTCACACTACTAACCTTGAGAGGTGAGCAGGATAGATCGCTATTACCCTCCCAGCTACAAATGAGGAAATGATTCAAAGATAAGTTGTTCACTTTCTTATTCTGAATTAAGCTTAAAAAATAAATGTTTAGGGGCAGCCCAGGTGGCTCAGCGGTTTAGCGCCGCCTTCAGCCCAGGACGTGATCCTGGAGACCTGGGATCGAGTCCCATGTCGGGCTCCCTACATGGAGCCTGCTTCTCCCTCTGCCTGTCTCTGTCTCTGTCTCTCTCTCTGTTTCTCTCATGAATGAAATAAAGAAAATATTTAAAAAAAAATAAATGTTTAGTGGTTGAAATTTTGGAAAGCCTTGGATCGCTGGGGACTTTCACCATCCTGGTGCTATTCTTACTCATTTGTAACCCCATAGCTGCCTCTCTTTTTTTTCAGTGACATTGTAGTGGTACTCAGGGTATTGTAGGAAAAGATGACTCCAGTATATAGGGTGATCTCATGAAAAGACCACCTTTGGAACTGAAACAAAACACAAGGGCTGAATTAGTCAATTTCAGAAATAGCTGATGCTGCTGTAAGAGTCAGTGCTACTGATGGGAGCCCAGTGGACACCCTCTGATCTAAGCAGGATCACCACAGAGCAGCCTCAGGAAGATATGACCAGAAGATGACTGACAGAAGAAAACTATCCTCAAACCTCGTGCTCTCGCTTCTCTCTAATAAATAAAAAACCTGGCCTGAGGTACTCAGAAGGTTTTTACTGGTAATAGTGACGAACATGAAGGAGAATTTGTTAGCACCCCTCCAGTACTGCCCAGGAAGGGGGATTCTAGTCCTTGGGGGAAAAATTCAAGGCAAATTAGCTGCCACAATGTAGAAGCCATGCCATCCTTTGAGCTTTGATGGTTTCAGGCTTTATAATGACATTTATAGACAGAGATCTTACTCCATACTCTCATTTCAGAAGGAAAGCTCCTGCTTGGGAGAATACTGCAGAGCAAAAATGATGGTGATGATGCATACTGAAAGGGCTTCATCCACATGTCCAAAGAGAAAGGTGGTCATTTGACAAAAACATCATTTGTCCAACAAACACTGAGCACCCACTGCACTCTGGGCACTCGGCTAAGCTCTAAGATACAAAGAGAATTTCTTATGCTAAGAGTGATGTTAGATGTGTAAACAAATATCGACAGGGCAATAATTGAGGTATAATAATAACAAAGAGGAAGAAAGTCTCCTCTGTTTGATGGGGAAGGTTCAGGGTAGATTTGGCAAGGCTGGGATGCCTGGGTGGCTTAGCGGTTGGGCATCTGCCTTTGGCTCAGGGTGTGATCCTGGAGTCCTGGGATCGAATCCCACATTGGGCTCCCTGCATGGAGCTTGCTTCTCCCTCTGCCTGTGTCTCTGCCTCTCTCTCTGTGTCTCTTGTGAATGAATGAATAAATAAATAAATAAATAAATAAATCTTAAAAAGAAAAAAAAGGATTTGGCAAGGCTCTTTCACAGGGGACAAGATCTATCAGTTGAATCTAAAGGCTGATTACCAGGCAGACAAGAGGCATTTCAGCCTGAAGGAACAACATATGTAAA
Source organism: Canis aureus (assembly GCF_053574225.1). NCBI lineage: Eukaryota > Metazoa > Chordata > Mammalia > Carnivora > Canidae > Canis > Canis aureus. Next base: position 27,771,694 of record NC_135637.1, on the reverse strand, counting down.
TGTACTAAGGTATAACAGAGTATGGTCCATAAGATGCAGTGCAGGGCATGTGTGAAGGATTATCAGAGAGGAGGCTAGGATGGTGGGAGAGGGCAAGGGCAGATCCTCAAGAGGCAGATCTGTCAGGTGAGAGTCACCCACAGGCAGTGAAGAGTTATCAGAGGTGTTTAAGCAAGCAGAGGTTCCCAATGAATGGAACATAAAGCCTAAATCACCAAAGACAGTGCTGGTCTTTAGTTGTCAATATATATGTCTCCTTGAACGGGCATTTATGTTTCAAGTCTACACTGGCTGCAGATGTGTCCACATGAAGTCTGCTGGCCAGCTAGTGTTCACTAACAGCAAACTATAGCTTCATTAACAAGCAACATCTCTACTGAGCTGGTCATTTTAACAGCTGAGATCTGCCTGTATGGGCTGTAAGCAGTTAAGAATGATGTTGTGAAAAAAAAAAAAAAAATGATGTTGTGACCTCTTATAGATAATCATCTCCTGTTGCTCTATAATATAACTGAATGTCCAACATTCAGTGTCCACAGCTGTGTTTATATAGACATTCTTCTCCTGGATGCACCAGAAAAAAAATGCTTTGGATACTTTAATAAGTCTCCAGGTAATGCCAGGAGGAGAGCCCTGGCCTGAAAGAGAAGACCTGATAATCTGAGCTGGCTAAAAATAGACTTGCTGTGTGAGCTGAGGCAAGCCATTAAACTTTCCTGGGCTTTAATTTCTTCCTCTGTAAAAGGAAGGATTTAGGTTGGTAAGTAAGTAAGTAAGTAAATAAATATTCCAGCAGTAGGCCAATATTGAAGAGAGACACAAGGAAGAGGTTGTGGTCAGAGAAAGGTTGACTGGCTGGCCACCCAAAGACCTCTCCAAGGCTATCATTACCTTGGTAAATGACCCTAATTCAGGCCTCGTTTTTGGCCTGGGAGGTCCAGAAACAGGACTTCATGGTACTCTGCAAGGGTTAGACATCCTACAATGGCTCTAATCGCTTATCAACCCCACAGACCATTTATAAATTCACAGTTGGAATTAAAATACCTACATCCTCTATACAGGTACTATCTCCAGACCCTTCCTGTTATCAAGAAGCCCAAGAAGCTGAATTAGGCATCAGAAGGTTGTTCTGTTGGCATGAACCTAAAGAGCAATAAGCATCCATGGAGAGAAATTTCATTCTGGCACTAGCGAGCCAGCCAAACCAGCCCTGTCTACACCAAAGAACCCCCTTCTGGAGACCAAATCCAGATTCAATATTTTTAACTGGACATGCTACTAGTTTTGCTTCACTAACTTTTCACTTTCTGTTTCACTGCTGGCCACTCATTATTCCACTGACTTTTAAACTAATTTTTAATTGAAAAAAAAAATGCATTACTTCTTCAGATACGTAACAATCACCGATTCATATATTCAGCTCTGAGGGGCATTTGGCTCTCTAGTAGCTAATAACAAATGGCTAACGCTTATCAGCGCTCACTCCATGTGAGACTCTGTTACTACCCGTACTACACAGGACTTTCCTCATTTACCGCTCCATTAGGAATTAGGGAGAAGGTTTATCATCTCCATTTTAGAGATGAGGATATGAAGGACAGAAAAGGTAAGTAACTTGCCCAATATGCACAACTAATAAATGAAAGAATCAGGATTTGAACCCAAGTAATCTGGTTCTAGAGTCTGTGCTCTTAATGACCACATGATACTGCTCTTATTACATGTAGATCTGAGTAGTTTAAACCCTAGAGGACAGGGATCCCTGGGTGGCTCAGCGGTTTAGCGCCTGCCTTTGGCCTAGGGCCCGATCCTGGAGTCTCGGGATCGAGTCCCACATCGGGCTTCTGGCATGGAGCCTGCTTCTCTTTCCTCCTGTGTCTCTGTGCCTCTCTCTCTCTATGTCTATCATAAATAAATAAATAAATCTTTAAAAAAAATAATAAAATAAACCCTAGAGGACAAACTTCATTTCCAACTTCTTGGAGAATCGCCAACCTACTCCCCCCTCCCTGCCAAAAATCACCCATAAGTAAAAGATATTATTAAGTATTCCACTTTTTCCCACACTATACTTTACTGTACATCTTCACCTAATGCTGTCCTTCAAAGCTTTCTAAAATATAAAAAACAGGGGCACCTGGGTGGTTCAGTCAGTTAAGCATCTGCCTTTGGCTCAGGTCGTGAACCTGGGTCCGGGGATTGAGCCCTACACTGGGGGGGGGGGGGGGGTTCCTGCTCAGCGGGGAGTCTGCTTCTCTTTCTCCCTCTGCTCCTCCCCACTGTTCGTGCTCTCGCTTCTCTCTAATAAATAAAAAAATATTTAAAACAAATAAATAGGGGATCCCTGGGTGGCACAGCGGTTTGGCGCCTGCCTTTGGCCCAGGGCGCGATCCTGGAGACCTGGGATCGAATCCCACGTCGGGCTCTCGGTGCATGGAGCCTGCTTCTCCCTCTGCCTGTGTCTCTGCCTCTCTCTCTCTCTCTCTCTCTCTGTGACTATCATAAATAAATAAAAATAAAAATAAAACATTTAAAAAAAATAAAACAAATAAATAAAAAACAGGGATCCCTGGGTGGCGCAGCGGTTTAGCGCCTGCCTTTGGCCCAGGGCGCAATCCTGGAGACCCGGGATCGAATCCCACGTCGGGCTCTCGGTGCATGGAGCCTGCTTCTCCCTCTGCCTATGTCTCTGCCTCTCTCTCTCTCTCTGTGTGACTATCATAAATAAATAAAAATTAAAAAAAAATAAAATAAAATATAAAAAACAAATAAATAGGGGGACCTAGGTGGCAGTTGGTTAAGCGTCCCACTCTTGGTTTTGGCTCAGGTTGTGGTCTCATAATCTCATGTTGGGCCTCACACTGGGCTTCATGCTCAGCATGGAGTCTGCTTAAGACTCTCTCTCCCTTTCCCTCTGTCTCTCCCCCTGTGCTCTCTATCGTCCTCAAATAAATAAGTTAAAAAAATAGGGCGCCTGGATGGCTCAGTCAGTTAAGGATCCCATTTTTGATTTTGGCTCAGGTCATGATCTCAGGGTTGTGGGATCGAGCCCCTCTAAGATTTTCTCTCTCCCTCTACCCTCTCTCCCCCTCAAACAAACTTATGACTAGAATTGAAACTTATGGCTAAAATTTTTGCTGGATTTCAATTCATAATTAGTTTGGTCTAGAGTAGCTAAACTCATTCTTCCCTACTGTTCTCTCCAGAGTTTCTTCGTGTCTGGCTGATACTTACAGAGAAGTACAGCTCAAGACTTGCTACTGGACAAGACTGCTAGGTCATCCTCTCTGTCTCCTTTAGGGGAAGAAGACAAAGCTTTAACTTCTCATCTCAACACTTGCAGGCAATTTTCCAAAACAACCCAATGTCTGGAACTTACTCCTCTCTGCCACTTACAGTAACTGCAGCCACAGTGGCTGCTAAGGGAAGGATGTGGGGAAGGGGAAGGGGAAGGGCAGGGAAAGGCCTCACTTACATCATATCTCTTGGCCACCTCTGGCAATTCATTCAATAAATATCTTCCCCATGCCAACAATGTGCTCAGTGGTGACACAATGGGGGGCAAAATGTCCCATAGCCATGACTAGGTTATACTTACTTACAGAATATTAGAGGTCTCAGGATGTCATTAAGGAGATGATCAAATGAATAAATATAAAATTAAAACCAAAAAAAAAGCTTCAAACAGAAAGTCTATGAAAGCATAAATAGGGATGCCAGGTGTCCCTGCTAATGTCTATTAAGTCCTAATTATGGCCAGGCACTGTGTGGAAGGGCTTTAAATACATGATCAAATTTAATCTGCATAACAGGGACGCCTTGGGTGGCTCAGTGGTTGAGCGTCTGCCTTCGGCTCAGGGCATGATCCTGGAGTCCTGGGATCAAATCCTGCATCGGGTTCCTCTCGAGGAGCCTGCTTCTCCCTCTGCCTGTGTCCCTGCCTCTCTCTTTCATGAGTAAATAAATAAAATCTTAAAAAAAATAAAGCATAAAACAGGGGCCATGACCTATTTTATAACTATTTCTCTGACATCCAAGTAAAGATCTGAAGGATGAGCAGGAGTTAATTAGCCCAAAGGAGAGTGAGGGGTCATTCCAGGCAGAGAGAACAGCAGGAACAATGGTCTTTGAGAAGAAAGCAGGATGTGTTCTGGACCTTGTGAAGAACATTGAGAGTGAAGTAGCGAGAGAGCAGGAGGCTAGGAGAGACCAGACCACATTAAGGACTGGTCTTTTTTTTTTTTTTTTGTACAACTTTTTTTTTATTTTATTTTATTTTTTTTTTTAATTTTTATTTATTTATGATAGTCACAGAGAGAGAGAGACAGAGAGGCAGAGACACAGGCAGAGGGAGAAGCAGGCTCCATGCACCGGGAGCCCGACGTGGGATTCGATCCCGGGACTCCAGGATTGCGCCCTGGGCCAAAGGCAGGCGCCAAACCGCTGCGCCACCCAGGGATCCCCAGGACTGGTCTTTATTTAAGAGTCCTGCAACGTGATGGAGTTAATATAAGGATGGAGAGATGGCAGTGTGACATGGTCAGATTTTTTTTTTAAGGTCATTCACTCTGGCTTCTTTATGGAGGATGGATTAGAAGGCGACTGCAGTTATCCAGGGAAGACACAATGGCAGCCTGGAATAGAGTGGTCGTAAGAGAAATAGACATGGATGCATTCAAAATATCACCTGGAGATAAAACTGACAGGTGTGGATATGGGATAAGAGAAAAGAGGTATTAAGAAGTACTTCCAGGTTCTGACTTAGGCAGTAGGGCGGATGGTCATGCCATTCAACCGGACAGGTTATACTGAAGAGAAGCTAGTTTTAGGAGGAAGATTGAAAGGCTAGCTGGATCTGAAATGCCTGGAAGACATTCAAATGGACAGGGGAAATTGACAAAGACAGGACTAGAGCCCAGTGGAAAGGTTTGGACTGTAGATATGAATATTGGGGTCTTCAGTGTGTGGAGGACAATAGAAGCCATAGCTGTTGGTGACATGGCCTAGGGAGAAACAGACTGTGCCTGGAGAAACAGCAACAATTCAGAACTGGATAGAAGATAAGCAAAGTAGAACGACCAGAAAAGTGGGGGGAAAACCAGGAGAGTATGGAATGTCATGGAAGCCAAGGGAAGAGAATGTTTCAAGAGCGACAAAGACACTAATAATAAATGCTAATGTCTATTAAGTCCTAATTATGACCAGGCACTGTGTGAAGGGCTTTAAATACATGATCAAATTTAATCTGCATAACAGGGACACCTTGGGTGGCTCAGTGGTTGAATATCTGCCTTTGGCTCAGGGCATAATCCCAGAGTTCCAGGATCAAGTCCTACATCAGGCTCCCTGCATGGAACCTGCTTCTCCTCTATCTCTCTCTCTCTCTCTCTCTCTCTCTCTGTCTCTCGTGAATAAATAAATAAAAATCTTTTTTAAAAATTTGCATAACACTCTTTTGAGGTAGGAAGCATTTCATTTCCCCTTTTCTAGATGAGGAGACTGGCAAAGAAATTCAAGGTCAGCTGACTCAAGATAAACTGGGATGGAAACTCAAACAGGTTGACTCCAAACTCTCATTCGCTTGTCTCTACAATCTCTAGTGCAATTTGGGAGGTCATACAAAATAAAGCCTGAAGAGCAGCTGATGGACCGATGCAGCTGTCCCCTGGAAACTTACTAAGGGAACACTGTTTCAAAGGAATGAGAATGGAAACCAGACCATAGCCCATTATTAGAAATGCTCCACATTATTACCTGTTTTTCAGCTGAGGGAGCCAGTTAGGAGACCAGGCTACTATGCTAAATCTGTATCCCGAATAGCATCTAATTTGCTGCCTTTAATATAGCAAATGATGCTCAAAACTGTATGTGAACTGCTAATGTAAGCAGCACAAAGTTGCCTATATGCTGCTTGCTGATAATCCTTTACATTATACCATCCTCAGGTTTTCAGAGTGTTTTCTTATCCATCACCTCTGTGATCCTCACAACTACTTCATGAGGTGGATTACTTTTATTACATCTTATTGATTAGGAACTAAAGCTCATAGTGACACAGGAGCTTGCCAACAGTTGTACAGCCAGCTTGGCTCAATAAAGACTCAAATCTAGCTCTTCTGACGCCAAGTCTACTACTCTTTCTGGGGAGTCCCAATGGAAAGAGGACCCTCTTCAGAGCCAGGGAGATCTGAGTTCAAATGCGTGTGACTCTGAGCAAGTTCTACTTTTTTGGACCTTCCTGTTTTTGTGTAAAATGGGGTTGTAGGGTTACTGTAAGAGTTGAATCAGATAATCAAAGTGCAAATTTATTAATCAAATTCCCAATGTAATGCTTAATAAATATGTCATCCATCCCTGGCTCCACCCTGCACCTCTTCATCTCTGCCCCAGACAGTAACTGTGGGGTTTCTTTGGAATCTTCATTCTCTCTTTCCAAAAACAGAGCAGTATTAAGGCATGTTGAAGGTCACATACTGCTGCTACATACTAGGAGTCCCACAGTGTGTTCAAGCTGGAGTCTCTTGTGGAGGCTGAGGAAGGCCCAGGTGGCTGTCCTGTCAGGCATGCCCCAGTTCCCTGTTTAACAGCCAGCCTTAAGGAGTTGCTGGCTGGCTGTTTCCTTAGAGATATACTAGACAAATAAGCAAACTAGAATCAAAAGCTTGGGTTCATAAATCCAGCAGCAACATCAACATTACAACAGCAGAGGGCAGGGTTGTTCCACAGACTCCCATGCCAGGAGGCCAGAGACCCAGGAGAAATGTAACAACACTTTTATTGACACTTGAGAGTTCATAAAGCCTTTGCACCATACCCTTTGATGTTATTTGACACCACTAGTGTATGGCAGGCAAGGTGAGTGTTTTTACTCTGAAGGTACAGAAGAGGAAAGCAAACTTCAGGGAGGTTAAATGACACGACCATATTCAGGAATGTAAAGCAAGGAGTCAGAATGCCTGAGTTCAAATCTCAGGTATGCTACTTACTAGCTCCATGACTGTGAGTAAGTAACTTTCTCTATTTGTAAAATAGGTATGACCAGTACTATAGTTATTACACTGTTAAAAGAATTAAGTTAGACGAGGCACTTGGGTGGCTCAGTTGGTTAAGCATCTGACTTGACTCTTGGTTTTGGCCAGGTCATGATTCATGGGTTGTGAAATCGAGTCCCACATCAGGCTCCCCGCTGAGCTTCTCTTTCTCCCTGTCCCTTTTACCCTCCCCCTCATACTATCTGTCTGGCTGTCTCTGAAATAAATAAACAAACAAACAAACAAATAAATAAATAAATCTTTTTAAAAAAGGATTCAGTTAGATTATTCAAATGTGTAATTCTTATTAGTACAGTGTCTATACATAATAAACACTCAATAAACGGTAGCTCTTACTATAATTATGATGTACTGCACTTGTTTAGGTGGCGGGTGTGGGTGAGAAAAGTGAGCATGACTTTCAGCATCATAGAAGATATCCTGTTGGGGATCCCTGGGTGGCTCAGTGGTTTGGCGCCTGCCTTTGGCCCAGGGCGTGATCCTGGAGTCCCGGGATCGAGTCCCACGTCAGGCTCCTTGCATGGAGCCTGCTTCTCCCTCTGCCTGTGTCTCTCATGAATAAGTAAATAAATAAAATCTTAAAAAAAAAAAAAAAAAAAAAAAAGAAGATATCCTGTTGTCACCCAGCCCATTACACCATAGTCTCTGGTTGCTACGTGTACAATTTCTTCACTCGCCTTTCCTGGAGTCACAAATTTAGCGGAAATGGTCTATTGACCAATGAAGTGACAACAGCAACAGCTTTCTATTTTTTTTTTAAAGATTTTATTCATTTATTCATGAGAGACCCAGAGAGGCAGAGACATAGATAGAGGGAGAAGCAGGCTCCCTTCAGTGAGCCCGATGCGGGACTCGATCCCAGGACCCCAGGATCACGACCTGAGCCAAAGGCAGACACTCAACCACTTAGCCACCCAGGCTCCCAACAGCTTTCTCTTTGTATTATTCCTTTTCCAGAGCACAGGCATTAGAAATCACTTCTCAAAAGAGAAAGCTCAAAGAGTCTGTATCTGAGATCCTGAGAAAGGAGGCCCTGAAGGGTTCCTGGGAGCCTTAAGTATGGGTTTTGTTTTTTTTGTTTGTTTGTTTGTTTGTTTTTCTTCTGACAATGCCATTAGGAACCAGGTCAAGAAAGAGAGTCCCAGGGAAGGGTGATAAAGACTAATTAATAGAGGCAGTTTTCCCTCTTCCTACAACCTCCCCCTCTTTAGATAAGTACTTCTGTTGAGGGTGAAATCATCAGAAAACTTGTCAAGGTTCTTTGGTTTGCCAACATGCCAAGTCCCCATAAAACATGCCAGCTCCATAGTTTGACCTCAGCTACAAACAACATGCAGTCTGGCTGTTTCCTTGGCCTTCCCCAGTTCCAGACAGCTTCAGAGACAATGGCCCCAATTCTAGAACCAGTGGTACTGTTCAGGGAAAGGAGAGGACAGAGGTACTTAGAGTCCAAACAGGCCTGTTGGGAAGGTTGAGGAGAGAAAGTAGGAGGGCTAGACAGACAAGCATCCAGGGATCAGAAGGATCCTAGACAAAAACCCAACTGCATCAGACTAAGCTACTTCCCGGAGGTTTGTCAGCTGGCCTCTGCTGTACAGTCCCAGGTTCCAGCCTTCAGTGACTTTCTATTCTCCCAGGCACCTGAGAACCTGGTGGAAGGCTATCAGAGGCAGGATTGCAAATGTGACTGCAGATGGAGGGATGGGGGAGGGGAAATGTAAGGAGAAGGGAGGAGAGTTTGGGCCAAACCCCAGCAATTTCTCCATTGAATATCTAGCTCCACCCTGTGACTAGGAAAACAAAGATGTGGGGGAAGAGGAAAAGAAAAGTCATTTCCTTTATTGTAACTAACTCAACTGGGTAAGAGCAAGGCTGGAAGGGAATCATGAAGTACGAATGGCTGGAAGGCTGGAAGCAAGGGAGGGTCTTGCTATCAGCAGCCTATGTCCAGACACTCTGAATTCATCAGAGATTTTAAAAGACTATTCAGGCTGATGCCTCGTGCTCCTTATAACCAGGTTACTTATGTAGTCAGATACAGTTGTTCCCAGCCCTGAAGATCTTCCTCCAAGATCTTTTGCCCAATCTGGGCAAAAGTCAGTTGGGTACAAAGTAGATAGTCTCCCCAGGGCAAATTATCAGGCTCCATCTGAGGACTTCATGTCATCCAGTTTCCATGGGAAAGCTCAGGAGTCAGGAAATGCACTCCTTCAATACAGCTGGATTAGAGAGACTATGTCCTTGAGACAAAGCTATAAATAGGAGACCTACCCCAGATGCTCTACTTCCCCTACAGGCATGATCTTTGGTGTAATTGTGCCAGAGTAGTTCAAAGTTAACCTTAATCTCTGAGGCTCCACATTAGAAGACCAGTGGGTGTGTAATAAGAATAATAAATGCATTCATGTAGGTGTATACAGACGTACACTTACTATATAATACAAAGTGACAGCTACTGATTATTATCTGTATCCTATGTGTCAGATGCTATGCTGAGCACTTTATATAGGTTATCACATTTAATTCTCTCTGACAACCTGTGGGATGAGTACTTGTCCCCATTTTACAGATGAGGTGCCTAAAGTTCAGGGCAGTCACCCAAGGACAGTTAAATTGCAAAGCCAGGATTTAAAACCAGTCTCATTCCAGAGCCTGCACTCATCCATCATGATAATGTGCCTTACTTCTTTCTGAGCATGTATGTGTGTTTTTCTCTACACACACACACACACACACACACACACACACACACACACACTCCCTAAAAGCTAGCGTCTGATCAGACCCACAAATGACCCAAAACTTCAGTTCTAAGGTCAGCTCTAGTCATCCATGACCTGTCTTTGTAGCTCCTTGTCTTTTTGGTTTCAGGCCTCTCAATTGTGATATGGAGGGGTTGTGTCACACAATAGGTGGTCTCTTCTGCTTCTGAATTTTTTGTGCTAGGAGAATCCAGAATTTCCAAAAATTAGCTTGTTCTACTCTGTCCTGCTTATTTTGGATAGAAAGTATTAACATAAATAGGAAAACAGCAGAAATAAATATGACCATATGGGTTAGGTGCCAAGGGGAGCCTTGGCCTAGGAACTCATTAGAATTTGCTTCAGTTCTAAATGAAAGGGCTAGCCAAAGGCTTTATCTATAGTATCCATTATAGCTTTGACACTCTGCTCCAATGCTTACTAAGAATCAACTTTGCTGAGGGTAAAAGGAAGAACCAAGGTAATTAGATCCACAGAGAAGACTGGAAAATTCGGAGTTAGAGCTGAAAGGGCAGAAAAATGCTAGTTCCTCTCCAACTCTTCCAGAGGGCAGAGCTCTCTAGGCCAACCCCCCACATGGTTCCTGGGTGGAGGCAAGTGCTTAAAGGTCAATTAAATTACTTGGTATCAGCACGGGGGATGCTTTGCAACACAAGCTGTGTGTGGGAGCTGGAATCTACAGCGCATGGTGCCTGTCTACAGTCTGTCTCATTCTCAAGATGTGAGCAAAAGCCCTACCACTTCAGACCACGAGGGCACACGTGCCCACCCAGCCTCCAATGTGGAATGACTGTAGGCCAGGCACTGTTTTATGTTCTGGAGAATGTAGACAAGCTCCCACTCTTGAAGATTCCAATCTCACAGGGAAATAAATAACCATTCAGTGGGTGCCTACCATGAGCTGGGCCCCTGGCATATATGATTTCATTTGATCTTAACGAGTCTATGAAATAAATTTTTAATATCCGTGTTTTTCTGATGAGGACACTGAGTCTCAGACAACAGAAATGAATCCTACCTTAAAGTCACGTATTTTTAAGAAACTGAGCTGCCTTCAAACAATAATCTAAAGGCTATAATAAAATTAAATAACAAAAAGCAGGAAACTAGGGAGGCATCCTGTGGTGAAGGGCTGGCTCTGCCAACTGTACTAAAAACAACCCTTGAGGCACTTACATACTCAGTAGTGTAGCTGTGGGAAAATCATTCTTTCTGGGCCTCAGTTTCCTAATCTGTAAAGTGAGGGTGCTGGGACACCCTGGAAAGGACTGCTCCCATCCCCTCATCCTACTTCTAGCTATATCTGGCCCATTTATGGCTCTTCCACTTTCATACCTGATATTCGGTTATGTGTTCTTCGCTGGCACATCCCTCCCCTACCCCTCAAAATGGAAACTCTCAAGTTAGAACCTTGTTTTTGTATTTTCTAGAACAAGTAGTGGCTGGCTTGTAGTGCATTGGCAAAGACAGGAGGACAGACCCACTTACCGGAAGCAGGAGCTATGCCAGGCTTCGTTGACAGTCCTGTACCACCTCTGGCTTGGAGCAACATGGTCCCCACAGCCCCGACACCTCCAGGTATCTTCACCTGCACACAAAACCAGGAAGTTGAGAGGCCCAAAGTAGCAGGAGGTACAGGGAAAGGATTCCTATCGTGCAGAATAAGACTGAGTTAAGACTTAAAATGAAAGGGGGATCCCTGGGTGGCGCAGCGGTTTGGCGCCTGTCTTTGGCCCAGGGCGCGATCCTGGAGACCCGGGATCGAATCCCACATCGGGCTCTTGGTGCATGGAGCCTGCTCCTCCCTCTGCCTGTGTCTCTGCCTCTCTCTCTCTCTCTCTGTGTGTGACTATCGTAAGTAAATAAAAAATTTAAAAAAAAAAAAAAAAAAAAAAAAAAAGACTTAAAATGAAAGGGCTGGCCAGTGCTCTGATAAATGCACAATTCCCTCCTCTACAAGATCTCCCGTAAGCACTAGCCCAGGTTGCTCATCTCCCCAGGACAAGGAATTCATGGCCTCAAAAATTAAGTCTCAGGTCACTTGGGTGGCATAGTGGTTGAGTGTCTACCTTCAGCTCAGGTGATCCCGTGGTCCTGGGATTGAGTCCCACATCGGGTTCCCCACAGGAAGCCTGATTCTCCCTCTGCCTAAGTCTCTGCCTCTCTCTGTGTCTCTCATGAATAAATAAATAAAATCTTTTAAAATTTTTATTTATTTTTTTTATTTTTTATTTATTTATGATAGTCATACAGAGAGAGAGAGAGAGGCAGAGACACAGGCAGAGGGAGAAGCAAGCTCCATGCACCGGGAGCCTGACGTGGGATTCGATCCCGGGTCTCCAGGATTGCGCCCTGGGCCAAAGGCAGGCGCCAAACCGCTGCGCCACCCAGGGATCCCTTTAAAAAATTTTTTAAAAATTAAGTCTCATTCCATTTTTAAAAAAGATTTTATTTATTTGTTCATGAGAGACACAGAGAGAGAGGCAGAGAACACAGACAGAGGGAGAAGCAGGCTCCACGCAGGGAGCCTGATGTCGGACTCGATCCCAGGATTCCAGGGTCACACCATGAGCCGGAGGAAGACACTGAACCGCTGAGCTACCCAGGCATCCCAGTCTCATTCATTTTTTAGAAATGGTTCTGATTGTTCCTTTTTCCCCTGAAACAAAACTTGCCTTTTCCTAGAATTTCAGCCCTCGCTTATTATAGCTCTGAGTAGATGAAATGAACAAGGTCTCTTTCTCTTTAGGGTCAGCCCTTCCTATGACTATTCCCAGCTAGCACCCAGAAAAACTTCTCTGGGCTAAACATGTTATTGCCTTTTCCTATTCCTCAAAAGCCCTGGCTTGTATAGATCCATAACTGAGTCCAGGAGTTCATTCATTCAACCAACATCATCGGTCCTCTTGAAGCTCTATGTAGGAGACTGCTAGATAACATCATCTCTGCTCTTCAAGAAGCAAATTCATTGAAAAAGAACCCTTCCTCCACCTTTTAATTTTTCCCTTAGATGTTATGTCAGAGTTAGAAGAAAGTGCTGTTTTAGTTCGGAGTAAGAAGTTATGGGTATAGAAGGGAAAGAACACTTAATGAACACTTCCTATATACCAAGGCTTTTGTTTTCAGAAACCCAATTTTATTTGATTCCCAAAACAATTCTGTGAAACAGGTATTAAATTCACTTAGGGGGTGGGAGAATTGAAACCTGGGATTAGGGGCTGTAAGGCAAAGCAGCAGATTCAGTATTCCAACTCAGCCCAACTCATCCTAAAGTCTGTGCCCTTTCCACACTCACTCCACCATGTGGATTCCTGCTCATTCCACTTAGGGAAGTCAGGAGAGTCTCTGTAAGGGAAGCTAATACTTGAGCTAAACCTCGAAGGATGGGGAAGATTTGCCAGAGGCTGAGAAAGGATGGGGAAGGGCTGTATAGGCTGAGAGATTAACATGGGCAATAATACAGAGTGAATCCATGTCCCTCCAAAAGGGACAAAATACAATACTCTTGTTGTGGCTCAGATGCCAACTTCTTCAAATAAAAGAAGGCAGCTGAGATCAAGCTGTGGTACCTGACTCAGCCCTAGAAAGCAGGACAAAGTTGTTACAAGACTCCCTTGTGGACTCCGTGTATGCAGCTTTGTTCTCTCTGGGTAACTCCAGACTGCCACAGGCACGGTGACAGTCACTGAACCCTGTTTCACAGGCACAGGGGTCATGAATAGACAATGCATAGCTCCGGACACTTCAAGATTGCCCAGCAGCATTCTGGGGCAAACAAGACACAGGCAGCTATCCTCATACCCCAGTGGGTATGAGTTAGACAAGTTGGCAGAAAGCTTTAAAACCTTGACCCACCTGCTCCTCTTTTCCAGTTCCAGAGTGATAGGACATAAATGCCCATCACCATATGAATCTAAAATTCTCATACTTTCAGGAGGGGCCTTTTTGGGTTTTTGTGTGGTAGTGACTGAGACAGTGCCTTATCCTCACAAACTCCATGGCACAAAGTCTGAGAGACTTATTCAAATCGGGTTACAGACAGTGGGCAAGCAATGAATTAGTAAGAAGGTTTTCAATGAAGACAGACATCCAAATAAATTTCCCAAGTTACAGAGGCATAAGTTTGAGACATTTTTAGAACTCTTAAAGGGAAGTAAATTTGTGAACTGCCATATCCTACCTCCAGCAAATCTCATTACTTTAAGCCACATCTTTTTTTTTTAAAGATTTTATTTATTTATTCATAGAGATGCAGAGAGAGAGAGAGAGAGAGAGAGAGAGAGAGAGAGAGGTAGAGACACAGGCAGAGGGAGAAGCAGGCTCCATGCAGAGAGCCTGACGTGGGACTCGATCCCGGGGCTCCAGGATCATGCCCTGGGCTGCAGGCGGCACTAAACTGCTGTGCCACCGGGGCTACCCTTAAACCACATCTTATTTCTTATTTTTACTTTTTAATCCAATGGAATGGTCTCTAACTTGACCACCCACTTATTCAACAATTCAGCATCTTGGCCCTGAATGACTTCTGGCTGTTTACAAAATTCAAAAATGATCAGGACTTTCCACTATGAGGATACTTAAGATAACTTGTTATTGACACACCCTCTGGAGTCTGCCCTTTCTCCAGTCAACACTTATTTAGCACCTGCTGTGTGCTAGGCTCTAGGGGTTCAAAAATCAAGAGCCCTACTCCCTTCTCTCATATCCACCTGCTTCCATCTTCCAAATGTCTCTCCAATCCTTCCCTGTCCTTCATCACAGCCTGAATTCAGGTCTTTGGCTTCTTTTCCCTGTCTTCTGCACAGTCTTAGTTGGCTCACCCAGACTCCCCAGTGTCTAGAGAAGAAAGGCTCAACTGTTTAACATAGCACTCCTGTTCTAGATTCCATCCTATCCCACCTCTCAGAAGATGGGCTCTTTCCATTATCTCCACCAACTCCCTTGAGGACACTGAAGAGTGTCTAGAGAAGAAAGGCTCAACTCCCTTCTCCGATGGCTCCTTCCAATGATCATTTACATTAGTTCAAGTCTTTTAAAAAAAAAAAAAGTCACTTAAAGGAAAAAAATAAACCTGGACCCTGTTTTCCGCTCTAGCTACCACCTTTCTCCCCTTCACAGTCACACATATTAAAAAGTTATCTACACATCACTGCCCTCATTTCCTCATTTCCCACTCACAGCAATCTTGACTTCCACCTCCACGGTTTCTCTGAAACTGTCTTACCAAGGGCCAAAGTGACCATTTTGTTGCTAAATTCAATGGACACACTTCAGTCATTCAGCAAATATTTATCCCATGCCAACTATGGGTCCCACACTGTTCTGGGGAAAGAGCAGCAAACGAGAAAAAGATTCAACATAGATATTAAACAATTATATAACTATAATTGGGGCAAGTGGTATGAAGGAGAAATCAAGTTCATAACTAGGAAAATGGGGGTGGGGTAGGGCAAACAAGTATTCCTTAAGGAAGTAGTTTTCAAGCTAAGCTTTGAAGGACAAATATGAATTAACCAGGCAAAGAAGAGGAGGGAAGGATAACCCTGGAGTCTGGGACAGGGCAGTGGGAAGGCCATGTGCAAAGGTCCAGAGGTAGGAATGCAAACTCCTCACACATCATTAAAGTTGGCTATTCTCAGCTCCAAAGGACAAGGGGAACCAAGACAGGTCCCTGGCCTACTGTAGTCCTTCAACAAACATTTATCAAAAGGAATGAATGGCTCTCTACAAGGTAGCCCCAAAGAACCTTTATTTCTCATCATCTGTTACAAAGGGATGCTCTAATCACATCTTGATTTTGTTTCTGCCGCACACATTCATGTTCTTGCATCCTGACATTCACATCTCAAGCTATTCTGTGTTTAAGGTACTTTATCGCCTCTTCCCTGAATCATACTTCTATCCTTCTTTGATGGTCCCCCAAAGGGAGACTTTATTTCACTTTGTCTATACCTGCTTTATATCATTTGTTCTGTAATTATAATTCATTATGTTTCTGTTTCCTCAGGCCCTCCCTCTCTGTGTCCCCTATCCCCACTCCTAGCTCAAGGGACAAAGACCACATCTTGATCATCTTCAAATCTCCAGAGTCTACCATAAAACTTGATGTAGAACAGACACTCCTTTGTGTGGCAAATCCAACTGAAAAGTTGGATCCAACTGCCAACTACAAAGGTAATTTCCAAAGCCAACAGGGGTCCAACAGCCAGCAGGGGTGATTCCATTGAATAAGTGTTCGAGCTCTCAGGATGACTATCAATGGGTAAAGTCACACATAGATGCATAGGCCTCAGTTTATCTATTGAGCATTCACACTGTTTTTCAGTTAAGTACCTGAGCAAAAATATTCACCCAGAGCCTTCAGTTTCTTAAGCCCAGATATTCTTCAAAAGAATACTCTTGGCTTCTTCAGCTCCCCACAGCCCTGACAGTTGAGGATCCTAACTTTCTTACAACTTTTTTTTTAAAAGTAGGCTCTGCACCCAACATGGGGCTGGAACTCAAAACCTCAAGACCAAGAGTCGCATGTTCCACCAACTGAGCCAGCCAGGCGTCTCAACTTTAACAACCTTTATTCTAAGGTATGCAAGAGAAATATAATAATACAAAGTTCTGGAGATTTCTGTGAGGCCTGATGAAAGATCAATCCAGAGTCCAGTCTGCCTGGGAAATATTTCATCTAGGAAAATACCTCATTGTACCAGGACGTTCACCCTCTACCTCTATAGTGTTTACTTCACATATTTGCAGACTTATCAACAGTAGCTACTGATTGTCAGAAGCCAGAAAGGGAGTTTGATTAAATAAATGTCCCTAGCAGCCTCAAACAATAAGGTACCCTTATTAGGTGTTTAATAATCAGAAAACTGCTTTCAGTTATTATTGGAATTTGCTGCTTTTAAGAAGTTGCAAATGTGCAATGCAAACAGGGTGAGAACTACAACAAATGGGCTAGGTACAAAGGTTCTCACTTTCAGGATCTTTTGAATCCTGGCATAAGATATATTTAGTTAAAACTATATATTTTTTATATTATATTATATATAAAACTACATATTTTTCTTTTCTTTTTTTTTTTTTTTTAAAGATTTTATTTATTTATTCATGATAGTCACAGAGAGAGAGAGAGAGGCTCAGAGACACAGGCAGAGGGAGAAGCAGGCTCCGTGCACCGGGAGCCCGACGTGGGATTCGATCCCGGGTCTCCAGGATCGCGCCCCGGGCCAAAGGCAGGCGCCAAACCGCTGCGCCACCCAGGGATCCCTAAAACTACATATTTTTCATATTATGTTTTCATATATATATGAAATATATATATTCAGTTTTTTTTTTTTTTTTTTTAGATTTTATTTACTTATTCATGATAGACACAGAGAGAGAGAGGCAGAGACACAGGCAGAGGGAGGAGCAGGCTCCATGCAGGGAGTCTGACATGGGACTGGATCCTGGGACTCCAGGATCATGCCCTGGGCGGAAGGCAGGTGCTTAAACCACTGACCCACCCAGGCTGCCCTATATTCAGTTTCTATATACACTTCTCTTTCCCAACTTAATAACTGGTGATGTGACCCTCAAATAATCTCTGAACCCACTGGGGCAGGCACAGTAACAGATGGTAAAGCTGGAAGTGCCTTTAAAAATCATCTTCCAGTCCTTTTATTTTTTTTTTTGAAAGAAAAATGGGCTTGAAGGAGGAGATTCGAGTTACCTAACCATTAAAAAGCTGGTCCGGGAGGAGCTCAAACCTAAGTTCTGAAACTACCGGATCAGTTGCATTTTTATTATAGTATGCAGCCTCAGACAAGTTAGGACTTGCTTAAGACTGCACAGTTATTCAGTGGAAGGGCTCAGCCTGGTACCCCAGCTCAGTGCCAGTCATTTCTCACAAGACATTAACATTCACCTTAATCTTGGTCTAAGAGCTGGGTTTCTGCAAACTAGTTCTTTTGAGACTTCAAAGTGGTGAGAAATTTCTACCCCCTGAAAGCTCTTGAGACCCTAAAGCCTAGCCTGAACCAACATGCACAGATCCTATCCTTTCATTTGAGAAAAATCTTTGATGCTTCTCATGTTCCACTAGACAATGAGAACCAGGAACAAAACCCAG
Source organism: Canis aureus (assembly GCF_053574225.1). Taxonomy (NCBI): domain Eukaryota; kingdom Metazoa; phylum Chordata; class Mammalia; order Carnivora; family Canidae; genus Canis; species Canis aureus. Next base: position 27,753,770 of record NC_135637.1, on the reverse strand, counting down.
GCAATTCAGTGCAGCACAAAACAACTAGTATGGTAACTGCTATGCCCCCTGGGAACTGGCAGGTCAGGTGTATAAATCCCACGTGTCCCAGGATAAAGCAGGAAGCAGAGAGGCAGGACAGCAACTGGTGGCGAATAGCCAAGAGAGAAAAGATCACACTTTAATGAAGTGAGTACCAACAAGACTGATTAACATTCCTCTAGATACCCTCCCCTATATCCCAAAGGGTTTTCCTCCTCACTAGCCTACCAAATATTAACAAAGGGAGTGTCTATGGAAAAAAAAGATTAGATGATTTTTAAAGGAGCTCTTGGTCATCTTTGAATCTTATATTCTTCCTTCATAAAAGGAGGGATCAAATTATTCCTTCTAGCTTTGAGTCGGCAAACCAAACCTGGGGCCTCTCATTTTTCAGGTTAAGGCACATACATAGACATCTCAGAAGGTTTCACTCTTGCTGTTGTTCCCATCTGCCTTTTATTTTATTAGGAAAACTCTGTAAGGGTCAAGCAGAATAACTGGAGCTAGACCTAGGTTTGAAACCTGGTTCTGTGTCGTTGGACAAATTATTTAACCTCTTTGAACTTGTCCCTTAATCTTTAAAAAGAGGATAACCACCTACCTTACAGGATTACAGAGAGGATTAAGAGAAATAACTTAATGTATGTGAAAATACTTCCTGCAATGCCTGGCACTTAGTTGCCAACTGAAAGCTTTTCTTCTTTCTTTCCTGTATATCTAGGGGGTTGGCTAGGGAAAAGGTTGAGTTGAATTACAATAACCTCTAAAATCTGAAAGGAACATTTTCAAAACAAATCCAGCAAATGTTTTCCATGTGTCCATGGACAAAGACTAGGTCATGAACTTCTGGGGCCCTTGGTGAGTATTCACAGGGGGTAAGAGACAAGGATGTGTAACAGAAATAACATGTTAGAGAGGGACAAACCAGGTGCTGGAAGTGGGACAAACTTGGCAGAGTAATAAGATACCTGGTAGAGAAACAAATGAGACAGATGGTTCCTGTGGCTTTCAAGCGCTCAGGTTCTCCCTTCCAACCACAAGTCTACTTAGCTGTGAATGAATAGGCACTTTCTTATCTGGTGGAAGGCATTTTCTTATCAGAGAACTAGTTAACCAGTTAATATATTCCCAAACAGCAGTTCTCTGACTACTGTCAATGATATGGGGGAAAAAAAACAAAACAAAAAACAAATATTTTGAGTCTCCTTATATAATACCAGTGGTGGGGCACCTGGGTGCTCAGTTAAGTGGCTGCCTTCGGCTCAGGTCATGATCTCAGGGTCTTGGGACTGAGCCCATGTCAGGCTCCCTGCCCAGCAGTGAACCTACTTCTCCCTCTGCCCCTCTTCCTGCTTGGGCGCTCTCTCTCTCTCATAAAATCTTTTAAAAAAAATGGGGATTCCTGGGTGGCTCAGCGGTCTGGTGCCTGCCTTTGGCCCAGGGCGCAATCCTGGAGTCCCAGGATTGAGTCCTGCATCGGGCTCCCAGCATGGAGCCTGCTTCTCCCTCTGCCTGTGTCTCTGCCTCTCTCTCTCTCTCTCTCTCTCTCATGAATAAATAAATAAAAATCTTAAAAAAAAAATGCCAGCGGTGTCCTAAGCACCATGCAAGCATGAACTAATAGAATATAAAGATTTTACAAGATGAAGACTTGTACTGGAGGACTATTACTGTTTCCATTTTATGAAGATGGAACTAAAACACTCAACTAACAAGTGATAGAGCTGGGTTTAGACCACAGGTCTGCGAACTCCAAAGTCTATGTCTTTAGCTATATTTTAGATTTTCTTTCCTAGAAAAAAGAAATTACAGGCAGAAAGACTTGACAACAGAATGCCAGGGTAGGTACTCAAGGTACACTGTAATAGAACTAGGCAATAGTTTCATATTCTAGCTACTGCCAGGTATAGATTAACAGGTAAAAGAGTTTAATTCTTGTTGCTATATAAACAAAAGCCAAGAGTGAGATGGATGACAGGCTTGTAAATGAATTCTAGAACTCCAGATCCCCTCACTGAAATGCCACAGTGATGCTGCACCCCTTCCTAATATGCCCCCAAACCCTAGCCCTTTCCAGGTTGCACTGATCAGAAGCCAGCCCTGCAACGGGAATCAGCCCAGCTTCCAGAAGACACTGAAAACTCACCAGGAATGTGGAAAGCCTAATATAGCCCCTTGAACATGATGGGTTTCTATTCAGCTTTAAAACTTTGTGGTCCTCTTCGATCCTATGTTGCTCCCTCCATCTCTTATCCAGGGCCACCCAAGTCACCCTGCCCTGCCCAACAAGAGGTAATTCCCATGGCTGGTGCCTTCCTCCCCATTCTTATCACTAACACTTCAGGTCAAGGCCCACTGTACAGATTAGTGCCTTCATCAGTCTTGTCCAATCCATCTTGGCCACCAATGCCAGACTGATAGTCTAAAAACAAAATACACCATGACTCTCCCTGCCTCTAAACCTATGGTCTCATTAGTAGACTGAAAAATTCCACAAGCCTAGCATTAAACCCTACACAGTCTGGCTTTACCTACCCTCTCAGCTTTATCTTCTACTTCCTATAATCCCCCATTTGTGCATTCTTGCCTCTACCACATATTATCAATTCACCAGACCTTGTGAAAACCTTGAAACTTGCCCAGCTATGCATCCTACTTCAAGTTTCTTCCCTAGCAGGATATCATACGTCCCCCTCCCCACACACACCACTTTTAATGTAACTAAGACTTCTCAAATTTGACCTAAAATTTTGGTCAGCACCTCCTGATCAAATCTGGTAGCCACCCTGGACATCTTGCTGTTCTTCAAATATGCCAAGCACATTCCTGGCTCAGGGCCTTTGCTCATTCCCTTTTATTCCCTCTGCCTGAAATGTTTTTCTACCAGGTATCTGCCTAAAATGTTCTTCATCTAGATATCCAAATGGCTCACTCCTTTGCTTCATTTCTCTGTTTAGATGTCATTAACCAGGGAAACTTCCCTGACCTCCCACTGTTCTGGGACTTTATCCTACTTATTTCTCTCTTCAGAGCATTTATCCCTCCCTGATGTCTGATATTCAAATATTTACATATTGTCTATCTCTCCCACCAGAACACACACTCCATTAGGAAAGGGATTTGGTCTGTTTTGTTTCCTGCTATATCCCCCAGGGCCTAGAAGTTCTTGGAACATAGTACAAACTCAATATATATTTGTTGGAATGGATGTTTGAATAGAGTTCTCCCCTACTTTGAAATTCTATAATGTTGTCACATGCAGGCCTTCTAATAGTTTGTCTTGATTTGCCCATTTTTTTCTTAATTACTCTCAAGAGACGTGAATCTCTCAAAGGGACAAACCATATATTTATTCATTTCCACAAATATTCATTAAGGACTTCTTTTTGTGTGCCCAACTCTGTATATCTCAAGCAGCCTAGAATATCAGAAAGAGCACTGGAAGAGAGATCCTAGATTAGTCTTGGCTCTACCATTAGTTGAGTGACCCTGAACAAATTCATTTTTCTCCCTGGGTTTCTTCATATGTAAAACACGGAGAGTTACATTATCTTAAGTCTGTCCTGGTTCTGGCATCTGTTAAAATTTATTGGAGGTAAAACTTGGCCTACCCCAGTGCTTTAGACATCACAGGTACTCAGTAAATATTTGGTTTCTTTGTTGTAGATTCTCCTGTTACACAGGAATCTGAGTTGTCTTGGAACAGTTTGGACAGAACAAGTAAAAGTTTAAGTCCCACTTCCTTTTCTGACTCTGAGAGACAACCTCATTCTGGTGTTCGTGAGAGGATAAAGCACTGAATTTGAAGTTGGAAAATATGAACTCTGACCATTGCCATTTACTTGGCTATAGAACCTTGAACAGGCCATTTTGGAGCCTGAGTCTCACCACACATGAAAATAACCATATTGGCCTACTCTCAACTCTTCAAAGGCACCTTTTTATGCTGTTCTATCTACCTGGAACGATCTTTGCCCTTTCTTTGCTGGACTGATTTCTTCTTATCCTCAAGGATCAGCATAAACTTGCTTTTTTTTTTTTTTTATAAACTTGCTTTTTAAAGGAAAAGTATTCTCTATTTACTTTCCCCACCCCTGGTGTACTCTTACAGCATTTACCTCCATTGTTTATCTCAATTATTACAGCATTTATGTCCATTGTTACCTCTATTATTTACTATCCATCTCTAGGACTGTAACCACCACAAAGGTAAGGATTGTGTCCATTTTGTTTATTATTATACTACTTAGCGCTTGGTTAGGTGCATGGCACAGAAGTATCCAACAAATATTTTTATGGACAAATGTCTAAACTAACGGACCCAGACATTTTAATACCTCCAGAAAGCTTTTTGGTTCACTTGGAGAATCTAATAAACACAATTACACTCTAAGATCTTTTACAAGTTTCTGAGAATCAAGGTTCAAAACAGGGAACTTACATACACAGAAGTTAGAAAAAGTCACTGGAAATCATTTGAGCTGAAGAATTCTGGAGGCTAAAAACATGAAAGAGAAAGGACAGGGAATATCTATACCCCTGGCTGTCTTTCTCCAGAAGCCTATTATCAAGAATGAGGAGAAAAATCCCAGGCTTCCATGGGAGGAAGTGACCCATTGGTGGCCTGGTCCTTGTATTCAGGATGGAGGAAGTGACTGTCCACAGGCTGAAAGCCAGGAAGTAGGGGCAGATATCCAAGACAGCGTCCCTCCTCCACCATTCCCTTCTGCCACCTCTAGAAAGCTTCTGGATGCTGACCTGGTCGACCTAGAGGCTGGGCCACCCACACAGGTGGCTGGGAAACATAGTCAACAGAAAGTCCTGGTGCAAGGAGGACAGGAGAGGAGGGCAGGAAGCTGAAGCGTGGTGTGTGACGTGACTGGAAAGGGACTGCAGGCCAGGCTAACCTAACCCTGAAGCTACCCTTCACCTTGGACATCTCTTCCTTCCAAGCGGTGTTTGGCCACATTTCTAGTTCCTCTCAGAGGGGCCAAGGGAGGACCCGGCTCCCAAGGAGGGCAAAGAACCCCACAGGGCCTACCTTCCCCAGGAAGAATGCTCCAATCTCTTCCTAACCCCTAATCTGTGTCCTAAACCCCAAGGGAACCCACACTCCTGGATCCTGCAAAGAGCTGCAAGACCAGGGGATCACAGGCACCAAGATATCCGCGAGAAGCCTTGGATCCGGTCGGAAAAGTCATACTATCCTCCACTTTCCACAGAAAACCCCAAACCCAAGGTAACTCTCTATCCCCTTATAATGGCCCCGAACCCTGAGGATCCCGCTCTCCCCATATTCCACATACCCCTCACTCCAAGGGAACCCAGGGCCCCAGCTTTCTTAAGAGTTTTAATTTGAGGGCCTGGGGTCATCAGATCCACCAAAAAAGCAGGCCCCCTGACGGAGCCAGCATCCCTTTCTCCAGGGACCTCAACTCTCAGAGAGCCGCCCAACCCTCCTGTCCCTCGGAACCTTCTGTCCCCAATTCCCGAAGCCTCACAACCTCCCCCAATTCTCCTGCTAAGGAGCCGGGACCCACCGGAGTCCCCTCAGCCCGAAAGCCCCGAGGCTGCCAGCTCCCCTCACGGGCCCAGGCTTCCGAGATCACGGCGGGACAGGACGCGGAGGCCCTTCCTTACCCGCCTGCGCGGCCATGGTCCCGGAGACGCGGAAATGGAGGCGGCGGGCAGCACCGCAGCTCCCCTCAGCTCCCGCAGCCGCCTCAGGCGCGGGAGCACCTCAGCCCCGGGCGCGAGTTGGATGCACCGCCTACGGCGCCCGGGGAGGACCAAACCGCACCTGGCACCGCGGCCGGCCCGCCGACGCCCCGCCGACGCCCCGCCCCGCCCCGCCGACGCCCCGCCCCCTGCTTGGGCTCTGTGGGGTCTCTGGCACCTCCCACCGCGACCCGCCCCCTTGGTGAGAGCGGCTGCGGGTAAGGGTGGTTGTTCACTGCCGTGAGGTGGCTCCTCAGGAAAACCCCCGGGACTCCCTGGAGGTCTCAAAAGAGGATCCTCAGCCCATTTTACAGATGGGGGCAGCTGAGGACCCCAGGGGACAAGTTTGACTACCTTGAAATGGATCAGCTAGCTCATTACAAGCAGAAGTGAGATGGGAACCCAGGTCTTCTAACTCCCAGGCAAAAGCTCTTTTCAGTAGAGTGTTTGGGATCAAGAATATGAATATGATGGGGCAACTGACTGGCTCAGTTCGTACAGCATGTGACTCTTGATCCTGGGGTTGTAAATTCAAGCCCCACCTTGGATGTAGAGATTGCTTAAAACTCTTAAAAATCTTAAGAAAAAAATTAAAGTCTTTAAAAAAAAAGGGGGGGGGGATCCCTGGGTGGCGCAGCGGTTTGGCGCCTACCTTTGGCCCAGGGCACGACCCTGGAGACCCGGGATCGAATCCCACGTCGGGCTCCCGGTGCATGGAGCCTGCTTCTCCCTCTGCCTATGTCTCTGCCTCTCTCTCTCTCTGTGTGACTATCATAAATAAATAAAAATTAAAAAAAAAAGAAAAAAAAAGGAATATGAATATAGAGAAGCTACCCCACAAAACTTTAGGGGTTGAGGGTGGACTTTTCTTAGAAGCTTCTAGCTCAGAGAAGCCACTTATCTGTGCCACTGTAAGTAAGCTGGCATTCGGTAGATAATCTCTAGGTCAAAGATGGTGTGAAGGTGATGGAACCAGCATTACAGGGGCAGATCCTTCTTGAGGCCAAATAGGTATATAAATGAATCCAGCACACCAGATCTTCCGATTTTTCAAGACAGGCCAAAACTCCAGGTATTTAGGTGAATCCTCCCGCTGTTTAAATGTTGGGGACTTTTGGAAATGCTAAAAATGCTCTGTAGACCAAAGGAAACACTTGTGAACTGGATTTGCCCCACTGGCTCCTCTTTGTGGAGGAGAGACCACTGGACAAGGAGTTAGAACATCAGACTGGTTCATGGCAGCTGCTAGCTGGCTGAGGGGCCTTGAGAACCACTTCCCTTCACTGGGCTTGAGAGGGAATTAGGATCCTCCATGTGACAAAGGGTGGGCTACAATAGCTGGACCTGCAGTCACTCCCATCTGATTTTCTGGTGCTGTTTAGCAACTGTCATTTCCTTAGACTGGATTTAGGTCATGAGAAAAGCGTCCAAATGACCAGGAAGAGGCAGGGAATGGGCCCAAGGAAATGGATCATGACGCCCCCACTAAGGACAAAGTTCAATCCTGCTGCATCTGGTCCCAGCCCTCCAGTAAACAAAGGTGAGCACAATTCTCTTTTTTCCTGCCCTCTGTAATCCAAACCGGATGCAGGTCAGTTGGTTCTCCTCTGGGTGTGGCAAGTGGCCCCTGAAGTCCTGAATGTGGAGAAAGTACTGATGTGGTGGGGGAGGGGATGTGCCTGACTTCCTTTCATTCCTGGGAACCCTCCAGCCCTTGGCTTTGCAGTTTGAGGAAATCTCTGGTCTGAGTATAGTAACCACAGTGTATTGTGTGTTGAATTAAAGTGACAGGGGTCAAGAGTCCAGGAGACTATGACAAGCCACCTTGCGGCTAGCACAAAAGGAGCAGGGATTTTATTTACCCTGCACATGCAAAGAGGTTATGCTGGATTTTCCTAGGCACGCAGGCCCTGGCAGCCTAGGAATCAAGACCCCTGTTTGTCTTCCCTTTCCTCTGCCCCACAGCAAGGCACCTAGGTCTGTCTCTTCTTCCTCCTTAGGCTAATTCCACTTCTTTCACATCTCCAGCCTCCTGGTGTTCAATAGCAGGGAGATAACCGACTCCCCCAAGTTCCTTCCAGGGAAGTGTAGCTAACGCTTGAGAAATGCAAATTCAAATGTGAAGAAAGAAATCTGTAGAAATGATAACGAAGAGAGACTGTTCCAATATATTTCCAAAGAATAGTCCAAGATCACCTGTGAACTTGAGGGAGGCTTCTGGAGGACAGAAAAGTTCTAGGTAGGGAGATGTGGGTTTCGAGCACCCAAGTCACCAGTTTGCTTACCTGACCATAGTTTGGTCAGTCTCACTTTGCAGCCTTCTCTCTTCCCTACTCCCTTCACTCCAGGACTCTGCTTTTTCCTAAATAAATTCTGCCCTTATACCACTCTCCCATTCCTACAACCTTTCCATGTTCTCTGTAATTTTGTTGCCCTATTCTACCCAGAAGTGCACTCTTGTTTCTAAACGCTTAACGCATTTTCAGTTATATCATTTTGCAAACCCTGTGAATTAATCTAAATCTGCACTGTTTCATATGACAGCCATTAACCACATGTGGCTAAGTTAAAATGAAATAGAACTGAAAATTAAGTTCCTCAGTCCATTGGCTATGTTTCATGTGCTTGCTTAGCCACATGTGTCTAGTGGTTACTGTGCTGGACAGTGCAGATAGAGAACATCTCCATCATGGCAGAAAATTCTGTTGGACAGTGCTATTTTAGACAATGCTCAGTAAGGGGTGCTAACATCACAAAGAGGGACTACTAGGCATTATGTGCCTCTTGAAATGATGCAACAAGATGTATACACTACCATTTATGACATAGTTATACCAAAAATCCAAGCCTGAATCTGGCCAAGCTTCTGGATATAACAACCAATTTACAGGAAATAAAAGAGTAAGAGGAGCTTATTAATACCACAGTGATGCATACAGCAAAACTGAGACTGTGGGAAACTCAAGAGGACAAATGAACTGGTTTCTTTAACAGATAAACTGCAAGAGAAAGAGGAGAGGAACCTCTGGATGTAACAGGTTTCAGAGACAGCCAATAGCAGGGTATGGATCTGATTTGGGTCTCAAAGCAAGCAAACTGAACAAAAACATTGACACAACTAGAAGATTTGAGCAATGATTGGATATATGATACGTTAAAGAATTAATGTTAATTTTTAAGGTATATAAAATAGTATTTTGGTTTTAAATCCTTGTTATTGAGATACATATTTAAAATACTTAAATGGCACAGGACTAGGATTTCCTTCAATATAACAGTCCAAGCAGGAGAGTGGAAGCCGTGTGAAGATGGGGATGAAACAAGATTGGACACAGTTGATGATTATTGGGGTTGGGTCACTGGTACATAGAGGCATTTCTATCCTATTTTACTTAAATGTATTTTGTTTTCCATTTCTTTTTGGGCTTAGGAGTTCTTGGAAATCCCTCTTTTGCATTTCCTACCAAATTTTGGTGCTATTCATCTTGGTAACTTAGGTCAAAATGGGAGAGAGGGAGAAGAGAGACCTTTTCAGAGCGATGACCTGTAGCTCTGGTGTGCTGGGGAGCCTGAGGCTGAGCCAGGTTTGTAACCTCACTATCTTTCATCACACATTGTGCTGAGGAACTTCAGGGAACTGTACATCTACTGTTCTAAGTAGAGGGCCTGGCCGGGGGCCCACCTGCCCTGTTGCGGAACTTGTGGATAGATGCAGACACTGAATAATCTGTGATTGTCCTTAAGGTTCTGACTGTCCACAAGCTAAGTTCCATCATGGTAGCCTGCAAACTTAGGAATTCCACACACTTGTCAGGACCAGGGCTGTCAGGTCACACCTTGGGCAGGGCTGTGTATGAAGCCAGGCCTCCAGCTTGTACTTCTCATCTCTAATTATTGATGGTTGCCTGAAGACTTTGCTCCTCAATGTGACATTCCCACCACTGCAGAGGTGTTTCGCAGAGGCCAGACCAGTGTGACTACTCCCCAACCGATTCATGCCCCACCCCACTACCTCATATAGACAAGTCCACAGCTCACAGTAATGTAAAACCATTTAATTCTAGATCAAATCACTTTCACAACAGTGAAAATTAGTGACTGGTCAAGGTGTGCCACTGTACATGGTGTCATTTTCTGACTGTGGGTGGGACCTGGTCCTAATCCACAAAGGTGGTAGGAGCGGGTGGAGGCAAGAACATAGATAACACACAAAAGAAAAGAAAACTGCATTGGCAGAGGGATAAGGTGGTGAGCCTGCAGACGGTGGTGGGAAGGGGGTTTCCTGTTGGGGCTGGGCCAGCAGTCCCAAGTTGGCTCTCCTGCCCCAGCTCCAATAGAGGGCGAGTAGGGACCTAGAAGGTTCAAAATCAAAGGGCACGTGACCAACCTGGCTTTATGGACAGGTTCCTGGGATGCCTTTGCTGGTGTTCTCCTGGGCTCACTACTTTGTTAAAGAGTCCAAGTGATTTGTCTTTCTACCTACAATCCTTTTTTAACCTTTCTTCTGGAAACCCATTTCTATTGGGCCCATCTGACTGAAGTCCTCTCTCTCACCACTAGGTGGGGCTACTATACTAAAAGATCCCACCAATGCACTTGGGCTGAAAATTCAGGATACCCCCTGCCCCCACCTCACTGACTTTGGGGATTTCCAGGAGGTAATAAAAAGAGCACTCTTGCGTGGGTGTCCTAAGAATGTTTAAAATCCATCAGGGACACTGTAAAGCTGGTGGCTCAGTCCTACCAAATGGATTCGGCAAACAAACCACCTATTCAATACTTAAATTTTGTCTGATTAAACACTGAACTCTGGCATTGACAGGTACAGAGGGGAAGGGGTGGGGGCTGTGGAGAGGAGAGGAGGATTTCCCTCATCTTCCTTAAGGTCTTGGTTTCCACATGCTATGCAGAGTCACATCTGGAAAAAAGCACTAGAGAGGCTTTCTACTACTTGTTGGCTATGGCTGGGAGTAAGCCAAGAGCAGTGTGGACTGGTAAAGTGACAGAGAGGGCCCCAGAGGACGTTCTTCTCCCTCAACCCCTGGGATCTCCTGGAAGAGGCTGGATTTCTAGGAAGAGGGCTGACCAGCAGAGCAAGAACCATTTCACAAGTAAACTGTCCTCCTGCCTGGAACCACACCCTCAATCAGATTCTGAGGAAAAAGTTTGTGAAGTGGAAAAACAAGTCGAGGGCTTGGGAAGATAATTTCCCCTGGAAATTTCCTGGGGAAAGACCACACTATATCATCATGCTGAGGCTCTCTAGGCCCTGCTGCCTCACTTTAAAAATCATCAGAGGAGTTGCCTGCTCTGCAGTTGTGTGCTTCTCTGCTGTTAGCACACATACAAGGAGTTTTCAGGGTTATTCACCAAGCCATACCAAAATCAGGGTCACATGTGGGTCTCCCCACTCCTGCCTCCTCATAAAGGACAATTTGGCTTCTGGGGAAGATGGTCTTCAACATGCAGCTGAGCTGACTTGACAAAGCCTCCAGTGTCCTTTGGGTGAGCTTTTGTGGCCTTGGGGACAGGGCTGCTTGTTCAGTTTTTCCTGCATCAGAGCTCCAAATCCTGCCAGAGTCCCGCTGGCAGGTCTCTCCTGATGAGGAGTCAGTCCAGCTTCAGCAGTAGTCTCCACCGTGTGTCCACTGGCAGAGAGGCAGATGAAAATATTTGGGGAGGGAAAGATGATGGGAAATCTGTGACTGAAGCTACATGTCTCTGGGGATAATCTACTCCAGGAAACTAGGAGGTCAATCAAGCCACTCTCTGGAGCCAAAGAGACTGAGCATGGCTCAGAGCCAATAAAAGATCTTTGGATCTCTGGTGAATTCATGAAGTGACTCCAGTTTTAGCTGCTGCAATTATGATCTTTATAGGGCAGCAATTTCTTGCATTTCTGCTGAGGAGGAGGAGGAAATAGGGCAGAGCAGCACTGGGATATAGAAGGGAGCCTCTCTATATGAGAAGTCCACTGATTTTGGAGGTCACTTACCAAGGGGTATTTAAAGAGAAAAAGAGTTTCTACTTGGTTCATCCCTTTGTTTTTGTAATATTAAACTCAGGTGAAATTGTACTGACAGTTTCTCCTTGCCTCTTCCCTGTGCAGAGTCAGGACCTGCTGAGCTGGAACAGGATTTCATGGTGTAACTCATGAGAGATGACTCAATGCCAAGGACTGAGGTTAGAGCAGGGTGTTTACAGCAGTGGACATACTCCAAAGTCCTTGACAACTGGTCTTGAGTCCCTAAGCTCTGATGGGGAAGCAAAACTCCTTGATGTATTACTGACCACCCCCCGATTCTAGGGGTCAGGATTAGCCAGGAAGCCAAACATCAAGAGTGGGTGTCCAATGTCACCAGTCCAGAGGTCCTGCCATGGATATAGGCTGGGAGCCCAACATTAGGCAATGAGGAGCCAGAACATAATCACTAGGGCCACAAACAGGAAGAGGCGTGACAGGAACTGTTCATCCACGTACTGGGGTGTTCCAGGGACAGCTGGAGAGACAGGAGGGAGAAGAGAGGCTGTCAGAATGCTACAGCTGTGCACGCTGCCCATTTGGGCCAGAAGTAGAGAGCATCAATCTTCATCTTTTTACAGTAGGACTCTGCACACTAAAAAGATTTCCAAACCCCAAATAACATTAGGCAAAACAAAATTGAAATTATAATGATATGTGGAATAATATAACAATGAGGACAAGGTTTCCAGTTTATCCAAAGAGAGTTTGGTCTGCAGGTGTAAACTAAACAGGAAACTCTTAGAAGAAATAATAAAAGAAAAGCTGCTGTTAAGCATCTTCTCTGTGCTAAGAATTTTGTATACACATTACTGCTTGGTGGGTACTGTTATTCCCATTTTGTGTAAGAAGAAACTGAAGCACAGGTACAAGGTGATCTGCCCAAGATCACAAGGTTTACGAGTTAGTGGCAGAGCCCAAGAGTCATGCTTTCAGCCTCTCTACACGCTCCCTTCTGAGTCATGGAGTCTCTAGATTCTGGCACTGTTGAGCTGGTGTGGGTGGGTGGGGGGTGGGGGGGCGCTGGTCTCAGAGAGCCCCATGCAGAGTGCCTTCCTTTTCCAGAGGAGAAAAGTAGGGCCCAGACAGGCAAAGTGACTTGTCTTGCCCATCACATAGCAAACTAGGGGCAGAGCTAGGCTTCCATTCCTCCCTACTTTGAGAAAAGCTACTATGTAGAGCTCCCTGTCCAGACTTTGGGGGAAGGAGAGTAAGAAAGTCTATATCCAAGATAGGCAAATTTTATCAAATATGACAAAGGAAAACTGATTGTGGCAGGGGGATAAAAGTGATCCAAGTCCATCCAGAACTGTAGAACTCTCTTTACCTGAAGAACTCAGGGTAAGCCCTGAACCAGGAAGAAGGGAAGCAAGCTGCCAAGCAGGTTCTTGCTGCTATCACAGCGCCCTGTCCCTTTGTCAGGGCAGAGCATACCCTGCCCTGTGGAGTCTCCTTCCTTTGAGAAAATGTGTAAATGAAGGAGAACTTTTGAGGTGGAGGAGGTAAGGGCATGCCAAGATCTCTTGGTGCTGTACTATTCCCCAAGTAGGTGCTCTGATGATTCACACAGGCAATCAGTCAATAAAGACTTCCTGATTGCCTGCTATGTGCCAAGCACCAGGGTAAGGGCTGAGGAAACTGGGATGACCCAGGAGTAGGTTTCTGTCCCTAAGAGCAAAAGCTCCTGGCCAGGAACCATACATTGCTCCCTTCTGTACCACACACACTGCCCAGCACACACAAGGCTCTAATGAGTGCAAGCAGAGCTCAACAGACCTCGGCACCTCTGCACACTCCATGGTAAGAATCTTGGCCCAAGTGTCAGACTGGGATAAAGTACAGGCACCCACTTTGCTGCCTTGCTCAACATGGAATGCAGCTGGCACCTTTATGGTGGCTGAAGAGTGAAAGGGAGCAGCAGGTAACAGATCTAGAAAAGGGAGAAAGGGTTCCCAAAAGGGTGGGGCTTGTGATCAGCCCCACATGTATCCTAAGGGAAGCTGGACAGACATGCCACAGAATAGAGAGGCCTTGAATCCTGGTGAGTTGCCTCACTCCTCCTTGCCCCCAAATGGTACATGCACAGGACTAGGCTTTTCTTCATATTTAAAAAAAAAAGAATCATTTTATTCTATTTCATTTTATATGCACAGAGTAAGTCTTGTGAAACACACTGAGCATTTTCTGATTTGTAAAACAGAGCTAAATGCACATCCATCCCAAAGGCTTGTGGTGAGAATCCCGTTTGTGATGACAAGCACTTTGAACATGCCTAACATTAAGTGGGCAAGATACATTATCATGACTACCAGTAATCTGAAAAGACTTCACGTTTCGAAAAGGCTGACTGACCAAGCAGTGACAATTATCTATAATTGTCATATTAATACTAATGAATTCCAAGGAGCTTTCAAGTAGAAATACTAAGGAAGCGGGGTCTTACCTGGAGGAGGCCGCCCATCATTTATGTTAAATGCTGTGGCAAATATCCCAAAGGGAAATGCCCCAATTCCAAAAGACATCTGGAAGCCACCATCTCCAAATCCAAATCCTTGAAATCCCTGTATGCAAGAAATACAATTCAGAAGAACAAGCATGTTTCTCCCACACCTGTCAAACATGCCACCTGCAAGTGGCACCTGCCTCTCCTCCCTACCCTCTGCTACCTGTTTCCAAGGGGGAGCATCTTTTTTTTTTTTTTTTTTTTTAAGATTTTATTTATTTATTCACGAGAGACACAGAGAGAGGCAGAGACAGCAGAGGGAGAAGCAGGCTCCCTGCAGGGAGCCCGATGCAGCACTTGATCCCAGAAGTCCGGGATCATGCCCTGACCCTAAGGCAGACGCTCAACTGTTGAGCCACCCAGGCATCCCAGAACATCTTTTCTTCCCATTTAGAGTACAAGGCAGAGAAACCCTGGTGGCTCCTCTGCCCTTCTAGCCTTCAAGGGGTCCCAGCTAAGGAGCTGTGAATGCCAGAAAGGACTGGCTCTGGCCCAAAGTAAAACAATCTGCTGATGCAAGTCAGGGCTCTTGGAGCACCAGATTTTTTCCCAGAATCCCACACTAATCAGTAAAATTTTCTACATGCTTTATAACAAAACTGGCGACAACTCCTCCACCCAATTACAAGGGAACATCAGAACAAGCTGTACATTATTGGTAATAGCAAAAAAAAAATGGAACTCTAATTAACCAACAATGGAGGTCATGATCAAAATCTTGATACACGCACTCTCTAAAGACCATGATGCTGACTATGCAGCAACACAGAAAAACTCTGGTGACCAAAGGTCCCTAGACAAAACTGGACACTATGGTCACAACTGTAGTACATGCTGACATGTAGGTATGGGAATATGATATAGACAGGTAAGTATTTTCCCTCAGTTTTCTTTTAATACTTTTACAAAGAGTTTAAAAAACATAAAAACACTTAATTTTTTATCTGATTATAAAAAGGTATATACGCTTGTTATAAGAAACTTACACATTAGAAGATTAATTAACATAGTAAGTCAGAGGTCTCTTCCCCGCCCTGCCCCAGAGGCCTCCTTATTCACCATTCCATGGCCACGCTCTCCCCAATAGTCACTGCCAGCAGCTTGGTATATCAACCTCAGCTTTCCCCTCCTCCAACATGTTCTATAAGGCACCATCTTTCATATGAAAAGACTCAGTAGGAATTATAACACTGTGAATAAACAAACTTTTTTCTATCTTGACCAACACTGTGAATAAACAAACTTTTTTCTATCTTGACCAAAGTTGCACAGCTAGTAGAAGGGGCAGAGTTCAGAACAGAAATTAGGTCAATATGATCCGAAAACCTATGCTCTTTCTTACAAAAAATTTTCTCTCCGTCCCTACATCTCTAGATCGATCTTTGGAACAAATGATTAAAAAAAAAATAAGAAAATGCATGGGGTCAACTGTTCTCCACAAAGAGATGACTGGCCTTCACTTGTGAGTCTTTTCCAAGTCATGAAAGTGGCTGTTCCCTATCCCATACCAAGCAGCCTAGCATCCAGCTACAAATGGCACTACCTATAAAGCCTAACAGCATATATTAACAAGAGAGCAAGCCTATAGAGAAGAAAAATAATCAGTTTTCCATCTTCTCAGTGCAGAGATGCCTCCTACTCAGACCCAGCATGGTTGAGTCTGAGGGCTCCTGGGACCGAGGCTGCCTTACCCAGGCAGGTGCAACTGTTTCATCAGGAGCTACCACTTCAATGAGTGCAATCCCGCGGACTGACCCTCTGGTCTCTGTTTCAGCAACCTCTATACAATTCCACAAGTCCTCACATTTGCTGGGGCAAAGCAGGCAGGAAAGCATCACTGGTGGCTGCGAGTACTTGTCTACACTAGAACTACACACCACTGTCATTAAGGCCAGAGCCTCTGGCTTCTTGAGGTAGGAGCTGAGACTCTGTTGAGAAACAGAGACTAGGAAAGTTAAAGTAATGTCACCTGGTAGTCAAGGAGAGAGAATTTAGATCAAAAACTAGGTCAATATGATCCAAAAACTCATGCTCTTAATTCTGTGCAGAATTGAAAAACTCTTGTGACGAAATTATCAGACAAAACTGAACACTATGGTCATAAGTATGCTCAGGACAATATATAGGTATGTAGACAAGATACAGATATAAGTATTTTCCCTCAAAATTTTTAATATTTTAATCTGGAGAACATATACTTGTTTGGGGATTCCAGTAGTGTGGATAAATGTTTTGCTATTATAATTTCTTTAATATTTTAACAAGAAAATTTTAACAGTAACATCGGATTTAAATGAGCAAATTTGGGCAGCCCGGGTGGCTCAGCGGTTTAGCACTGCCTTCAGCCCAAGGTGTGATCCTGGAGACCCAGGATCGAGTCCCACATCGGGCTCCCTGCATGGAGCCTGCTTCTCCCTCTGCCTCTCTCTCTCTCTCTCTCTCTCTGTGTCTCTCATGAATAAATAAAATCTTTAAAAAATAAAATAAAATAAATGAGCAAATTTTTTGAGCTAGTGATTCTTCTAAGAATTTATCCTAGTAAAACCACCATGTACCAGGGGATCCCTGGGTGGCTCAGCAGTTTGGCGCCTGCCTTTGGCCCAGGGCACGATCCTGGAGTCCCGGGATCGAGTCCCGCATTGGGCTCCCGGCGTGGAGCCTGCTTCTCCCTCCTCCTGTGTCTCTGCCTCTCTCTCTATCATAAATAAATAAATAAATAAATCTTTAAAAAAAAAAATGTACCTGTTCAAAAAGGTATCTCTAAGTTCAACAGAGTATTTTTAAAATAAGAAAAAGGGAAACAGCTAAATGTCCAACAAAGGATCAAATAATGTTAAGTTCATACAACTGAACACTAAACAGCCTTTAAATAAAGTATTACTGGCATGTAAAATCTCATGATATATCATTAAAAGTCTCCCCATCTCTAATATAAACTCCATTAAGGGCAGGGATCTTTGCTATGTTTACTGATCTATCATCAGTGCCTAGAATGATGCCCAGCATACAGAAGGCACTTAATATAGAAGGAATGAAATTTTAAAAACAAGAGTTAAAAAACAAGAGCCAAGTATCATAAAAAATAAACAAGAACATATGTATATACATCTATAAAATACATACACGTAAATAGATCTATAAAACTTTTTGTGTGTATATATAATTATAGAACAACAACAAAAAAAGAGAAAAAGAGAACAGACCAAAATATTTCCAGTAGTTATCTTCAGATGGTGTGATTATAAGTGATTTCCCCCTTCTTTTCCTTTGTGTATTTCACAATTTTTCCTTTACTTTTAATAATCAAGGAGAAAAAATGTAGGGCCAAGATGGAAACTCCTAAAGCCATTCTAGAAGCTGCCTCTAGAATGTTTCTCACCCCTCTGTTCTCTGGCTCTGGCCTCTGTCCTTGAGGGCGGGGAGGAGTCTTCTCTCTGAAACAGAAACATTGTAAAATAAATAATCATAATGCTCTTCACCAACAGAGTCAGGTCCACCATGCCCACATGTGAACTTACACCAAATTAAACCAAATCTTAATCTTCATTCTACTTGTAATTGTTTTTCCAACTATATAGAAAAGCAAGGAGAAAATCTCAGATGTTCATTACATTGCACTATATACTGCCAACTTCTCTCACAGGAGCTTGGCCAAGACTGATTATGAATGCTAGCCAGATATCTTCTCTGGACCTATGTGATATAGGGGTCACTGAGGTTAAAAATCCCAAATCCAAACTGAAATAGAGAATGGCCTGTCAGCAAAGAGGGCTGAGATTCAGGATCTCTCTGATATGCCCCAATTAACTTCAGCTTTACCCCTCACTATTTCCTTGGTAAGTACTCTACACTTTGTTTTTGGCCTCTGGGTCTTTTTTTTTTTTTAAGATTTTATTTATTTATTCATGAGAGACCCAGAGAGAGAGAGAGAGGCAAAGGCACAGGCAGAGGGAGAAGCAGGCTCCATGCAGGGAGCCCGATGCAGGACTCCATCCCGGGACTCCAGGACCAGGACCTGGGCCAAAGGCAGCGCCAAACCGCTGAGCCACCTAGGCTGCCCTGCCTCTGGGTCTTATCCCCTTCTGTCACTTATCCCCAATATACTGGACTGAAGCTTGCTACCCATTATGCAATAGGCAGGACACTACAAATACTAAGACTGTGACGGACCCTACTCTTGAGGTGTTTCTGGTTTGAAGGGGGTTACAACCAATCACAAAGGGGTTTACAACCAATCACAATACAGTGTGGGAAGGGAATTCCTGAAGAGAGGTATCAACTACATAAGGTGAAAGCATGAGTGAGAGCAACTAATGTGGGCCACTTTAAGGAGAAGGTAATTTCACAGCTGCTCATTAAAGATGGATAGAAATTAGTGGAGGTGAGGAGGATGTGAGCAGGACTGGGGAGGGCAGAAGAGGCAGAGGGAAAACAAATACAAAGGCTCATAAATGTGAATGGGTAAGTTCCCTTAAGAGAAATCCAGTATGTCTGTGTACAGGATATGCTGGGGTGGGGTTAAGAGAAAGTACGAGACATTGCTTGGGAATTTGGGGTGTGTGAGCACATGCATATGTGTGCATGCGTGCACCAGACCATGAAGAGCTCTCAAAACTTGTGTTTAGTGAATGACAGACCCACTCATACCTCAAACTCCACAAAGCCTCTCAGCCTCTCTGTCCTCTCCTCCCTCTGTACTTTATATATCACTGCTGCAGCAACCCCCTTCCTTGCAGACTCTCCTGCTGGACACTCTGCTTCCCAAGCTGCTCCTTCAAAGCATTCTGCACTCTTAAAATTGTGGTATCTTGTGCGCTACCTAACACATTGCCTGCTTGCTGGTAGAAGCTCAGTGGATATCTGCATTACAGCCCAGTGAGGAACAACTTGGCTTCCTTCCCTTCCTAAGGGACTTCCATCTGGATCCCAACTGCCTCAAAATGAGGGTGTGTAAGCACTAAGTAAAGGATGGGGTGAGAAGGTGATGAATAGAAGTGAATTCATGTCCAAAGGGAGGAGTGGATGTGAGAGGTGCCCCAAGGCCTCACCTGGGGTCCTGCTGCCCAGTGCTGCCCCTGCCATAGAGCGGGATGACTTTATCTCGGCTGATGCCAGCTTTGCAAACTGGACACACCTGTCTGTTAGGTCTGGTCTCCAACCACTGAAAACAGGAGAGAAAAATGCATGAATGATATAAACTCACTACAGAGTGGTCACAGCCAGAAGAAAAACATGGACCGGACACCTCAAACTGGAAACACCAGCACCAGTAGGGAATACTTCAAGGAACCCAACTCTCTGATTCCTGCTCCTGGCACTCAATAAATATTTACTACTGGTGAAATCAAAATTGCTTTTATTTTTTTTTTTTTGGGGGGGGGGGTGGTGTTTTTTTTTTTTTTTTTTTTAAGATTTTATTTATTTATTTATGAGACACACACACACAGAAAGAGAGGCAGAGACACAGGCAGAGGGAGAAGCAGGCTCCATGCAGGGAACCTGACATGGATCTCGATCCCGGGTCTCCAGGATCATGTCTTGGGCCAAAGGCAGGTGCTAAACCGCTAAGCCACTCGGGCTGCCCCTCAAAATTGCTTTTAAACACCTCATAATTAAAGACTTCTTCATGTTTCATTAAGTTAAGGGGCTCTCAGCAACACAGCAGGAAGGAACTGCAAGTCTGTAGCAGTGTTAATGGGTCTGACAGACTCAGCCTCAGTTTAGGCCGTGCATGCTGATATAATGAACCTTAAATCTCTGCCTTCCCCAACAGATCAACTGTATTACACTGGCAGGCAAATTTTTCTTTCTGTGATTTCTCATTTTTACAGCGTTTCTTCAACTACTTTGTATCCCAGACATCAGCATTTGGACATAATAACCTCACCATTTTCTGGTGATTTACTATGTGCTAAAAGATAGATTTTGCTATTATCTAAATTTACTTAAAGTTTCTAATGTACTTTCATTGATTTTTACATTCAACTATTTCTTTCAATATTAAAAACACCAGAATTCTGTTTTGGGTTTCCCAGGCTCGTTTACTGGTTAAAAAATATTCTGCTTAACTTTCTCTAAAACAAAAGAAGAATGATAAAACCATGTTATCTATAGTATCTTTGAATAATTTAATACATGTATAATATTTCTCAGCATTTATCTTAGAACATAAATTGCATGTTTAGACCCAATGATAAAAAGTTTATTATATAAATGTGAATCTAGGATTTCAGGGCCAAGGAGAAAGCAGCATTTAATGATTTTTGTATCTCATTTCCTTTATCCTACTGTTGAAAGCTTCACAATTTATGTGTTATGCTCTTTTTATAAATTTCCAGCAGACAAATTTATAAATGTACCGAGTTTTGCTATAGTCAGAATGCACAGCCCTGAATGTAGTGGGAACCCCTTTCTTGTTTCCCCTGCTGCTTTCTCCGCCCTAGACTTTGAGACTCTAGAGTTCTGGAACGTCTGTCTTCCCCGTACATTCCTAAGCCACCTACTAGTATGGGGCTCTTTTGTCAATAACCTTGCAAACAGTCAGCTCACAGTGACTTTCACAGCCAGCTGTGAATGCCAGACCCTGCTGTTTCACCAAGCATGTGCCTGGGTCTTGGTGAATACTTAACTGACTGGCTTTCATAATAATCTAAAGCTGGGAAAACAGACATCTTCCCCCTCTCATAAAAGCTCTCTGTTGAGACCAAGAAAAATTTCCCGTTCCTAACATTTTCAAGACCTTATTTAAGGGTCAGGGAAACAGTTGATATGATAGGAGGTTCTTTTTTGTAGAGACAGAATCTCAAAAATAAAAATCTAACATACTATCAACTCCAACTCAATCTACAGATGGGGAACTGTGAGCCAGAGAGGTGTGGCCTACTAAAGCCACAAAGTCCATCGGTAACAGAGTCAGGACCATCCCACTGACCCCTTGTTTTCAGCAAGTGCCTATCAGGGGACAGGTGTATAAAGAGGGGTGGGGGTAAAACAAGCAAATGAGCCCACAGACAGGGGAGATTGCAGCTTCTGACAGTAGTCTCCTGAGACTAGGGGTGTCTTGTGCAACCATAGCTGATGAAAGACAAAGTAAAATGAAATGCATCTTACCTGATGTAAACATGGCCAACTGCCAGAGTCCCCAGGGCAACCAGTCATCAAGGAGAAAGAGAATGGGGGTAAAGGAAGAAAAATGCTTTCATTAGCAGAAACATTGAGGGTGGAAGCACAAAAACAGGAACACGGGGTGGAACTGTGAAGCAGTGCAACCCCACTGAGAGTCTATGGGGAAATCACTAGTATCAGAAATTAGAAAAGACTGGGCTAAACTCACAGGAAAAATTAGGCAATAGAGGCAAGATCCCAGTTTCTAACCCTGGGATCCTACTTGTAAAGAACCCCCAGGTCTCAGACCATCCCAAACCCCGCTTCTCTACAAGTCAACCTTTGAGGGGTGGTACCCCCTGAAGGAATCCAATAAAAGCTAAAGACCTTCTGTGCAGAAAAATTCATGGGGGCATTCTCATACACACATGCACACACACATACACATACCATTTTAGACTCTACTGAAAGTATGTTCATAGCCTCCTAAGGCTCACAATTCATGGTTCTGGATCTGGTTTAAGAAAATCTTCAGGCTGGGACACCTGGGTGGCTCTGTGGTTGAGCATCTGCCTTTGGCTCAGGTCATGATCCCCGAGTCCCGGGATCAAGTGCCCCATCGGACCCCCGGAGGAAGCCTGCTTCTCCCTCTGGCCTTTGTCTCTGCCTCTCTCTCTGTATTTCTCATGAACAAAAAAATAAAACCTTTAAAAAAATCTTCAGGCTGGCAGGAAGTGGTTTAAAAGTTCAAGTTTACTATAAAAAATATCTTTAAGTAATGAAAAGGATGAGGATACTGTTTGGCAGAAAGGGCTACCTTCAGTTTAACGAGTTGTACTATAATGAAATGTTGTCTAGTTTCTCAATTTTCAAATGAGGAAACCAAACTCAGAAACATGAAATGACTTGCCTATGGCACCAGGACTAAAAAGTCAGTCTCCTGATTTCCTGTTTATTGTCCCTTGCACCTAGCACTAGGTGCAAAAAATGACATTTACAGAATTGAAGGAAAAGTTACTCAACTCTAGATTTTTCATTTTTTCTCTCTTGACTTATTCATCCAACTAACATATATCCACTGAACACCTCCTATGTGCTAGGACAGTGGAAAATGTGGACATGGACAGCGAGGGACATGGTTTATGTCCCTCATAACATGACTCCTCTAGCTGAGTAAAATTTGGACTCAGGCTAATTCCTTTCCCAGTTCCTGAGCCACAGTTTAGCCTCACCATCCAGACATGCAATCCCCCTGGATGTAAGAGACACCTCTGACATCTGACTTCCACATTGACTTGCCATTCCAAACTGAGCCCAAAGTACCCCAAATCATGGCAGATCTCCACTGGCAACTTCCCTCAAAGGTTATCGGGGAGAAGTGGAGGTGACTTTCTTTTAGGGAGAGGCTTACAATTATAATAAAGGTGGTGATCACCTCCATTTATTAAGCAACTATTGTGTGCCAGGCTGTGGCTGACTAGATTTCCATTAGTTAATGTCACTGGAAGATGATATTAACCTATGACAAAATATAATTATCTCCATTTTACAGATGAGGAAACTGAGGTACAGAAAGGCTGGCAGATTGTCCCAGGGATAAACCATACTAATAGGAAGCATATGTTTCATATTAGAGTCTGTGTTCTCTCTAATGGCACCTTGATTTAATTCTTAATTTCGTCACTTATTTTCAAGTCTTGGGCTTCTTTTGTTTTGTTTTTTAAAGATTTTATTTATTCATGAGACACACAGAAAGAGAGGCAGAGAAACACAGGCAGAGGGAGAAGTAGGCTCCTCAGTGGGAGCTCAAAGTGGGACTCCATCCCAGGACCCCAGGACTAGGCCTAGTGCCAAAGGCCAATGCTCAACCATTGAGCCACCCGGGTGTCCCCAAATTTAGGTTTTATAATGCCCTGGAGAATCTCCAATTTCTAGGAAACAACAGTTTCTGCATAAAACTTAATGATTAGGGGCAGCTTGGGTGGCTCAGTGGTTTAGCACCTGCCTTTGGCCCAGGGTGTGATCCTGGAGACCTGTGATCGAGGTTCCACGTCGGGCTCCCTGCATGGAGCCTGCTTCTCCCTCCCTCTGCCTGTCCTTCTGCCTCTCTATCTCTGGGTGTCTCATGAATAAATAAATAAAATCTTAAAAAAAAAACAACAAACTTAATGATTAGGGCAAGAGCTGCCAAAAACAACCTGTCCCATTCTATTTATTCAATAAATTTATCTCTATCTTATCTTAAACTCCCTTAATAAATACTGCTTAAATGACCCTTTCTTCATACCACTTCCCTGATCAAAAATATCCCATAGCTTTATGTCCTACTCAATCAAATCTGGGTTTGATAATCTCGCCTAAGCAGTGTTGCGGTCTCAAAATCTCATATCCAAGAGTGCACAGGTCTATCCGTAGAGAATGCCTGCCTTGGGGGGCACATACTCTTTGCCTTATCTGTCATTCTTACCCCTCCACTTACCTCAATTTACCTTTCAAGGCCCAGCTCAAAATCAAGGGAGAGGAATAAAATCCCAACATTTACCCAGAACCTCAGAACCAGGAGGGACTATTCAATAATGATGGAGGCCTGAATGAAACTAACGCTGCCACTTCATTTTGATACACATAAAATATAGTAACAATTATCAGGATCATCGCTAACACATAGTATTCAGTGTGTGCTATGTTCTCCTCTAAGCTTTTTATGTATTTTGAGTCATTTGACTGCTCACAAACAACCCTGTAAAATGAGACAGAGGGTGTATAAGCACCTTGCCCAAGGTCATCCAGTAGGGAAGTGGCAGATTCAGGATTCAGAACAAGGAAGTCTGGCTCTGCTGTCTTTGCCATACAGTGTACCACAGTATATCCACTGTACATAGTGCCTTTTTGTCAGCACAGCAAGTGGCAAATAGTAATCGCTCACTAACTGGTGAGTATTTTCACATTAGACGTGGGGGTACAGAGTCCAGAGTGGGGACACGATTTGCCCAAGGCCACTCAGCTCATCAGCAACAGAACTGGGATAAGAACCCAGGTCTCAGGGATCCCTGGGTGGCGCAGCGGTTTGGCGCCTGCCTTTGGCCCAGGGCGCGATCCTGGAGACCTGGGATCGAATCCCACGTCAGGCTCCCGGTGCATGGAGCCTGCTTCTCCCTCTGCCTGTGTCTCTGCCTCTCTCTCTCTCTCTCTCTCTCTCTCTGTGACTATCATAAATAAATAAAAATTAAAAAAAAAAAAAAAAAAAAAAAAAAGAACCCAGGTCTCCTGGCTCTTGGGCCTGATTGTATCAGGAGGCCTAAAGTGGGTAGGAAACTCCCTGTTCCAAAGCTGCCTAGGACACAGGCTTTCTAAACCTGGCCGTGTGTCTTCTGGGGTGGTGGCAGGAATACTGACCAGAAGAGGTGGCCACACAGGCTGATGACGGCGTCCTTGGCTGTGTCCAGGCAGATGTTGCACTCGAAGGTGCTGTCCTGCCCTCCACTCTCACCAGCACCATTGCTGCTACCGCTGGGCCCTCCTGCACTGGAGTTCTCAGGGGATGCAGAGGCCGAGGGCCCCTTGCTTGCCATCCTTGGCTGTCAGCAAACTCTGACTGAAGATTCTCCCCAGGAAAATCCTGAAAGGCAGAGAGCCCTTGATTGCCTGTTTCTCCAGCCCACTCTCCCCGGCTTCCATGGCAGTATCCCCATCTTCTCTCAGCTCCAGAAGTTCAGATTATGACTGAACTCTCAAACAGACTTTGCAGAGGATGACACTCATGAGGCACTACTCAGAGAACAATGACTGAAAAACTTTCATGAACACAGCCTAAAATATACCACACAAACACAATGCACAAATACAGAGCAAGCTCCAACCAGATGGCTCTCCAAAGGAACTGAGACCCTTTCTCACATGTCTTTACATTCTCCCAGGATAACCAATCCAGGTAATATGTGCTCAATAAAATTAAATGTTCACAAGCCGTTCTCTAACTTTGGACTGCCTCTATATTGGTAAGTGAATCTTAGACCAGAAGGTTGTGACTGGTATATGTCAGAATATATGTGTAACTATGAAAGGCTAGCTAGGAAGCTAAGAACCAGACAAGTCACTCAGCTCAATGTCTTCCATACCTCAATCTTCTACATTCCCCCTCCTGCCAGGTTAGAATACCATCTTCCTTATTTGGTCTAAATCTATTAACTTTTTGACCTCAATACATTTAAAGAGGAGGTTTATGTCACTGCTGTACACAGAAAACCAGTATTAGTTACCATAAGTGAAAGATAAATACAAATATAATGACAGAAAAGCTGTTTATCCTCACACTGAAATCATTTGGCACATTTATAATGCTTTGGGCAAACTTGATCTGATCCAATCTCTTTAGAAAACTGCAGCCCAGGATCCCTGGGTGGCGCAGCGGTTTGGCGCCTGCCTTTGGCCCAGGGCGCGATCCTGGAGACCCGGGATCGAATCCCACGTCGGGCTCCCGGTGCATGGAGCCTGCTTCTCGCTCTGCTTCTCTCTCTCTCTCTCTCTCTTTCTCTCTGTGACTCTAATAAATAAATAAAATCTTTAAAAAAAAAAAAAAAAAAAGAAAAGAAAAGAAAACTGCAGCCCAAGACCTGTCCTTTAACTGACTACTGTGGAGCTGAGACTGGAACTCTGACACCCAGTCTGTATTCAAACCACTATATCACCACAGATCAGGCTGGCTACCAAATGCTGGGAGATACTGCCTCCAAATCAAAGAACCTGCCAGGAGCTGAACAAGAAGGAAGGGAAGACTAACAGGAAGATACCCAGAAATTCTGGGTATAGTTTAAGAATCTGTCAAGAGGGCAGCCTGGGTGGCGCAGCAGTTTAGTGCTGCCTTCGGCTCGGGACCTGATCCTGGAGACCCGGGATCGAGTCCCATGTCGGGTTTTTTCCTCTGCCTGTGTCTCTGCCTCTCTCTCTCTCTCTCTCTCTGTCTGTCATGAATAAATAAATAAAATCTTAAAAAAAAAAAAAAAAAAAAGAATCTGTCAAGAGCTTGGTTTGGCCACCCTCACCATCTTAGAAATTCCTAGGAGATGCTGGCTGATTATCATAGCCAGAGAACCAGCAGCTTGGATGTTGGCTTCAGTTGTGCCTCCAGCTTGCTAGGTGTTTTGGGAATCTCCCTTCTCCTCTGTGGGCCACAGTTTTCTCATCTGTAAACTGAAGCACTGAACTACATGGTCTTTTAGTTGTCCTGATCCAGCTCTGAGACTGTGCTGCTCCAAGTATTCTCATCCATTCTTTCCAAGGAAGGTGGCCCTACCACAAGTGTGAGACTCACCACTGGAGCACCAAGACTGCTCTGATTCCAGCTTCCAAAGTTTGAAGATGTAAGGACCAAAAAGCCAGTCTTCTCAGACTAAGAAGCCTTTCAACACACCACCAACTTGAACTCTGGACTCACAAGCATCTCTCACCACAACAGTAGCTCAGTGACTTGAGCAGGGAGAGGAGACCGGCTCACTGCCACTTTTTCACTCAGTTACATCATTTTACATAATGTCCCAGAAGGGCAGCTGGCTGCTGGCAGCACCAGTGCCTCACTGGCCTCAGTTCCAAGACCTTCTCTCCCTGACCCAGTGCTTCCTTCTCTCCACATACAACTGTTCTCTTCTCCTTAGGATGGAGTCTGCTTCTTGGGGCCATATTATGGCCTTCACATGTCATTCTGGCTCAAGTACCTGACCTGTGTGAGCTTCTTTAAAATATGTTTATCTTTTAAAATTAAGGACTTTGTGTAGAGAAGTGGAAAGACAATCATAAAGTTGGGTTCACTGATCAATCTTAATGATAGTCTCTTGATGTGATGCAATAGGAAGTACATATCACTAACAATGAAGCACTTTTAAAACATAAACTCTAATCATGTCTTCAAAATAAATTACCTATTTACAGAAAATATGGGGCACAGAAGCACATGTTTAACAACTCCAGGAGGCAATCAGCAAATCCAGAATGTGGGACCTTTTACGACAAATAATCCAAGTTCTCCAAAAAATAAATAGCATAATATAGAACGTGGAGTTCTAAATTGAGACTTGAGACATACCAACCACTGGAAGTGTGTGGATCTCACCGGAACCAGGTTCAAACAAACGACCTATAAAAAGACATTTGTGAGATGACTGTCAAAAATTAGATTTAGCCTGGGTATTAGTTGACATTAAGGAATTACTGTTAATTTTATTATGATTATGGCATTGCATAATTTAAAAAATACTCAACTGCTAGAAATATATACCTTTTAAAAAAGACTTTATTTATTTGAAAGAGAGAGAAAGACCACACATGAGCAGAGGAAAGAGGCACAGGGAGTAGAATCAGATCCCCCACTGAGCAGGGAGCCCGGTATACGGCTTGATGTAGGTCTTGGGATCATGACCTGACTGAAGGCAGACACTTAACTGACTGAGCCACCCAGGTGCCCCTAGAAATATAGACTTTAATATTTATGAAGGAATGATGTTTGGGATTTGCTTTAAAATACCCAGGTGCCCCTAGAAATATAGACTTTAATATTTATGAAGGAATGATGTTTGGGATTTGCTTTAAAATACTTCTGGGAGCGAAAATGGAGAGAAAAGACAAAACAGGGAAGGTGATGGCTGCTGGAGCTGGATGATGAATGGGGGTTTATTCCATTAGCTTATTTTTATGTGTGCTTGTAAATTTCCATAATAAAAGGAATTTTTTAAAAAGGTTAGGTTGCAAAAAAGTATGTGCCTGCATTTGGGTAAAAACAAAATATATAAAAGAATACACACACACACACAAAGGCAAAGAAAATGTCTAGAAGGCACACACTAAACTATCAATAATTATTTCTAGAATTAGAGGCTGGGGAACTTTGAATTTTATATTCTTATCCTATTTTCAAATTTTATGATAAGCAGGTATTACTTTTAAAATAACGCTTAAAAAAAGAAATTGTAAAATGCATATATAATTACTACAATAATGAAATATAAATATTAGAAAATGTTTTTTAAAATGTGGAAAAACATACCAAACTGTTAAGAGTGACTACCTGTATTGTTGGGGGCTTAGAAGTAGTAACATATTTTCTAAGTCCTCCCCATTTACAAAACTAACATTTTTACATGTATTAATTTTGAAATTAGAAAACATGGCAAGAGTGCATTAAAAAAAAAACTTCTGGGGTGCCTGAGTGGCTCAGTTGGTCAAGAGTCTGTCTTCAGCTCAGGTCATGATCCCAGGATTGAATGCCATGTTGGGCTCCCTGCTCAGCAGGGGAATCTGCTTCTCCCTCTCCCTCTGCCCCTGTTCATGTGCTCTCTCACTCATTTTGTCTCTCAAATAAGTAAATAAAATCCTTAAAAAAAAAATCCCCCAATGTTCCAGTTTTCCCCAATCCTGAAAAGCTCTGAGTTCAAGTCCTGACTCCACTATTCTGATAACTTGATGGCTACAATCCCTTTTTTCATCTGAAAAGTGAGGGTGTCATGCCTCAGAGCTGCAAAGGTGGTCCTTTTTTTTTTAATTTTTTTTAAATTTTTATTTATTTATGATAGTCACCCAGAGAGAGAGAGAGGCAGAGACACAGGCAGAGGGAGAAGCAGGCTCCATGCACCGGGAGCCCGACGTGGGATTCGATCCCGGGTCTCCAGGATCGCGCCCTGGGCCAAAGGCAGGTGCCAAACCACTGCGCCACCCAGGGATCCCATGCAAAGGTGGTCCTTTGAGATAATACAGTGACCCGGAGGGTCCAAGGTAGGAAGAGGCTGCTGCTACTGGGGAGATGTACATAGACACCCCTTACCCTGGCTCATTACCCTCTCTACTCTTTGGACCCAACAAGGCTCTGCATGGCTCATACTCCTAAGGGATACAAGGCTTAAGGGGAGGGTCATCATCAAGGCAGGTGCTGGGATGGGAATGGTCAAGGGACAGTAACAGGACAGCTCAGTTTGCAGACAGTAGCAGGGTTGCAGCAGTTTAGACACTGGGACAGGCCTGCACATCCCAACTCTAAGCAAACTGCATAACTCTTGTTCTAATTCTTAGTAGACTGACCACGTGGTACCTACTCAGGCTCTAAAGCTTCCTCCTAGTAGGCACAGAAATATTTGCTGAGTGAGTGGGTGCATGCACGTGTGACTGGTTTGGTCAACTTCCAGGCTAGTTGCTCACAAACCCTTCTTTGCAACACATCCTGGGCCGCAGAGCCACACACTTATTTTTGGAGGCTTCTCCTCTCACCTCCTCCCTACCCTCATGCACAGGAACCTCACCACCCCAAGGCAGTATGGCAGAGATGAGCAACCTTCCCTGGGGACTGTATACTGAACACCTGCAGAACAAGAGAATGTGGTCACAGCCTCCTAGGCCCAGCAGGAGTGGGGAAGAGGCTCAGAAGACAGAGGGCCCTGGTTGGCTCGGGAAGTGGAGAGAATAAAAGGGAAGGAGACTCAGAGCATGCCTGAGCTGTCATCCTACTAAAACTTTCTCCTGGTCCTGTCAGGGACTATGAACTTCAACCTGACCACATAGCAACCTTGTTGTGGTTGGTTCTGTGCCCCTATCCCTACTCTGACCATTCTTCACTCCTGATTACTTTGTGCCTTTCAAGCACATTCACATCTATTACCACTCTGATCCTTACTCCATTTTACAGAAGAGGACATCAGGCTAAGAAGGTCAGAGGACTTGTCCAAGGCCAGGCCATCATCCAGTGCCAAATTCAGACTTTTCAACAAAACACTGGCACTCTTTTTACTCTTACATGTTACCCTTTAACATGTAGCTTTACAAAATTAAATACCTGGACTTTGTTTTCCCTCAAGTTTATTATACAATGCTGTAACTACAATTTCTGTTCATTGAAGTGTGTGTGAAGCATGCATTTATGCATTCAATCAACAGATCTCTACACCTCTACTACCAAATGTAGTTGGTACAGTACCAACTACATTTAAGGCTTGGGGCTACCAGCTGTGTACAGAGTCAAAGAAGAGCATGGCCAACTTGAGACTCTGGAATCTAGAACAGGAGCTAAGAAAGAAACATGAATAATGATAAGAATTCTTAACAAGGGGCTCCATCAAACTCGCCTGTTTTTCCTAAACAAGGCACCCTCCCATAAATCTGGTTCCTAGACCCCCCTCAGTGATTTAAATAGAATTTCAATCTGGATAGTGTCCAAGAATCTGTATTTTCAAATAAGTGTCCCTACCTTCCACTCCAGGTGATTCTTTGATGAAGTTTTGGAAACCAAGCTCTCAAATAGGGAAGGACTCTACCAAAAGCACAAAGCAATATGACACAGCACAGAGTTTGGGAGGGACAGTGACCTCACGGTCTGTCTTTTAAAATATACAACCACCAGCTACAGTACACAGAAACTATAAAGAGGTCAGATAAACTTGGGGGATGGAGGACAAGTCTGCTGAGATCTCAAACCAGCTAGCACTTGGTCCATCTAAGACAGAGCTGACCATTAAAATAAACAAATTCATATCTAGTTTCAAAAAACATTCCTAAATTTGACATGTCCAAGGTGGCAGATGTGGTGCTGGGACTAAAGCAGATTTGTAATATCTAATGATCCCTTAGGAATACAGAGCCTGGAAGCTGAAATTAACTGACCCAGCATCCCCACTCCTATTACCTTCCCAGGGCTGGCCTGGTCTACCTCACAGGAACTGAGCAAGGGAGAGAACATAAAAGTTGCATATCCCTTCAGGAAATACTGGGGAACTTGACCTCATGAAGAAATCTCTTCGTAGCATTCTTGTGTTTAGTTTTCAGGTTCTAGAGAATTGCAGGTATTCAAAATCTGCCTTCTCTGCCCTTTAAACTCTAAGAATCCCTGGACCAGGGTATGCTGAGGCACCTAAGAATGTTAATCCTAGTTATGAAGATTGCAAATTTGGGTGATAAGTAACTGGCACAATCGAAGAGGATATCCAGCAGAGTTCTTGTTCCTGTGGGGACCTCTTTGTTCATACAGAAGCTTTCTGCCAGGAACTATAGCTTGCCTGAGCCTATCTGTGCTGCTCATTAGGCTGCTGCTGGACCACATGTAGGTAGAGATGAGAGCTGCATTCTGGAAACATCTACATCACACTCACAGAAGGTTGGAGTGGGAAGAAATCTAAGTAAGTTGATTGGAACTTGGAACACATAGAAATCAGGCTCTAGGGTAGCCCGGGTGGCTCAGCGGTTTAGCGCCGCCTTCAGTCCAGGGCGTGATCCTAGAGACCTGGGATTGAGTCCCACATCAGGCTCCCTGCATGGAGCCTGCATCTCCCTCTGCCTGTGTCTCTGCCCCCACCCCCCACCCCCGTGCCGTGTCTCTCATGAATAAATAAATAAAATTAAAAAAAAAAATCAGGCTCTAAAAATTTTAGAGTCTAAATGTTGTTTAGGTAGGTCCCTAGGCTAGCTCACAGAGGCCTGGCCCTCAAATATAGGACCATGGGCATGAATGGCCTTCCAAGTCCAAAAGGACAGAGGAAGCTGAGAGGACTAGCCTTTTTCATTTGGGGTGGCATTGGTCCTTTTCTATGGTGCTCTTTAACCTCTCTGTTCAACCAACCACTCCTTTACCTTCAAAGATTTTTTTTTTTTAAGATTTTATTTATTTATTCATGAGAGACACAGAGAGGGAAGCAGAAGACAGAGAGAGGAAAGAAGCAGGCTCCCTGCGGGGAGCCCAATGTGAGACTCAATCGCAGGACCCCAGGATCATGACCTAAGCCGAAGGCAGACAATCACTGAGCTACCCAGGAGTCCCGATTTATTATTCTTTAAAAGTTAGTTATTTGGCACAAGCTGCAGAGAGGAGAAGAGGGAGAGGGAGAAGCAGGCTACCCGCTGAGCAGGGAGCCCAATGAGGGGCTTGATCCCAGGACACTTAGATCATGACCTGAGCCAAAGGCAGACAGATGCTTAACCAACTGAGCCACCCAGGCACCCCATCTTTAAAGATTTTATTAAAGATCTTATTTGCAAAGCATTCAAGATACAGAGATAAAGGGTTTCCAACTAAAGGGGAACATAAACAAGTAAAACAAAAAGGTAGCCTAGCATGCTGAGTGCTGATGGAAGTATGTACAGAGTACATGACTGTAGGGCATGCTGGGGAAACACACAACATAGGACAAATGGACAATTTACTGTGCTTGCTGGGTTCAACATGGCTGGAGCCCAGGACACATATGGTCATGTTAAGGCAGCAAGAGCTGGGACTGAGGCAGGAAGAAAGGCCTTAGAGTCCTTGTGCCCTTCATATATGAGTGGGGACTCTGGGATCAGATGCTCCTACTTTTTCATGTTTTCTTCCGGTACTTCTGAATCAAAAGGGTTTTTCTTTGTTTTGGCTTACATTTCAAAGCTTTTCCTTTAAAAAATTTTTTTAAATTTATTTGAGAGACAGAGTGAGAGAAAATGAGCCGGGGGAGGGGCAAAGGGAGCAGCAACTCCCTGATGAGCAGGGAGCCTGAAATGGGCTCAATCCCAGGACTCTGGGATCATGACCTGAGCTGAAGCAGATGCTTAACCGACTAAGCCACCCAGGTTTCCCTTCAATGCTTTTCCTTAAAGACTGCCAGGTTTCATAAGAAAAGGTGAAGCCAAAATTTGGATGATCGCTGGCACAAGCTTTTCAGGGTCACCCAAGAACTGCCTTTTATCATCCTTTATATCACCGTCTTAAAATGTTCTTTAACTTTGTGTGGACTTTTGTACTTAAAAACTAGCATGGCAGGGGCATGTGGGTTCATTAAAGAACAAAAAACAAAAAACAAAACTAGCATAGCAAAGGAGTTTGATGGTTTTGGGTTCAAATCTCAGCTCTGCCACTTAGTAACTTCAGATGTTTTCTCTCTGTATCTTTGTTTTACTATGTGTAAAAGGAACTATTACCTTCCTCACAGGATAGTTTATAAGAGATAAGTTAAAGAAATAAGTTATAAGTTAAAGAGATAAAACAATAAGGTACTAGCACAGTGCCAACAGAGTTAAGTGCTTGAGAAATGTTAATCTCCCCTTCACTGTCAGGTCTCATGAAGTAGACTGAAGGTGTACTGCTTCTTTAAATTTCCTATAGAGCTATGTAATCAGCAAGTACCTGGTTAATCTGCTTAATGAATGAGTCACAACATCCCTTTCTGAATGATGATCATTCTTTGAAGACATAGTAGGTGAAACAATAGAACTGTGTATGAGAAAATCCAGAATGAGACACACTTAGTTTGATACATGCAATATTAGATTTTCCCCCAAAATTTTAAAATCAGGAGTCATTTTTAATATTTATTATCATCATGAATAATGTCAGCTAAAAAAAAAGAATAATGTCAGCTAACCCTCAGTGCCTTTTACATGAATTATTTCATTTAATTTTATAACCTGTCTTTGAAGTAAATATAAATACTACTATGCCATTGTTAGCATCCACTGGGGTGTTAGATTAAGGCTTAGAGTAGTTAGGTCATTTGACCAAGGTACCCGAGCCAGTCAGAGGCAAAGCTTCCCAACTCCCAAGTCAATGTGCTTAACAGATAGCACCTCAGTGATCTGTTTGTGTGTCTTTGTCCTTGGGCCCAGCTTCCAGGTGCCTTACTCAGCACAGGGACAGGCAACTAAAGAACACCTCATAAACGTGTGTGGGTTGATAGATCAGATAGCCAGGAGTATTTACAACTATAAACTTAATATGATTCAATTTAACCAACTGAAATTGTGGAAATCAGTACCCTAAAAGAATAAAATACCCTTATGGTTTTCAGAACTGGGAATATCACATAACCATTTTAGAGTCATTTTTTTCTTAAGTAAGTACTGCTCAAAATTCTGAAACAAATGAAAAAGAAAATTTTTAAAAAAGATCAGGGATCTGCAACCAGAAAAGGTTTGGGTTTTCCCAAATTGGTATCCCCTCTATTAGAGATAATTACTGACACAGAGTGTTAATTATTCATCATACTTGGGGCTCCTGGGTGGCTCAGTTGGTTGCCTTTGGCTCAGGTCATCAACCCAGGATCCTGGAATGGAGTCCCACACCGTCTCCCTCCTCAGTGGGGAGCCTGCTTCTCCCTCTCTTCCCCACTTGTGCTCTCTCTTGCTATCTCTGTCTCTCTCTCTCTCACATAAATAAAATCTTAAAAAAAATTATCAAACTATCTATTGCTTACTCTAAGTCAGACACCTCCTAAAGCCCAAGAACAGTGCCTGACACAAAGTAAAATGTTTGATAACTGTATGTCAATGAACAATGGGGAATCTGCCAATTTCAATTCAAACAAATACAATTGCATAAAATATTGTATTAAGGAAAACATGCTCAGATTGGACAGATCTCAGTTAAGGGCTGTGGATTTCTAGTATAACACACTGAAAGGAAGAATCTGGAACCAGAGGACCTTGTCTGATCTCAGCTCTGCCACTCACTAAGCCAGAGTCCTCACTTGTGAATGGAATAACTGTCTGCTCTTCCTTTGTTATTAGAAGAGTTTTCAAAATAAGAGTTTTGCTTTTGTTTTCATGTAGTCATAAATCCTTATTAATACAGAATCTATAAAATCTTTTTAATTCAGATTTTACCTGAGCCTGAACTAAAGAGCTCTAAAATATTCCGAAGGTACAGTATAAAAAATGAATGACAAATATAACTAATTATGGTGAAAACTTTCTAAGAGGTTTTTTTTTTTAAGATTTTATTTATTTATTCATGGGAACACACACAGAGAGAGAAGGGCAGAGACACAGGCAGAGGGAGAAGCAGGCTCCATGCAGGGAGCCTGGTGCGGAACTCGATCCCGGGTCTCTAGGATCACGCACTGGGCTGAAGGCAGGCGTTAAACCACTGGGCCACCCAAGGATCCCGAGGACACTATGCTAACTGAAATAAACCAGTCATAAAAAATACTGTAGTATTACACTCATATGAGTTATTTAGAGTAGTCAAAATTATGGAGATAGAAAGTAGAATTGTGGTTGCCAGGGGTAGAGGAGAGGAAGGAACAGTGAGTTACTGTTTAATGGCATAGAGTTTCAGTTTTGCAAAACGAGGAGTTATGGAGATGGATGGTAGTGATAGTTGCACAACAGTATAAAAGTACTTAATACCCCTGAAAACACTTAAAAATGGTTAAGATGATAAACTTTATGTGTATTTTACTACAATAAAAAATTGGAAAAATTTGAGCTGGCTCGGTTGATGGAGTATGTGACTCTTGATCTCAGAGTCAGGAGTTCAAATCCCACACTGAGTATAGAGCCTACTTAAAAATAAAGAAAAATAAAATGGGTGAATACTGTCTTAAAAAAAAGAAAAAAAAAGAAAAGATCTACAAAAAGTGGTAATGATCAATGGGAAAAATTGCAACAGTTGTGAATTTTAAAAACAGATAGCACCTCAGTGATCTGTTTGTGTGTCTTTGTCCTTTTTTGTAGTTTCAGCTTGCATTTTTATTTTCTGTATTTTCTGTATTACTGTGCCAATTAAAGATTGTCTGCATTTTCCTCAAGCATTTTATTTGTTGGTAGAATTCACGCCCATAATTTTAAAATGTCGTCCAAAATACAAAATCTTTACATTCAACTAAGAGGAATCATTCAAGAAGACTAATGCACACTATTCCCCTTTAACTTCAGACTTAATACCATATTAAGAACATTAGGGCAGCCCCACTGGCGCAGCGGTTTAGCTCCGCCTGCAGCCCGGGGTGTGATTCTGGAGACCCGGGATGGAGTCCCATATCGGGTTCCCTGCATGGAGCCTGCTTCTCCCTCTGCCTGTGTCTCTGCCTCTCTCTGTGTGTCTCTATGAATAAATAAATAAAATCTTAAAAAAAATTATCACAATAAAAACACTCTTATTGGGCAGCCCCGGTGGCGCAGCGGTTTAGCTCCGCCTGCAGCCCAGGGCATGATTCTGGAGTCCCGGGATCGAGTCCACGTCGGGCTCTCTGCATGGAGCCTGCTTGTGTCTCTGCCTCTCTCTCTCTTTCTCTCTCTCTCTCTCTTCATCTCTATGAATAAATAAATAAAATCTTTAAAAAAAATTAAAAAAATTAAAAAAAAACACTCTTATTATTGGTATACGTGTATAGTCCATTAAAAAAGTAAAATTAATACTTGTTTAGTTTACTGTAGCTTAAAACATTAAAAGCATTGAAAATTAAAGGACCTGCTTTCTTTGTAAAAAAAAAAAATTTTTTTTTTAGGGATTCCTGGGTGGCTCAACAGTTGAGCGTCTGCCATCAGCTCAGGGTATGATCCTGGGATCCGGGATGGAGTCCCACATCAGGCTCCTTGCAGAAACAGCCTGTTTCTCCCTTGGCGTCTCTCTCTCTCTCTCTCTCTCTCATGAATAAATAAGATATTTTAAAAAAAACAAACTTTTTTTAAAAAGAGGGAGGGGAAGAAACAATCTTTTTTTCTTTTTAAAAATTTTATTATTTATTTGAGAGCGAGAACACGAGAGAGAGCAGAGAGCACAGCAAGGAGGAGGGAGAGAGGCAGAGGGAGAGGAAGAAGCGGACTCCTCGCTGAATAGGGAGCCTGATGCGGCTGGATCCCAGAACCCCGAGATTATGACCTGAGCTGAAGGCAGATATTTAACCCACTGAGTCACCTGAGCACCCCAAGGGAGAGAGACTCTTAAGCAGGCTGCATACCCACTGCAGAGCCTGATGTAGGACTTGATCTCACAACCTGAGATTATGACCTGAGCTGAAATCAAGAGTTGGATGCTTAACCAACTGAGCCATCCAGGCTCGCCTGTTTTAATTTTTAAATACATGCTCAAGATGATCTAGTTATAGCCAAATGCTCTGGGGTCAAAAGAGGCCTGGGTGCACTGGTGGCTCTGCCACCCCAAGCAGCTGGCTCAATATCACAAGTCCGGAGTGTTCCAAACCCCAACTGACTCCTCTACTTCTCGCCTGTGACCAGACAACCACCAGAATAGCTCTCAGATGGGACTCCTAGTGGTCTTACCACATTTCAAATAATACTGTAGTACCCTTTACATGACTATGGCCACCCCAGCTCTGCATGATCAGCAGTGGTTGGGGTTGGAAGAAGCTCTGAATGATCAGCAGTTTCAAAGGGACAATTACTCTGCACTTCAGCATGTTCAAATCCAACTCCATTCAGACCAGGGAGTTACTAGCATTGCCTCCGATTTTGCAGTTCAGCTCACTCTGAGTTACTTCAAGGGGTTACAGGGAATCTGCAAACTCTTTGAATATTTACATACAAAATTGTGCATGATAATGAAGAACTCAGTTACAAAAAGGACAAAGGATTTGAATAGACATTTCTCCAAAGACACACAGATGGCCAATATGCACATGAAAAGATGTTCAACATCATTAGTCATTAGCGAAACGAAAATAAAACTACAATTAGATGCCACTTCCCAACCACTAGGGTCGATATAATAATAATTACAACAAAAGGGACAATAATAAGTGTTGAAGAGGATGTGGAGAAAATGGAATCCTCACATATTCCTAATGGGAACGTAAAATGGTGCAGCTGCTGTAGAAAACAGTTCAGCAGTTCCTCAAAAAGTTAAACATTGAGTTGTCATATGATCCAACAATTCCACTCCTAAGCAGACACATCTAGAAAGAAAATATTTTCAAACAAAAATGTGTACATGAATGTTCACAGCAGATTTAATCACAACATACAAAGGGCAGAAACAACCTAAATGTCAATCAACTGATGAATGGATAAACAAAATGTGGTATAACAGTATAACGAAATATTATTCACCCAAAAATGTAATGAAGTACTGATAGAGGCCACAACATGGACGAACCTTGTGAAAACATATGCTTAATGAAAGAAGCCAAACATAAAAGGCCACATACTGTATGAATCTATTTTGGTGGTCGCCAGTTGATGGGTAGAGGGGAGAATAAGGAGTGACTGCTAACATATATTAGGTTTTCTTTTGGGGGACACGAAAATGTTCTGGGATTAAAATCATGGTGATGGTTACACAATCCGTGAACATACTAAAAACTATTGAACTGTACTCTTTTATTTTTTTTATTTATTTTTTTAATTTTTATTTATTCATGATAGGCACACAGTGAGAGAGAGAGAGGCAGAGACACAGGCAGAGGGAGAAGCAGGCTCCATGCACCGGGAGCCTGACGTGGGATTCGATCCCGGATCTCCAGGATCACGCCCTGGGCCAAAGGCAGGCGCCAAACCGCTGCGCCACCCAGGGATCCCTGAACTGTACTCTTTTAAATGGTGAATTTTACGATACGTGAATTCTGTTTAAAAGAAAACTGAGAAAAAAAAAAAAGGAAAACTGAGAGATGTTCTACAAAATAATTGGCCACTCCTCTTCAAAAGTTTATAGTCATGAAAGACAAAAAAGACTGAGGAACTTCTCAGGTCATTAGACACTCAGTAGACTTGACAACTAAATGCAATGTAGGAAACAGGATTGGATCCTGGAATAGAAAAAGGACATTAGTAGGACAAATGATTAAATTTGAATAGTCTATAGTTTACTTAGTAATATTGCATTAATGTTAAATTTCTTATTTAGATACTTTTAACATGGTTATGTAAAAAGGTTAACATTAGGGAAAGCTAGGTGAAAAGTATACTGGAAGTCTGTATATTATTTTTGCAAGTCTAAAGTTATTTGAAAGTAAAATAAATTATACAAAAGTTAGAAAGTTAGCAAATGTTAAAAAAGTTAAAAAGGTAAAAAAGAGTTTAAAATGTACATGAAAAAAAAAATGTACATGAAAAATATTTAAAAATTGTACATGATGCAAGTCAGCGGCTGGTAAGTTTTTTCTGTAAAATATCATATAGTAAATACTTTAGACTTTGTGAACCATATGGTTTTTGGGGCAAGTACTCAACTCTTCTGCCAAAGATGATATGTAAATTAGTGGGTGTGGCTGTGTTCCAATAAAATTTTATTTATAGTTTTTAATTTTCCTGTAATTTTCAGATATCACAAAATATTATTTTTTTGGATTTATTCCCCACCATTTAAAAATGTAAAGTCCATCCCTAGCTCACATGCCATGCAAAAACAGGCACCAGAGCCAGATTTGGCCCACATGCCATAAACTGCAGACTCTCTAGGTCAGAATTTGGCAATGTAAGGGGCACCTTGCTGGCTCAGTCAGAAGAGCATGTGACTTTTGATCTCGGGGTCATGAGTTCAAGCCCCACACTGGGTGTAGAGATTTAAGCAAGTTAATTAAAAAGAAGAAGAAGAAGAATTTGCCAATGTGTGCTTCAGTTAAAAAAAAAAGTGCTTCATAATTAAGTTTGGCAACACTAGGGCAGCCTGGGTGGTTCAGCAGTTTAGCGCTGCCTTCAGCCCAGGGTGTGATCCTGGGGTCGCGGGATGGAGTCCTGCGTCGGGCTCCCTACATGGAGCCTGCTCCTCCCTCTGCCTGTGTCTCTCATGAATCAATAAATAAAATCTTAAAAAAAAAAAAAAGCTTGGCAACCCTAGATTAAACAAGGTTAGATATGTTTATTATAGAACATCTCAGTATATTTAATGTGGTACTATACACTGAAAAGTTCCAGAAAGGATAATGATATATAGCATTTTCTAAACTTATTTTTACTATGGAACACTTTTTTCTTCAAATTAGTGGCTTGAAGAATACACTTTGGAAATGCCGATTCAGGTACTTTTATAAAGGAAAGTTTCAGATTAAGAAGTATTAGAGACATCATTAAATTACAATAATTTTACCTAGCACCGGGACAATATCTGAATAAGCATTTCACAACTTTTTTTTTTTTTTTTTTTTTTTTTTTTAATCTTAGGAAACACAAACAAAGCAGGAAGGTAAACACAGGCAGGAAGTCTTGGCTCAAACCCAATCTATTTTTTGGGAGAGGGTAGGATGTGAGCAGAATTGATTCATAATATGGAATCTTTGCTCCATTAGACAATGTAAGCATTCTTACAGGTTTTGAAAAAGTGATCTGGTTTTAGGAACTCTGACGTTTGATTAGAAAACTAAAGTTAGGCTAGGGGCACCTGGGTGGCTAATTCAGTAAGCACCCAACTCTTGATTTTGGCTCAGGTCAGGATCTCAGGGTCTTAGGATGAGCCCTGGGGCTCAGAGGGAGGTCTGCTTGTCCCTCTGCCCCTCCCCTCACTCATACTTGCTCACAAGCGCTCTCTCTCTCAAATAAAATCTTAAAAAAAAAAAAAAAAAAAAGGAAAGAAAGAAAAGAAAACTAATGATATGCTAGAAGCATTACCTGTAGGAGGATGAACTAGCAAGTCAAGTCCCTAAGAGGACTGGTTTTAAATGCTGGATGAAAAGTTAACTGACAGATTGCAAAAATTCTCTCATTAGCCACAAGAGCTATACAACACATTGTTGGGGAGAGGATTAAAGAGGGATTTGCGTCCCAGGGAGGAAAGGCTGGCCTGAACAACCCTGAGGGGCCCTTCTGACCGAGGCTCCTCAATTCTGTGATCCAAAGAGTTCACTGGCTTCTCCTGATCAAACACAAAGTCTTCAGCAGCATTTCCAAGTTATTCTAAGAACATAAGCCATGACCCAATGGGGTGGGGTACTTCCTTAGTTATTTAACAAACATTTAAGAAGCCCTTATCATATGGGCCATTCCAAAGTCCTGGAAAAGGATGGTGCACAGGACAACCAGGAACAGATTACATTAATTCATACCCACTGGCCTTACTTCTAAAAAACGTAGGCTTGGTGGAAGTGTCAAGAAAAGAGGGCAGAGGGATCCCTGGGTGGCGCAGCGGTTTAGCGCCTGCCTTTGGCCCAGGGCATGATCCTGGAGGCCCCGGGATCGAATCCCACGTCAGGCTCCCGGTGCATGGAGCCTGCTTTTCCCTCTGCCTATGTCTCTGCCTCTCTCTCTCTCTCTCTGTGTGACTATCATAAATAAATAAATAAAAAGTAAAAAAAGAAAGAAAGAAAAGAGGGCAGAAAAAAGAAG
This sequence comes from Canis aureus, assembly GCF_053574225.1. Taxonomy (NCBI): domain Eukaryota; kingdom Metazoa; phylum Chordata; class Mammalia; order Carnivora; family Canidae; genus Canis; species Canis aureus. Next base: position 27,712,413 of record NC_135637.1, on the reverse strand, counting down.
TCAATCAGCACCATAAAGATTGAAAATAGTTACTCAGAATCAGACACTTCAAGTTGGAAAGGACTTCCATTTAATACCTATATACCTCCTTCAATAGGGAATTCATTACTTTTGGAGGGAATCCATTCCATTGCTGGTCACATTCTAAGTCCATAGAATCCACCCATTTGGGTCCTAGTTCTGGCACTTTCAACCCCAAAGATAAAAGCACTCTTCACCATAACATTTTTTTTTCTTGCCGTTTTTAAAGACAGTTTCCTTCCACTGTTCTCTTTTTTAGGCTAAACATCCTAATACTTTCAAAGATCCGGAACCGGCTCCAGGTGCCTCAAAGAAAAGAACGGGTATCTAGTACTCACAGCAGGAAAGCACTTAAAATCAGTGGACTTCCAGCATCAGGATGTACAGCAGGTTTACGTCCAAAACGTTCCCAGGTTCCGACCCAGCTTCTAAATCGGAGGTCTGTCTCATCTGAGTCCTACATTGTAAAGCATGACTCCCGGGACATTTCAAAACAGACAGTGTAAGGGGCGTATTTTGAAGAACACTGTCTCATTTTTACAAATGAGGAAACTCAGGCTCAACAGGTGATGGATCGGGCTCATAACGCACAATCGGCTGAAAGCGAAGGTCTAGCTCGGTTCACCCCGACTCCCAGGCTCGGCCTCTCCACTGGAGGTAAAATCATTTAAAGCGCATCCACCTGAGAGAGGCAGTCTGGAGACGGGGACAGGAGGGTTAAGAGTGAGCCCCTGCCCAGAAAGGAGAGCTCGTGGGAAGCCTTCTCCCTTCTCGGGTCCTCAGTTTCCCCAAACTGTAATCACAGGACAGAAGGCCGCCAGGCGAGCCGGACCTCCCTCCTGCGGCGGAAGGTCCCGGGCGGAGCCGGGGTTGGGCTCTGCGCCGCCGGGCCAGGTGTCTCAGCCCGCGGGCCGGGTTAAGGCGGACCCCCTGCTCACGTCCCTCGCCCTCGACAGCGCCTAAGCGACCACCTCAGCCCAACACTCACCTGCCTCCGTTCAGCTAACGCCGCTGAGGCCACCTCAGCTTGTCCGTCCGTCCGTCCGGCGCCCCGCCACCGCGTCCCCTCAGGCTGCCGGGTAAAACCTGCGATCCCTCCTACGCACACTCGGGTCACCTGACGCAGAACTGCCCCCCCTCCGAGGACTTCCGGCCGCAACCGGAAAGGGCTGGTCCGCTGCGCGGTTCTCCCGCCCAGATCAGGGATCAGGGGCTCTAAGGTTCCGCCTGGGGGCAGGAAGCGGAGAAACGGGCTTTTTGGCAGCTTTTCAAAGAGCCTGGGTCCTGACGAGGAAAGTACCAGGTAGGCTTGGAACATCTTGTTGCATCAGGACGTAGGGATGCTGAGAAGCAGAACGATGAGAACATGTTAAAGGACGCAGGAGCTAACCGGAAGGAAATACCACTGGTCCAATCAAGGCAGTTGGAGCATCAAAATACATGATGATGGTGACAGAATATAACTAATGGAATAAAATGGTAACCCACGACCCTCTGCTGATATAAATAAGTAAATAAAGAGGGGGAAGGGAAGACCTCTCCTTTTAGTAGAATGCCAACTAACAAGACTGATGGAGTTAGATCAATAATGAATGGTAAAACTAGAGGAACAGGGTAAATACACAGTTACAGGGTCTCCCATAAATTACTTATCGATTACCAAAGGGAAATGGTAATTTTACAGAGGTATAACCTCGAAGAACAAGTGAATCACAGTGATTAAGCTAACATTGCCAATTATAGCTCAAGTAAAGATCATGTTCCTTCCAATAATTTGCACTGAGAAGGACACACATCTCTTCTATGGTATTTCTGTCAAAAATGTATGACCCAAATCTCAGGAGGAAGCATGAAATAAACCCAAATCGAGGGCACTCGAAAGAGAAAGGCTGAGGAACTATCCTGGTTTAAAAGAGTTTAAAGAGGCATGACCACAAAATGTGTGTGATTCTAAACTGGATTCTGAGGGCGATGGGAAGCAGAATAAGTGTAACGCACAATATTGGGAGAAGTGACAAATTTGAATATAGATTGCGGACTAGCTATTAATCCTTATTGTAGCAACATTAAATTTTCTAAATTTGATCACTATATTGTGTTTAAGAGAATGTCTTTGTTCTTAGAAAATATTCCCTGAAATATTGAGGGGTGAAAGGGCACAATGACTCTACCTCATTTCAAATTACTCAGAAAAAAGTGGATGTGTGTGTGTATGGGCAGGTGAATGATTAAGTAAATGAGGCAAAATATAAACAAGTAGTGAATCAAGGTAAAAGGCACATGGGAGTTCCTTATATCGTTGTTGCGACTTTTATTTAAATTATTAAAATTTACCCACAAAATGGGGGGAGTTCCTGGGTCTTAGCCAATGTACTTATCTATCAAACATTTGTTTATGTGCTAAGCACTGGTGATACAGTAAGAGACAAGACAAAATCTTTGCTTTCATGTCTAGTGGGAAAAATATTGAACATGTGATCACAAAACTAACAGGCTACTTATCCTGAAGATAGTAATAGCTAACATTTGCTGAGCTTAACTAAACACACTCCACACAAGAGTTCATTTGGCCCTCACAGCAGTCCTTTGAATGGTTTTGGTGTTTATCTCCATTTTACAAATGGATAAAGGAAAACTTTTTAAAGTTTACACAATTTTGGGATGCTTGGGTCGTTTAGCAGTTGAGCATCTGCCTTTGGCTCCATGATCCTGGAGTTCCAGGATTGAGTCTCACATCAGGCTCCTGCAAGGAGTTTGCTTCTCCCTCTGCTTCTCGCTGTGTCTCTTGTGAATAAATAAATAAAATCTTTTAAAAAGTTTACACAATTTTATCACTTAATTAAAAATGTCCAACTCACATACTGATAGCTGGTAGAGATGCAATTTGTACCTAGGCAGTTATTCTCTGGAGTTTTTGGCAAACATTTATTAACTGCCTACAATTATCCCACAGGCTGTAGTAGAGATTGAGTCTGAGTAGGTGGTGAAGGTAGTAGATGAAATAAACTCATAGATGAAATTACTCATCTGCTGGTCTTCTTTTCAGGTTTCTGTGAACAGGGAGTAACACAGGACATGTTTATAGCCACACAAACCTGGATCTGAGTTCAGGCTCTGAGAAAAATAAAAGCAGCTTTTGATATCCCAGAGCTAGCCTGGCACTCACAGGTAGTCCTTGATGTTCTCCTGTTGAATATATGCTCTCCCCCAAATTATTTAACATAAGCCCCAAATCTAAATGTCCTTTCTAACCCTCTGTTATTGAGATACTCCATCATTCCTCATGGTCTGCATCCTTCACTTTCTGATAACCAGTAATAAGCCCAACCCATCCAACCACAGGTGTATTCCTGGTGGTCTTCGACTGAAGGGCATTGAAAGTCCCCATGCTTACTAGCTATATGAATTTAGATGAGCAGTTTCACTTACAGAAGTCCCCATTTCCTCATTTGTTTATTGGGGAAATTTATTTCTTCGGAAGTTTGTTGTAAGGATATAGAACAGGCTTAGCACTGAATGAGCTCTCAGTATACCTTAAAAAAATTCCTGCTTGAGCTTTCTCCTTTGAAAAAGTCACAGAGTACCATCATTATGAAAAGACAAGGGAGTACTAGCTTCAGTTAAGACAAAGTTGCCAAATATATTCTCCTTTGCTGTTTTTGTTGGGTTCAACAGGCAGACTAAAGGCAAGAGTTCAACTTTTCCTTTGTCAGAAATGAGGTCATTCTCATAGTCTCTTCTGGAAAACAAAAACCACATTCCTGAAACTTCAATGTTAGGGAACCAACACTGTTTATTTCTTCCTGTTCTTGTTATTAAAGACATTCCCAAGAAATAACAGAATTGGAACTAGCAAACTTGGAAACACTTCAGCTTCAAGAATATATCAAGTAATATCTTCTCTATTTTAGCACACTAAGTAAGGCACTTGTGGACCACAAAAGCACCCTGTTGGTGATGTTTGCATCTATCCTGTCAGGACCCAGCATAGATTTAATATTATTTAATGCTTACAACAAATTATGATGAGTAAAAAATATTCAGTCCTGTGGGACAGAATAGAATAAATAGAAATGTTCTGATTTCTTCCTGTGCCTGTTCTGAGCATCCCAAGGGTTCTCATTTTAACATCTCAAATCTTCCTTCTGCCCCCTTCCTTCCTCTCCCCTTAATCTTCTGATACTAGGGATCCCTGGGTGGCGCAGAGGTTTGGCACCTGCCTTTGGCCCAGGGCGTGATCCTGGAGACCCAGGATCGAATCCCACATCGGGCTCCCGGTGCATGGAGCCTGCTTCTCCCTCTGCCTGTGTCTCTGCCTCTCTCTCTCTCTCTCTCTGTGACTATCATAAATAAATTTAAAAATTAAAAAAAAATCTTCTGATACTAATACTATAATACTGGCAGCTAATATTTATAGAATGTTTATTAATGTGCTACATACTATGCTAAGGGTTTTATACAATTTAATCCTCAACCCTGAATCATGAATCAACTATTATTACACGTGAGGAGCAAGAGGCCCAGAGAAGTTAAGCAACATACCCAATGCCTCACAGCTGAGGCTGAAGATTGGAATCTGCCTACAAAGCCTGCTCCTGTTGGAATGCTGCATCACCACCCTGGGCCAGAGGAGTAGACTCTATGAAGATAAGTGGAGACTAGGAGCACAAGACAAGTAGGAGGCCACTGCAGAGACTCGAGGGAGCAGGACCATCAGTCAAGGAGTTTGAAGGGCCAAGAAGGTTGAATAGTGGGAAAAGGCAAGTAATTGGGTAGGAGAAAACTATGATTAAGGACTTGAGACCTCAGATATGTATCTGCCAGGTGAGGAGAGGCAAGAAATGGTAGACCTTCTGGCTTACTGGATCTGTTGAAGTTCACAGGTCCTTTCCCTTCTCGAAGCCTTAGTTTTCTCTTCTGTTCAATGCAGGGAAGAAAGATTCCAAGATCCTAGGAACCAGCTCAGCTCTGGTAGATGCCATCACTTTTTCCTCCAATCTCTTCACCTGACATGGGGGAGAATATATCCTGGGCCTGGCCCATCCCCACCCTCATCCTAGGATGAGGTCAGCCTCCCCTCATGGGTAGAGGAAGCTCAGAGAGGAAGACCATGTGTATAGACAAAAGGGAGAAAAAGCTAGAGAAAGCATCCCCTAATCCTTCTCAATTCCAACCCTTCCATAGAGGAGGTTGGTGGGTTAGGAACATGGCCTCATCAGTTACCCAACCCAGGGCAAATGTGCAAATATTTGCTGCATGCCTCAGGCCATTAAGCCTTGTGCCCCAGGACAGCTCAGGGTCTGGTTCTTCTGTCTCCTGTTGGAGCCTGGCCTAGGATTCTGCCCATAAGGTGACCTGCTGGCTGAGGGCAGAGTGAACAAAGGCTGCTTCCTAGGTTCGGGTCTGGATAGTATTATTTGTTTAGGAACATGGCCACAAGGTGGTATCATGGCCATATTCTGGAATCTTCTGGGATCTGGGTCAGGAAGACCTTATTCCTGGGTGATAGGCTCTTCCCAGAGGATTCTGGGATGTTCCCAACATGTGAGGCGTGGACAAAAGGCTAGAAAACCAAGGAAGGGAGAAACTAGTGAAGGAGAGGAAAAATCTGGAAGGCACTAAGAAATCATGAGGTCCAATTCCTAGGCAGTGTAGGGAGGGAGGCGGGGCACTAATTGGGCCTCCCATCTCTGCCCTGAGCCCCTAGAAGCCCATACAAAAAAGGTCAAAGTCTTAAGTGTTCAGCTCCACAGATTTTTAGATTTGTACACACTCATGTAATACCCACACAGACCTGTGCTGTGCAGTATAATGGCTTTTAGCCTCATGGGTGCTTGAAATGTGGAATCCAAAGTGAGACACACATTTTGAGTATAAAATACACACCAGATTTTTAAAAACAGAATGAGGAAAAGAAGGTAAAATAGATCATTGATAATTTAAAAATATTGATTACATGTTGAAATAATATTTTATGCATGGATTACATAAAATGTATTATTAAAATTAATTTCCCTTGTTTTTAAACTGTGGCTAGAAAATTGCAAATTACAGGACACCTGGGTGGCTCAGTGGTTGAGTGTCTGCCTTCAGCTCAGGGTGTGATCACCCAGGGTGTGATCCCTGGGTCCTGGTATTGAGTTCTGCTGGGGCTCCCTGCATGGAGCCTACTTCTCCCTCTGCCGGTGTCTCTGCCTCTCTTATAAATAGATAAATAAAATCTTTTTAAAAAGAAAGTTGCAAATTACATTTGTGGCTCACCCTAGAGTTCTACTCTCCAGCACTGGTGTAGACAGAGTCTGATTTATTCATCTGTGAAAAAGGAACTCAAAGAGGTGGAGCTGATGTTCACACTGCCCGCTGCTCTACCACACTGTGGCCGAGTGGGATGGGAAATCAGGTTAGTTTGAACTCTTAGCCCATGGATGGACTGAACAGACTGGATGGACTGCTATTTGACCTCTTCCACGGTCATATCTTCTTTGAGACCTAAATCTTCTGTGGGGATCTACAGTACACTTGCCCATTCTGTGTTGGGAGCATCAAGGAATAGGGCTTCCTGGAGGGGATAATTAAGCTGACACTTGAAGGATGAATAGGAATAAGCCAGATAAAAGAGAATATTTTAGGCAAAGGAAATGGCACGTACAAAGGCCTTAGGAGTGACTAGTGGTTGAGGAAATTAAACCAGCTCTATGTCACTAGAGCAGAGAAGGGGGGAGGGATCTAGTAGGCTCAGATCCTGCATGGTATGACAGTCTTCAACCTGAAGAACAGGGTGGGTCAGGGGACAGACCTGGCTAGGGCTGTGTTTTAGAAAGATTAGACCTGCTGTGATTTGGAGAATCGTTATTTTTTTTTTTAAGATTTTATTTATTTATTCATGAGAGACACAGAGAGAAAGAAAGAGGCAGAGACACAGGCAGAGGGAGAAGCAGGCTCCATGCAGGGAGCCTGACATGGGACTCGATTCTGGGTCTCCAGGATCACGCCCTGAAGGTGGCGCTAAACCGCTGAGCCACCCGGGCTGCCCAAGAATCGTTATTCTAAGAGAGAAAATTGAGAGCCTGTGAGGCAAAGGGCTTGTTAGTGTTCTACAGCGAGTCAGAGGGTAGAGCCCAGACAGGAAGGACCAGGACGTGCAAAAGGGACCAGAAACTTTCAAAGGCAACCTTCTTTGTTCGGTTTCCCTAGGAGGTGCTGGCTTTAGGTGCCCACTAGATGGCAGCAGAGGCTGGAGTAAACACTGTGGACCTTGAAAGGGCCCCCAGTGCTGTTTTACCAGGCCTTCCTGCTCCCACCTCCCTAGTCTGGGCTTGAAGGGGCTCCTCCCTGGGGCCCCTTGTCCAGACCCAAGAGTAGCAGGAAGACCACTGGGTGCCAAGAGGTTCAAAGTCTGGTTCTAGCTCTAACTGCCATCTGCTGTTGACTTTGGTCAAATTCACAGATAAAAAACTGTGCTTGAGAACTTGAGTCCTTGGCTGTAGAAATGGGAGATTTATTATTTAGTTTATTGGGCCTGAGTTCTGCAGTCAGATCTCCCTCTGGCCTCCTGATCTTTCTTTTATGCTCCCCACCTACCCTCTCAATCCTGCTGAGTGAATTAGACTCCTAGGGCCTCTCAAGGGCCTCAAGGGCCAGTCTAACCCCAAGAGGGAAGGAGGGATTGTGAGCTAAGGTCTCTCAGAGCCAACAAACAACCCAGGTTTCAACCTCAGCCTGTGTAGAATGAAAAGATGGATATGCAGCAGAGCTTTGGGCCAGTCCTATCTCCTCCCTGTGCCTCCACTGTGAAGTGGGGTGAAGAGTTACTGCCTTCCTATTCTCATTTCACTGCTGGGTGGGGTCATCAGATGTAGCAAATAAAAACACAGGATACCCAGTTAAATTAGAATTTCAGATAATCAAAAATAATTTCAATGTCCAGAGCATACACTTACACTAAAAATTATTTGCTGATTTCTGAAATTCAAATATAACTGGGCTTCTCTCTTTTATCTGACAACCCTACCACTTGGGCTTGGTCAGAATATAAATGTCAAGTGCCATCTGAATAGGAGGGTTGTGATTCTTGCCCTCAATGTCATTCTGTCCTATAACCCCAAGGCCCTCTGTGGCTGCCACGTTGAGCTAGACACAGCTCTCAGGGTCCGTTCTGCCCCCTTGTTCCTGTCCCAACAGTTCTGGGGGTGGGATCTCATGCCCAGTTCATGTGGGCTACTCATGACCTAATGTCAGTGAGCTTGTTTTCCATTCTCTGATCCTTACCATAATCCCTGGGAAGTAAAAAAAAAAAAAAAAAAAAAAGGCAAAGCAAACCAAAACCAAAACACCAAAAAACCAAAAAACAGAAAAGGTAGGCATGAGCTTACCAATCAATAGATTACATCATAGGGATTCAGCCAAGATAAGGGATTTGCCCCAAGCTGCCCAGTGAGAAGTGGAGCTAAAGGTTGAATTCAGGGTGTGGATAAGGATCTACTGAACCTCTTAAGACCCTACTAGCAGGCTGGAGTCAGTTGGGAGAATGGAAGGAGCCCACATTCTGCAGCGTGGGGAACTGGACATTAAATTAGTTACACTGCGATCCTGCCTGCCTCCTGCCTTCAAATCCCCTCCTACTTATCAAAGGCCACTGAAGTACCCTATATGCACTCACATTAATCCTCATGGTATAGATACTATTCTTATCTCCATTTTACCAATGAGGCACAAAGAGGCAAAAGGATTTGCCTTGGGTACCCTGGGTGGCTCAGCGGTTTAGTGCCACCTTTGGCCCAGGATCTGATCCTGGAGACCCAGGATCGAGTCCCAAGTCGGGCTCCCTGCATGGAGCCTGCTTCTCCCTCTGCCTGTGTCTCTGTCTCTCTCTGTGTGTCTCTCATGCATAAATAAAATCTTAAAAAAAAAAAAAAAAGAAAGGATTTGCCTAAGATCACACAGAAAGTAAGAGAGAGGCCAGGACTCAAATCTGGGTCTGTCCTGGGTTTATTCTATTCCATTACACAGCTTTCCCCATCCCAGGTACTGGATACACACTCTAGATAGATAAATCAATCTACAAACAATGACAGTTTTGTTTCTTCCATTTCAGACATGACAATATTATTATTATTATTATTATTATTATTATTATTATTATTATTAAGACAGAGAGAGAGAGAGCATGAGCAGGGGGGAAAGGCAAAGGGAGAGGGAAAATCAGATTCCTTGCTGAGCAAAGGGCCCAAAGCAGGCCTTGATTCCAGGACTCTGAGATCATGACCTGAGCCAAAGGCAGATGTTTAATTGCCTAAGCCACCCAGGTGCCCCTGTATTTCTTTTTCTTATGTTATTGCACTGGCTGGGACTTCCAGTAGCACTAATATTAGGTACGCATGACATATACCTGAATCTTTCTGTGTTACTTATGTATTGCTGTGTAATAAATACCTCAAAACCTAGAATCTCAAAAACAACAAACATTTATCATGTCACACAATTTCTGAAAGTTAGGAATCAAAGAGTAGCTTAGTTGAGTGATTCTGGCTCAAGGTCTCACAAGGTTACAGTAAAGTTATCTGCCAGATTTCTTCAAAGAAAATATGCAAATGGCCAGTAAGCATGAAAAGACAATCAACATCATTATATGTCAGAAAAATGCAAACAAAACCCATAATGAGATGCCACTTTAAACCTACTAATGATGACTATAAGATAGATAATAATAAATGTTGGCAAGGATGTGGAGAAATCAGAATTCTCAAAATACTGCTGGAGAATATGTAAAATGATGTAGCCACTTTGGAAACAGTTTGGCAGTTCTTCAAGTGGTTAAAGATAGAATTATCACATAATCCACCAATTCTACTCCTAGGTATGTGCCTAAGAGAGATTAAAACATATGTTCACATGAAAAGTTTTACATTAATGTTGGTGGGAGGATTATTCATAATAACCAAAAAGTGGAAACAATCCAAGAGTCCATCAGCTAATGAATAAATTAATAAAGTGAAGTGTATCTATACAATGGGATATTATCCAGTCATAAAAAGGAATGAAGTACTAATATATGCTACAACACAAATGAACCTTTTTTTTTTTAATTTTTATTTATTTATGATGGTCACAGAGAGAGAGAGAGGCGCAGAGACACAGGCAGAGGGAGAAGCAGGCTCCATGCACCGGGAGCCCAATGTGGGATTCGATCCCGGGTCTCCAGGATCACGCCCTGGGCCAAAGGCAGGCGCCAAACCGCTGCGCCACCCAGGGATCCCAACACAAATGAACCTTAAAAACATTATGCTAAGTGGAAGAAGCTAATCACAAAGGCCGTATATTGTATGATTCCATGTATAGGAGATGTACAGTATAGGCAGCTCTATAGAGACATGAAGTAGATTAGTTGCTACTCAGGGGGAGTGAGGAAGGCAGAATGACTGTTATTTGTTGCAGGGTTTGTTTTTGGAATGATGAAAATGTTCTGGAATTAGGTAGTGGTGATGGTTGCACAAATTTGAACATACTTAAAACTCTTAAGTTGTATACCTTAAATGGGTGAATTGTATGGTATGCGAATGATATCTCAATAAAGCTATTATCAAAGGTGGAGGGTGGGAGAGGTCAGGTGGTGCTGTACTCATTCATCTGAAGTAGGGGGAAGGGCAGAGGGAGAGGGAGAAGCAGACTTCCCACTAAGCAGGGAGCCCAACATGGGGCTCAGTCCCAGGACCTGAGATTGTGACCTGAGCCAAAGGCAGATGTTTAATCAACTGAGCCACACGGGTGCCCCTGAGATGTCTAGTTTTAAACACAGTTGTGTCTCATTACTTATTCCCTCAGACCCGGGGCTGGGCTCAGTTTATGCCTGGTATGCTTGGGGCTGAACTCCTACCTCGAAATCTTATGAGGGATAGTCCTATACCCAGATTCCTACTCCTTAGTCCTGGGATCTCCCAGAAGAAGGATCTCCCAGAAGAAGACTGCCTTCTGGGCCTCCTCCCAGATGTCAGACTTCATCTGCCCATTGAGTTTCTTCTGATCTGCCCCAGCCGAATGGGATAAATTCCCAGATGCGGCAGCATCAGCTGCAGTCCTTCGGCATCTGCAGCAGCATTGGAGTGGATGCCACTGTCCTCCTGGGCAGCCCCCAACCAATGACTGGGCACAATCAGGGCACTAGGGCCTGCCTATTTCTGCCCAGTTGGAGCTCTTGTGTGGGCAATCTTTGCACCAGAGCTCCCTGTTGGCTGGCTGAGATCTGCTCAGAATGGCACCACAGTATGATGCTCTTACCCAGCTCTCCTTCCCTTCTACTCTCTCCCATAGATGTCACACTTGCAACAGTCTGAAGGCTTTCTCTGCCCAATCCTGGTTCCTTCCCACCCCCTTTATCGATCACAGGCATTTCCTCCAATATATCTCTTGCACTTTCTAACTCCATCTTGATGGTGGCTTCCTAGAGGACCCAACTGACACTTAGGCCCTGGCTCCCCTGGGCTGCCAGACCCTGTCCCCGCAGGGAATGTATTCCTCTCCATCTCCCAACTTGAGCATGCTCTGTCCCTCCTCCCCTTCTCTCTGTTCAGGGCCTTCCCCCTGTACCTGGCAGTAGTAGACACTCATGACTATTTGTTTTTGAATGAATGCAGAATGCTCTGGAGCTAGGTACTGCCTGCATCATTCTCCTGGCACAGAGAGCTGAGAGCGACCTCCAGGTGGGGTAGAGAAGGCAAGCTCCCAGGGCTCTAGGCAGTGGGGAGGAAGACTCCAAGATGGGGAGGTGGTAAGGGAGCCAAGAGCCACCCAGGGTCACAGGAGGTCCTCCCCACAGGCCAAGAAAAATCTGACCTATCTTCTCCCCTCATCTACTGTGTGACTCCTGGCAAGTTATTCCTCTTCTGGAGCCTTACTCCATCCATCTCAACAATGGGATGAGAAGCCCTGCCCTGCCTGTCTCCCTAGGGAGAGGCAGGGGTTGTGAGCACCAAATGAGGTCATGCTTTGGAAAGGGCAGGATACACTGGGTCCTGGGCCTGGGGTCAGGGTGTGGAGGGAGAAAACAGGCAGAGAAGGAAGGAAGAGAGAAGAATGAAGAGAGAGAAACAGACACATAGGCACACCAAAGGAGGAAACCATGAGACATAATGAGGGAATGAGTGAGAAAGAGAAGAGGAAGGGAGGAGAGGAATGAGAAGACATTAAGAAACAAAAAGAAAAAAAAGAAACAAAAAGAGAGGAAAACAGAGAGGAAAAAATTAAAAGAGAAACAGGATAAAGAGGGAGACAGGGATACTCAGAGCCAGAAAGGCACAAAGAAATGAGATAGAGAGGGAAGAAGGGGAGAAGAAGGGACAGCGAAGAGTGGCACAGAGAGGGGAGAGAAAGAGAAGAAAGAAAGAAAGAAAGAGAGAAAGAGAGAGAGAAAGAAAGAAAGAAAGAAAAGAAAGAAAGAAAGAAAGAAAGAAAGAAAGAAAGAAAGAAAGAAAGAAAAAGAAAGAAGAGAAAGAAAATGAGATGAAGAGTTAGAGTCAGGAGAAGATGGAGAGGGAGGGATAGAAATGAGGAGAATTAGCCAGAGAGGGAAAGAGACCAAGAGATGGAAGGATGAGAGAGAAGCCAAAGGAGCCAGAGCAATGGGGACTCATGGACAGAGAGAGGGATAAGTGATCAGATCGCGGGGACCCCTGCCTCTCATCCCCCTGGGACCTACTGTGTACCCTTCCTCACCTCAGAGAGGTGGGGATCCAGAGCAAAGCCTCAACTCCCCTTTTGTCTGCAAGGCTGGGCCTGTCCTGTCCTGCTGGTTTGGCTTCTGCGATCTCTGTGCCAAAGCCTCTGAGGGGCACTCCAGTGGGAGGCAGGGCTCCAAAGTCTATCCTGTAAGTTGACTGACGAGGCCACGGGGTGGAATCTGAAGGGAAAACCCAGTGACACCTCCCCTTGAGGCCTAGGCAAGCCCTAACCTGCCTTCCTTTAGGGCCCAGACAGGAAGAGACCTCAAAGGTCACCTTCACTGTTTTCTTCACTGCACAAAGGAGGATACTGAGGCCCAGAGAGGGGCAGGGACAAGTCTGAAGTCATACAACCAGGTCACAGCTTAGCTGGAACTAGCTCTCATGGATGCTGTGGCCTGAAAATTTGGGAACTTGGTTTCTCCTGGCTAAATTGCTTCCTACCCAGGGATGTCCTGAGGCTTTAGTGACAGTGTCTTGGATGCCAGTTACTGCACAGTCTTACCCAACATCCCATGAACTGACTACTATGATTATGCCCATCATACAGATAAGGAAACTAAGGCTCAGAGAAGTTAAGACTTCCAAAGCCTGAGGTCACACAGTGCCGGGACCCAAGTTAGGTCTGTTTGACCTTGAAAGTTGGGTTCCTGGGACCTCCTACCCTTCCTGGACGGTAGGCTCTGTACTATGGTAAAGGGGGCAGAGGTGGGTGGCCATTTCTACAACTGGGAAAAATTATCAAATCATGATTTCCAAACAATAGAGTTCTTCCCAGAGGGACCTACCTTTGTTCAGTGGTGTCCCTACCTTTGGGAACCCTAGGTCTCCCTACCTTTCCTGCCACCACTCTCTCTCTCTCTGTCTCACACCCCCTCCCCCAGCTTCTGGAGGAACGAGTTTGGCTCCTGGGCACTCCCAGCAGCGCCCCCCTTCTCCCTGCCAATGTACATACAGTGAGATTCTCTTTCCCAGCTCTGCCTGTGGCTCTGCCTCACTGGGGCTCGCTCTCCTGGAAGACACTGGGATGGAGGTTGAGAAGGATGTTGGGGGAGCAGTAGGCTGACGGGCAGATGGTTAGACAGACAAATCACTGTTCCTGCCAGTCCTGACCTCTCAGCAAAGCTTTCCAAGAACTCTACTACTATCCTCCCTTGCCAGGCACTGGAAGTTTCCTCACCCTCAGTGATCCTCAGTTTCTTCACCTTTCCTGTGTGTATAAGCACTCCAGCTTCTCCGGGTAGTTGGGAGCTGGGTAAGACATCAGCTTTGGGACACAGGAACACGTGCTGGCGGTAGTCCTTCCCTGATGGAGAGACCCTTCCTGTCTCTTGCGGAACACACGATGCCTGCTGTGTCCCATCGGTGGCTACAGTCCAAGGACGGAGATGGCTGCAGACTCAGCCCTCTGCCCAGCCCCCTGCTCCTCTAGAGACCATAGTCCCTTCAAGTCCAGAGCCTTAGCCCTGCCCCGTGCCCTGCTCACAAGGCCTGCTCTGGCTGTGTCTGTACCGTCTATGGGACCAGGAGGGTTGCTGCTTGGCCAGTCCTGTGTCCCTGAGTCCCAGGAAGTGGAGAGCCCTGGGGCGCTGTCCCCTGATTTGCTGAGAGGCTTTCTTAGAACCAGCGATGGGTGGTGGTGCACCCTAGGTGGCCAGGGGATGGACACTCCCTTTCCCAGAAGCCTCTGGACTCCCGGAGTTGGGGGGGTGCACAGGGCCCCAGTCCTGCCCTCACCTCCTTCATGCCGCTCTGGTAGAGGCCGTGGCCCTCTGCCAACTTCATAGAGGTGGGTGTGGCAGCCACCACTGGGGCAGGAGCTGAGGACGAGTTCTGGGAGCTTCCTAAGTGCCCCTGACCCCTCTTCCCTCCCCAGGGAGATAGAGATCCCCTCCTGGCCCCCTGCCTCAGGGCCCAAGACTTTGGCTCCCACAGTCCCCATGCAGGCAGGGCTGGCAGCAGGTGACTGGATGAGAAAGGCGTGGTGAATGGGGGCGTGGGCCCTGGCAAGTGCACTCCTTGGCCAATCAGCAGCCTGCCCAGCCGGTGGATTGAGTTACAAGCCCGAGATCACCCCATACTCCAGCCTCCTTCCTACTCCTCCCAAAGCTCCATTCATTGGCCCCGCTGCACTGGGTCTGGAGGGCACTGCTTCCGCTCAATTGCTAAAGCTGCTGCTCAGTTGCTAAAGCTGCTGCCTCGTGGGCTGCCAGGGGTAGGTGTCCTGGGGGCTTTGTCTGAGTCGGCTGATCCGGGACGTAATGGGGGTTCCAGTAGCGCTGTTAGGGATGCTGAGCTTCCTGGGAGTGGCTGTGGGGGGCTCCTCTGACCTTCTCTGGGACAGCACCTCTTGCCACCTGGCCAGGCCCATCCCTGGCAACTCCTTGGGGACTCTGAGCTTTCTGGGCAAGGATGCCCAGGGACTGGCCCTGTTCCACACTCACTGGGACAGGCAGGGGAGGCTGCAAGCGTGTAGCCGGCAAGATGAGCCAGAGCTCACCGCAGCCTTCAGTGCCCTCTGTGCTGGGGAGATCACCCGGGGCTCCTTCATCCACACCCCTGGACCCAAGCTGCAGAGAACCCTGGCCACGCTTCAGAGTCAGTGGGGGGCCTGCCGAGGGCCTGAAGAGCATCCAGCAGGGGCTAGGGAGAAGCGAGCAGCAGGGGCCAGGGACGAGAAAGCAGAACTGAGTGGAGCACCTGGCAGCATAGGACACCAGCGGGTGAAGAGAGGCTGGACCATTCCTGGCACGCTGTGGTGTGGAGTAGGGGATTCTGCTGGGAACTCCTCGGAGCTGGGTGAGCCATGGGAATGTGGACTGAGGGGCAGGGGAGGGAAGTGCAGGCTTTCAGCTCTACCCCCCACTCATTCAGGCTATAGCCCTTGGGGGAATCTAAGTTATTCAGACTTAACCACTCTGAATTTCAATGTCTTTATCTGTAAAATGGGGGTGACCATAAGTCTCATCATGGGTTGCTTAAATTAGGTCACAGATGGGAAATCTAATCAAAACCTTGGAATCCTCATTAATCACCCTCCCAGGGAAGGGTTGGACTGGACTGAGTCCAAGGTTGGGTGAGCCAAAACGCCATTACCCAAGAGGAGGCTTTATGATGACAGGATGCCCAGGGGAGTGGACGCCAAGGCCCAAAGGCCTGGGTTAGCAAATTCAAGCTGAACAAGTCACTTCCCCTCTCTGAACCTTGGTTTCCCTCACCTGTACCTGGAAGTGACATTTCCCTCACAGAACTGCTGTGAGCTTCGGTGTGGGAAGTGCCAGGCAATTGGGAAATGCTCAGTAAAAGGCACTACTGCTCAGTTGGTAACAAATTTGGATGACTTTTTTGCACTCCATACTGCTGTCTTTTTGCATGCATGTATATAGCGGGTTGGGGGAAGGCTTTGGCACCTGAGTTAGAGCAGATTGGCATCCTGGCAATGCCTCATCATGCCAGCGAGAAAGGTTGCACCCTGCCTCTTTGCCATTCCATGGCACACACATTCATAACTTTGGAGTTTTATTTGGGGCATGAGCTTGGGAGCTCTGGAGGCAGACTTCACTTCCCCTGAGGAAATCCCTTTCCTGGACAAGGGCTCCTGGGTGGGCTGCTTGGCATTTGCAGCTGCCCAATAAAGGCTGTGCCTGGTTGCTCTTTTCAAGCTTTGAAACTGAGAGTCCTCCAGAGGGAGAGTGGCCTGAGGCCACCCAGGGTGTCTGTGGCAGGGCTGGAGCAAGAACAAGGTCCCTGTTCCTGCACTGGGTAGGCATAGCCAGCGTGTGACACCCCCAACCCTGCTGAGCTGGGGCCCCCTCTGCTTCTTGCAGGGGTCTTCCAAGGTCCTGATCTCTGCTGCCGGGAACACGACCGCTGCCCACAGCACATCTCGCCCCTCCAGTACAACTATGGCATCCGAAACTACCGATTCCACACCATCTCCCACTGTGACTGTGATACGAGGTTGGCGGTGGGCAAAGAGGGCTGGGGGCTCAGGGGTGAGGTAGTTCCTGGGTGCAGAGGCTGGGATTCCAAAGAATCCTAAAGGATCAGCCAGCCAGACCCCACTGTGCAGGCGGGAAAACTGAGTCCTCGGAGAAGAAGAGATTCTTGGATCTCAAACCTCCTGTATGGCAGTGATTGGGTGGGCTTGGAGGAGGAGTTGGGTGGCCCCCTGGTCCAGGAACCTGAGTGCCAGCTCTTGGACAGGTTCCGGCAATGCCTGCAGAACCAGCAGGACTCCATCTCAGACATCATGGGCGTGGCCTTCTTCAACGTGCTGGAGATCCCCTGCTTCGTGCTGGAGGAGCAGGAGGCGTGTGTGGCGTGGTACTGGTGGGGAGGGTATGTGGCTGCCTCCTTCAATCCCCTGCCCAGTCAGAGGTGGAACCCAGGCTCCAAGCTGTGGGAGGGAGGCTTGTCTGTCCATCCTCTAGCAAACGATTCCTCATCCTCCCTGTCCTCTCCTCAGGGCAGGGCCCAGGATGCAGACCTTCCCTGGAGGCTCCACACAGCCCAGTGGGACAAGGGATGGGACTGTCAGAGCCTTGGTCTCCGTGGAGATGAACCTGAGGCTTCTGGGGAGAGGGGATTAGGAGTTACCAATTGCCACCAATTGTCACCTTGTAGGTGTAGAACGTATGGCTCCGTACCCCTTGCCCGCCTCCAGCCCAGGACCTTCTACAATGCCTCCTGGAGCTCCCTGGCCACCCCCCCAAGTCCCAGCCTCCAGAGCCCAGCCCCCAGCAAGCCTCGACAGAAGCAGCGTCCTCTGAAGCGGCCACCACAACGGAAAGGGTCTAAGCGTCCCAACAAAACCAACACTACAGCTCTCCAGGTCCCCGTGGCCTCCATCAAACCTGATATATCCCCCACAGCCTGGCTGGAGGTCACCCATCCAGGCCTCCAGGGGTCACAGAATGGCCTCAAACCTCAGGGTGAGCTCAGAACCTGATTTGGAGGGCTCTTGGTGTGGGAAGGTGTCCCTACTTCTGTTGCTTCCTTTCCTGTTCCAAACTCCTCCTGGGGTCTCCCAACCTCTCCCATCAAGTCATGCTGCAGCTAGAAGGATTTTCATAAACCCCAAACTTGACTATGTTAGTCCTCACTGAGCCTCCACCACGGCTCATGATGTCTCAATACCCAGGGGTGCTCAGGTGCTGGTTCTGCAGACCCTACTCCCCAGTTGAAACTCCAGTCTTACAAGTTTCATTTCGTTCCTCAAAAGCAGCTTGCTCTCACCTCTGGACCTTTGCACATGCTGTTCCTTCTGCCTGGAGCACTCTTCCGAGTTGTCTTCTCCTTGTCTCAACTTAGCAGTCTCTACCACCCAAAAGCATTTCCTGACCTACGCTCTGGGCTATCTGGGCTATATGGTGGCACTGGTCTGTGTATGTGGGTGTTTGTGTGTGTGTGTGGGTGTTTGTGTGTGTGTGTGTGTGTGTGTGTGTGTGTGTGATGTGTGCATCATTCTCAGGGCAGGAAGGGCATGAGAGAGAGGGATACTGTTTGTGTGGCTGAGGACACGAACCCATGTTTCTCCTAAATGGCAGTGGGCATCAGTGGGGCTTTCCTGGGGGACCGGGCTTCCCTCACTACTATGTCCCTCACCCCAATCCAGATGCCCGCCGGGCCTGCCGCAGCTTCCACCGTCTGGATCAGTGTGAACAGCAGATCGGGCCTCAGGAAACCAAATTCCAGCTACTCAATAGCGCCCATGAGCCCATCTTCCACTGCAACTGCACGCGTCGGTGAGGCCTGCTTGGGCCCTTGGGGGTGGGCAGCCTACTGCCAGTCACTGAAAGGGGGGCTCCGGGTGGCCAGACCCTGCCCTAGTCTAAGCCTGCCTCTGCCCTCAGTCTGGCACGTTTCCTGAGGCTCCACAGCCCGCCTGCGGGCACCAACATGCTTTGGGAGCTGCTAGGCATGACCTGCTTCGAGCTGGCCTCTCCACTGGACTGTGCTGAGGGCAAGGGGTAAGTAAGGGTAAGGCCAAGAGGGAGGGGGCATTTGGCCAGGGGGTGGGTCACCTGTCTTCCCTTTGTGTGCCAGGACCAGGGGATGGGGAAAGGGGTCAAGGCACCTCTGAGTTCCATCGTCACCATCACCCTACTCCCGGGTGCCCAGCTATGGCTCTGTGCTTGGTTCATATGGGTCCATGTTGACTCTGTCACTTCCTGTGGGACCTACAAGTTCAGTCACCTCTCCGTGCCTCCATTCTCTTTGTAAAAAGCTTGTAGAAGCCAAGGAAATGGTGTGTGTGACACATATAGCCCAAGGCCTGCCTGACACATAGTAAAAATGCTTACTTAACACTTACTCCTGAGCTAAAATCTCATTTCAGTTCGGATTCTCAGAGCAACCCTCATTACCTTTCCCATTTCACGGGTGAGGAAACCGAGGCCCAGCTTGGCCCAGGTGTCTACAGCCAGCTGGTAGCAGAACAGGGGCCTCTTGATGCCAGCCCAGGTTTCTCTTGCCCCCTTCGAGAAGTAACCCAGCTCTCCCTGGCCCCAGCCCTGCTTCTCTCTAGGCTCAATGCCCCTGTCTGCAGAGGAGGGCGGGATCCTTGGCAGCCTTAACCACCTGCCCCACTTTTCTCTGCCCACAGCTGTTCCAGAGACCCTAAAGCCATCAAGGTGTCAGCCCGACACTTGCGGCGACTTCAAAAGAGGCGGCTCCAGGTCTGGGGTGTGGGCACAGGTGAAGGGCAGGTGCGGCCTTCAGATCACACAAGAGCCCCCATATCGTTCTATGACCGCTGCCTGCAGCTGACCCAGGCAGCCTGAAGACCCAACTGGCAGCAGAAATCCTAGAACCACTGATCTCAGTTCCAGACTGGACCCTGCCCCCAGCTCTGCTTAGCCCTAGGGGGTCTTGGCTTCCTCTCCATATGTTAGACTGAAGCATGGCTTGGGCCCCTGTGGACAGCCAGGGGGCTGGATGAGGAGTGAAGGGGAGGCAAGGCTGAAATGCTGGACCATGTCTCCGGCTGTGCTGAGTGCTCTTGAGTTGGTGACACGACCCCTCTGTGCTTGGATGTGAGGTTCAGGAGGCTCATTCTGATGTCTTGGGCCTAGGCCTTGCCAGATGGGAATGGGGAAGGGGTAATTTATTACAGCAGCCTCAGGAGGTACCAAGAAGAGGTACATTTATCTCCAGGTTGCAAAATTAATACATGTTACAAAAATCTGTCCTGGGGAGCCCCAGCACCAACTTGCTAACGCCTGAGGCAGCAGGTAGAGAATGAGCTGTCACAGAAGTGCCTGTGTCTATATCCAGGAAAGGGGAGGGTGGCCAGAGGTGGCTTCCCAACTCTCCTTCTTGGGGGATCCCTTCTCTTAACAGCTATTGTGCTCTTCTTGGCACAGCCTTGGCCCATTTTTTCCTACTCTAAACCTAAATTCAAATCTCCTCTGTGTCCTTGAGTGAGGGACCTTCCCCACTCTGAGCCTTAGTCTCCTCCTCTGAAAAAGGGCCGTGTAATCAGAACCTACCTCATAGGATTGTTGAGGATTAAGTAAAATAATATATGGAGAGTGCTTAGCACCCTCCCTCTAATGTATTGATAGCCAAACTGTGGATAGGTGTGTGATTCTGATAGACTCACCTCCTGGAGGCCTCACTTTGCCCACCTGCAAAATAGGTCTAAGAATTGCACTGAACTCAGCACCACAACTCAGGGTTGTGATGCAGATTAAAAGAGATGGCATGTGTAATGCATACAGCTGGTGCCTGGTAATTGTCAGATCTATCATCCTCTTGCCTCTTTAGTCCCTTCTTCTGACAACCCCAACCCCCAGGCTGCTAACAAGTTAGGAAGGAGTCAGGAGTGATGTTGGAGAATTTAATTTCTAATTGATGACCTCCAGGATTGCCCCCCACCCCATCCCAGATGGGGGCCAACAGGGCTTTGCTGATTGTCACAGTTGAGGTGCCAGGACTCAGTTTGGGGGACCCCAGTTGGCCACCCCTGGCCAGGAGAGAGTGGCAGGTGTGGAGAAAGCTGGAGCAGCAGCAAGAAGGACATAGGTGGGTTTGCAGAAGATTGGGGCACAGTGGGGGCCACCTGGGCCCATCTGCCCACCTACCCTCATGGCCCCAGACCCCCTTCCTCCAGCCCCTGTCGGCCCTGAGGACTAGTAGACAGGCTACTAGGGGCTGGGGCCTCCCGATTAGGTCCCCAGGAGCCACCACCACCAGGGTCGACGGTTTCCAGTCGCAAGGCAGGCAGCAAGCCCAGGCTTCGAGGCACAGATGGTGGGAAGGCCCAAGGACCAGGCAGCCCAGAGGGCCCCTCCTCTCTACTGCCCCGGCTGCCACCATCATTGCCCTTGTCAGGAGCCACCCGGGGCAGGCAGCGGCTCTGGGGTGAGGGGCTGCGGCTGGCACCACGGCGTTCACGGGATGAAGGCCGCAGGGCAAGGCCAGGGAAGCGGGCCAGGCCTGGGCTGCGGCTACGGTGTCTCTTGGACTTGCCAGGGCTGGGGCTGCGGGACTTGGGTGCAAGCAGCTCCAGGGTACTGTCATCTTCATCCTCTGAGCTGGCACTTGAGCTATCTGTGCTGCTGCTGGCCAACTCCGAGGTAGGCAGCGAGATCTGGGGGGAAGGCTGGTTACTGGGGTGCCCCACTCCCCGACTAGCCACTGAAGGCATCTTTGAACCACTCCAACCCTGCCCACTGACAGACCCAAGAAGGTCAGGTTACTTGTAGGAGATTATGGAGCAGAATGTAGAGGCTGTGACATTTGAAAAGGGTCTTTTAGCACCCCCGACCCCGCGATCTGACTACTCACCTGGAAGGGCTCAGTGACACCGATGAGGATGCTGTGTGTGTGGCTGTAATAGCCCAGTATGAAATCTCCATGGCCCTTGGGCAATGACTCCTCACTGAAGGTCACCTGATGGGCCCAGGGCATAGGCTCAGGTTAGGGTCAAGGAGGCAGCTTCAAGGACTGTCCAAGCCACGTCCCGAGACCCAAAGGCAACGGGGGACTCCTCCCACTCTCTGCTTCCCCTTCAGTACCTGGTAGATGTTCCCATCCACATCCTCGTGTTTGGCCCAGACATAAGCTACGTAGTCCTTGCAGTGGCGGAAACCTACCTGGGGTGAGAGGATTCAGGGTTGTGTCTCCTATCATGTGACTGCAACCCCCCCCCCCCCCCCCCGCCAGTGTAGGAGCAAACTCCAGAGAAGCCAGTGATCCCCCTGAGCGCCCGGCTGCTCCTCCAGGTCCTCCCTTCCCAGAGTCCCTGACCATCCCTGCCCTTCTCACCCGGTACAAGCCAATCCAGTCCCAGGAGCTGCGGGCGAACACAGTCTCGATGCGGTACCTCACCACGGCCTGCTCGGGCCGCACCCACTCATCAGCCACCTCCAGCCGCACTAGTGGCACGTCGTCCCTGTAAGCAAACTGCCCAGGGGTAGGGGCAACATCGGGGGACACCCTCTAAGTATCCTATACACCTAGGGCCCTTGGGTCTGAGTCAGCAAAGGGCCTTTGAAACCACCTTGCAGATTGAGAAACCAAGGCAGAACAGGTCTAGGGTAAATGCCAGGCTTCCCACATCCCACCTCAGGGCTCTTACGCCCAGAGCCTCCTTGGGCAGTGAGAACACAGCCTGGAGGTGAATAGTGTAGCCCTGGTTCTGTCATTCCTCTGCTGCTGTCCCTCAGGGAAGGACCCAGATGGTGTGTCAGGCTCAAGCTTTTGTCTGCTCCTCTGTTCATTGGGTTTCAGGTTTCCCTCCCTCCTCAGGTTTTGAGCCAGGCTGTTCCAGAAGAAACCGGCACATCCTCTTCCTGTCCTGAGGCTCCTAACAGCAGGTGTGCCCGGTGGCCTCTTGGAAATGATCTCCAGAGCCTTGTCAGGTCAAGGTCACTAAGTCTCGTTTTGATTGTGTTGCTTTCATGAAGAGACTCAAGTTTTCTGAGACTCAGTTTCCCCTCAGTAAAACAAGGAGGAGAATTTGGTATCTCAGGGCCAAAAAGGCATTCAAAGGGGTGACAGCCAAAGGGCCTGGCATGTAGTAGGTGCTCGACAGTTTAACGTTCTGCAAGGGTCAGAGTCCTTGATAAGGAGGGAAGGTCAGGGTAGGTTACCCAAAAGGAGTGGTTCCCAAGGTGAGGCCCCTGACTGAGGGTTAAATCTCACACCCAAGTCTTTTACCAAAGGTCATGGAAGGCCAGACTTGGGCAGATTTCCATTCTCAACTGAGGATATTGGCCAATGTCCCACTGACTGACCACATGACAAAGTTACCAGCGAAAACATTCTCTGGGCTGCAGGGCTCTCTCTTATCAGATCAAGGGAATCAGAGAGCCCAGAGTTGGGTTTCAGGACTAGAAAGATGGGATCTACCTTCCCTCACTGCTGAGCATATGTGCGGCTTGGGGAACATGCCTACCCTACTGGGGGCCTCAGTTTTCCCTGAGAAAAACAGAGTGTTGGGCTACATAGTCTCTCAGGTCTGGTTCTGACATTCTAGCATTTCTGTTTTTTACTTTGCCAACAAGAGACCTCAACCTTAAACGCAATGCTAAATTACAGTAATCCCTTACAATTTAGCTTTGTATTTTTCATATCTCTACTCCTCCTCCCCATGACTACCTCATTCATGGTGCCTGGCACACGGCAAATGGTAAATAAATAATAAATAAATATGGGGTTTGAATAAATATTTTGATTTTTCTGGTCTTATTCTATACTATATAATGTGAATTTTAACAAATGTTGTCCTAATCCTTTCTCAGAAGAACAGAGCTAGGGATTTGTGGGGAAGGTATAGGACTCTGAAGACTAGCTTGGGTTCAAATCCTAATTCTTCTGTTCAGCAGCATGTGATGCTGTGTCTCTGAGCCTTGGTTTCTGCATCTGAAAATAGAGATCATAACCCACCCCTACTCTGCTACAATGAATGGATGCTGCTGAGGGCAGGCTTTGCCCTCATCAAGGGGTTACTGGTGGGCCATGGGATGCTGAGCTGAATCTGGGGACGTCATGACAGGAGGATGAGGCTGGGACTCACCTGCAGGACAAACTGGGCGGCCACGGGCTTATGGTCACTGACAGTGTATTCCATGTGGCTGCGGTAGCTGTGCTGGGTCACCTGGAGCCGATGGCTTTCCCGTCCTGAGGGGCTGGGACCCACTCCTGGAGCCTTGACCTTCCACAGGATACGGTCTGTCCAGGCTGGCTTCCGCTTCTTGGCACTGAAGTGGGCAGGGGTGACCCAAGTTTCAGGGGCTAGGGTTTGAGGCACAGCCCCCAGCTTTGCTTCTTGCCAATCCTCTTCCCTTTCTTCCCTATCCAGAAGACTTCAGCCCATGTGTCCACCTCATCCCAGTGCTGAGCTTACCTGGTGTCATATTTGTTAGTACCCACATCAAATTTGAAGGTGGGCGCAAAGTTGAGGGGCCCCTCCTGGAAGCCCTTCAGGATGGGCCAGGTGCTCTTGGCCATGTTGAGCTGTGAAGGTCCAAAAGGGTAGAATTGGACAATGGCTTGGACAGGGCAAGTGAAGGGAAGAGCCAGAGCCTAGTATACAAAGGTGTGCTGGTCATGCTCCGTGTGCTTGGTGTTTAGGGTGCGGGCTGGGATTCTGCACCTGGTCCTTCTCCCAGAGCTGGTGGAGCTGGTCGCTGTCAATGGCAAACTTGACGAAGTGCAGGTCATAGCTCTCGATGCGGAAGTTGAGGTCCCCAAACCAGAACACGAGGCTGTTCCGGGGTGGGAGTCATCAAGGTCCACGGGATGAAAGCCCAACCCAGATCCTTCACCTCTACCTAACCAACAGCACTGGATGACCCTAGTAATGACGCAATGGGTGGAGTGGGTGGCAGCAGATTCTCCGCCTGCCAAAGAACAGCAGGGGCATAAATCTAGAATAATGTTAGGTTGGACCCTAAGCAAGGCCCTGCCCCTCAACAAAACTCCACCCCGCAGGCTCTGGCCCCATCAAACTTAAATTCGTGTTCCTAGATGAAGTTTGAGGGTACCCGTCATAGGATCATAGGATCTGCCTCTCCCCACAAGGCCCACCCAGGCTGGTACAGGTTCCTGTGGTCAAGTATTTGGGACTCCGCTCTCTGAGGCCTACCTCTCCTTCACTAGCCTCCCCACCCCCCCACGCTCAATTTGGCCCCGGCCACAGCCCATACTCATGATCCAGGATGCCGTGTGCCCCAGGCCCCGGGAACTGCTGGAGGCTAAGGATGGTCTGGAAGTTGTCCTTGCGCTGCTCTGCTTTGTCCATGTGTGCAGGCAAGTGGCAGTTCAAGAAGCAGAGCATGTGCCCGAAGGCGGCCAGTCGCACACTCACTCCACCCTTGTTGCCCTTGGGAGACAAAGTTGGTCGAGAGTCAAGGGTGGGGCCTTGGCAAGTAGGTGAGGCACTGGGCGGGGCATCGAGAGGGGCGAGGCCAGCCCGCAGGTGGACAAGGCTTAGAGCAGGTGGGTTCTAGGAGGGGAGCACTGGATGGGGCAGGGACAGGAAGGGGGCTTGGTCTAGAAAATGGTGTGGGGTGTGGGCCGGCGTTGGGGAGAGGAAGGCCTCAGAGTCGGGGGTGGAGACAGAGAGGGGACCTTGCCAGTGTGTGGGGGACCAGAGGACTAATCTATAGACCCCTCTGGGGCTGCTCCCATGCTCACCCAATAGCCACCCAGGCCAGTGCGCGTGCAGTCCGTCTGCACGTCCCTCAGGAAGGGCAGATGGTAGTACTTGGCGAACAGCAGCAGGATGACACCCTGCATCCGCACGGTGCTCACCTGCGGCAGGAGGTGACCTGGTTGAGAGCTGGACACAACCCCCCCTCCCTCCGCCCCGCTGTGCGCTTTCCCCCAGTCTTTCAGAACTCCCATTTCGCAGACCTGGCCAGAGGCCCAGCAGGCCCCACAGTGAGTCAAGGCAGAGCTAGGGCCAGGGATCCAGGGGTCTCCACCCTTCCGGGGCTGAGGGAGACATTACCAGCACGAAGTTGAAGGGTGCCAGTGCGTCCATGAAGAGCTCGCTCCACTGGTCTGTGAAGAGCGCGTCCTTGAGCCGCTTGTTGATCATGGAGTTGACTTCCTGCAATCTGGGAGTCGAGGTGGGGGTGAAGCGGCTGTCAGGTTGGGGGTGCCCTAGAAGCCCCTCCCGTGGGCAAGGGTCTGGGAGGCACAAGGGGTTCCTGAGCAGGGTCCACATGCCCGGCCCCCTCACCCTATGGCAATCATGTCTGCCCCATCACTGTCATCGCCACTGCTGCCCAGGTGGAGGAGGGATGTGACGTCATCAGGGGGCATGGCAGTGCCCACGTTCCATGTGACCACAGTGATCCTGGGGGGGGTAGAGAAGGGGTTACCACTGGGCACCACTCCCTCATCCTTGGCCTCCCTCCCACAAGGATCTTTCTGGGGGAAATAAACTGATGCAGGTGTGGGTGTAAGCTCTCAGGAGAAGGACAGTGGGCCCAGCCAATATTCTTCCTACCAGACTCTCCCTGGGGAAAGCCATTGAGGCAGAGGTGGGCAAGTCCCTTAGGAGGAGATGTTGTCTCCTGAGGGTTCCAGAGTAGGCCCAGTACCTCCCAAAGAATCCTCCTCAGGGAAGTAAACTGGGGCAGTGTAGGGTAAGCCACCCTGGAAGGACGGCTAACTTCACAGCTCAAGCCCCACTTTCTTGAGAGAAGGCCCCCTCACCAGAAGCCAGGGTCGCTCTTGCAGGTAGGCTGAGCTGACCAAGAGGATGATGAGGTGGAGGTAGAAGGGGAGGTGGTGACTGGAGCTGGAGTTTCTCGATGCTGAAGGCTGGGGCTCAAGTGCCCACTATGCCCCACACCCTGGCTGCCAGGCCTGGGGAGGGCTGTCTCAGGGGCCGGGGGGACACAGGGGGAGCGGTTGGGGGAGCGACTGGGGGAACGGCTGGGAGACCGGGGTGGCTTGGGTAGAGGTGGGGGCACAGTCTGGGCCGAGGAGGACCCTGGCCGGAAGGTGGGGGACAGAAGTCCTGGGGAACGGGTGGCAGGCTCTGGAGGGCCCTGGCCCACATCCAGGGGTAGCGTCTGGGGTGGCCGGGGCAGGACAGGATCCTCAGGGCTGCTACGGGGGGCCTCAGGCCGGGCTCTGAATGAGGGGGAGATCCGGGGGTCTGGGGGGCTTTGGATCAAGGATGTGGAGCCTGTGGGACCAGAGGCCGGAGCTGAAGGCTGCAGATGCGCTTCAGAAGAGGGGAGAGGTTTAGGAGCTGGGGCAGCCTTCTGTTTAGCTGGCGTCTGTCCCACAGAGGTCGAGGCTGAGGTCACAGAAGCTGGAGCCAGGGCCTGTTCTTGAGAGGACGACAAGACTGGACTGGGCACTGGGGAAGAGTTGGAGGGGGGCTGTGAGTGTTGCTCCTCAGATGCCAGGGCCAGGCTCAGGCCTGAGGCAGCCAGTGCTGGCTTGGGTCCCACGGAGGCAGGTGGCACCTGCTTCTGGTCCCTGGATGTTGGAGACAGCCTGGGCCGCAGGGTGGCTGGGGGAGGCCTCGGCCCCGCTGAGGCAGATATCACTAGCTGCCCCAGGGATGTCGGAGCCAGGACCGAGCCTGAGGTCACCGCAGGAGGCTTTGGCCCAGCCGAGGCAGACACGACTAACTGGCCCACAGATGTTGGAGCCAGGCTGGAGCTGCGGCGGGCAGGAGCTGTCTTCTGTCCTCCGGGGGTAGACAGCGGAGCCAGGATGGGTCGGGGAGATGCCAGAGCCAACCTGGGCCCCTCTGTGGAAGGTGGCACAGCCGCTCGCGGCCCCACGGCTGCTAGGGCCAATCTCGGTTCTGAGGGTGCCGGGGCTGCATTCTTCGACGGGAGTTGAAAACTTGAGTCCACCTGGAAGAAGACCAGTCAAAGACTCAGGGTAACCCTAACCGGGGGCTCGGGCCCCGGCTTCCATGGAGACCCCAGCATACTCCGGCACATCTTTGCAAGGAAGTTCTTCCTAATTTCTCACTTCAATCCATTCTGTTGCAAATCAGCTTCTCTTTTGGAGGAAACAGGAGACAGAACCTTATCTCCCTCTCTCAAGTCTGACACCTCTCACAGATGGGGAAACTAAGACCCCCAACTCAAACGAGGCAGCGTGTGAGCCAAACCCGAGGTTTCTTCCCTTGCCTTCCTGGCTGACTGACGCCCACTCCCTGGTCGCGCTGGAGGGCTGGGTGTCTGGAGTCAGGTTCCCTGGGCAGCTCTCCCTGCATTCCCTCCTGCTCCCCTGGCTAAGGGCTACCGACCTAACACCCCGGATCTGCCCTCTCTGGACACCTTGGGTCTAGCCTATTAAATTTCCCTCCTTTCCTCCATAGTTCCTCCAGGAACCCTCAGCTTTGTCCCTGTCAAGGATCCCAAACTCCTTGGCCACAGTCCTCCCTGTCCTCCTCACCCATTCCCAGAGTTCCATATAGAAGCAAGAGCCTAGGGCTAAGACTAGCCATGTCAATTCTAAGCCCAGCTCTCTGTCACCTTAGACAAGCACCTCTCTGCCCAGGGGCTCAGTTTTCATCTGTAAAATGATGGAATCCTGAGAAGCCTTGGTCTCATATTCTGTGCGTTTATGAGCCGAACATTTTCTAGGATTCCATTTGAACCCCATGGAATAGTCTGTCCTCATCAAGTGTGATTCTAACATTCTCTGTAAGTCCAGGATCCTGGCAGATCCTGGCACTGCACTTCTCTGTGCCCAATTGTCCCCTCTCCCCTGTGTCCCTCACCTTTGAGGACAGACAAGCAGGTATCCTCTTTTTGTCCGGCAGGTGGAGTGGGGGCAGGTGGAGTGGGGGAACGTGAGGCCCTGCAGGGACTTCCTCTCTCTTTCCCATCTGTCCTCTGTTTCTGATGCCCCTATCTCCAGAAGACGGGATAAAATGTCCTTTGCCAGGGAGGGCAGAAGGTTTACACTCGCCCTGAGGTGGCCCCATCCTTGCCTCCAGACATGCAGCTCTGTCTGTGTCCCGTGTCCTTCTCGGTTCAGAGAATCTGAAACTCTGCCTCCACCTTCCTCCCCAAACTTAGCTCTTTGAGACTGCATTTTAGGCTTCCTCCTCGGCTCCAAGTGTCCCCCCAACCACCACACCACCTCCAGCACTAGCAACTTAGACATCCCAGATGTCACCATTTTAGTTTTCAGGAACAAGCCTCCTCATTTTGCATTGGTTCAGAGAGGACAAGCAACTTGCCCAAGGTCACACAGCAAAGCTGGAGCACAGCTGGATCCCCTGACACCCAGTCCAGGGCTCGCTGGGGGCTCCCGGAGATGGCCAACTCCATCTCTCTCTGGTGTCCCATCACTGCCCCCTCAGCCCCCAGAGTGCCCTGTTTGCCTAGCCCCTGCTCGGTGGGTAGAGGAGAGTGCCAGCCCCTCAGCCAGGGGCACCAGGGTGCCTGCCGTGTGTGGGGGTGTGTGGGACCAAGGATCAGGGGTGGGGTGCTAGGTTTTAGGGGTCTTACCTTGGAGGGTGCCCCAGTTTGGGAAACCCCATGGGGCACAGGCACGGGCAGGGGACCTAGGCCAGCCCGGGTCCCTGGCCTCCTACTGCCACTGCTGCTCTGGCCCTCCATGTCTGCAGCCCCTAGCAGCCCGGGCTCCCTGGGCTCCGGCTCTAGCTCCTCCGCTCCCGGGAACCAGTGATGTCATCAGCCGTTTCAACCTGCTGAGAATTTAAAGACACAGGCACCTACTTCCCAGCCTAGAGGTGGCCAAGGCAAGGTGGCCTGCACTCTGGGAGCCCTTCAGGCTGACTGCTGAGGCTGAAATGGCCGTGGGGCAGGGTGGAGAGTGTGCCCATTGGCCTGGCTTGGGGCCCGACCAGCAACATGGAGGAGGCTGGCTGTCTGTCCCCACCTTCCTGCCAGTAGGCCTGGTGGGTTCTCACTCGAGGGTGGGGTATTGACACACCTGACAGGTAAGGTAGAGACAGGTAGCCCGGAGGTCAGCACCCTCTCCAAGGCCACAGAGACACCTAAGTCCCTGCCATGATCCTGGGAGCTTGACTCCCTGCCAGCCCAGGGCTTGCTTTGCCCTCACCTTTGCCCCATTTCTGGGCCTTGGTGCCAGCCCCCCTGCCTGCTCTATCCTTCCCATCGGAGAACCAGACACTCAGGCTCCAACTGCTGGAGCCTCAGCACCGCCCCTGCTATTCTACACACACCTGGCCATCTGCCCTGGATGTCTCCACAGCCCAGCCCCTCTCACCTTTCCTCTTTCCAGTATGCACTGGATGTGGTTTGCTAGAGGGACTCGCTCAAGGTCACCCAGCAAGGTGGGGAGATCTTAAGAGCTACAGTGAGGGGAGCTTTCTCAGTAACCCAAGACCCATGGGAGCCAATTGGGGTGTCTAGGGGAAGGGAACTAAGGTGGAGAAAGGCCCAGCAGTAGAGGAATAGACTGGCAGGAAGGTCAAAAACAGGCCTGGGAAACTTCAATGGCCAGGACCCAGCACAGGGTCCAGGGAAATGTTTGCTGAATGAACGGATGACTCAGTCAGGGAGTAAGGAAAGTGAATGAGTGACAGGGCTCAGATGTGGCCAGGGATGGCTGTGGGCCCTCTGCTTCTGCTTTCTTCTCTCTCTTACTCTTATCTGCTAAGAGATCCTGATTTCTCCAGAATTGTTGGATTGCTTTGAGAGGAATGATCACACTTAGTTTAGCCAGGAAATGTCCAGAGTTTTGTACCCAGGGCTCTTGGGTGGTCCACAGTCATTCTGTATCCTCATGGGCCTGTGTTGTCCCCTGTATGAAAATTGCATGGACAGATGCCTCATCCCCTTCTCCTGGATGGGCTTCCTACCTTTGCTTGACTATCTCTGGTTCTAGTCTGTGTTCCCTGGCCAGTGACTCTGTGAGGTTGGAATTTGTAGGGGCAGAGACCCAGGCCATCTTAGGGCTCTGGAGTAGGAAGGATTTGGGGTGATGAAGGATGGTGGAAGTGATGAGTGGTTACAGGGGAGGTGATTATAGTGGAGATAACGACCTATGTAATTATGATCATGGAAATGGAGGAGTGACACTGATGATGGAGGTGGTGGTGATGGTTCAGATAAGTGGAGGTAGTGGAGGTGATGACAAAATTACAGATATTGGGGATGGTCGAGATAGCAGAATGAAGGGATGGTGGTAATGGTGATGAAGGTGATAGTAACGGAGGAGGAGAGATGGGAGTGGGGGAGCAGCAGGGATATTATGTTGATGGTGGAAGAGATGGTGGTGGAGCTGTAGGTGAACGTGGGGATGGTGGTGACAGAGGAGGTAAGAGTGGACATGGTGGTGGCACTCAGGTCCCCAGAGAGAGAAGGAAAATTTGGACTCACCCTCCCCAGTCCTCTGACTCCTATTACGTAGATGAGAAACTCCCCTGAGTACTAGCCTCTAATGCAATCCTGGAAGTTAGTTGGGGGAGCACAGATCCCGGTTCCTAGGGTCTGTTGTAGGGTTCAGCCATCCAGAGCTCAGACAGGGGCATGCTGTCCTTTGGAAGCCAGGCAAATGTCATGCAAATGAGTGTGCAGAGGGTTCCTGCACACTGCTGGCAGCGCAGGATTTCCCATCATCTTCCCTCCCTGAAGTCAGATCCCATGGGACAGTCCCCCCAAGAGTACTTTGTTTCTGGCCCTGCCACTGACTTACATGGGGAGGTCACTCAGATTCCTGATTTGTGTAAGGAAGATAAAAACAGTAGATACCCCCTAAGGTTGCTGTGAAGGTTCAACAAGATGACATATATGAAGTGTTTAGCACAGAGCCTGGCACAAGCAAGCTCTCGGTGAGGGCAGCTGCTCTGGAGTTACCGTCACCAGTGCCATCAGCATCATCATCTGCTCCAACCTGCCCATTTGGTGGATGCTGAAACTGAGGCCCAGTGTTAGTTTCGTTCCTTGAGGGGAAGGGACAGGAGCTCTGAGACCCAGACATGGCTTTGCCAGGGGAAGGGGGTGGAGGGCGGACCCTGGCTGAGAAGGGAGCAGGGTAAGAGCTATATTTGAGCTCCTGGTGTGATGACTAAGGAGGTTGATAACAGGCTCTGGGGCTCTGGGTGGCAGGCTGGGGGCAGCTGCCAGGGAGAACCGCCCCCCTGGAGACGGCTGTCTCCAAAGGCCCCTCCTGCTTCCCTCCTTTCCCTCACTCCAGGGAGTAAGGGGGTGGTGTACTGAGGCAGAAGGTACATCTGGTCCAACCCCCCTCTTGGAAACTCTTAGTACTACCCTTCAGGCTGTTTAGGTCAGGAATAGGAAAGGAGGGAGCTGATGATTGACAAATTATCTTACTTACTCTCCATAGTAACCCTGGGAGGTTGGTAAGACATCCCCATTCGATGGAGGAAGAAACTGAGCTTTAGGGATTACACAGCCAGTAGGGGACAGAGCATGGGGTTCCCAAGGAGACAGTGGATAATTCTCCCCCATAGAAGTGACCATTGAACTCCTCCGAAGGAGAGTCAGTGTTGCCAAATTGGAAAAAAGAGGAGAGGGAGAGAGAGGGAGAGAGAAATGCCCTGGGCAGCAGAGGGAGGAGCAGGGGCAAAAGAATGGAGTCCAGGCTGTGGCTGATGCAGAATCTGGGTATGTGTCCTCATGTCCTTTGGCTCAGAGTAAATTCATCATAAACAGGGAAGAGAGAGAGACTTTTCTTTCCTCCTCCTCCTCTTCCTTGAGCCATCTCCTGGGGGCACCTGAGAATAATAATGGTACAGAAGGGTCTGTCCTCCTTCCTTTGGCTCCCTGATCAACCTGGCCCAGGCCCACTGTGAAGGAGGTCACACTGGGGCCTCTAGCTGATAAATCTCTTGAGATGTAGAGTGTGCCACAGGGTACTGTAGGGAGGTAGAAGAGGTAAGCATTCAGGAGGGCTTCCCTGAGGCGGAAGCATTCAGGGCACAGAGGAACATTTCTCCTCCCTTCACTCCAGGGTTCCTTATTGATACTGAGTACCACATGTTATGTCATTGTCTCCTCATTTTCCCCCTCTGGGGCAGGTGTCATCCTCACCTCCCATCCTGCCCTGCAGGAAATGGGTTCAAAGAGGAGTGACTTTCCCAAGGTCACACAGCTGGAGCTGAGCTCAGACATCCCTCCTCCCTCTCGACAGCTCCCCCTCCTCCCAGGCAGCCCAGCACCCGCTGTCAGCTGCTCTGAAGTGAGCAGCTATTTTTATTCTGGTGCGAGGGGATCTTGGGCAGCAGAGCCATGTAGGTTAGAAGGCTCTAGGACACCGGCTTCAGCAGGAAAGAGGAGGCTTAGTGCAAGAATGGAAGCTTGCCTGGGGGCTCTCATTTCCTGCCTACCAACCTGCCCTGTATGTATCATGTATCCAGAAATTGCTTTTCTGGAGCTCAGAACAGAGCATAGCACCAGATTAAACCCTGGCCCTGATCCCAGATCCAATTTGAGCCCTAATTTTGGTGTTAACTGAGCCCTGATCTCATGCCAAGATTGACCCTATACTATACCCTCACTGTAGCCTTAGATGGAGCCCTGAATCTACCCATGGACTGAGCCTGATCCAAGCCTGACTATGGCTGATCCCAACTTGAGACCTTGATTCTGGACCCAGATTGAGCCCTGATGCTCATCTAAGACTGAGCCATAGTCATAGACTGAATTCTAACCCCAGTCCAGACTAACCCTTGATTTTAGACTGAACCCCAACCCCAGGTCTAGAGAACTCCAAGTTTAGTCATTAACTAAATCCTGAAACTGGTGGCAGATTGGGCTATGATTTTGGTCACAGACTGAGGTCCAAGCCCAATTATTGACTGAGCCCTGATCTGACTCCAGCTCCAGACTCGGTTCTAAATCTGGCTTTAAGCCAAGGACTGACCCTGACCCTGAGCCTGACCCCATTACAGACTAAACCCCAAACATAGCCCCATCTGAGGAAGCCTGCTAGCCTAGATTATAAAATGCCACATAAGGGCATGGATTACAAGCAAAGATCTGTTCTGGGACATCCTCAGCCTCCCATGGGAGCTGATGCCAGAATGTTCCCGGTACTGTTGTGGCCAGTGTCTCTACCACTGGTTCCACTGGCTGGCTAGTCAACCCTCAGCAGCCCGGGCTGTGGCCCCTCTAGGCCACAGCATCTAGGTTAATGCAATGAGAGTGGTTTGGTGGCATCTGTCCAGTGAACAACGTGGGCCCGTGAGGCACTGAGGTTTGGCTCTGTCAGCAGGAAAGCCACAGGCTCCATGGGGCCTCTGGCTTCAGCCACTCTGAGGCTCTTGCTGGGGTATGGGCTAAGGTTGAGGGAATCCATGACATTTGTCCCATTATTTTTGTAAACAAGGTTTACTGTTTGTATTTAGGTAATACGTAGTTATTTTAGAAAATACAGAAAAAAATATAAAGGAGAAAAAATTCACCCTATAATTTTGTCTACCAAGAGATGACCATTTTTACTTCTTGAGTTGTTTCCTTCCAGATTTTATTTGGTCTAGGCAGATATATCTATATCTTTATAGTTTATAAAATTGGTTGGCTACTCTGTTGATGCTACAACATCTGTTGCAGCCCATATCCTTGATAGGCTTCTGGAATGACTCCCAACTGGTTAAACCAATGAGCAATTTCCATTCCCCTAGTCACATGATTGGATAATGGATTGACTAGTGAGATACACAGAGACTTTTGCAAAAGAAATCTTGCTTTCTTTCCTGAGAAGGTTACCAAAAAAGATCATTTCCCCTTCACTAGATATAAATGATGAAGTCTGTGGTCCTTGTTACTATTGACAGCCATCTTGACACGGTGTAGGTAATTGGCCTCATGACAAGCTGTCACTATGGAAGGCAGAATGGAGAGAGATCAGGTCTTGGTGCCTTTATCAACTAGATCAAGCCTCACCTGAAACCCTTTTGCTGACTTTTTTGTTGTTTGAGCCAACAGATTTTCTTTATTGTTTAAGCCAGTTTAACTTTGGGTTTCTGTGATTTGCAGCCCAGAACATC
Organism: Canis aureus; assembly: GCF_053574225.1. Lineage (NCBI taxonomy): Eukaryota > Metazoa > Chordata > Mammalia > Carnivora > Canidae > Canis > Canis aureus. Next base: position 27,677,733 of record NC_135637.1, on the reverse strand, counting down.
AGAACTCCCAAACAGCTATTACTGTTTTACAGCTTACATTTTTTTTCAATACCATAACCATGAACATTCTCCATGTTGTTCAACCCTATGCTGCATCGTTTAAAACAATTGCATGATTTTCTATCCTAGGGCGGTACCATCATTTATTTAACTAATTCCCTGAGGTGACATACTTAGGTTGTGTCTCCAGTTTCACCATTATAAACAGTGGAGTTTTTTTTTTTTTTTTTTTAAGATTTATTTATTTATTCATGATAGACAGAGAGAGGCAGAAACACAGTAGGAGGGAGAAGCAGGCTCCATGCCAGGAGCCCGATGCGGGACTTGATTCCGGGTCTCCAGGATCAGGTCCTGGGCCAAAGGCAGGTGCCAAACCGCTGAGCCACCCAGGGATCCCTGTTTTTTTTTTTTTTTTTTTTTTAATACATATGTCAATAGTCTGGACAAAACCAGTTATATTTACAGTACCCTAATGTAGTTACAGAAAATGGGTATTAAATAACAACTCTGGGCACCTGGGTGGCTCAGTGGCTGAGTGTCTCTGCCTTTGGCTCAGGTTGTGATCCTAGGATCCTGGGATCGAGTCCAGCATCAGGTTTCGTGCAGAGAGCCTGCTTCTCTCCCTCTGTCTGTGTCTCTGCCTCTCTGCCTCTGTCTCCCATAAATAAATAAATAAATAAATAAATAAATAAATAAATAAATAAAATCTTGAAAAAATAAACAACTCTAAGCCCATTATTATTATACCTTTACAATCAAATCAATGAATGTGAGGTAGCAGGATATAAGCAAAGAGCTCTGTGCAAACCTGACTTAATCCATTAGGCTTAGTGTTGAGGTCCCATGATAACTTTTAGAGGTTCTGAACATGCTTTAATATTAATTTCTTTTAAAATTGAAAGAAAACCCCCAAACATATAATAATGAATCCAGCCAGGATTATATTCACTTAAAAAAAAATTAAAGCAAAAAAAAAAAAAAAAAATTAAAGCAGTTGTAAAATGCAATTTTTAATACATATGTTTGTTTAATAGGGAGAAAAGGCCCAGGAGGGCAAAAATGCCTAAGAGTCCATTAAAACTGTAATGCAGCTTTGGCTCGATGTGGAGAGGGATTCTGATTCCCAGTCCAGATTCAACAACAAAGAGCACTGTGATCAATTTGCCGTACCTGCCCCAGGCTTAAAGAGGGGAGGTGGCGTCCTTATCTAGCCATCTTTGGTTTGATGAGATGAGCACAGGGATGTTTCAGGTTCAGTTCCCACGTCCACAACGTCTACCTTTCTGAGCCTGTTTCTCAACTTGCAAAAGGGAGTTCACGGGGCCTCTATGAGGTAAGAAATGAAATCCTGAAAGCTAACCGTGCCCAGTACTGTTCCAAAGGGCTTTAGGTGTATTAACCCTCTTATTCTCCCAGCCCCTACAGAGTACGTAATATTCCACATTCCTCCGTAATGTGTGTTCCAGGGATTTGAAACCCAGATCGGAATTTCAACCAAGCAAAGAAAAGGCACAAACAAGAATTATCCAAGCCTCAGTTTCCTCTTCAAGCCTCGCGGTCGGCCCAGGCACTCCGGTGTCCGTCCGCATCCCTCCCGCGCCCCCTACCGGCGCGAGTGGGCACCACCTGGCCGCATCCCGCCACAGCGGCTGCGCTCCCGTCCGCAGGAGGAGCGCGGACACTCTTTCGGGGCTAGAAAAATAAAGGCCTCGGGGCCAGAGAAGATCTTGAGCCGGAGAAGGTTCCGAACCTCTCCGGAAGAGAGCTGAAGGCCCCAGCGCCGGCCCTGGGCGGACACCGACCTCGAGGGGCGTGGGCCCCGGCGGGGCGGGGCGGGGCGGGGGCGGGGCCAGCCGTGGACCCAGACGTGGCGCAGCGGCCAGGCGGCTCGCCTCCTGCTCCCCGATCGTCTGCGCCTCGGTCCCGATGCGCCTCCCGCTGCCTCCGCCGCCCCTGCTGCTGCTCCTCGCGGCACTCGCGGCCGCCGTCACCACCTTTCGGCCCGACTGGAACCGTCTGCACGGCCTGGCCCGCGCTCGGGTAGAGGTGAGTGCGCTGGTCCCTGGCTCAGGGACCCCTGCCCCAACCCTGTGGCCTCTTAGCTTTGGCATCACCGCTCACTTTGGCCCCGGGACCCTCCCGACTCCCACGTCCTTCTCGGGGCCGGGACCATCCCTCCCGCTCCCCAACCTCAGTACGCCCCAGCACCCACCGTGGAAGCCCGAGACACCACCGCTCTTGCGGCCTGGAAGCCTGAACTCCTCCCTAGTTTCCCATCCGGCTGGACAGCGGGCCCCCCAGACACGCTGGCCCTGTCCTTTAACTCTACTCCTGGCCTAAGACTCTTCCAAACCTGCCCCCTGGAGCCTAACTTTACATCCTCCCATCACTTCACTTTTTCCTGGAATTCCTCCCCCACCCCAGTTCCGGTTGGTCTCTCCCTTGCGGTCGGAGGGAAGACTTTCTGGGCGCTTGCCCCACCATGCAAAAGCCAACTGCATTACTAACACTCGCAGCAGGTCCCCATCCTCCTCTGTGGGAAAGTTACCCGTCAGAGTTCTCGTTTGGTTGTGTGACTTGAATCATCACAGATCCTCTATGGGCCTTAGTTTTGTCTGCCTGAAGGACGGGGAGGAGGCGAGGAGGACGAGAATAGGTGGCCCTGGAGTCTGGACTTCTGCTGGGAGGTGCCCTTCCCCTCTGGGAATGCCGGGTTGGGCCCACACACCCTCCCATGTTGGGGAAGCCACCAGATGGAGGCCCAGCTCTGCATGGGGCTAGGTAGGGACCAGATGGCAGGTATCTAACAGGGTCTCCACGGGCAATTATGAGCTGTTCTCTTCTGGCCTGCCTCCACCTTGAGGTTCTAGGGGCCAAAGTTCAGGCCCAGATCCCTACTGCCTGAGAGAAGTAGAATAATCATTTTTTTTGGGGGGGGGCATTGGGAGTAAGTCAACAGTCAGTAAGGTAGGCAGGCAAGAGCCCCAAGGCTGGTAAGTGCCTTTTAGGTCTTGCTCCTCTTTTCCCTGATCTCTGTAGGCCTCAGTTTTCCTATCTGTACAGAGTTCCCCCTTCTGCTCATAAGGGACCTCCATCTCCACACCTTGGGGACTGCTGTTCCAGGGGTAATTCACAGCCCCACCAAACTCTGGGAGGAGGGTGAAGTGGTCTTGAGAGTGTGGTTGGGCAGGTATGAAGGACTCCTGACCTACCCAATTTGTCCCCCTCCAGACCTGTGGGGGATGACAGCTGAATCGCCTAAAGGAGGTAAGTTTTGTATTGTTGTTTTTTTGGTTTTTTTAAAAGAGGGAGGTTGAGGGTAGGGGTGGGCAGAAGGAGAGGGGGAGAGAGTCTCAAGCAGGCTCCACACCCCGCTTAAAGCCTGACTCCAGGCTTGATCTCACAACCCTGAGATCATGACTTGATCCGACATCAAGAGTTGCTTAACAGACTGAGTGACCCAGGCACCTCTGAAGGAGGTAAGTTTGAAGGGGTCTCCAGCTCTGTCCCCACTGAGCCTCTTGGAGGATGAGTAACAGAGTCCTACAGACCCTGTCAAGAGTGTGCGGCCTCAGCAGGCTTCAGTTTCTCGTTGGTATCTGGAGGGAGTTGGGGTCTGATGCTCTGGTTCTTCCCCAGGTGAAGGCCTTTGTCACCCAGGACATCCCTTTATAGTATCCTTTTTCTGTTCTAGGGGAGGAAGAAGGGGTGGGGGATCTGGGAAAATCTCCTTCCACTTAACTTCACAGATAGAGATGACACATGGTTTTCATCTGACAAGTGGAACTGATTGATAGTGACCGTCCAGAGAATTCGTAGGTGGTAGGCATGAGAGATTGACTAGTGATGACTGCCACAGACACAGGAACTCCAACTTCCTCGAGTGTAAATGGGGATCCCTGCCCTACCTGGGCAAAAGGGGCGGTGCTGCTCACCTGCTGTACATAGGTGGGAGACCCCGCCTGCCTCAGGCCACCACTATCCACCTTAACAACTCCAGTCACAACCTGGTAATGAAACACCTCCCAGGGGCTGACCCAGAGCTCGTCCTCCTGGGCCACCACTACGAAGAACTGGAGGTGAGGCCTCGGCAGCCAGGCCGGGGTGGGGGCGGGGGGCGGGGGGCGGGAGGGGGGCGAGGCGAGGCGGGGCGCGCTGACCCCACCCCTCCTGCTTCAGCGAATCCCACTCAGCGAAATGACCCGGGAGGAGATCAATGAGCTGGTGCAGGAGCTCGGCTTCTACCGCAAGGCGGCGCCCGACGAATCTGTTCCCCCCGAGTACCTGCGGGCGCCCGCCAGGCCCGCAGAAGGCGCTCCGGACCGCGCTGATCTTTAAGGTCCGGGGACGCGGGCCCGCCTCCTCCTCCCCTGAGCCCTGGGGACAGAATGAAGCGCTCAGCGTCCCGGGAGCGTCTCCCTCGCTGAGGGCCGATGCCTCGTCCCAGAGCCGGCAGAGATGGAGGTGGGGGTTCTTCCTAACCCCCCTTTCTCCCATACCCAGCTCGATTAAATAAATCCTCTTCCGCCTTAACTGAGACTCGACTCCGTCCTTGCTGCGGGAGGGTGGGGAACAGGAGCCCCCCCCCCCATATGCCCGAGAGACCAGCATCCCCAAGTGCTTAGCCGCTGGAGTGGGTATTTTTGCACACCTTGCCAAGCTGCCCCCCCCCCCATTCGACACCCCCCAGAGAGGTAGAGAGGAGTCAGGATCGTTGAAAACCAATAATTTATCAAAACGCAGCGTGTGTATGCAGGGGAGGGTGTCGCGACAGACAGGGCAGCAGTGGGCAGGCGCACAGGGAGGGGATGGTGCCTGGATGGTGGGTGCAGCTTGCCGCAGGCGGGCCGTGCGCGCAGGGAGGCTACACATTCTTCCCGCGCAGGCGCAGCTCGTGGCGCCGCAGGTGGTTGTAGAGCGACTGCACATAGGTGAAGACGCACTTGGGGTCGGGCTTCTTGCCCATGATCATCATGTCCTCCACCTCCACCAGGGGCACGCAGTCCACCAGCATCCTGCAGGAAGGGGGTACCGGGGTGGTTGTCAGCACCGAGCCCGCCTCCTGCCGCCTGCAGCTACCCTCTCCCCGGAAGTCTTTTCACTGCTGGCAGCCTGCTGATCTTCCATAAACTCCAGATTCTTGATTGACTGACGGGGTAAAAGCCTTCCGGAAAGACAAGAAACCCCAGGCTCCACTCACCCAAGCCTAGAAACGTCACTATGGGGAGCCAGTCCAGGCAAGTGGAGGTCAAGATGGGAGAGGAGAGCCATGCCCCCCATTCCACTCTGGACAAGGTCCAGACTCCAGACCCCACCCATGTTCTCTTTGGAGGACTACCTCCTGCACACCCTCATTGCAGACTCCTGCTGGCAGGAGCCTCTGGGTTGGGCCATTGGATCCAGAGGGGCCTTACCAATGGGAAATCTTGCTCTGCAGCCAGGACCTGCCCCCAGTGAACCTCTGTGCCCTGGATTATCTCCCAGATGCCTGGCCTGGTACCTCCTGCAGAGAGGCCCAGGGGACAATCCTGCTACGTGAGATGGAGGACAGAGTGTGTGTGTGGGTATGTGTGTGGGGGGTAGTTCTTTAACCCTTACCACCTGCTTTGGGTAGAGCAGGGGAGGCAGATGAGGGTCTCAACCAATACAGACAGGCCCATCTACAACATGCTTAAGGATGGGGCTGCCCTTCTGTCCTCCAGAGTGCCAGATGTACTTTACAGAGAGGGAAACTGAGTCACAGAGCAGGAATCATGTTTCAAGCCCCATAGCCTAGCAGGTGCAGGGTTGGGCCTCCTGTGACTCAAGCACCCTAGCCCCGGGTGTTGATACCCACCTAGAGCCCCATCTTCCCTACTGCAGGGGCCATCTCCCCACTCTGGGGTGAATGGGCTGTGGCCTATTAAGCAATTGATAGTTCCAGAGCTCTAAAGCTGAAGTTTGCTCCTTGGCTCCATTTCCCCCTCCTGTCCCAAAGCAAGACCTCTTCTGCCTTGCTTCCTCCCATCAGTCCATGTTAACTGAATTCCTTTGGCAGGGAAGGTGCAAGGGCATGAATTGCTCCTATTGCCAACACACTAAGGGACCCACGACTACCTCCTCCCATCTTGTGCCTTCAAGGTCAAACCTGGGACAATGGTAGGGTTGGGGCCTACTCCCAGCTCACCTGGACTCCTTCATGGAAGAAGCTTGGGAGGCAGGAGATCTCTGTTTCAGCCCAGGCTAAACCCGTGATCAGCTGTATGTACTAGATAAAGCTCTCCCCTGTTCTGTGACTTAGTTTCTCCATCTTTAAAACAACAAATTCTCTGCCTCGTTTGAGACCTTGGGAGCACTTAGGATGAATGAAGGAGTTTCTGACTCTGTTGCTGATGTGCTATGTGTCCCTGAGGTCATCTCTGGATTCATTTCCCCAGCTATACTATGATGAAAAAGGCAGCCTCTCTCTGCAGCTTCTTCAAGTTGTGGCTATCTCCCCAGGGATCCTGGGCTCCCCAACGTGGAACTCCCTCCCATCTCTGGTGTCTTCCCTGGAGACCTTATAAAGCCATTGTTTACACTGGGGCTCACAGCTCAGGGCTCCAGCTGCCCCAGTGACAGGCCAAACACAGGGCAATTCGAGCAACAGCACGGCTGAGTCACACTTTCCAACTGGATCAGGGCCCCTCTCCCTCCAGGCCAGCCTGCTGGGCAGCAGCTCCTAAGTCCATATATGACCTGGAGACAGAACCAAGCCCATCCTCCCCTCACCTGTATGGCTTCTCTGGATATATGTGTACACATGTGGGCTGCCCACCATGTGGCTCCAAGCCCCAAGGGGCATCCGAGTGCACCACTAGCTCTGTCCCTGATTCACATTACTTTGGGCAATCCCCTTATACCCTCTGAGCTCTTGTCTTTCCTTCTCTCTACACAATGGTTGGGAAAAGTGATGCGATAAGGAACAGAGCCACTATGTGGGGAGCCTGGAATTCTAGTTTCTGGCCCTGTCTCTGACCTAAAACCTCCAGGACACTGAACCACCTTTCTCCTTCTCTGAGCAGCATTGTCTGGAATGGACAGTTAGCTCAGGACCTGAATTCTCTACTGTGGCCCTGAGGTGAGGTGACTAGAGAGAAAATGCCAGAGCTGGTTTAAAGATCCAGAAACATCTTCCTGTTAAACTGGCCCTGCTCTTGAGCTCTCTAATGAGTGTGATACCACCAATTCCCCAGTGCCCAAACCGGAGGCCTAGCAGACTTCCTTGAGCCTCCTTCTTTCTCCCCAACTGGATACATCAGGAAGCCTGTCCTACTTCTTATTAAGCTGCTCCAGCTATCTAGCCCATTCCTTCCCTCCTCATCCCTCATCCAATCCTTGCTCTAGAATGCTAACCGGACAACACATATTCCTTCTCTGTTTGGAAATCTTTTAGGACTCTTGTCCTCAGGAGAAAGTTCAAACTCCTGTGGCCCCTTTCTTCCCTTCATACCCAGACTAAACTTCTTTCCCTTGCTGGCTGTGCCATGCTCTCCATCTCTCTCGCCTGTAGCCATGTGCATAGGCTCATCCGTCCACCTGGGACTCCTTTTCCCTCCTTTAGCCTGAACTTGTTCAAATCCCAGCTAGGTTTGCATTTTCTTCAGATAGCTGTCCTGGACCTGCAGGCCGTGTCAGATGCCTCCTCTGGGGTTCCTTCCTGGGCTTGCTCCATCTCAGGCCTGCTCATGTAGGGTCATCACATGAGCAGGACCCTTTAGAAGAATGGTCTTGCTTGCTAGGCCCTGAACTACCAGAGGTGGGGCCACATCTGGCTCCTTCTGGTTCTTCTCAGGGTCCCATTGCGCCCCCCACCCCCTCCCAGGTCTCTCTCTGTGCCCCTCTGGTCAGATTCCAGCATACAGCGCAGGTGGGCGAGGCGGCGTTTCTCACCGTGGGGCTCCTGAGCAGGGGTTAGGACTTTTTGGTTTTTACCAGCCCCTTCTGGACCAGACAGCGGTAGAATTCCTGGATGTACGTGTACACGCACTTCCAGTCAGGCTCTCGAAGCCGCACCATGTCCTCTGTGTCCAGGAGCTGCGGGCAGTCCGCATGGGTCCTGGGGAGGGTAGGGGGCCGGGAAGGGGCAGGGAAGCAGGGCCCAGGAGGGGAAGAGGGGGAAGAGGCAGAGAAGAGAAAGGGGAGGAGAACAGAGAGACACACACATACACACACACACAAAGACAAGAGTTCAGTTACATTCTCAGTGCTGCAATCTGCCGGCCCTCCCCGCATGCCCCTTCCCCATCGTGGACGTGCCGCTCACTACCCGTCACTAATGGTGTGCGATGCAGACAGGGGTGGGGGGCCAGACCAGTCACAGGTGCAGAGAACTCTTGGGGCAAGCGGGAACGGGGTGGGGGCAATGGCGTTGGCACTGAGGTTGGAGAGGAGGGCTGTGCCCCAGGGAGGGGGGGTGAGGGAGGCGTGAGAGGAGGTGGGGGAGGGGGAGGAGGAAGAAATCTGGGGGGACCAGAAACAGAAAAGGAGAAAAGGAAAGACAGATGGAGGGTGCTGAGGGTGAGGTGAGCAGACAGGGTAACGATTCCAAAGTGGAGGGCTTGCTGATGTCCTATATAAGCCTCTGGCAACACCTATATAGGCTGGGCGGGCACGGTGCCCGGGCCAGGAGCCTCCTTTTGGAATCTCCAGCCGGGATCCCGTGGGAGCAGGAAGCTCTGATGATAGGGAGGAGAGCAGAACAGAGAAAGGCAGAGAGAAAGATAGAGAGAGAGAGAGAGAGGAGGGAGGAGGGGGCAGAGGGAGGATGGAGGATATGGACAGGGCCACCTGGTGGGCCTTGGCCCGGGCTGGTAGGCGGGCGGGCGGCTCCTTCGTTCCGGCGGGCACCTGGCACGCTCAGCAGCGGGTGGGCAGGGTGGAGAGGACAGGGGCTTTCTCGGGAAGGGGGTATCAGCCGCTGTCTGACAATGCAGCTGGCCAGTTCCAGGGGCCTTGGGGCAGCTGAGCCTGGCCCAGACGCACAGCCCCAGATGCCCAGCTGACACCAGCTGGGCTGGGGCCCACACTTACTCAGCAGATGAGAAGGCCACCTCGAAGTTCTGACGCCGGTTCTGTGGGCTGAGCTGCCCATAGTCGAAGGCCTCAGGGAAGAAGTTATGCACCAGGGCACAGAAGGCCATCCCATCACTCCAACTTGAGGAGAAGTTCTGGATGTCCACGTGCTATGTATAGGTGGTGGGAGGACTGGTCAGCTTCCCCATAACTGCTATGCCCCCAGCATTTGACATTCCAAGAGTTGGGCAACTGGGGTCAGAGAGGCCCTGTAGCTTGTCCAAAGCTGCACAGCAGTTGGGCAGTGGTAACATGAACGTCCTTCAATTCAGTTTGTCAGCTCCATATCTGCTACTTATGGGCACAGAGCAACCGGGAGGACCAGCTCCACCCAGCTAAGACCATGGTCATGCCTCCTTCACTGCTTCCCTTACTTATAGAAATTTACCCAGCCCCCACTCCTTCCTCCCAAAAGCAATGAGGGAACTTCAAGGGTGAGGTCTGGCTCTGAACTGGGCCCTCATTAGACCCTGCCACTTAATCATTTATTCTGGAATCTAGGGCATGTTGTGTGTCCTATTTGAGCCTTTCCTCATCCCCAAAGCGGGCTTCCATCCTCGCTGCCAGGCACAGGGGGTGAGGAGCTCCGCCAAGAGGGAGGTGCAGAGCTGCGGGCCGGGCTGGGAGGAGGAGTAAGAAGCCAGGCTGCCTGGCCTCTCAGCACTCACCTCATAGCCGCGTGTCTTGGCTCGGCACCAGTCCAGCAACATCTGCTTGATGCTGTTAGCGTTGGGGACTCCGAAGCTGGTGGAGCGCTGCACCGCTGCGCGCGGCCCCCCAGGGCTGCTGTAGGGGCGCGTCGGAGCCCGTCACACGACCGCAGGGGGCGCTGCCTCCGCCGGCGCCCCCCAGCCGGCCCCAGACCCCGCCTTCCCGGTCCTCCAGGCCTGGCCGGCACAGCTCCCACCGGGCTTCCCGCTTCTGGCCCCGCCCCGCCCCCTGCCACTCACCCCGCCGCGCCTTCCTTCTCCAGCTTCTCAATCATGGCTTTGCGCGCCTGTGAGGCTGAGGTCTTGGGCAGGCTCTGCGCCTTCATCAGCTCTTTCTTCTTCTCCGCCTGGCGTTTCTCGAGTGCCGCCAGGCTGCCGGGCCGTGGGCTGGCCTCATCCTCGCGGTCAAAGATACTGAGGGGTCGGGAGGCGACTGTTTGGCTGCTCTTGAGCCTCGACCCCCCTCGCCAAGGGAGGGGTCTTGTGCCCCAGACTCCGCATACACCCTGCGGTATATCCATGACCCGCAATGCTCGCCAGCAGGGAAGGTGTCCGTATCATACCCATTTTATAGAGCAGACTGAGGCTCAAAGGACAAGAAGGTGGGAGCCACTCTTTTCAACGCATTTGGCCCTTGGGGAGTTCTCTGAGAAGCCTCACTCTATGATTGAGTTACAGGTGAGTTCAGATTCTGGGTGCTATCAACTAATAACGCCCACCAGCACGATCATAATGATGGCAATAATAACAGCTCATGTCTATTGAGCCTTTCCTATGTGCCATTTTAAACCTCACAAGGGAAAGGAGGGACCCTTATCGTTTCCACTAAATATGAGGAAACAGGCCCCTCTGAGGAAATCAGGCCTCAGATTTCAGAGGGCATGGGAGGGCAATGCAAGAACTTGAACACAGGTCTTGGACTCCTCTGGTTCCCAGCCTCAATTCTGATCCAACAGCCCCAATACACTCTGTATGATAGATGTCCTCCCTCTATCATAAGAATAAGGTGCAAAAGTGTTCTGTGACATGGGACATGGTCTGCAGATACTGGGAAGTGGCAGTGCCACCAGGCAGCTCAGTGGCAGGCAGGCCTCTCTAAGGGCTCAATGCTATCGCTGCCACTCACGCTGTGAGATCCTGAGCAACTCTCTGGCCTCCCCAGTGGTGTGGCTGAGGATTAGATGAGATCGCAAGAGGAGCAGGAGAGGTCTGACTCCTACTCTGACTCTCCCTGCCTGTATGCTTGTCACCTTCCCAGCACTGTGGTCTACCCTTCTGTAAATGGGTGTGCAGTGGGGTCCCATGTGCCACTGACTCCTCTGTGGTCTGGGGATGGGTACCTGTGCTCACCTGCCCATTTTCTTGGATGACGACGAGGAAAAGGTCTTGGTTTGCACCATGGTGCTGCCGCCACCATCTACAAGAAAGGGGAAGTGGAGCAGGGTGAAGGCTTAGGCTGGACATCAGGAGATAGGGTGCGGGGGTTTAGGGCAAAAGGTGGTAGCCACAGGCAGAGAAGAGAAAGTGACTGCTGGACAGAGAGACACACAGATGAAGGTACGGAGAGAGAGCTTGAGGAAGAGTCTGAGGAGGTAGGCAGGCAGGCACAGCGCGACACCAGGCAGCCTTACTCTCCGAGCGCCTCACAAAACTTGACTCCACCGTGGTGGTGCGGGCCGTCCTCGTGCCATCATCTGGAAGGGCCAGGGGGTGAGAGGAAGAATGTGAGGCATGGGGCTGGTGGGGTGAATATATTCCCACCTGGAGCCCTTGAGCCCTGCTTGGTCACTTACTAGAGTGGACGAGCCGCTCAGTCTTGGTGACAGTGCTGACAGCTGAGCCGTCGGCTGCCCGCTGGCTGTGCTGCGTGGTGGTCTCTGTGGCTGTGTTGCCACGGCCCTCCCCTGGCCGGGCCCGTGCCTCTTGCAGCCGCCGTTCCCGCTCCTTGTCCCGCTGGTCTGGGCAGGGGGATGCCCCATGCATGCCCAGAAGGGCCACCCATCACCCACACAGCACATATGCATGGGCACACAGGGCACACAAGATGGGGTGGAGGGCAACTTGTTAGAAATATTGAAGACACAGGGGACAAGGGCCCTCTTTAGAAGTAGCTGAGGGGGAGCGGGTAGCTCTCACTTGGAAGAGGTGGTGGGGTATGGTGTGTGGCAATGGATTCAGGGAAATGGACAAGGGAATATGGAATAGCTGAACTCAAAGGGGGAAGCATTTGAATCCAAGAAGGGAGTTTCTATGGGAATGAGGAGCTTATTCAAGAGGGAATAGGCAGATCTAGGGAGGAAGTAGCAGAGTTCAGGGAAGGAGAAGCTGAGTGAGGCTAGTTGCTGCGTGGGCCTTTAAATGGGTCTTAGGTGGGAGAAGAGCAGCTAGAGGAGGAAATATCTAGATCCAAGGAGGGAGGAATTGGAGGTATGTGAGAAGTAATTTAATCCAGGGAAAGAGTAGCTGGGAGAGAAGCTGGCAATGAGGCCTAAGGAAGTAGGTGGGTGGGCACAGGGGCTAGGTGATCCTCGGTGGTGCCTGGAGGGAGCAGTCAGATTCAGAGAGTATCTGAAGCAGCAAATGAATCTAGAATCTGAGGGAAAGAATAGCTGGGTCCAAGAAGTAGCTGTGCTCACGGAAGGGGAAGCTGGTTGGGAGCAGGGGGCAGAGGCAGTGGGTATCATCAGTGGATCTCAAGGAGAGAAAAGCAGCTGGGAGAAGGAGTATTGGATTCAGGGAAGGAGTAGTTGGCAGTACGTAGGGAAGCAATGAGATCCAAGGAAGAGGAGGTAGGAGCGGGAGTAACTAGGTCTGGGAAGGAGATGAAAAGCTCGTTGGGGATGGTATAACTGGGGTGGCCAGGGGGAAAGAAGGGGCCAGGGAAGAGAGAAGCCAGATCCATCTGGGGCTGGAGAAGAAGCTGGGTAGGGCAGTTACTGAACTGGAGTGCCCATGAGTGGACCCCAGAGTAAGGGGAACAGATGGGAAATGGGGCAGCTGGATCTGGAGTGGGGCAAGTGGCTCTCTACCTCTCTTCTTTTGTCGGAGCTCACGTAGTGCAGCCCGGATTAGCTTCCGTTCCTCAAAGTCTGTAGTCTGATCCAGCTGCAGATAGAACCCCTGTCATTACCCACCTGGTCCCTGGCCCCTGGCCACCCCTAGTCCACCAGATCTGGCCATACCATCTTGTCCAGGATGCTTTCATCCTCAATGGCCATCAGCTCCTCAGTGCTTAGGGGGCTCCGCCTCTCTGGTGCTTTGTCCACTTGGGTTTGCTCGGCGCCATTAGCCACTTCCACTGCCGCAGAGGGGGGCCCTGCTGGCTCTGGCTCCATCTGCAGGATAGGGAGAGGGCATGGGCTTTAAGGAGGGGTATAGATGAAACCAAGCATGCCCCCAGCAGACAGGGAACTGGGCCCTGGGTCTGCGGGCACAGCCTGGAAATAACCACTAACCGGTTAGACTGCCCGTGCAAGGATGGTCATATTGTTGTCAGATTCAGGGAAGAGGTACTGACAGCCTTGCTGTAGGGCTTCCCATCTACCTGGAATTGTGCTAATACAATTAGTGGTGCCAATACTGGTCATTTGAATTTGGTAGTAAGCACTGAATAATTGCTTGGGATTTTGCTGTCCCCATGGAACATAAAGGAAAACTGAGGCTCAGGGTAGTGTGTAACTTGCCCACAGTCATTCTATAAGTGTGATGTAGCTTGCGGTCTGAGGTGAAGGTAGCTTAACTCTTGAACCTGAGTTCTTTCTGCTGCTTCATTCCCAGCCCCCTCCCAGGCAGGCTGTGCTCCATCCTGGCAGTTTCCAAGGCCTGGGTCCTCCTGGGCCAATGTCCAGGCAGCACATGCCACACACACACACACACACACACACACACACACACACACACACACACCAAAGGGGGTGGACCAGGGCCCTTGGGCTCCTGACCAGGTGTCTGACTGGGATTGCCCAGAGCCAAGTCCTCTCCGAAGCCTGCCCCTATTCCCTGCTCCCTCTAAGGGGCCTTCAGCCCCAACCCAGCACCCTTCCCCGCCAGGCCATCTTCCAACAACTTGCGGACGAGCCCCCAGCCCAATTATCACAGCCCCTCCCCTCTTGGCAGGGCCTCTCTATCTGCTGTGAGGGTAAGGAGAGCTGAAGTGGCAGCTGCTTTAGGGCGACTCAGCCCAGCTGAGGCAGAGTAGCGGTGGGGGTGGGGGGCTGGGCCCTGGCCAGGGGCTGCCAGGACAGCCACCACGCATGCCTCAGGGCCAGGAGCCTGGCACCCTTTCGCCTGAGTGTTGGAGCACCAGCATCCCAGTCCCTCTGCTGATAGGTAAACTGAGACCCAGAGAAGGTAGTGGCACACCTAAGGCCCCTCAGCAGAGGCAGAATCTGCTCAAAACCACCCGCTCTCCCCAGCCCGTAGGGACTTACGAGACTGCTGCTGTGGGCAGGGCCGGCAGAGGAGCGGCGGCGGGTGCTGAAGGCAGGCGGGTGGGCCACGGGGGTCCCAGCATCCTCAGCCGCCTGGAAGAGGGCCTCGGGGTCGGCAGCAGCCAGGAGCAGCTCACTGGGCTCCAGCTCAGATTCAAGGTCAGGCGCAAGTGGGACCCCCAGCCGCAGACTCAGCACCTCCACCTGCCTGCCCAGCGCATCCAGCCGCCGGCTCAGTGCTGCTGTCTCCACCCGCAGCTCTTCAGCTGCCCGGGCCACTGGCTCCATGGCTGAGGCAGCTGCCTCAGCTGCCTGGGTCACTGCCGCCCGGCCTGCCTCGGCCACTGCCCGCAGCTCCTCCAATGCCAAGCCCAGTCGCTCCTCAAGGGCTGCAGCCAGTTCAGACCCAGGCCCCGGTACCCCTGGCATGGTGATGGCAGGGGCTCTATGATGGGGTGACGATGGGGACAGTGGTAGGGACAGTCGCCTCTGGCTGGCAGTGTCAGAGTCTTTGCAGCTGGCCTGAGGGCGCAGGCAAGGGCAGTGGGCCTGCCCCGCCCCTGTTGGCCTCCCGGCCTCCCAGCCTGCCACCCGCCAGCTGGGGCTGTGGCCCAAATAGAAACCTATTCTGGGCTCCCCGTGGAGGGGGCTGTGGGGGAGGGGTGGCCTGCCCAAGCAGGCAGACCGCCAGGCCTGGCCCTGGCCCTGCGGAGATCACAGACTGGCAGCACAGCAAAGCTGCACGGGTTCTGAAGGACTGCCTAGGCCACAGCCCCAGGCCCCACAGATGAGGAAACCGAGGCACGGAGTGTGGAATGGGCCTCCCTGGGCCACCATTTACATTAGCTGTGAGGATCCAGTCTGCCAGACTCCAGAGCCTGCACGCCTTTGCCTTTAGGCCATGTGGTTTTAGAAAGACTTGAACAAATGGGAGAAATGGAGGCACAGAGAGACGGGACTTTGAGCAATCTGCTATAACAAGTGTCTCGTCCCTGACATAAACATCCTCTGGCCTGCCTGTGGCCCTTGGATCCAACCACAGATTTTGAGCACATTTCAGGCACTTTTCTGCTTCCCCTTGATTTTAGATGGGGAAACTGAGGTGAGTCGGTGGTATAAGATGCAGGGCTCACTGTCACACCTCCCACCCACACCCCATGGCCACCTCTGCCACCATCCCCTCACCCCCTTGGCAGAGAGCACTTAGGTCCTGCTCTGTGGGGGAAAGGGTGCTTTCTTGCCCCCACCCTCTGCCTGCCACCCCAGAGAAGGCCCAAAGCTGGCTCTAGCCATCTCACCTCAACCAAAGTCCCATTCAGTCCCCAGTGCAGCCCAGAGGACGTTACCTGGGCAGTCGGACAGCCCACTGGGGATCCCTTCCCCAGCTGAGCTCCCAGCCAGCTGATCCTAGGCTTGGGAATGAATAATGGAAGGGTGCAGCGTATTCAGTTCCCGTGGCACCTGCTAGGCTGTTGCCTCACCTGACTAGGCACCCCCTGCCTGTCCCCCCATCGATGCTTCTGCCCAACCTCCCCAGAGATGTTGACGCAGATGGTAATCACTAATCTCAATCTCCTGAGAGGCCAGGCTGATCTTGGATGAACAGATCAGCAGCTTTGCTTCTTGGGGCTGAGTTCCACTGTGGAGTAGGAGCAGGAGCACTGGGGTTGCCACAGGAAGAGGAAGCAAGCCCTCACCATCCTCTCTGAGCTTCCATCTTCCCATCTATTCATTAAGAACGAACCAACCAATTCTGTAGTAAGGACCAGAGATCAGCATGTGGGAAGCCTGAACCCAGTACAGAGTAAGCTTCCAACATACCTAGTGGCTGATCCACTAGGGTCTGCCCTTAGCTCTGCCACCAACTGGCACCACCACCTTCTCTCTCTAGGCCTCAGTTTCCCTGTGTGTGCAATGGAGGAGGAGCAGAGCAGAGAAGCCCTGCTAGCCCTACATCCTGAAGCAGTCTACAGAAGATTAATGGACGGTGAGGCTGGCGGGGGAGTAAGGGGGCTCACCTTAATGCTGCAGCCTCTCCGGCTACCAGGGGAAGCATGGCTGAAGCTGGTGACATGAGTGACGCTACCCAGCTGGGCCAGGGTCGCAGGGCTGCTGATATGGGTGATGGTGCTCTTGCCCCCACTGCTGGTGCTCAGGAGGGTGGGAGGCGCCCGTAGCCCCAGCGTCAGTTCTGGAGGGGGAGAAGGGCTACTGTCAGATCTGCTGCGGTGAGGGCAATGCCAGCCATGGTTAATGGTGCCCCCTGCTCCCAGCACACCCTCTTCAGAGGCACCCTGAATCCACAGCACTTGTCCTATGTACAGAGCTGGGTGGCTGGCTGCAGGCACTCATCCCCAGCAGTGGGGAGACAGCAGGGAGGCCTACCTGCCCTCTGGTTGCCTGTGGGCAGCAGCACTCGGCTTGTGGATGCCTGGCCACGGCCATCCTTGATCTCGATGGTGAATGTGGTCTTCATACTGGCCCCTGGCTCAGCAGTGCCGGCAGGCACGGGAAGCGGGGCACTGGGCTCCTCTGAGCGGGCCCCAGGCCCCCCTGCTCTGTTTTCAAGGGACCTGGCAGCCAAGCCCCGCCCCCTGGGGCCCTCCTCCCGGGGGCAGCTCTGAAGCTGGGCCAGGGGCCTGGCTGTTCCCCGTGGCTCCTTGCTGAATCGGGAGGAGGTGTCACTGGGGGCCCGTGAGGAGGAGCCATTGGAAGAGGCAGGGGTAGTGTTGATGTGGGAGGGGCCCAGGAGTCTTGTGGGGGTTGAGGCACCCAGGGCCAACCGGGGTGGGCCATCCTGGAGCCCAGCAGCCATAGGAGAATCAGATGTGAACTTGCGCACACGATCCCGCACAGAGCCAGCCCGCTGGAATGGGGAAGGTCCGCTGGCAGGGTTGGGGGGCTCTAGAAAGGATAGGAGGGTTATCAGTGACTTGGTGGGACAGGTGCTGCCCTGAGTCTGCAGTAGTGAGAATAGGAGGTACCTTGGTTCTGGGCTGGCTGGCGGGGGCTGAGCACAGACAGGGAGCGTTGGCAGGGACGGGATCCGGCCAGGTCTGGCAGTTTGGAGAAATGGTGGTGGCCAAGTGGGGGAAGATAAAGGAGAGTGGATATGGGGGTTCCACCTCTCACAGTTCTCTCGTCCACACCTCCTCTCGTCCACACCTCCCAGGCCCTTCCTGTACTCCAGCCTCCCCATCCTGTCTTATACCTCCTTAGCTCTTGGCCTCCCCACTCAACTGTATCTCTCTTATAGACTCCTCCTCCTCCTCCTGCACTGACCTTGGGATGACTTGGACACTCCTGGGGGCTGTGGCTAGGCTTGGGCTGGAGGAAGGGTGCCCAGATCTTCCCTGTTGATGGGGATGGGGGACACCCCCCCTGGCCAGCACTGCCCATGGCCTCAGCTTGAGATGGGTGCGCTCCCTTATTGGGGAAAAGAATGTGCCTGAGGCCCGTTGCCTTTCAAGGCTGCAGGGAGGCCTCTGCCCATGGGTGGGGGGGGCGGGGCAGGAGGGGTGGGGATACTTCAGGGCAGTGGGAGGAGTGTCGGGGACTGCCTAGCCTTGAAGAAGCTGAAGCTATCTAGGCACTAGAGCCCATTTTCCAGACAGGGAAGGAGAGGCCTGTAGCTACCCCTCCTGGGACCCTCACCTGCTCTCTTTGTGTTGGAGGGATCTTTGGTGGGGCCTTGGACAGCTGGGGGCTCTGTGGGGCCAGGCAGGAGCTGCAGGGGAGACATAGCATTGGCAGGGCCTGACTCCCAAACCAAGGAGTTCACCTGCCTGGCATCCCTGTCCCTTATCCAGACTCACCTTGCTGACCACCTGCCTCTCAGTGCTGGGGGTGGCTGGCGGTTCCTGGGGCTCAGGGCTGGTGGCCCTGGGTGGGCTGGAGGGTGGCTCGGGGCTGCCCACAGTCTCAGCAGCAGGACACTGGGCCTCAGCAGGCTCTAGTGGAGGCTCAGGAGAAGCAGTGGTGGGTGAACTGACAGGTGAGGCAGGTAAGCTGGGTGTGCCCCCAGGTGGGGCCCGCAGCAGGAGTGTCACTGTGGTCACATCCCGGCTGGTGCCCTGAGGGGTTGGGGTTGGCTCTGGGACCTCTGTGTGCTGCTCCTGTTTCTCTTGCTCTGGCACCTGTGGGTGACCCACAGGATGCAGCAACGGCTCCTGAGGCTGGCAGGTGCCCAGGGCAGGGCATGCAAAGCAGAGGGGCTAGGCATAGCTTCCTGTGGGCACACCTGTTTATGCATGAACACTGGCACACCATGGGCGGTCTCTGATTCTCACTTCCCAACCTCCTGGCAATGTCTAGTCAAGGGTGGTTCAGAGAGGACCAGATCCTATGTCAGGGGTTGGGATGACAGGAGACCTGCTGGCGATTCCTGGTCTTAATATATCCCTGGAGCAGAGGCCCCTGACTCCTGATCCTAGCCAGGTTAATCAGAGGGTGTGTATGTGGGGGTAGTCCTTCAGGGACTGGGACCCAGCGGCCTCTCCTGGCCACTTAGGGAATCTACGTGGCTTGATCTCTCATCCACAGCCCCTGGAGAATAGTCAACTCTGTGAACAGTGCTCCACGAGTCAGCTGGGGTGCAATACCTAAGTCCTGATAAGCCAAAGTATGGCTGTGGGCTGTCTGGACAGGGAGGGACAGCTTCAGGATGGGTGTAAGCTGGGGAGGTACCAGGGTCAGTTTTGCATTTCAGGGAGATTGCACTGGCTACTGAATGGAGGCTGGATGGCCATGGCAGGTAAGAGGTAGGCACAGAAGTAGGGAGACCAGCAGGGTGGTAATGGGAGACATACTCAGGAGTAGGATAGACAGAGTAGCTTTGAGGGGAAGGCCTGGGTAGATGCAAAGTCTGGATTGGGGGACATCTGGCCAGAAGTCCCCCAAACACCCCCCACCTCCAGTCAAGTACCAGTCTAGCAAAGACACAAAGGTGCTCTTTGCTGCTGGCATCTGTGGACACAGGACACTGGGCTACCCTCCCATCCTGCTCACATCCCTTACCTCACACTGTTCCAGCCTGTGTGCTGCCCGCCCCTTGCTCTCCTCTCTTGAGCCACCGTTGGGACGCCCGCTGCACAACCTCCCAGCCAACGTGGCAGCTGGAAGGGAAGGAAAAAATGTCAGCTGAGTGGCTGGGAGGTGCTGTGGGTAGCATGCAGCAAGGCACAGGGTGGGCCAGGCAGGGCACATACCCTCAATCTCCTGGGCCCTTATGCGGCGGATTGCAGCTCGGATCAGCTTGCGTTCTTCATACTCACCGGCACCTCGCAGCTGTGGATGAGAAGCAGGCCACAGGGCTGGATTGTGGAGTCCAGGGCTTTACCTGCCCTGCCCCAGCCTCTGCCCCAGCCCCTGCCGTGGCCTGGGCCTCACCAGTGCAGTCAGCTCTTCCACATCATTCATGGACTCCAGCCGCCCTGCCAGCCGCGCCAGAGCAGCTCGCTGCTCTGCCTCCTGCTGCTGAGAGCTGCAGGGACATCATGATTATAACTCCCACTGCCATAGCCAAATCTTGGAGGATGTGGGATGAGGGTAGGGGCCAGGACAAGGTACCCAGAACTTTGGCAGAGGGGCAGGTAGCTGTGCACACCCTCTGGCTACACGCTGGCCCACGCATGCCCATGTTACATGAGTGCAGGCTCAGCTGTGCTATCTACATGGGTGTGTCTGGGCCTCCATGCCTGGCGAGTGGTCCAGGCCCGTAAACATCCCTGTGCATTCCAGATCCTGCCGGTACTGCCATTTGCACGCCCAGATGGGCAGCAGACACACCTGTGCCTGCACAACACAAGCTGAGCCTTGATACATACTCCTCCCACCTATATGACCAGTCCCCTGGCCACTCACTGCAGCCAGTTCTCCTTGTTGTCCTGCCGCTCGGCACGGAAGCGCTTGGATGCCAGGGCCTCCTCCTCACGCTGTAGCTCCTGCCGCTGCAACTCCCGGATGGCTGAGCGGATGCGCCGCCTCTCTGCCAGATCCGCTGTGACCTCCAACTGTGGGGCAGGCGGGGGTGAGGGGCAAGTCATTTTGGCTGCCGGGGCGGAGGGCGGGCACCAGCTGCCCACAGCTTGGCCTGGGCCACAATGAGTGGTCTGTCTCTACTCTCTCTGCCACATGCCTGTCACAAGCCTGCCCTACCACCCACCCAAGGGTCTCAGGGAGACTGGGCTCAAGGAACCAGAGCTTCTGGACAGCCCACTGTGCACTATGGTTTACAGGATGGGCAACCAGCAACTGCCCACCTGTGCCAGTTGCCAAGCCAGGCACTGCTTCCTGAGATTTGACTCCTGTCTGAGTCCTTCATCAAACCCCCAAGAGCCTGGGAGTCAGGAGGAAGGAGGCCACCCTATGGGCTCCTAACAGTGTCCCCAGGTAGGAAAGGGTGATTAGGGCAGCTGGAATCCACCCTGTGAGCGAGGAAGCCATGTTCTGGTCCCAAAGCACTATAGCCTTGATGTGGGTGGCAGCCTCATCCACATTGGACTGATGGGAAAACTGAGGCAGGGGCACCTGCCCAGGAGTCCTAGTTTCTTGCCTGGCTAGGGGCTGTTTTCCTCTGTACTGACCCAGTCCTAACCACTATCAAAGGGGCCAGGGCCGAGAATAGGAGGGTCAGTTCCCCAGATAGATAACACAACTGTACTAGGGTCTACCCAGGGCTCCAGAGAGGGCATCAATGGGGAACAGGTGCTCCCACCGGTTTCTTAGTTCCTCAATCCCTGGGAAGTTGGGGGTAGCTGGTCTAACCAGGTTCAGGAAAGGACACCTTCTCTGGGTAGAGTCAGCTAATTTTTTTTTTTTTTTTTTACGATTTTATTTATTTATTCATGAGAGACACACAGAGAGGCAGAGACATAGGCAGAGGGAGATGCAGGCTCCCTATGGTGAGCCCAATGCGGGACTCGATCCCAGGACCCTGGGATCACGGCCTGAACCAAAGGCAGATGCTCAACCACTGAGCCACCCATGCATCCCAAGATTCAGCTAATTCTATTGCCTTCCCTGCACCTCTCCTCCCTATGGTCTCTGTGGCTCAAGAGAGACAGGCCTGGCTTGGGGAAATAATTCAGGGATAGGGTCCAGGAAACTTCTACCTCCTTCCTTTAAGCCTCCTCCCCAATCATTCCTTCCTACTCCCAGATGGGGGACCACATGGTGGTGGGGATAGGTTTCAGCAGGGTGTATGGGCTGGCCCCACTCTGCCTTTAGGTCACTTGTCCTAGTCTGAAAAGAGTAGAGAGAGCTCTGGGGGACAGATCCCTCCATGGTTCCTTCAGGCTCCACATTTCTGAGGAGCTATGGGAGCGTCCCTTGAGGCTCAGGTCAAACTCTCAGCTTGCTCCAGCCTCAGTCCACTCCTGGCTGGGTAGTCAGGAGCATGTCCTTAACCTCTCTGTGTCCTGGTTTTCTCATCTGCCAAATGGAACAATGGCTCCTACCTCAGGGCAGTGGGTGAGGGTGGGGGCAGTGACTTGGGGTCCCCTGGCATAGCTATGCATGCAGTAAATGTCACCCCCTCCTTGTTTCCAGCCACTCAGGAGGGGGTAAAAAAGCAAGGGCAAGTGAGTACGAGATATGAGGCATCAGTGACATTTATCAAGAACCTATATGACAAATCTTGCACTGAGCCCCCAGTTCGTCCTCATCTCACAGAAACCCTAGGTACTTTATTACTCCTATTTGACAGATGAGGAAACTGTTGGTGCGAGGGGCAGAAGTCTTTTGTTCACAGCCAAATGCACTGAGCCAGGATTTGAACCCAGGTCTCTCTGACTCCAGGGTCTCCCTTGAGTTGAAGATAGCTCTGGTGCTGGGGTCTGTCTGCCATGGTGGGTACCTCAAGGACCTGGGTACCACTGTGTAAGGAGCCCTCTCGCCTGGACTAGAGAGAACTGTAATGGCCAAAGGGGGCCTATTAGAGCAGCAGGAGGGAGAATGAGGCTCCCCTTCTCACCCCCCAGTCCTGGCCTCAGGCCTAGAGCCCTCTGTGGTACACTTGGAGATGGGAGGTCTGAGGGGTCAACTGGCTCAGTCCCCCTGGACAGGAGGGTAAAGAGGCTGAGGGATGCAATGACTAGCCAGCTGCCTCCTGGGTATCCCTTCTCAATGCCCTCCGTTGCAGAGATGGGGTTTTCGTCCCTGAAAATAGCCTGATGTGGAAACTTGGCTACCACTGTCCCCCTCTGGAAAATAGGATCCTCTGTCCGATCCCCCCACCAAATGAGTGGGGTGGGGCTGGGGGAAGGACAACCTCATTCCACTGGCCAACCCCCAGCATGACCCTTCCCTTAGAGCCTGGATACTGCCTGCCCACAGTATCCCTGCTGTGTGGCCTATGTTCCCGCCCTCTCAGGCCCCCCTGTTGTGTGTGGAGGTGGCTGTGGGAGGGAGGGAAGGAAGCATAAAGCGCCATTGTCTACCAGAAGGAAGGGGAAGGGGATAGGGCGGTTTCCGAAACTGCCCAGTGAAATTCTCCCGGGAGGAAAGAGGGCACTTCCTCCTCCCGGGGGGCCGGTCTCGGGGCCTTTCTGCCCTCGCTGTTGGGGAGTGGGGGGCGGGGCGTGACGGGCCCCGGCCTCTCTCTGGGCCTCAGTCTCCCGCTCAGCACAGCGCAGAAGACCTGCCAGACCTCCGCATCCGCAGTCGGGGCTCCTGCAGCCACCCCCGAGGACCGGCCGCCGAGCGAGGCCTCGCCAGGGGGCGCTGACCGCCCGCGGGTTCCGGATCCGCCGCCCGCCCGCCCGCCTCCCCGCCTCCCCGGGCCGCCCCGAGCGAGGCGCCCGGTGGGGAGCCCGGCTGCGAGCCGGACGGGAAGCCCCCCACCCCACCTCGGCCACCGCCTGCTTTAAGGTCTCTGGTCGCGGGGAGGAAATCGAGGTTCCTAGCACCTAAGCAGTTCCCGGGGTCACGCGGCCAGGGCGCGCCGGGCCCGAACTCGAACCCAGGACCGAGGCGGAAGGCGGCGCGCGCCCCCACGAGCCCCGGCCCCGCGCAGGCACCACGCCCGGCCCCCAGGAATGTGCGGGAGCGGCGGCGGCAGCGGCTGCCGGGCCCCGAGTCGGCCCGGGGCTGGGGCGCCCGCCAGCTTTCCCTTATAAGGCCCGGCCCCGCGGGGAGGAGCCCGGCCGGGGACGCCCCGTCGCTGCCACGAGGCCGGCGGGGGCCAGACCGGCCCTGGGGCGGGGACCCTCGCGGGGCCCGGGCGACGCCATGGCGGACGCCGGCCGTGGGCAGACGGCGGGCGGCTTCGCGGTCGCGACACGAGGGGCCGCGTCTGCTTAGTCCTCTCCCAGGGGCGGGGCGGGGCGGGGCGGACGGCTGCTCCCGCTGTGGCTTCTCCGAAATTCCACGTGGGGGTGGGGGGTGGCGACGTGGGAACCCAGGGCCTCACAGCGGACCCCTGCAGATGGGGGTGCGCGGACACTTGGTTTTCTTTCTGGAAAACTCTGCCTCTACTATCCCCGGCTGACTTCCCGCAAAGAGGTTGAGCTGACGTGGTGGGAACTTGTGGGAAACCAGTCGGGCACGCAGCCGGCGGCGGCGGCGGCTGACACCCTAGTCTAGGCTCAGGGCCGGCCTAAGGGTCTGGTCCGAGGCCACACGGGCTGACCCCTTGGGTAGGTCGTGGCAGCGCTGGCCAACTGCCCAGTGACCCCTGCCTCCAGAAGAATGGTATGGGGTGGGTTGATCACTCGCCTTCTCCTAGGGAAGGTAAATCTTTAACCCCCCCCCCCCCCCCCCCCACACACACACACACACACGCGCACTGCCCACCCTCACAAAGGTCAAGGGCGGGGTGGGGGGCGGGGCTCTGGCCCCTCCTGCAGTTCCGAAGCTCCCTGCCCTTGATAGTGGGCACAGGCCTGCCCCGTTGTGTTTGCCCTACAGCCCTTCTGTGCATGGGGTATGGGTGGGCTACGGTTAGGGCGCTCAAGAAGCTGGGAAGAGAATGAGACTATCCTTATTCCATCCTAAGATCTGGGTCCATGCCTCATCCTATCCCCATGCCAAATCTAAGACCTAGATAAATGTTTGCACAGATTTCCCCCTTCCATTTTACAGGTAAAGAAACTGAGGCTCAGAGAGGTAAAATGACACACTAGAAGTCACAGAGCTTATAAGGGCCCCTAAGGTCTTTCTCTTTATGGGCTCTTCTGGCTTTGGGTAAGTACCCAAGACTCGGTCCCCCATGACCCTCATTGAGGTTTTTTTTTTTTGGATCCTGGCACACCCTCTTTGGGTGCCCTTGGGGAGGTGATTTCACCTCTCTGAGCCATAATGCCATCCTGGCTTTTGGAGCTGCTGCTGTGGTCACAGCCTCTGTGAGATGGTCTAGCACCAAACCTGACCTCTGCTGTGCCCTGGCATTTTTAAAAAAGATTTATTTATTTATTTATTATTTATTTGAGAGAGAGTGTGTGGGGGCAGGGGGAGGGACAGAGGGAGAGAGAGAGAATCCTCACGCAGACTTCCAGTGAGTGGGAAGCCAGACATGGGGCTCAATCCCAGGACCCTGAAATCACAACCTGGGCTGAAACCAAGAGTCTGAGCCACACAGGCACCCCCCTTTTCCCCCAGCATTTTTTATCACTGCTTTACTATATCATTGGGCCAGCTTCCAGGGGCAGGCACTGCCCAGGCTATTTCTTGGGTGAGCAAATCTAGCCTCCCCACACCTGTAGTTGCACATGGGTGAGTCCTCAGGAGTTACTGTTTAAACAGGTGGTGGCAGTGGGGGGCTGGGAGGGACCAGGCCTTAGCACCTGGCATGGATAGGCACATGCTACTGGGTCCTCTGCATCAGCCATGCATAACAGGCTTAGTCCTGTTCCCATGGGCCCTCCCCCTGCCCCTTCCTCCCACCCCTCCTCTTGTCAGCTGAGAGGTAGCCTGGACAGGCCCTGCCTCTGACCTGGCTTGCCTGTCATCACAGTGGGGATGATTGGGCCACTTACCAGCTTTCGCAGGGCTCCCTCATCCAGTCCGGCTAAGGCCTCATCCGCCATCTTGCTGGCCCCTAGCTCTGTCCGTCCCCTCCTGGTGAGATCCCCAGTGCCCGTGGCACCTGACACCAGCTCAGGGAATTCTGCAGGGGACAGACATGAATCAGGCCTGCTGGGGCCTCTGGAAACCACAGACACTTGGGCTCTGTGCCTCAGTTTCCCTCTGTAACCCATGATCATCTGTTGGGTGTCTCATCCTTGCTACCTGATTAAATCCTGGCTGGGAATTGCCCTCTGCCCTAGGCTGGTGTATTGAAAATTTAACAAACCAAGGGTGGAAGTCCCTAGTTCCAGCCCAGCCAACCTGATGCCAGCTGTGTGGTCAAAACTGGGCCTATCTTAAGCATCAAACCGGGAGAGCAGAGACCTGGATTAAGAAGGCCCACCAGGCTGTTCTCACCACCAGGGGGTGCCCGCCAGACTCCAGTTTCCTGCCCCACCCACCTATCCTCAGGACTTGCCCAGCCCCCTCCCTGACCAAAAGCTCGGTCTCTGGCTGCCCTGGCTGCCGGCTTCACCTATATCCAAATCCTAGCTGTCGTTACCCCTCATTTCTCCAGGTGATCTAATCCATCGGAGGTAACATCCTGTCTTCCACTTCTTGAGGGCAGTTCTCAATATACACTACTCTCTCCTCCTTCCTGCCCTCGCCCTGATGCCAATTGTCCAAACCTCATGAAGCCAGGTGTCCAGGTACCCAGCTCCTCCTAACAATTTACACACTTAGAATTGAACTCTCTAGATAGAATGGCCTTCAGAACCTGATCTGTCCAACCTCTGGATAGGCAATGCGAGGACTGAAGAGGGCCAGGGATTTGTCACAGGGGGAAGGAGGATCCCAAAGACCTAGAGGGCAGGGCTGGATTTAATCAAAATCGTGGCCATCTCTGGCTCCTGAAGCCCCCCTCCAAAGTGCCCCTAGGGGCTCAAGATATTCCCTCTTGCCCCATCACTGCCCATCAAAATGGTCTCCTAAATCCTGGCCCAACCTCTCAGCTCCTTCCTTCTTTCTGTAGTCCTCAGGTCTTTATGGAATTTGACGGCCTGACACACAGTTGGTGCTTAGTTAATGTATGTTGACTGAAATGCTCCCCCCCACCACCCCACATTGATTCATCCCTCAGTCATGCCTTCCCCCTCCCCAGAACAGTCACTTGTCGAGTCACCCCATCCGGTGAAGGTGTCTGATGGGGGGGGGGGGTCCTAATCCACACAGAGTTCTTCAGACCCTGCCTATTCAAGTGGCTGCTTGCTTTTCCCATCCCCTTAGGCTTGGATGGGTGTAACTACCCATCTTCCCTCTGGTGGGGTCCTTGCCTCTTATCTGTCTACTTTGGGAGTAGTGCCCCCCAAGAGTGTCACTCCGTAATCACCAGACTTAGGTTCTGTGGACACTCTGAGCTCCTCCATGTCTACTGAGGGGCAGGAGTCCCTAATGCCTAAGCCTGGACGCCCAGGGGACTATAGGAAGTATTTCTCCTTAGAGACTCCTGCCGCTGCCCCACTTCAGTTCCAGGGCTCCTTGTCACACATACAGTCTGGGGTCCCCGGGGATTGAGAGAGGCCTCAGAGGAACGTGGGACCTTCTCCAAGGTGTGTGCCCCCCTGACCCCCGACCCCGAGGGGGTCGCGGAGCCTCCAGAAGGTCCATGGTATCCTTTCCCGCGGTCTAGAACCTTGTCCCATGGCTTAGAGCCCCCGTGGCTGGGAGTCCCAGAACCCCTGTCCAGATATCCGGGTTCCACCCCCAGGACCCGTCGGGGGTCGCGGTGCCTCCCAGAGGCCTGCACACCCACCTCTCCGTCCGGCCCACCCGCTGGGCGCGGGCTCAGCCTAGGTCGCTCGGGATCCGACAGACAGACTGGGAGCCGTCAGGCGGAAGGCGCCGCGACCGGGAGCCCAGTCCCCCTCAGCAACCGTCCCCGAGCCTCTGCAAGCGCCGCCCGTCCAGCCGCGCCGGCGGCCCCGCCAGCCCCGCCCCGCGCCGCCACACCAGCCAATTCTAGGGACGGTCCCGCCCACCCTCGTGCTCCATTGGGGAGATTCAATTTGGCGGCCACGCCCCGAGGCAGGCCCCGCCCCGCGCGGGCCGGGAGGTTGGGGGCTGTCGTCTTGGGGCTGCTGCCGCCCCGACCTTGGCTGGTTGGGCGGGCGTCGGCAGGAGGACGCAGCTTTGCACCAAAGTTGGGGACGGCACCCAAAGCCGGGGTGAGTGGCCCGGGACCGTCCTACCCGCGGAGTCTTCAGAACAGCCCCTCTCCGCCCTCCTCTTTGTTCCTGAGACCTTGTCCCTTCCCCCGACTCCGCCCCCTTCTCGCGTTAGCATCTGGGCTTGGCTGCAGCCCAGCCTACGTTTGGGACACCTGGTCCTGGCCACCTCAGAGCAGGGACTGTGACCAGCAGGGCGTCGACCCTATGTTGGTGCATCTCAAGCAGCATCTCAGGTGAAGCAGGATCAATCACAACAACCCTTCCCCAGTCCACACACCTTTGCACAGACATTGCCTTCATCTATCAGGCTTCTCCCTTCTGAGGCCCCTCAGGGTCCGCCTCTGGTGGCGCTGGAGTCCTTAATAAGGAATACGAAGTCCAGACACTGATTCAATAAATGGGGAAAACAGGCCCAGAGAGAGCCAACATGCCCAAGACAACAGCAGGAGTCAGCCAGGGAACCCAAGAGCTCAGATCCACTGGGGAAAGCCATTGTATCTGCTGCTGGAGGCCCAGGGCCCTCCCAATCCATAGATCCAGGGTCATTGAACCCTGCCTGTTCAAGGAGGCCGGAGGTAGGATCTGGAGTCCTGTCTGCCAAATAAAAATAATACATTTATTTTGTACTTGCCGTGTACCAGGTATATAATCCCTATAGCAACCATTTGAGCACAGGGCTACTGTCCCATTTTACAGTTGAGGACGACAGCTGATAGGTAGTGGAACTGTGACTCATCCCAGCACCTTTTGAGCCCAGATTCTGCTCTTACTCACCGAGATGTGGGGTTGTGGGGAAGTGGTTTCAGCTTATTGCCCCAGCAGAGCTCTGCAGCCCTGCTGTCCAGATCTGTGACCACCCACCCACCCCACCTCACCCCCATCTAGAGAAAAGGCCCATACACTCCCAGACTCTTAAAAGGTGTCATCTTATTTCCTCCCCACATCCACTTTACACATGGGAAAACCAGGGCACAGGGAGGGAAGAGACTTGTGAAGGTCACGTGGGAGGAGGAGCAAACGGAGCCCATTTGGAGGCCATGGTTTGAGGTCCCCTTCTTCTGGGTAGGCCCCATCTAGGCCCTCTCTATTTGATCTAGGTGCCATTTCTTCTCCAGAATGAGGGTGAGCACCCTCCAAGGCAACTTGGTCCTACTTCAAACCTCGTGTGGCCCTGGGAACTTCTGTTGGGGTGGGGCACACCTAGGCTACCTGGGATTCTCAAGGCCTGCCTGTGTGGAGGCTGTCAGCTCCAGTGAATGGCTTGCTTCCTGCTAACCCTGCCCCTCGGTCCCGCAGGCTGGGAGGAACTACACAGGTGTGTCTGTGCCCTAGGACTTAATATGTTGCACACGCGCTCACCAGGTCTTGGCAGTACAGAAGAGGTGTGTGGGTCCCACCCCACCGTCAAACCCTCAGAGCTGGGGTCCTCCTCCAGACCTACTGGCCTGACTCTTCCTTCCTCCCTGCCAAGGGTGGGGCAGGATGATGGTGGTGGCAAAACAAAGATCAAAGGGTAACAAGTTGCAGTACCTGGGAAGCTTCCAGCCACAGCACAGGAAGGAGTAAACATCCCATGAAGAGGGTCTGCCATTAACTGAGCACCCGTTGCATGTCAGACACAAGGTTTGACCTATTGCAAGTTGGACACTGGGCAAGATAAGTATTACCTGGATTTTACAGAAGAAGCAGCTTAGGGAGGTGAAGGCACTTTGGGCTGGAAATGGCATTCAAACTTGAGTGGAGTTCTGCTCCATACCTAAGGTCCTTTCCTCCAGCCTGCTGCCTCTAGCATGGGGGAAATCCTGGAAGACTTTTTGGAGGAGGTGATCTGCAAACTGATCCTTGAGGAAGGGTGCAAAAAAATCTATCATACAGAGAAGATGGGGGAAAGGCATGGAAGGTATTTGTGGCAGGGGAATAGTGTGAGTAAAGGCTGGGAGGTTTGTAAGTAGAAAAAGGAGAGAGATGGGTTGTGGATGAAGCAGGCAATGGAGATGGGGGTGGGCCCTGAATGCCAGGTGAGCAAAGTGCACATATCTTGTAGGCACTAGAGAGGCCCCAGCCTCAGTCTCTCCATCTGCAAAATGAGGGGATTGGATTGGTCTGCTTCAGGCCCTCCCAGGGCAAGGGGATATAACAGAAGGGTCTGAATTCCTCCAGGTCCAATCCTGGACTGGCAGAGTGGGGAGTGGCTAGAGCAGCTCAGAGGCCAAGGGTAATATTTTGCTCCAGTGCCTGAGTCTGGGAATAAATATTTTACCAAGCTGGCAGCGCCAGATCCCTGAATCAACCTGGCTTCCCCTCCCCCCAGCTAGGGTCCTGCAGAAGGCAGGCGAGGTGACAGGTCTTAGTTGGGGCCCTGACCCAGGCAAAGTTTTGGTACTTCCCCTCAGTTTCCTTATCTGCACAATGGAGGAATTACGGCCTGAGCTCCCTAAGCCCTCTCCCTAGACTACACAACATAAAATCCCAAGGCTTTCAGGGAGACCTCCCCTTGGGGTATGCTTACATGTGGCTGTGAGGCTGGCCAAGGCCAGAACCTTGGGCTGGGCATGGGGACCGCTTGGCATGGGGAGGAATGGAGGGTTAAATGTGAGTCAGAGTTGGGCCTGCCACTGGGGTCTCACAGCCTGGTCAGAGTAGGGGGAGACACAGTATCTGGCCTTTGAAAATTGTACAGAATGAAGTCCTCACTTGATGTTTGGCATGGTGAGGAAGGGATCAGGAAAGGCCATCTGGAGAAGAGAACAGCATGAACAAAGGAAGGAAGGTAGGACTGTTGAGGGCTTTTTTGGGGGAAAAGTCAAGCAGGTGAAGCTAGAGCAGGAGGTCCTTGAGAACTGGTCCTTACTGGGGTTGGCAGGATCCAAGAGCTGTAACCTTCTTCCTCATGGGCAGAACTTGAGGCTCCCATGGTTCATGGCCAGCAGCCCCTGAAGCAGGACTGGGGACCTGTTTGGCAAACCAGTTTGGCAAGGCTGTCTCCTCTGTAATGTCATCCAGCTGCTGTGTTCTCTGAGCGACAGTGCTGGATAAACTTCCGGCCTTGGAGAAGGGGGCCTGGCCTTAAGTGCTGAGGGTTGGGAAAGGAGTGACTCTTCTTTGGAAACTTGGAGGCAAATGGCTTCTGGGAAGGAGAAGGAGGCTTGAGATGCCTGTGAACCCCAGGAACACATTCTCATGGAGAAAGAAGAGGATTCTGGATGGGCTGGCCTGGACCTCTTCTGACTTCTCAGGGATTGGTTCCCTGATGCCTGACATCTATCTAGGTTCATGATAGGGGCCCTGTGTACTTGCTGCTCAGTAGGTTGGAGCCTGGCACCAGACCACCCTTCTAATACAAGAGTGGCAATTTGTTATTACCAAGACCCTCACAGCTCTAGCCCTGTGAGGTAGGACCATGATTATAGAGAAGGAGACAGGCTCAGCAAGGCCAGGCCATGCCCACACCTCACACAGGACTTGAACCTGGAATCCTTTTTTTTTTTTTTAATTTTTTAAAATTTTATTTATTCATGACACACACACACACAGAGGGAGAGACACAGGCAGAGGGATAAGCAGGCTCCATGCAGGGAGCCCAACGTGGGATTCGATCCCGGGTCTCCAGGATTGTGCCCTGGGCCAAAGTCAGGCACTAAACCGCTGCGCCACACAGGGTTCCCGAACCTGGAATCCTTAACTATAGTATCCCACCGTCTGCTGTTTGGGATCTGCCATCTGCCACATGGGCCCTTGTCCTATTTATTGACTATTCAGCATAGCAGCTGAATCTTGGCATCATGGAGTCCTAGGTGGCCCCCTTGTGATCCAAATAGGTAATCTGAGTCCCAGAGAGGGCAAGGACCAGGCTTCAGGTCACATAGCAACTTGGAGGTGGAATACCATTCTGCAGATCCCCAGCTTCCCAAATCCCTTCTTTCCCTCTTGGCCTGGCACATCCAAGCATGAAATAACATTAACTGGCGGATATTGAGTGCCTCTTATGTGCCATCCACTCGTTTAATCATCACTACAGCCCTGTGAGGTAGGTGCTCAGATTATATCCGTTTGGTAGATAAAGACACTGAAGCTCAGAGAGGGAAGGTCACTGGTCCAAGTTGACACAGCATCCTGGTGGTAGGACTGGGATCTGAACCCAGGGGTGTGGCCCTTTCCCCTTGGTGGACCCACTAGTCCTCACTGAAGGCGCAGAAGACCTCTAGGCAGGAGGGTGGGTGGCCCCTTTGCAGGCTCCAGAGGTGAGCAGGGTCCAGTTGGCAGTTTCCAAGCAGGCCTGGCCTCTCTGGGGTGGGTAGAAAAGTGCTGAGGCTGTGGAAATGCTCTGAACCTTCCCAGAGGAGGCGGCCACGGTGGGAGGGAGTGCTCGGTGCAGACCTCAGAGCCAAGTGGAGACGTGGCGGCTGGACCCGCTGCAGGCGAGGGAGGGCAGGCGGGGTGGGGCCCAAACCCAAACCGGCCTCCGGAGCAGCTTTCCCAGCCATCCGCCCGCCAGGCCCGGCCCTGCCCACCCTTCTAGCTCCCCATCTGGATTTGAGATGAGGACTCTGTGCTTAATAATAGCTGAGTGGCAGCAAAGGCAGTGCCTGGAGCTGCAGCCAGTGGAGGGCTAGGGTCCTCCATTGTGTCGTGCTGGCCTGGAACAGAACTTACAAATAACAGCCAGTGTTTATGAAGTACATACCTGTGCCAAGCTTTGTGCTAAGGCTACGCCCACAGGAACTCATTTATTCCTCATGGACCCCCTCATGAGATAAGACTGTCATTAGCCCTGTTTGAGGGCTAGAGAAACTGAGGCACAGAGAGTTAAGCAACTTGCCTCTGATGACTATGGCAGCTTCTGATTGATGAGCATGTCTGTCCTGGACGCTGTGCATTTGAGGAAACTGCATGATGCATCATGGGCAGATTGTCACTTATTGAGATGAGGGAAAAAAAGATCCAGAGAGAAAAGGGACTTGTTCAAGGTTATATGGCTCAAGAGACAGAGTCGAAACTCAAGCCCCGGACTCCCAAACTCTAGGGAAGTTAAGACCTTGGCTTCTGGAATCAGACAAACCTGAGTATGCTGAAGACATCACTGCTCCTTAGCTGTCTGGCCTTGGCAAATTGCATCGCCTGCCCAAGCCTCTGTTTTCTCCTCTAAAAATGGGGGTTTGGCTGAGATGATCCTATATCACCTGTCAGATAGTAAGTCCACATTGGGGATAGTAGGTTGTTGAAATTGTGCATTGATGTGATGCATCCACTCATTCAAGTCTCACAACAGCCCTGAAGGTGGGGACTCCTTTCCTACTTGTTTTACAGAAGAGAGGGAAACAGGAGGCTCAGGGAGGGAAAGGGACTTCCCCAGTACAAATAGCAAGCGAATCAGGATTGGAGCTCAGTGCTGTGATTCCAGAGGCTGAGCTCTTATTTCTTTACACTTTGCCTTTGATACTAAGGCACAGAGAGGGTATGGGCTATGCCTGGGTCACACAGCAAGGTACATCTTTAGGGACATCTGATGTGTACTTGCCAGGAGGGGGACACCAGTCTGCCAGTCCCAATTCACCGAAATCATAGCTTCTTCAGCTTTGGAGCTCAAGATATTCCCTAGCCTCAAATTTCTATAAAGATGCTCTGTTCTTCCAAAGGCTAGGCCAAGATCCAGATTTTGGGACCTTTTCCCCAGGAGGTTAGGGTGCTGGATTCTGGGTTCAGCTAGCAGAGTTGGAGAGGTTCCTTCTGGCCAAAGAGGACTGGTCCTCAGAGTCACCAGCAAAGCTCAGGGCATGAAGAGATCTTCAGGTTTTGCTTAAATCCTGATTCTTCCATTTACTATCTACTTCATCTTCCTGGGGCTCAGTTTCCTTGTCTTTCAGATGAGGGCA
This sequence comes from Canis aureus, assembly GCF_053574225.1. NCBI lineage: Eukaryota > Metazoa > Chordata > Mammalia > Carnivora > Canidae > Canis > Canis aureus. The sequence goes on along the minus strand of NC_135637.1, from coordinate 27,644,395 downwards.
CTAATACCTCCTGTGGTAGATTGTTTGCAAAAATAACTTCAGTGCAATTGCCTCCCTGCAAGCACACCCTTTGCAAGACCTTGAAACCCTGCCCATCAGGAGACAGAATCTGTTTCTTCACAACCTTGAATCAGGGCTCAGCCATATAGCTTATTTTGGCCAATAGAATGCAGAGGAGGTGACACTGCCTGTTCTGAGCCTGGACCCGAAGAGATCTTGTAGCTTCTGCTCGTTCTCTTGGAGCCTTCTCAGCTGGCTGTGAACAAATCTGGCTCTCCTGCTTGAGGATGACAGACCACCGGAGCAGGAATGAGTTGTCTTAGCTGAGGCTGTGCTAGTCAGTCACCAGCTGATCCAACAGCTGACCACAGATGAATGCATAAGCCCAGCTGAGACCAGAAGAACCCTTAGCTGAGCCCAGCCCAAATTGCCAATCTGTGAAATTATGAGCTAAATAAATTGTTGCTGTTTTAAGGCACTATGTTTGGGGTGATTTGTTGTGCAGCATTGCTGTGGCAATAACTGGTATCCAGGGTTTTAAAAAAATAATAATTTATTTAAGTTATCTCTCTACCCAATGTAGGGCTTGAATTCATGACCTCCGAGATCAAGAGTTGCATGTGCTTCTAACTGAGCCAGCCGGGAGCCCCTGGTATACAGTTTTATTCAGTGTAATTAATGTAGCAAATAACAAATCTCAGTGGCTTATCCTAATCACAGTTTATTTCTCACTGACACAAAGGCTGATAAAGGGCAGGGATGGGACACCTGGGGCTCAGTCATTGGACACCTGCTCAAGGTGTGATCCTGCGGTCCTGGGATCGAGTCCCACATCAGGATCCCTGCATAGGGCCTGCTTCTCCCTCTGCCTATGTCTCTGCCTCTCTCTGTGTGTCTCATGAATGAATAAATAAAATCTTTAAAAGGGGGGGGGGGGCGGAGCAGGGCTCTCCTAAGCCATTCTTGGAAGGCACCTCTCTTCCAAGCAGTGACTCCCTCTGTCCCTCCCTGGGATCCATTTTTGAGTCTTCTGCCTGTGGGAAGGGAGCCTAAAAATCAAAAGAGGCTCATTCACTCTTAATTGCTTTGCCCAGGGGTGATGTGTAATTTCATTGGCCAGAATGTAGCCACATGACTCTACTCAATGCAAGCCAAGGATGAGGCTGTGCTCTTTCCTGTGTACCCAGGAAGAGGGAAGAGGTTGGGAAACACAAAGCATTGTTTCTCTACGTTCCCTTTCTCCCTAGGCTGTCATGAGGAGTCAAGCAGAGAATTAACATCTTTAAAGAATTAATTCTAGCACCTAGCACAGGGTGGTTTGAATAAGGGACAATTTATAGGTGAAGAATCTGAGGCTCAAAAAAAAAAAAAAAAAAAAAAAAGAATCTGAGGCTCAGAGAAGTTGAGAAATGTGCCCCAAATCATTCAGCGAGCCAGTTGGGTAGCTGTTTTGTGGTAGAGAAGGGTTCAGGACACATCTGGGGTTGGAGAGGTCTGGGTATATAAGTCTCAACTCTGTCACTTCCTCACTGTGTCACTTCCTCACTTAGTTTCTCTGGGATTCAGTTTCCTCATCCACAAAATGGGGAGAGCAATAGTTTCAACCTCAATAGTTTTGAGTGAGCATTCAGGAGCTTGTGTGTGTCAAGAGGTTAGCTTTTTTTTTTTTTTTCAAGATTTTATTTATTTATTCATGAGAGACACAGAAAGAGAGAGAGAGGCAGAGACACAGGCAGAGGGAGAAGCAGGCTCCATGTAGGGAGCCCGATGTGGGACTCGATCCCAGGATTCCAGGATAATGCCCTGAGATGCTCAACCGCTGAGCCACCCAGGTGTCCCAAAAGGTTAGCTTAGATCCCGGTACATGGACACTGCTTAATAAATATGAGCCACTTTGCCTTTGGCCCAGGGCGCGATCCTGGAGTCCCGGGATTGAGTCCTATGTCAGGCTCCCAGAATGGAGCCTGCTTCTCTCTCCTGTGTCTCTGCCTCTCTCTCTCTCTCTCTATGTCTATCATAAATAAATAAATAAGCAAACCTTAAAAAAAAAACAATTGTGAAAAATAAATATGAGCCACTTATGCAGATGTGATGTTATTTTTGATCTTACCTTGCCAGGGTCAACACATTTATTCTGTTTTTTTTTGTTTGTTTGTTTTGTTTTTTTTTTTTTAAGATTTTGTTTATTTATGCATGAGAGAAACAGAGAGAGAGAGAGGCACAGAGACACAGGCTCCATGCAGGGAGCCTGACGCAGGACTCGATCCGGGGTCTCCAGGATCACACCCTGGGCTGAAGGCGGCGCTAAACCACTGACTGAGCCATCCCGGCTGCCCCATTTATTGTTTTGTAGAAATTCTGTCCCTTCCCTTTACCTCTTGTGATGTGCATGGTTTTATTTAAGAGAAGAAATTTTTTCCTCAATTGGATATTAGTCACTCAAACCTTTATAAACACAAAGCCCCCAAACCCCCATGGCTGTTCTGCTGACAGAGGTCTGAAACGCCCTCATTTTTGCTTCCTTTAGACTAAAGCTAAAGGCTTTAGCCCTTGAGCTAAAAGCTTGGCCCTGTGAAATGCATCCCCTTCCCAACCCACCCCTAGGATTGTGCCATCACTGGAGTGCCTGGGTGGCTCCCTCCGTTAAGCCTTTGGTACAGCTCATGATCCCAGGTTCCTGGGAGCCCCACATCTGGCTCCCTGCTCAGTGGGGAGTCTGCTTCACGCTTTTCCTGTGCCCCTCACCTTCTGCTCATGCTCTCTCACTTTCTCTTTCTCTCAAGCAAATAAATAAAATCTTAAAAAAAAAAAAAGTATGGTCCCATCACTGAGAAAGGGGCAGGGTGAGAGGGTCTGGAGCTAATGGGCTCCAACTGGAGAAAGGCCAGAGTCAGAGAAGACCCTGCTGGGTGTGTGGTCTGGGCATTTTGAAAATGTCTGCCCACATGGAAGGAAAGGTCCAAGATGGGTAAGAAGTGGCTTCCCCTCCTTTTTTCCAATGTAATCCATCTCTGAGCTTCCCCTTGCAGCCAGCCAGACAGAGGTTCATGAGCATATGCTGAAACTTGGCAGATCTCATGGAACTCACAGTCTGGATAGGGAGACAGACTCAGCAAACAGAGTACCATATAAAGTTATCACTACAGATTAGGGTGAGCTCTGTGAAGGAGGGGCTACATGTCACAATGGGAGCACGTCCTGGGGGCCCACTTTACATTATTTTCAAAGTTCTGTTTTGAATGGATAATCCTAGGAGGTCAGGGAAAGTGTCTCTTGGGAGATAATTATGCTCAGATCTGGAGGATAAGAAGAAATTTGCTGAACAAAGAACTGAGTTGGCCTTGGGGTGAGGGGTGGTGTTCCAGGCAGGGGCAACAGGCTGTGCAAATGCAGAAACTGATGGAGGACCAATGTGACTGGAGGTTGAAGGGTAAAGGATGAGTAGGATGGGAATGAGAAGGGAGAGGGGAACAGGAGCCAGACCAAACGGTCCTTATAGGTGGTAAGTGGCTATATAATTTGTGGGGTCTGGTACAAAATGAAAACATGCTCCTTGTTCAAAAATTATTAGGAGTTTCAAGATGGTCGGGACACTTGAGTGGCTCAGTTGGTTAAGCGGCTATCTTTGACTTGGGTCACGATCCCAGGGTCCTGGGATTGAGCCCTGCTTCAGGCTCCCTGCTCAGTGGGGAGCCTGCTTCTCCATCTCCCTGCCACTTCCCCTATTTGTGCTCTCTCTCTCTGTCAAGTGAATAAATAAAATCTTAAAAAAAAAAAAAAGAACTTCAAAATGGTGACAGTAGAGCATTAAACCAAGCATAAGGTCCTGTGGAACTGCACAGATCATACACCTGTGAAGTTGGTCCTGCCTGTGGACCACTGTAAGAAGGAAGGACTTCACTGTGGGGCCTGGAGGGAGCCAATGAAGGCTTTTGAGTTAGGGGTGATAAGGTTTGATTTGCATAAGCTTTTGTTGCTGTCTTACTGCACCACATCTGGATGGTATGTGACCCTCTTCTGGGCACATGTGGCCTGATTCATTTTCTGAAATATTTTACTCAGAGGGTCATTCTCCTGCTCAAGAACCTGCAATGGCTTCCACCCCCTAATCAGATCCAGCCCAAACTCCCTACACAGACACTCCAGGTCCTTCATGACCTGCCCTCACACGATTTAGTTAACCTGTTGCCAACACAGGCTGTGTGGTGAATCCCAGAGATGATGAATTAACCCGAGGACACAAAGCAATTATAGGAGGGCAAGTCAGGACTAGAAGCCAGGTCTTCTGACTTTTGCCCACCCTGCCTCGGAGGGTGTGAAGCCTCACTGTGCTTTGTACCCTGCCCCCCCAAAACAGAACCTTGCACATAGTAGCTGCTCAATACATGCCTATGGCAGTGAGTTCCTCTGGGGCACATCTTTCCCAGGGTAATGGTGTTCTAGGGTCCAGGATGTAGTTAGCTTCCTTCCTGACTCCTCCTCTCCATCTCCCCTACCGTACCCCCAGGGTGCCCGATAGGCTAGGTACTTCCTATAGGCATGTGTCTGGCCCACACACAGCTTTTTAAAAGCTTTTTGAAATTGTCGTTGACATTTAAAAATCAGGAAATTTCACAGGGAAATCTGCATTTTTGTTTCTCTGTAGTCTCCAGCTTGGATCTGGATTTTCCCAAGGTAGCTAGCTGCTCCTTTCTGAAGTGAAGTCAATCCTCCAAAGGGGTTCCGCCCTAAGCCCCTATCAGGCCTGTGGGTTTTGGACCTCGAAGAAAGAACGCCCTATTTACCACCAAGGAGCTATCAGGATTCTGGAATCTGACCAATCAGGTGAATAATTCCTCCTTCTGGGGGTGGGGCCCAGAAAAGTAAACTGCTCTCAGCCTCTGCCAAGGGGAAGAGGGAGGAATGCCCATGACCATGTGTTGTTGGTGTGGGTGAGAGCCTGTATGTAATGGGTAAGCTGGTTCACAATTAGGGAGTAATTAGTTACCAGCTAATTGATGCACAATACAGCTCAGGGGTTGGGAGGAGAACAAGGGACTGAAGCTCAGAAAGGAACCTCAGTCTCTTTCTGGAAAAATACTGAGAGAGGGCAATGAGGAATGCCCAGGGTAATGTTCGAAAACCTCTTTAATGTAGCGGAAGGAGATTTAAATGTTCATAAGCTCCCCAACAAAGGTCTTGTCCCTTTGAGAAGCAGGTGTGTCTAATCAGGCTGTGGTGGTTTGGGCTGGATGGTACAGAGTAGGGCTGAAGAAGAGTAAGCCTTTCTTACTTTGGGGAGCAAAATACTTTTGGGTATTAGGAAAGGTTCTTTGCAAAAACTAGAAACCTCCCTGGATCACCCTGAGCAAAGGGGGACTTTATTAGAAGGCCATCAGAAGTGATATCAAGTTTATAAAAATGTCACGGTAGAAACAACAAACTTGTTGTTTTAGTCCAAATTGTTTTCTGGTTTCCAGACTTCCTCACGATCAGCCTGTTAGTTAGAAGTACGCACTTCTTGCATTTGAGATGTGGTCTTGGACCAGCAGCTTTGGCATCTCCTGGGCCCTTAGAAATGCAGAGTCTCAGGCCTCCCCCCAGACCTACTGAAACAGAATCTGTATTTCAACAAGATTTTCAGAGTGATTCATGTACACATTATAGTTTGGGTTTATGGCTACGAGGGAAGATGTTTCATAAACCTGAAGGTTCCTAGGCCTTCGAGGAGAGCTGTTGCCTTGGTGGTCTACCAAGGAGATGGATGGTTTCCAGGGTCCATTGGGGAGAGGTTAAAAAAATAGACAATAGTCTGGAACTGCTGCCACCAATTCCTGCCCAGGTGCTAGCTGGGCAGGAGTGCAGCCTACAGCAGCTGGCTTCCCTGGTGGAGATGGGCCAGAGAAACGCAGGCCTGTTACTTGTCAAGGAGGAGACTGCTCTGGACCCTAGAGGGAACGCCTTGTATGCTGCTGGGTCTCTACTTAGGGGGCTCTATTTTGAAACACTCATCTGCATGGCTGAAGTAAGGCAGAGGATGGCCTGGGCTGATGTCAGAGCTGGGGACCTTCAACCTTCCTGCTTTGCTCTGTGCAAGCAGTTCCTAAAAGCTGCCCTTGGGGCACAGAATGGAAGTAGCAATATTGACTTGGCTCTATAGGGAGTTTCAAAGCTCCCTCACCGTTTATCATATTTGATCTTCATAAGGGTCTCATACAAAGGACCAAAGAGAAATAGTCAAGCATAGATGGCTCCTGCCTCTAACAAGGGTTGAGTTCAACCCCAGGAGTGACTGTAACAGCTAAGTTTAGTTAGAGCTCCTACTTAACTTGTACCTCCCTCTTGGTTTGTTCAAGTTCTGTTCTTAAATTAGAAGTACTGTTGAGTTAGGAGGTTGGGTCAGGGCTGAGCTCATCCTTTCACTTTATGAAGTTGTTAATTTAAAGTATGCCCATGTTAGAGCTCTCTGTAAGAGAAGAGTATCCATCCAAGCTCATTCAATACTTTGTGGGGTGTGAGTTTCCTCTTCAGGGCCAACACATTATTGGAGGAAGGCAATTCCTACTTCTCCCACTTATTTCTGCCACTAGAGAAAGGATCTCCGACCTGCCAGCCACAGGTTCCAGGTGTCACTTGGCACTTCAAGGCGGCTCCCAAAATTAGAGATTTCAGAAGGAGATTGTCATTCTCTACAGGGCTCACCTTATGTCTCCAAAACTTATTAAATGACATCACAAAGAAGGCTTGGCAAATGGGATGAGGGAGTCTGGCCAGTAAGGACAGATGGAAGCCTGCAGGCATGGATGCATGCAGGATGGAAACAGAGACCTGACAATAGGTGGTGGTGATGACAGAGCTGAGATCCCGGGGAAGAGAATGAACTATCCCGGTTAGTATTGTGGAACACTTCTACAAGCACTGTCCTCCTTTATCTTTGAGTGGTAAGACAGAATTATCCTCATTTGGGGTGCCTGGGTGGTTCCATTGCTTAAGCATTTGCCTTCAGCTCAGATCAGGATCCCAAAATCCTGGGATTGAGTCCCACATCGGGCTTTCTGCTCAGTGTGGAGCCTCCTTCTCCTTGCTTGTGCTCTTTTGCTATCTCTGTCTCTTTCTCAAGTAAAGAAATCTTAAAAAAAAAAAAAAAAAAAGAATTACTCCCATTTTACAGATAAAGATCCTAAGGTCTAGTAAGGTCATGGAGCTACACATAACCAAGCTAGGCATCTTAGACTGTTGCTTAGTGGGTGTACACCTGATATCTGTGGAATAAAAGTAGAGAGTGTGCATTTGATAACACTTTTCAAATGATGAGAAATTTATGTTTGTATAGTCTTAAGTGTCTCCCCACAAGACGCTTGCTAATTACAAAGGGGCCCTTTACAACAGAGAAACTTGGCAGATGCCTCTTTAGTCAAGTGATAGATGTTAACATCACCAGGAATAAATCTTGTTGACAGAATGTAGCCCCTGAATGATACACTAATAAGACTACAATGTCGCTTGGTGGTATTCTTGCCAAAAATGCACAATCGTGATCTAAACATGGGAAAACATCAGACATCCAAATTGAGGGATATTTTCTAAAATGACTTAGCAGCACTCTTCAGTGTCAAGGTCATAAGAGAAAAGAGAGATTGACGAACGGTCACAGATTGGAGGAGACTAAGAAGACATAAAAAGTAAATGCAATGTGGGACTCCGAATTAGAACATAAGAAAACTGGTAAAATTCAAACAAGGTCTGTAGGTTAGTTAATAGGATTCTTACCTTAGTGTTAATTTCCTGGTTCTGATCATTGCACTAAGGTTGTGTAAGATGTTAATATTAGGGGAAGCTAGGTGAGGGGTACTGAAGGTGAAGACTTTAGCAGAACTCTGAACTATTTTGTCAACTTTCTGTAAATCGAAAATTATTTCATAATAAAACATTTGATACATGTGATGATATATAGACTATATCTCAATTTTTAAAAATAATAAAACTCTTGACAAAGTAAAGCACTAATATATAGCTTCTTCAGATGGTAACTTCTCCTCCACCAGTGCTTATTTTTCTCTTCTAATTTGAGATGGCATTTAGAATCTCTGTACGTTCCACATAATCTCAGCTCAAATGCCATGTCATCCAAGAAGATCTACTCGATCTCCACAGCTAGAAGTTATGTCTTCTTCCCCTGAACTCCTGTGATACTTTATCTGTACCTTTAGTGGGGCATTTATCATCTCCATAATGGACAGTTATGATATTTCCCATCCATTCCTCTTGCCTAGCTCCTCTTCCCCTTTCTGACTCCAATCACAACTTTCTCATGGGAGCTGCCATGTGTTTACAGACCTGTCCCAAGCCACAGTTGATTGTTTCAGGGCTAGACATCTGACTCAGCTGGGCCAATCAAACACCTTCCCGGGTACCCCCCCCCCCCCCACCGGAACTGAAAAGTTCAATTGTTCTGTGGTGGTGCTTTGAGTTATGAGACGTGGAAGGTGTTTGCCATCACTTTCACTGCTACGTGGGGGAACCCTGTCTATCACTAGAGAGGGAAGACAACACAGAGAGAAGCAGAGAGTGAGAGCGGGAGAGACCTGATTCTATTTGTTTTTGGAGTTTTCTGTCCTTGCCAAGTATAGATTGGTTGGTTGACCCTACTGTCTACTACATAATCCCCAGAATCCAATCTCCCAATAAAATTTCCTTCCAATAACTCTTTTTTACTTTATTCAGCAAGTTACTAAAGGAGAACATGTGAATCCAGTGTCTCACTCATGCTGCAATAATTCCCAACTCCAACTTCTGACCAGGATAGTTTTATGTAACTCTCAACCCAAAGACACTCAAAGAATATAGCTACTCTGAATTATTTCCGTAAATGTTTTATGTCTCCCACTCATCTGGGGATTGCTAAAGGCCCATTTAGATAGTTTCACTGGCGTGTGGCTAAGGAGAAAACTAGAACAATGCGGTGAGTTATAAAGGTAATTTTTTTTTAATTGCTAAATTCTGAAATTAGTCCTTGTTAAATTTTATGGTGACAATCGAAAGTAATGCTTTGTTTTTCCTTTTTTTAATGTTCTTTGACAAATAACAAAGTATTGCCCCATTTGGGGAGGACACTTTACAGGGATGTAAAATCCCAGAGTCTGGGAAGCACTGGCCAGGTAGTGATTCCTCTGGGCCAGAGCCCTTGCCTAGCTCTCAGCCCTGCTCCTGATACACGAGGGTGGGAGGTACCTTGGAAACCAGTGAGATGAGCTAATGGGTTTAGAGAGCTGTGCTGGTCTCCTGCCTGTCACGCGGGGGTGATCTGATTCAGAACTGTTATAGCTTGTCCATTCACTTCATTCTTTTATGATTTTCAAATCAGGCCAGATTTCTTTATCTATTTGCAAAATGCCCCACTCATCCTGTCTGACCTTTCCTTTCAAGTGGACCTCAGATTAATTTTCTCTTTTATCCTTACATCAACTAGGGGCGGCTTGACTGGGAGGAGAGGTGAAAACTCTTCTCTCAGAATACGGAGGGTCAACTTGCTGTGGTGGGGAGAGAGTACCGGGATGGGAGTCAGATAGCCTCGCCATCCAACTCTGGTTTTCCCTCTAGCTGGTTGTTAACTCTCAGGCAACTTGGCTTTAGTTCTCCAAGCTTCAGTTTTCATATCTGTAAAATGGGGACGCAGCCTAGCCTACATTCTGCATGGGGCTCTTATGAGGGGCTGAGTAAGGCTTTGGTGACAATCTGGAAGTGGAGGCAGGGAGAAAGAGATGCCAGGAGTTGTTTTACAGGGCCAGTTGGGGGTATTTGAGTAGGAAAGGATGAAATCACAGGAATGGGAAAGTAGAGAA